>NW_027142424.1:1480252-2160950 GCF_026170545.1 Melanerpes formicivorus | reverse complement strand
AGACCGTCCAAGTGATGGAACGCACGGAAACAGTACAAAAAGTGTTTACTGTGGCCAAGAACAGAACAGACAGCACAGCACTTCTGCTGCCTACTCCAGCCAGGACTTCCTCAGTCTTCGTGAGGAGGCGTGGACGGGAAGCCCTGCAAGCTCAGGGTGCTGGGGTGTGTACCAAGTTTTCTAAGCAAACTTTGGCTTCAGGAAAGACACAAACACTTAAAATAATGGCTTTAATTGTCATCTGAAGAATACGGAGAGGGGGGCGTGTCTGAATTAAATATACATCATACCAGTGATGCTGGCAAGGTTCAATGTTACTCCTAACGTTGACAGCAATAAAACTAACGTGTAGATGACGAGACAGTAAAAGAAAAAGCAATCCCTTTAAAACAAACTTGAATGTAAAAAAAAGAGAAGTTCACAGTGGTCTGTATAAACAGTATGTCATTCTGACAGTAACAAATCTCTACTCTCACAGCACACTAGTGCCCTCTTTAGCTCCTAAAGAAGAAAACAAGCATTGCCACTACTCTCCGGAGAGTCAGTTGTACAACTACCCATGATAGGGATAAGCTGCTGTGGAGTGTACAGCTGGAACACCAACGGAAGGGGACTTTAAAACTCTCTTTCCTGGGAGGGAGTAAAGTCTTTCATTCGCTGTTACAACCAGCAAATGCCATTCATCGAATCAAAAGGAAAACCACAAACACATTTATCTATTTTGAGCAAGCTGAACAGTACACATGACAGTTTAAAAATGGAGGTTATATATTATAGTACAAGTCCCAAGAAGGCAGCGCCAGAGTGACTATTTCTTCGCTTGTTTTGTGATCATACCCCTGGGAGGTGTTACGGGTCTGCTGGAATTGGGCTTCTTCTTCTCTGCAGGTTTCAAAATCTGCAAAGAGAATTCAGTTGTTTAGCAAAATATTTTTCTTGTCATCAAATAATTAATTCACTGATAAGGCTGTTAGATCATCTGGACAAGTCACAAATATGCCAGGAAGTAAGTGTTTCTACTCAGCCCTAGGGCAAGGGCTTAGGGAAGCTGGTTGGTGAGCCCATGCCAGTAGAAGCTGGCTAACAGCTGATGGATGATTTAATTCCAGCATAAACCAGTTCATCTACTCGTACCAGCATGGGCTGATCACATTCTCAAACACCTGAGTGCCAACAGCCCAGCCCTGCCCACATGAGATACCTGCAAAGATCTGAAACAAGCATTATTGTTTTGGAATAGAAAAGCATCAATTCAAAGCAGGACAGATTCAAAGTGTGAGGTAAGATCTTCAGATACACACCTGAAAAGAGCACATTAGAGTTTCATCCACACTCATCATGGCACCTGCATTATCAAATTCTCCACAGTAATTTGGGGCAGAGAAGAGAGTTACCAACTGCCTCTTTGCAAAGAACTCATATCCATCTTCAACAACCTTTAGGGAGAAGAGCAGAAATATCAGACCAGAAAACTTCTTCCGACCAAGGTGCAAAGCAGCTTTAACAGAGTCAGCAGATGGAAAAATCTAAGCAGCATGAGTTCCAAATTTTCAAATCAAAACAGGAATATCATGGCAGGATACAGTTCAGCAACAGCATCCTAGGTTCAAGACAATCTTGTTCAGAAACCAGTTTATATGTATTAAGAAAAAAATGCTCATTACAAGGGTTACTAGGCACTGGGAGAAGTTGTTCAGACAGTGGAGTCTGGGTATTTAAAACTTGGCTGGACAAGGTCCTCAGCACCTCAGGCTCACACTGGCCAGTTCCATGTTGAGGATATGTATGGAGGATTGGACCAGATGATCACCTCAGGTCCTTCTGAACCAACATTCAGTGGGTTAATGTACAGTACTGAAATACCTGATGAGCTCTGCATATGAGATCCAAATCATGTTTATGGAGAAACTTCGCAACCACTTCAGCACCAAACGTAAAGGACACTCCTCTGTCATTTTCACCCCATCCCAAGACATCCTTGTCAGGGTCTGACCACAGGAGATCACAGAGCAAACCTTGATCTGGTACATCAGTGGGGCGCATAATTCGCCTTATCTGCTCCATTGACTGAAGGTCTGGTGACAAACCTGTTTAGAGTTAAGGCAGTTCATGTTTTAGTCCAACATTCCTCTGCAGGACTGAGGTATCAAAGGCAAAAACGATCTGCGTTCAAAGCGATTCACCGCTGCAGTGTTACGCAGCTCGATGGCAACGTTAACTGACATTTAATCCAGCCTTTATTGCACAGCCTTTGTGACAGAGACAAGTCACTTGCTAGAAGCTGAAGCAAGAGCAGCAAAGCCATTTCCACATTTTACAGGATTACGATAATCTCAGTGTAATATTTTGCAAGCGTCTGTTACAAGAGCTGTGAAGGAAGAGAGGCATTAACACTAGACAGTACAGGGCATGTTTACTTTAGGGATCAGGCCTAGGAAGATGAAATACAATATCAAACAGCCCTTGTGGCATTTCTCACCCATGCCTCCACAGGCAACTGGAATTACTTGTGGGTGATAAAACATTTGGGTGCAGTATGTATTGGTACTTCTAAGAGGTGCATGAAGCAGGTATCACAGCATAACAGAGCCAGTTCCTACCACTGGAGTTAAATCTCTCAGCCTGGCTGGGGCTTTGAGCAGCCTGATTTAGTGGAAGATAGCCTTGCTCATGGTGGGGGGATTCTACTGAGCCATCTTCCAGTAATAATGCTAAACCATTCTATGAAAACATCTGTTTTCAGAATGTACATAAAACTCATGGGCACATCAAGTCTAAACAAACCTACATGGATTCTTTACTCAGAAGGATAAGGCCTATTTAACATGCTTGAAGTTCTGAAGCTTCTGCAAAGTCAACATGACATTGCCATGATAGATACCAGAGCATTTCAATTCCTATGTCAACCCAAGGGACCATAACTCACCCCCATGACAGCAGAATATTTTCTCATCCACAATGGCTGCAATGGGTAAACAATTAAAACAGTCTGTGAAGGTTTTCCACAGCTTAATATTGTATCTTCTCTTACCTAGAAGACATTTTAGAGAGAGAAAAAAAAGTCAATACGCTTTTCAAACAACTACAACCAACTTAACAATGCTGCCTTATGTTTAAGGGCTTGCCAAACATTAGTATTAAAGCCTACACACAACTGATCTTCTCTGCTAGCTGCTGACATACTTTATTGCTTCCAAGAAAACTGTGAAGGTCTCAGTGTGGCAAAGTGCTCTGAGGGCAGCACAGAACTGTGCAGTCCCAACACTGCTTTGAAAAATTATCCCTTGGAGAATGTGACCCATTTCAGGAACTCTTGCTATGTGATATTTCCTTCAGGAGAAGAGAGCAATTCTTGGAAAGCAGATCTTCTTTAAAATCTTGCTAGTTCTTCACAGAAAGTCCCTCCAAGCAAAGAGATGGGACTGAAAAATGAAACCGCGAAGATTATACTTTCAAAGGGACTCTCCCCCCAGACATGAACCCTGAACACATTTGTGATATATGACTAAGCCTGTGATTAATCTCTGAGGAGTCAATTCTGAAATACCAGACATCTTTGTTTCCTCTCTGAAGGAGAACAAGACATGGAGAGTACATCTTGTGAGCTGTAAGCCAAATACACCCCAGAACACAAGTTGTGCTTCAGCGCACCAGCGTTTTAACCAGTTAAGTCCTCTACATTATCTGGATCAATGAAGTCACACCCTTTGAAACATGCACTTCTGCTTCACAGCAGAACTACTTGTTACCTTAAGGTAAGGTTTACAGCACAGTCTTGGTCACAAGAAACCTTGATGCACTCATGGTGACAGATCTGTACCTTACCAGCTCAACAGGAGTGCTCATGATAACCAGGTAAATACAAGCACATTTCCTCATTGAAAGGGTGACACACTGGTTCCAGCAACAACTGCAGCTGAAACCACCCATCTGCAAATACCTGGTGCTTCATCCAAGCACACATCACACTGAAGGCTTTGCACAGGCTGTGTCCCATTTATGAAGGAAAATGCTCTTTCAGGCCAAAGCACCAGCACAGAATGCAGCAGGACCACATCCAGAGAAGGACAAAGTCTTTTTTTTTCCCCATTACAAAGTTACAGGTCTTAACGTCAAGAGGACTGCAAGCAATGTAACAACCACAGCAAAGACCAGCTCATTTTCCCAGTTAGGATATAGTACAAGTGTACATCATCATCCCTCAGATGAAAGGAATGGGAGCTTCTATAAAACACCAAAAGTAAAACTCCCTCCTAAAATAAGGTCTCATTAGATGACCCTGTCTTAACAACTTTAACTACATGTGCCAGTGAGAACTGAGGGTTTAGGCAGTGGTCAATAAATTGCCCTACCTGCTTGCTGCTTTGTAATGTGAAGCTTGGATGCCAGGGAAAGGACACATTTCCCCTTCTAAAACAGGCCAAGGGCCCCCCACAAGTGTGCAAAGAGAACTGCAGCTGGGTAAAGAACCACCTCACACTGCAACAGCACCTCCTTGCTCTGCTTCCCCAGCCAAAGACGCACACATCTGTGTTACTTACATTCATCGTAAAATCCATAAATTCTATTGATGCTGGCACATTCGTGGTTCCCTCTGAGCAGGAAAAAATTCTCTGGGTATTTAATTTTGTAGGCCAATAGAAGACAAATTGTTTCTAAAGACTGTTTTCCTCTGTCAACATAATCACCAAGGAACAGGTAGTTGCTTTCTGGTGGAAAACCTCCGTATTCAAAGAGTCGAAGCAAGTCATAGTACTGTCCATGGATGTCACCTGAAAGAGGATTCAGAAATTACACGTAAGGGACCCTCTGCTACATTCTTTTGTTCTATCTTCACAAAAAGCCTGCAATTAGGTGCTGTCTACAACACACTTAAAAATTACAGATTATCTTAATGTACATAAATGTATCCCATTCTGAAGTCTGACACCTGTGGTTAACTGCACAAAGATGAAGTTTGTAGCTACTTCAAAATACTCACCCACGTAAAACAAAATCAAGATTCCAAGAAACTGGATGAAAATATGACATACAGTTAAATGTTCTACTTCACTAGTGGCTGTGAGATCAAGAACCTCCACCTCATTCTTGGTATTTCCACACAGCATCAGTAGCATTGATGGAAAACTGACCACTTGAGGAATTTGCTTTGCATTGTACTATTGCTGATGCCTTTCTGAAACACCAATTCAATTCTAGCAGTGAAATGGTGTTGAAAATAAAATTGGTATTTCTGCCTTTGGTTTAAATTATGGTTTGGTTTCTAGCAAGCAGAACACTGGATCGTGATTTTAGACTACCAATGTTATAAATATTGAATGAGCTGCTTTCTCAGAGCAGAAGATGCTGTTTGCTGGAAGCTCTGAAAAGTGCACTTACTGAGGCTTTTTAATTCTTCATTCTTTTAGCATAATGAGACATCAACGTGTGTGCAAAATGAGCACCACTGTGTACACTTAGGGTGAAATAATCAAACTAGAAAGTAATTCCAAGAAACAGGACAGGAAACTGAGTTTCTAGCAAGTTTTTAAAATATTCTCTGAATGGAAGCTACAATAAACCCCTGCAGTTCTCCTTTATTTCCCCTTGCTCAGTCACGACTGGACCAAGCACTATGTCACTGATACAAAAACTCCTTCCAGTTCTTGTTTGGGTTTGGATTATTTTGGTCTTCACTCCAATTCCCATGTTTATTATTCCCTCCATATTTCTCTGCCCTAAGCAACCAATAGGGTTTTATTTTCCCCTCTTGCTACAGTTATTTATTAGTTCCACTGTTAATAAATGAAAGTAGCATCTGATATTTGTTCTCTCCTTAACGTCTGCATTTACCTAACACCCCAAATCAGAACCAGGGTACTCACCACAGATTTTCAGTGGAGCTTCAAGTTCTAGTAGAATAGGCTGACTCAGAAAGATTTCTCTGGATTTCAAGCACAGTCCTCTGATTTCATTCTCTTGAAGCTGGACATTTTTGCCTGGTTTTGATCCTCTTACTGTTAGGAGTCAGAAGTCAAGTTAGCAAAATCAACAATGTCCCTTGTGTTATTTAAAGAACCCAACTAAATGCCACTGTAATACAGAATGAGAAGATAAGGGAGTAATGTCAGTCTGTGAGGTGAAACTGTACTGCTGTGTCACACGTTCTGCTTTGGTTCTGTTATTGCCATGTAACAGAATTCATGCTTAACACTTCCCCCATCAAATGTCACATTTTAAATAGCATCAATTTAGTTCTATTTATTACAAAGCCATCTCTGACAATGTGACTACACATACATATTTATTTTTCGGACAAACTGGCTCTACACCTGTTCTCCAGAAAGCTACTTGAATTTAAGAGAAGTCTCCCATCTAATCATCAACACCATAGCACAAATGTACAAATTTCTAACTGTGCCCAAGACAGCATTTAGTGAAGAGATTCCAGCACCTACAGACACTGTGCTGCCCTGTGCTACGCTGCAGTTAGCAACCATGAAAGAACAGTAAGCACAACTGGAAGGTCTGAACTATAGGCAAGGAGACATTTTTGGATTACAGATAGATTAATTTTCTTTATCCCTGCCTTTGAGCACAGTGAAGAACAACTTAGTAGGAAATCTACCACTTCATCCCTCCCACATCACTGTTTCTATCTTCTCACTGCAACAATTCACAATACCTGGTTCCCTTTAATATTCCCCAAAGACAAGGGAACCAGCTTGACCTAACAAGTTTCCACAGCAGCAGCATATCTTTCTCTCCATTTATCTATCACTTCTACTCCAACTTTCTGTTCCCCAGAAATACAAAGGCCATTCATCTGGCACAAGTTCTGTGACTATGACTAAGTCATGCCACAGTTCTCAGGGTTAGGATGAGAAAACAAGAATTGTGATTATGCCATAACTGGTGAAGCTTGTTATATTTTTATTTGGTGTCACGACCAGTGACGACACGGAGAATGAAAGCAAAAAAAATCCTTTAGCAAATTCCACTAAGATTATAGAGTAAAAGCAGTCATCTTTACAACATAACCCATTGGTTTGGCTGCATCATGAATGACCTCAGAACTTTAGGCTCAGATGCCTGGCAACACTCTGACAACAGCTCCAGAAACAAAAATCACTGCACTTATAATGCTGTCTAGACAGGCAACTTACTGTGTACAACTCACTCAGCATTAAGACAGAATAATCTACACTGCTATCCAAAAAAGGGTTTGTCTTTAGTTTCAAAAAAGGCAAGCAAACACAAGAGCCTGCACAATATTATCTTCCTGCATTCCTGAGTAACTTTCAAAGTACCATTTCAGTCTACCTTGCCTGATACTGTTTAAGCTCTGAATGAGAAATCCGGATACTATGGAGGAGACAAATCTCTGTATGTCACTGTGGGCCTTGTGCTAGATGAAATCAAGAAGCGAGAACTGCTGGAAGTAAGGCTGGGCAGAGGGCATGTTTTAAGAAGCCCAAGAACAAAAATGGTTCTGTACCATAAGGATTACAATTTATCATTTGAACAAAAGCTTCCTACTTTTGTGCAAGCCTCTGATCTAGAGTAAAAACCACTGTTCAGGCAGCATGCATCTTATCTAGACAAAGAATGCAATCATGATTCTTTGATACCTATTCATAAAATCAAATGCCACTGGACATAAACTCTGCCAGCACTCATGGGGTTACCATCAAACCAGTTTGTCCATGTACACTGACTCCCAGAGATCCCAGTCAAGGTGGCACAGGCTGTCCCATAGAATCACTGTCAATACCCTAAAACATACTACCTTTCCTCAAACAAGCTCTGAAATTAAACTTTAGTTCCAATTACAGTATCTACTGACAGTGACATTCAGTTAATTGTAGGTCAAATGTTAAGGCTTCAACACTCTTATCTTTCAAGCACTACAAGTTCCTTTATCCACCACTGCTGATGTATTCTCACTCAGCACTGACGTTACATGGCAACACTGGAATTACCACTAAGCTCCATGTCTTCCATTAAAATATTGGAAGTAATGAAGCATATAAATGAAAGCTAAAGCTTTGTCACAGCAGTTTATCACACACAAGGCTTTTCATCCAGACATTTCTTCATCCGTAAAGTAATTTTCCAAACACTCCCGAGCAATGAGCAAGTCACTCAAAATGCCAAATAGCCACAAATGTATACAAGAAAGTGATCAGCTGGCTGGATTAGAAATGTTACATTTCCCCCTGCTCTTATTGAAGTTTATAATTTTTCTTTGCTTACAATCATTTAGGTGGAAGACCTTCAAGATCATCAAGTCCAATCACTAACCCAACATCACCAAGTCCACTACTAAACCATGTTCCTCAGCATCATGTCGATGCAGCTTTTAAATCCCTCCATAGATGATCACACTATCACTAAGGTTGGAAGAGACCTCGAGGATCATCAAGTCCAACCTATCAACACAGACCCCATGACTAGACCATGGCACCAAGTGCCACGTCCAATCCCCTCTTGAACGCCTCCAGGGACAGTGACTCCACCACCTCCCTGGGCAGCACATTCCAATGACGAACGACTCGCTCGGTGAAGAACTTCCTCCTCACCTCGAGTCTAAACCTCCCCTGGTGCAGCTTGAGACTGTGTCCTCTTGTTCTGGGATGATTCAACCACTTCCCAGGACGGCCTGTCTCAGGCCTTTTGAGATAATACAACATACTTGCATTCAGCTTTCTAAGAAACCAAAAATTGAATTTTCCATGTTTTGGTCTTGTCAGAAATTGCTAAAAACAAACTCTGTATTTCACATCATACATTAAAAAGTGTAAGATGTTATACAGACTCTGTAATGCACTGAGTCACTAAAGCTAATGAATAAAACATATTCATTGCTTTTTGATGAAGATTAGAGGAAAATGTTATGAACTACTGTTTCAGACCCAGCTTTCCTATGTTTCCCCAATATATTTTTGTGGAACCAGCACAGTCTTCATGCAGTCACCTACTTATCCTGACACGATAAAATGCTGCTTTGTTGCAGTTCCAAACTCACTATCAGACAGCAGAAGGAAGAAAGAACAGGACAATCCGATCCCATTCTGCAGCACACTGCCTGCTGGTGACATGCAGATCATGTTCGTCCAACGCGGAATAAACAGAACAAACAGGAGTGTTAAAATTCTTCTAATATCAACCTATGTATCCTGAAAAGCTGTGTGTGTGTGTGTGTGTAAGTTATTTTGGGCTTTAGGAGAATCAAATATGCAGAAGTGCACTTTGGTTTGAGAGAGAGCTGTATTTTTAGTGCAAGGATTTTCTCATCCCCGATGGAAGAGTTGGCAAGGAAATGCATGATGTTCAGCCTGAATGACTTTTTAAAAGGTTTCTCCGAGTCTTCAAGTCACTCAGTCCCACTGAGAAAGGCAGAAGTAATATACTATGAAAAAGATGTTGTGTTTACAGTTTCTTTTCTCTGCTTTGGAGCAAAACAAAGCAACTTGTTGAGGTCAGACAATATGATACTAATTGGCAGCTTGGTCATAAAAGTCAAAAGAACAGCTCGATAGTACTGAACGTGCACATTTGTTCTTCCAGTGCATAAAAAAATAACCTCTCAGAAATGACAGCCTGGAACTGACAGAACAAGCCAAAGATTAATCAGCTGAGGAAAAAAAGTCAGCTCATTTCAAATGATATTTTATTTATGTCTTGTCTCAACATACTGCTGCACTACTTCCAGACATTAATGTATTCCAGTCCTCATTTAGGCAGATGCTCCTCTTCTCAAACATCGTTTTTGTCAGATGAATGTCAAAGTCCATTCTGGGCAGTCTCCTAACAAGTAAAATCTCCACTGTACAAGCCTGAGAAGTTTACAAAAAGTAAGTTCTGCACTGCATAGAAAAGACTGCAGAAGAGATCCTTCCCTGGAGCCTGGATGATCTCTCCAGAGCTACTTACTTGAACGTAGGTTCCAACTGCTAAAATTAATGCTGCTTTCCAAGACAAGGAGGAGAACTGCTGGAAAGCAACAAAAGAGGCCAAGACCAAAATGAGTTAGAGAGGTGAGTGCAGTGAGGCAGCCGCCCAGCAGAGGGGGAAAGGAAGGAAAAGGCAAAAGAACAAAAACGGCACCCATGTCATTTTGGTGCAAGCACAGAAAGCTGCAATAGCCAGGAGCTAAACCACCACCTGACATCTCAGACAACTTTAATGCTTCCTTTGTTTAGAACGAATGGGTCAAGAACTGCAGGATCTAGACTGTGCAACAGCCAGCAGACCACATCCACATAGAGTGTAACAGATCCCTAACACCACACCCCATCACCAGTACCTTTCAATATTCAGTTTGGTACTACCATCCGTAAGGAAAGCAAATGCTGCTATAAAAGTGAGTAGATCACCTCACTCCAAATTAGTATGAAAGGGATGAATTCTTAGGAAAGCATTCAAAAGTATCAGTGATTCCAGTGGTGTCATTTTCCTTCAGTGTGACATTAAAAGCAGCAGCTGAAATGCTGCCAGCTGAAGTGCTAGAATCAAGTTCTTGAATAGAAAATATTTTAAAGAAAACAGTCTATCAGCAGGGCAGTTCATTTTCTGGCTTATTAAACCAGTCTCTCAGTTTTACCCTAATTTATGTGATGCCTACAATCCCAGAGACAGCTCCAAAAATACCACAGGTTGTTTTTAATCTTGTTTTTAGCAGTCCCTGATGACAGTTTTGCATTCAAGTTTTGCACCACATGCACAAAGGGAATAAATAACTTCCAAGCGGTTGACATTAAAAAAGGTTTTACTCTACTGCAGGCACTACCAACTTTGATCAGATCATTTCATATTCAAAATTGAAACTGAAAAGCAAATCCTCACTGCCTCAGCTTCTAAAAAGGAAAAGCTGGAGTCTGCTTTTTAGCATGACGGGAGTTCACAGCAGCATTATCAAACAAGATTCTGCGTGACTGAAAAACGTTCACCTTGTAACATCTTTCTGCACTGGAGAAAGCTACACAGCAACAGGTACTCGCATCCAAATTCCTCCGTTTCACTGATTGGACAACACAGAATTCAACTGATTTAGCTGAATCCCCAGCAATGACAGGAATCAAATCCTCATCTTCCCAACACTGAGCTCCTACTTCCCATTATTGAGACTGCAGAAGGTAACAAGTAACGTTAAGCTACACAAACAATGGAAAATTAGATGGTTTGAGGTTAAAAAGTGCTGCTTGCCTGTTAGAAAATCACAGTATCTGCACAATGAAATCTGACCATATTTCAGATGAACATCTGAGAGAATCAGATACTTACTGCAGTATATGAAGCTAAACAGCAGCTTCCTATCAAACCAATGCTGTATTAGGCAGAAAGGTGAAAAAAAATCAGAGAAAAAAAAAATCTCTGTTCTCAGCAGAAGTTTATTCTTTAGTTCAACTATTTTTAATAACTTGGATGAACCTCCTTCCCCATTTAAAGCAAATTAGAGAGAATATCTCCTTGACAGCTATACAACAGGCTTTACCGGGAATAGAACTCTGTGGGTGTATAAACAGCAAAGTTTTGAGGATTTAGAGTCTTTTTGCCCATTTTAGTGCACTAACCAGGATTTTGGCTCTCAGAATGGCTACCATCATTCTAGCCTCATGTGGCTTTATCCACAGCAGCCTCCATTCATTACTAAGTTTCCCCTTCATAGCATTTGCAGAGAGGCTGCAGCCCAGAAAACATTTTCAGTATGGTATTTCGGCTTGGATTGCACTTAAATACCTCGGAATAATGTTTTACCTTGTTATTTACTGTTACCGTGGTAAGGCCAGCACAGCTCAATCTTGGTTTGCAGATATAGTTCTATGAGCTCCATTCTCAAACCATACCCTACTTATCTGTGAACAGCTGCCAACACACTAGATGGAGGAAACAGATAAGGGGGTCAAGTTCTAGGAACACCACCTGACGCGACATGAAAGGAAGCCCTGCTCATGCTCAGGGAATGTCGGGATTTGCCACTCATTCTTTACCTGGAGCTGAGCAGGAATTCTGCCATTTCCTGCAACTTTCTGTGACCATACAGACACCACCGAATTTTCATCTCAAGGGAGCTTTCCAGCATCTTCTTGTCTACCATCAGATGGGTAAAGTTGCAAGCTCAGAACCATGAAACTACTTACAGCCTACAATACTCATCCTAGGAGAGTAATTTGCTCTTGTGTTTTCCCCTCCTTATTCCTCAGTACAGCGAGTTAGTTCCATCAATACTTGAGCCTTTATCCACTATCCAGGGCACTGAGAAAACATTTCAATACCCAATGCAGGATACTGTCATTTACTATACTTTAGAAGCATTTGTCTAGTGAAAACAGTTACTAAAGTGACAAAAATGAGACAACCTGAACTCATGAAATTGTTTCTGGCAGAACACAACTCTCATGAGTAAAGAAGCTAACAAATAAAAATTCAATTACAGAACAGAATCTGTATGTTCAAAGTTTTCACTGAACAGCTTTCCAAGGTTGAGAACAATGGTAGCAAAAAATGCTTTTTGTGACATTTCAAAGCCAAATGGCTCTGTACTACAAACATTTGGATCAAGACTCTTCAAATATTTACCTTAGAATGAGAAGCTAAATATATAATTCTAGGCCTTTTCAAAAACAAACTCATAATTCCAGCTAGCTAGCTTCATGTGGGTGGGAAAATATCAACTATTTTGGGGGAAAGTAAGAATAATCTCATTGAATCAGAGACATCAGGATTGAAAGCAAGTAAAACCTCTCACAAATACATCATTAATAGCCTGTATTAAGAATAAAAGCAAGAGCCACTTTACCTCAAGCATTAGGCTAGATCCCATTCCTGGTGTCACTCTTGGTCACTTCCACCAGTGCAATGCTAGGGCATGTTATAATCCACAAGTATCTAGAGTTTTGCACTGATTTGAAGTATTTCACCAAGAATCTCCCTAACACTTGGGTTTGGTACCTCTAAAAAGGAAGGGATAATACTCCCTGCCCACAGCCTCTGCATTTTACTAGCAAAATCGCCTAAAGTTAACTGTTAGAAAAACATATAAACAGTAAGAGTTTAAAGATGTTTGTAATGGAATACCAAACTGCTCTAAAAAGTAAAGCTTGCAGAAAGGTTTGGGCCCCCCAGTTTGTGAGTAAGCTGACTATTAAGGCAGATTTTGTTTTCATGCTCAAGTACAATTTTAATCAGTGCACAGCCTTGTCTGAAAAGGCTGTCACTGAAGTAGAGCTGTGATGCAGGCACAGCAGACTTTGCATTGCTAACACCATGCAGTTCTACCACAACCACTCAGAAGATTTGTTCCTTGCTTGCTCCAAATCTAAATACACATACTCCAGGTATTCTTCCCCCTCCACGTAATACCATGCAGATCTTCACCTTAGAAGTTCAAACCTGTCACCCATCTAGCCAGACCATTGTGATTTCAGAGAAAGGATGAATCAAGCCAGTTTTAAACAACCCAGGAGAATGGTGTTTGCACTGTAAATCACACAGTTCTGCACCCCATCAAAAAATGCAGCGTTGGCTAAAACACAGCAGTAGCATTTTGCCCTTTTCTGGAAAAGGAATATAAAAATGACAGATGCCAGAAAGGTCAATCATTACTCTGTCTGCCAAAGGCCTTTGTAACAGACATTTAATAAGCAACAACAAAAAGCACTAGCATGAGTTACTAAGTGTTTTAAATACTGCAAGCCAATCATTGCCTCATGGAATCCCAACTCCCAGCAGAAATGTCAATAAAGGAAAAAAATTAATGTCAGTTCTGGCAGCTGATACAACCTCAGGTAGCATCTTTAGTTGCATGAACCTATCTCTTAAAAGATCTTGTCAGTAAACCTTCTGAAGCCTGATTTACCAGCTCTCATCTCCTCCAAATGTTTAATACCAGTATAAGCTGGGCAACAACGTAACATATTGACGTGGGACATCTTACTACCTTGTGAAACTTTAGACAAGTAATTCAGAGCCACTCAGATCTCTTTCTAGGATGTTTTTGATATTAAGAATTTAAACTTTCAGAAAACTGAAAGAGTTAACACTAGGGGAAATGGAGCAAGAATAATAACCAATACCTGTAGTAAAGTTCAGCATAGATTAGTATGTCACCAAATCTATGACACATAGGATCTGACATCTACAAATCATACCACCAGTTTCAGGAAAATACTGGTCTACATTTATGAAGGGAAACCTTTAAAGATTTTAAAGCAGTAACCAGCAAAACCCAAAACAAAGCAGAGGAAAAGCGCCACTTACTTTTACTCATTCTAGTTCAACAGTCTCAGAAAACATCTACAGGATTTTAAACTCCAAATAATTTCTACAGTAGCACTATAGTTCCTCTGCCTGACCTTTTGCCATCCAAACCATTACACAAGCAACATCTTCCTCTAAGAAGGAAAGGGTGTAATAGAGCTGAAAGACATTGCTTCACCATTTGCCTCAGTAACATCTCAGATGACTTCATGCCAAATGGAAAAAAGTTAAATCCCTGACCAAGCGCTCTTCAAGTGGAAGTGCAGATCAGATGCATGTCCTGACATACACAAAATAAGGCTGGATCAGGCTACCTTCCTTCTCTGAATAATTATTTTTCTTGATATCCGGCTACTTTCCAGCGTCTAAGAAAGATCAGTAGTCCGGTGCTAACCTCTGCAACCCAAGGAATGGTGCCCTAAAACACGACCTGCAACTTCTATACGTTCCTTTGATTTAGGAACTCCCAAGCTACTATTTCCAACACAAAAGCACCAACAATTACAGGACAATAAGCGCGTCCACAGACTGTGAGAAGCACCGAAACCCAGCCCTTTACTCACACCTAAAGGGCCACCATATGTTACGAATTAAGAGCCAAAGTCCCATGATAGCACGAACGCAAGCAGCTAATCAAAACTAAACCCACGGTATCCTGAAACCCATTGCAAGTCTCCTTACGACTTTCTGAAACCCTTCCCCAACAGACTCTTTCAATATGCGAGGTCTTATTCCAGAGCCCCACGAGTACTCAGCCGAGCACAGACCCCCATGTGCATCTGTGGGAGGCAAGAGGAAAAACCCGGAGTGTTTAAAACACATTCCTACGAATACTAAATTAAGCCTCTTCCTAGAGCTGTAGGGGAGGAGGAGGGGGGCAGCCGGCTGGTCCCAGCACTGCACCGGGAGAGCAGAGGAGAGCAGAGGGCAAGAACAGCTCGGAAACACAAGCGCTGTGGGAAAAGTTGGGGCTGAAGGGCTGAGCCACCCGGCGCGGCAGCGAGCCCCGTACAGACAAAGCGCCTCGGGGCCCCTCCATTTTGGTCGCCCCGAACCCACCGGGCGGGCAGGACGCGGTGCATCACCCGCGGCGCTGCCTGAGGGGGAACCCACGAAGCCGCCGCACCACCGGACTCCCCAGCACCGGCCTAGTCACCACCGACCCCACGGCCGCCCACCCGGCGCCTTCCTCGGCCCTCACCCTCCAGTAGCCGTTGGATGATGCTGTCGATATTGAGCTTGTCTATATCCGCCATCGCCTCTCAGCGGCCGGGCGGACCTCTCCCCGCGGCTCCCCTCCCTCCGCTCGCCGCTTGGCCGGCCCGACTTCTCTCCTCGTTCTGTCCCGGTTTTCCCCTTCCTCCTCTCCTCCCCGCTTCTCTCCTTCTCCCCCCGCCCCCCCTCCCCCCTCGACCGCTGCTCTCAACAGAAACGGAGCTCCGAACAAAATGGCCGCTACGGCCTCAGCAAGCGAGCCTGGCGCACGGATACTAGGAGCGCGACGCGGCTCACCGGAAACCCTTTAGAGGCCAGCGGGAAGAGCGGGGCGGGGCAAGGCAATATGTTGAGTTCACTCTACGCTACGGTCGTAATATCCTTCCGCTCACGGGTGGGGAAGTAGTGCGGGGCTACTGCCTCTTCGAATCAAGGGGGCTGCAGGAGTTCGGGCCGTCCAAATCCAGTCATGAGCTGGACCGGGGAGGCCGTTTGGCGCATGCCGATGACGGGAGACGGAGGCTAGGGTTGGGCTTCTATCAGTGCTGCCTTCTCATGGCACTCGGTCTGAGGTTACGCTGCCTGAACCCGTGAGCGGGGAGCACGAGAGGTGCGCTGCTCTTCTAGGGCATGGCTGCTCCCCCAGCCCTAAAACACAGCAAGCAATACTAAAACCACGCCTGCAGCAGCTAGCATAGTCCCTTCTGGCTTCCTATGAACCCTGCCCTACTGGAGACCGATGGTTGCTCAGTGCCCATCAACAGCTCTCTCAGATCAGGACCTGGTTCCTGGTGAGGTGCCTGGCTGTGAGCTCCCATCCTGCTCCTGCTCGTTTGTAGGAGCTTCACCCCAGTCATCCTGTCTCTGCTCACTTCCAGGAGCTTCACCCCAGCCATCCTACCTCTGCTCATTTGTAGGGACTTCTGCACACTCAGCCATCCCATCTTGGCTCATCCACAGGGGCTTCTGCAGTCAGAGCAAGCCCTAAGAACTTCCCCCTGCAAATACTCTTAAGTAACAAGCACAGTGTTTCAAAATCCATCAAGAATATTTCATTGTTTTGTGTTACACTCCTGCTATTATTTTATCCTGTATGTTCCCTATGGCCTGACTACAAGCAACAAAATGAGGTTCTGCTCATAAATTGAATGGCATGGACTGTGCCAGCCTTTCCCACCATTTGGTTTGTATTTTTAGAATAAACCTTTATTAGAATAAACCAAACCAGGTTGGAAGAGACCTTCAAGATCATCGTGTCCAACCCATCAACTAATCCAACCCACCCAAACAGCTAACCCATGGCACCAAGCACCCCATCAAGTCTCCTCCTGAACACCTTCAATGACGGCGACTCCACCACCTCCCCGGGCAGCCCATTCCAATGGGCAATCACTCTTTCTGTATAGAACTTCTTCCCAACATCCAACCTGAACCTCCCCTGGCGCAGCCTGAGACTGTGTCCTCTTGTTCTGGTACTGGCTGCCTGGGAGAAGAGACCATCATCAGCCTGTCTACAACCTCCCTTCAGGTAGTTGTAGAGAGTGATAAGGTCACCCCTGAGTCTCCTCTTCTCCAGGCTGAGCAACCTCAGCTCCCTCAGTCTTTCCTCATAGGGGTTGTGTTCCAAACCCCTCACCAACTTTGTTGCTCTTCCCTGGACTCGTTCCAGCAAGTCAACCTCCTTCCTAAACTGAGGGGCCCAGAACTGGACACAGTACTCGAGGTGTGGCCTAACCAGTGCAGTTGCTTATAGTTTAACTTCTTTATTTACTCCTGCTTTAATTTGCAAGGATGGCCATATCCTCCTCTTTTCTCCCTTCCTCCCTTCCCCACATGAATTGCTCCTGCTATGCCCGCTGGATTCCTCCTGCTGACTGCTATACAATATTCATAACAGCTTATTGCTGTGGTGGGGCCAGAGCAGAGTTCAGGTTCACGAGACTGATAAAGCAAAGGACTTGCAGTCTCAGCACACCCTAGATCTGTCAGGAGGAGGGAGATAAGAGGACACAGAGTCTACCTGCAACACAGGCACTTGCCCATTGCAAAGTGCAGCTTCAATGCTCGGCTTCTCTGAGCAAACTCTTATCGTAACAAGCAGGCCCAAGCTGATATGTTAATCTTAGTCACGCTGGTGTAAGCCCAAAGTAACCCTGTTGAAGACAATAGAGTTACTTCAGATTTACTTCAACGTGACAGCCTTTGCAGATTTACATCTATTTTTGTGCTGCACCTTTCTGGGGAACATCCTCCCCCTGTCCCAGGTTCTTTGGCCCTGAGTACTCTTTTTCTTTCAAGTCCCTTCTAATTCTGTGGGCAAATTGTTCTCTTGGACTTAACTGAATTATTTAAAAAGGGAAATTTGTTCTGTGTTTCCAGAAGAACCTTGCTGGTCTTGTTTTCCTAGCTGAAATATCTTTGTCATATCTCAATCTGCAGCTGTTACTTGTCTCCTGGGACAAGTCTTTTGAGGATATAAAAACCTTTTGTAGGGTGCTGAGTGCCTTGCTGAGTGCCTTTCACACCTGTTAATGCACTGGGAAATGAGCTAGGGGGGGAGACCTCAGAACCTTCCAGAGTGTGGAATTCACTGGAAATGGTGTACTTCTGGAAGAAAGGATCTGGCCCTTCAAAAGAGACCAGGATGCCTTTTGTCAGGACAAAGAATCAATCTCACTTGCTGAACTGCCTCAGTCAAGGTCCAAAGCACTGTCAGCTCTTGTTAAAAGAGGTGTAGCCAAGGGGACGGGAGAAGAGTGACAGATAAAGGCAAATCTGCTGAGGTCCTGTCATCACCTTGCTATCCAATGTGCCTTGGTCCAGCTCTGCATCTCGACAGCAGCTGCCAACACTTGATGTCCTGGTCAGTGGGGGCTGCATTTCTGCACGGGGTCTTTTGCATTTACAGTTTTGCTATGCGGCCATAAAACTAACAACCCTTGCTTAGCCACGGTAAACTCTGTGATGAGCCACAGATTTTTAAAATAGCACTACAAAATTATGTATTTTTTATAAGCTGACTTTTCTCTGCTGGAATGAACAAGCCTTGCCCCACGCCTGATTAGAAAAGGGACCCAGCCATTGTGCTATAAATATTCTGCAACTATTTTGTTCTCCAGTGTTGCTCACAACAATGATTTATTTCTAGAGGGAGGAACAAGGAGGGAAATCCCTTTGTCCTTAGTCTGCACACAGGCTTGAAGCATTCCATGATTTTGAAGTTTATGGTTCATATACTCCCCCCCCCCCCTCCCTTCTTTCCATTCGTCTACAATTTCCTTTCTAGTTCGCTGAATACATGATGACGTAGGATTTATCTTGCTCACAGCTCTGACACTTTTGTGTCTTCTCCTCCTTCCCCCTCTAAATTCCACAAATAAATCACTGCTTTGGTAACGTCCCTTGGAAGCCTCTGTGTGAAATATCTTTCCCTACTGATTTGTCCTCGCTATCTCATGCACTTGCCACTTTGTTTGTTGTACAGTTGCTCATAAGCTGGCTAGGTTTAAATATATACATTATATATATAATACCCACCTACCTACAGGAGCAAAATAAGGAGCATTTCATTATTGGTCTGGGCATTATATAGCCAGAACATATACACACGCACACATATATGGTGTGGATAATCTCCTGTGTCTATATGCTAGACACACACACACACACATGTATGTGTAGATAGGTGCAGATAATAATGAAAAGCTCCTTATTTTATCCCTGGATGTAGGTGGATCCTAAGAAATGCGAGTCACTCCCCACTTCCCCTTGCCTAACATTACATATTTGCTAAGTCTGTGAAATTCAGTGTGGTTTGTGTACATTTTAAACACAGCTACACAGGCTGTTCAAACACTGTGAAAACAAAAATGGGTGACTTGTGGGTCAAATGTTATTTTCCCTAACTCAGCACACAACCATGATTTAAATGTTTCCATAACTCCTTCTGTTTGTGTCCAGGTTTCCTTGTGTTACAAGCAAGATAAAGCTTTTATCCACGCTTCTTGCTCCTGGTGGCCAAAACATTTTGCTTCTGGTGTCTAAACCATTTTGCTTCTGATGGCTAAAATATTTTGCTGACCCCCCAAGTTTTAGATGCTGCAGAGTTGCAGAAGTAGATGGTGCCAATTTGTCAGACAAGAAAACAGCAGCTGGAACGTGCAGTGAGGCTGATCTGGGGATGTAGGGGTCTGTGTCCTGTTTGGGAGGCAGCTGCTGACGCACAGGCAGGTGTTTTCTTAGTGTCATATTTTATTTACAAAACATGGGGTGTGATGATCTCCCTCCAGCAACAAAACCTGCAAACTGCAGGCAGGCAGCTGCACCATGCAGGACCTGGCAAAGAGCTTGGGGCCAGCTGCTGCTCCTGAACTTCTGGCTTTGCCTTGGGCTTTGCCAAAGCCTAAAATTACATGCGGAATAGCAGAATCCCAGCATGGCAGGGGTTGGAAGTGACCTCTGGAGATCATCCAGCCCACCCCCCTGCTAAAGCAGAGCAGGTTGCCCAGGATCACAATGTCCAGCTGTGTTTGGAATCTCTCCAGAGAAGAACTCTCCACAACCTCTCTGGCCAGCCTCCTCCAGGGCTCCCACACCATCACAGGAAAGAAGTTTTTCCTTATGGAACCTTCTGGGTTCCAGTTTTGCCTGTTGCCCTTTGTCCCATCACTAGGCACCACTAAAAAGTGACCACAATAGGGTTTTTCCTGCTATAACTGTTTGGGTTAAGAAAACACAGCACATCCCACCTTCTTAGTGATCTTCTTGTAGGAAACAGAGTTTTCAGGCTAGACCAGGCACAAGAGCTGTTGGGAGAACTCACCAACTGATGTATCTTGCCCCCATTAAGCATCCCTGGCAAACGTGCTGAAGGTCTGCTCTGGCACTTTGAAAAAGTGGAGAAATGAGGCTAAAGGAGACTTTGTCCTACTTTAAGTGGAGAACAGCCGTAGTGGATCACTTGACTTTGCCTTGGCAAGGAGCAGAGCTGCTGTCCTCCCCTCTTTGGTCAGGAATCTCTACGCTCCGCCAAAGCCTGAGTTTCATAACCAGCTAAAAAGCTCTCATGAGGTTCCACGAGGCTCCGCTGAGCTGCTCATGGAAGGGGAAAGGAAAAATGTATGTGGAAGTCAGTGTTACACATCCATCAAAGGGCTTTTCAGCCTTTCAGCTGGCTTATGGTAGGACAACTATAATTTGTCTTTTTTCTTTGTTGTGTGAGGGGCGAGGCAGTGGGGAGCTGTGTGGCTCTCCGCATGGCTCACCTCACTCTGCCAGCATGTGGGTACAATGGGATATGAATAGTCCCATGGTATGGAGCAGACTTTGCAAGATGGGGAGAGGCAACTGCTTCTCAGAAAGATCAAGTGGCACATTTTTGTGTAGCTCCAGCTTCCTGTGTCTTGAAGAAAGCACTTTTTTGGTGTTCCTCATTGCATTGGCCAGAAATGCATGTTAGCAACCTGGGATGTGGCTGGTTTCTTTGCTTCCTCTGATTTGACCCCAACATAATTCTGCTTCATGGATGAGCTACTTCTCTAATTAAAACTGATGAAAAAGAGGACCAGGAAGGCTGCCAGGGGAGTGGGAAAGTGGAAATAAGATGAAGGTCTGTTGATCTGCTCTTGATCAAATGACTGCTTTGACTCTGTGGACCCCAGAGGGAGACATCACTGAATATGAAATGCAGGAGTGAGAAAGGAATCTTCCACACACATGGGGATCCCTGACTCTACTGGGGATTTTGAAGTACAGATAAAATACATGGGAAATCTCACCTAGAGGTGCCTGCAGGCTTCCCAAAAGCTGGTGCGCTAAAGCCTCCCTTGGCCTGGGATAGGCAGCAAGTATTCAGAGTGCAGAGGCTTTGCTGATCCAGGTTTTGTTTTCCCTTATGCTTCTAAAAATCCAGAACAATCCCACTGATGGCTCCCAGCCACCTGGAATTTCTGCTTACATGCAGCACTGGAAAACGTGGTCAGCTGTGGAGGTAGGTGCCACGTGTGCTTATTTGTTTCTGTTCTCACCTCCTCTTTGCTGCTTGCTGCTCGCCAGCCTGGCAGATTTTCAGGAGCTGAGCTGAGCTCAGCTCTTACATAACATTGCGCCAAAATCAGTACAAAAGGATTTGGAGTCACCTTTGATCTCTGGGTTCCCTTCTGGTTTGTCCATGCAGCTCAGGCATGCTGTCGTGAGCTGCTGCTTTTGCCCTGGGGCATTCTCTGCTGTTGGCATCTCTTGGAACTGGGTGTAACATGGAGGCATCCAGCCATGCTGCTCAGCAAGTGCTGCCTTTGCCATGGCTTCCAAACAGCCAGTGGGTTCCTGTGCTGGCTCTCTTGGGCATGCATCTGCTTACAAGGACAGCATCTCCCAGGTTCCTCAGAGACCGTGGCCAGAATTCAATACTGTATAATTAATGGTAATTATCCAGCTGAGGGAGTGGGTACTGAACAGATTTAACTCATCTGAAACCTCAGCCTGAGTTGTACTGAGCTGTGTTCTTGGCTCAACAAACCTGCACCTGCATCCAGAGGATGTCTTAAGTGAGTTGAGGAAGCCCTCTTTCTTCTGGGATGGTCTCTCCTCCACATCAGGGACAGCTTCAGCTGGGCAAAGCCTCTGGCACTCCTTGGAAAGGTCATGGGTGCTCAGCCCAGCAGTGAAGAGGGAGATCTTGCAGATCTCCAGAATGTTAGAGAGCTTGCAAAACACTGTGGAGTGCACCTGATAGAAAGGTGGGCAGAGCTCACAACGGCACCCATGGCACTTTGGGTGCTGCTATGAGCTGATTTAAAGCAAATGTGACCCAGGTGCTTGCAGTCCCATCTCTGGGTCACAGCACAGCAGACCCAAAGCGATGGAGCCAGGCTCTCTCCCACGCTGGTCTCCAGCTGGGTGCCTTTAGTGATAAATCACAAGTGTTTTGGTTTGGATGTGGTGATAAATCTGAGGGTTCCAAGTGACAGCACACACAATGGTGGGGTTTAACCAGTAAATGGGACTTTTACGTAAATGCTCCCCTGCCCACATACGCTGGCAGGCAGCAGGTGAGACAAGAGCTGGAAACATTCATCTGTGGAGAAAAGGGAGCCCTGGAAATCTGCCACCTTTGTTCCAGTCTGCTCTCTGGGAACTTGGTTTTCCCCTTCTTTTCCCCCATGATTTACTTCATATGAGTTTTTGCCTTTTAAAACTAGATGCCTTGTTTGCAGTAAAAACACCCTGGGTGTGTTTGCTCAGCAGGTGAGATTCGTCCCACTTCAAGACTTAGATTTAGGTTAGACATAAGATTTAGGTTAGATTCAGGTTAGACATAAGTTCTTCACAATGAGAGTGGTTAAATACTTGAACAGGTTGCCCAGAGATGTGGTTGAGGCCCCATCACTGAAGACATTCAAAGTCAGATTGATGGGCTCTCAGCAGTCTGATCCAGTTGTCCCTGCTGAGTGCAGGGGAGTGGACAAGATGATCTTTGAGAGTCCCTTCCAACCCAATGCATTCTGCAAAGACTGGGATTGGGTGAGACTTCAGCATAGTATTGGATCTGGGTCAGCTGGATCGATGTGGGGCTGACTTTTAAGTTCTGCCTCAGAAGAAGAAGGGCAGTCTGGTTTTAGCATTTTGAAGAAGAAAACAAAGATTATAGGAACTGTCCAAACTGCAGCCAGGACAGCTTTGGTTATCCAAGGATCTGTGCAGGATTCAGATGTATCATCACATGTTGTTACCAAATTGCCATCCTGCCTTCCCATTCCCTGCCCTGCCATCCCATTAGTTAAGGGAAGGTGCACAAGTTAATGTGCTTTGTAGGAAAGACAGAGGAGTACAAAGGCAAACTATGGGCAGAGAGTGAAACCTGAGTATGTGTTGCCTTGCACAGTTGTGGCACAAAATGGAAGACGCACTGTAAACTGGAGAAGACTGTACCAGTACTTTCAGCTTGAGTACCCAGTGCTGCTGTTTTGGATTCAGCACGTGCAGCTTGGCCAAGCCCACCACAGGGACAGGTCCCTTCCCATTGCACACATGGAGGAAAAGTGAGTTTTGAGGCCGAAAGGCAATATTTTGTTGGAAAGTAGCTTATGAAAGTTTATGTGTGTTGGGAGGTTTATCTGATGATAACAACTTCTCCTGTGTACCTCCTCATGGGATACTTTTCCCCAGGTAATTCAGCCTGAAACAAGCATCCAGAGATGAAAGAGGAACATCTCTCAAGTAGGAGAAACCCCACCAGGGGTCAAGGAAGTCCCATGCACTTGGACATCTGGTTCTCTGCAGCCTCTACTGAAAGCAAAGGTCTTAGTGACCTTCACAGCCCTTGGGCTCGACTTTCACTCCTTTTCTGATATCATTTGACTTCCTGCAAAGGGTTTTCCTCTGTGCTAAGCTTACTGTGAATTTAACTTTTGTGACACAAGGAGAGGAAGAGACCAGTAAGAGCTGCTCTTGGCTATCTCCATGCACCAGTGGATTTACATCACAAGCTCCCCAGCAGAGATTTGCTCTGGACAGTGCCTGCATGGGGAATGGTCCACCCCAGCTCTTGGCTTGGTGACCCCCCCCCTTTTGCTGAGCCATTCTACCTTTTGCCACTTCTTCCAAGGCAACCTCTTACAAGTGTTGAATGTTTTTTTTCCTTGACAGCATGTAGGTCACTGGAGAGCCTCAGGGACCTAACAGCTGACATTCATCCTTGGTTTTGAATGCGTGCGTCAAGCTTTCTGGAGGCAACAGAAGTGCAATTGCTGGTGAGACCGACTGCCTTTTGTGTGGCTTCAATTAAAGGTCTTTCTCTGAGTGGGATAGATGCCAGAGCTTTTTTTCATTATTATTATTTTTTGTTGAAATAAATGGTTTTATTTAGATAAATATATAGCAAAAGAAAAAAAACCCATAAATCCCACCTGGCTTTTTGGAAGGGTTTCAGCTGGAACGTAACAGATCTCATATTCTTCCATAAAAAAGTGAGCTTTATTATTCAGCTGAACTTTTCTCCCCTTTTATAGCTGTGATTTGGCACCCATGAGGCCTAAGCAGAAGCAAGGTCACTGCCCTTCCCCAGCCAAGGAAGGAAAGCCACGGCACGTGCCGGGTCTGGTGACACAGGGACAACGGCTGAGGACAATCCTGGGAGAGAACAGAGGCTCTGGGCTGGCCCCCAAGACCTGCTCACCACTGCAGTCCGTGCAGGAGCCCTGGGGCAGCTCAGAGCCCCCAGGAGATGTGTGTCCTGGCTACTGCAGAGCCTGCCCTGCTGATGAAATGACTTCACAGCTGTGACTTCTGGAGAGGACCCATGAGGACAGTGATGGCAAAGCACATGCTTCTCCCAGCCCCTTTTGCTTTGTCTTTGCTGCTCTTTCAACCCAGGCTACTACCAGCATGAGCAACAGGTTAAAACAAGGCAAGCAGCCACCTCTGCCTCTCTTCACTTTTTTTTCTGCACCCTTTTAAATTCTTATTGCTGAATATCCTCTTTGCTCCTGAACCATGCTGCCTGGTGTCCCTTGTGCCATGTCTGGGTGCTTCAGTCCCTGCTGCAGTCTGCAGAGGAGGTGGTACAAGCCAGCAGCTCTTCACTGGGTGTTATGGTGCTTGACTGCAGACACATTTTAATTAATTTATTTAATAATTTTTAATCAAGATTGCACTTTCTTTTTGTTATGCACCCAGGTCAGGTTGTTTGGGGCTCTGAGTAACCTGTTCTAGTTGCAGATGTCCCTGCTGACTGCAGGGTGGTTGGGCTACATGACCTCTAATGGCCCTTTCCAACCCAAAACAGTCTGTGAGCCTATGATTCTCAAAGGTGCACACTGCGCTCTCTTCCCAGCCCTCACTGGTGAGGTGACTGGCCCCATCTCATCTGTACTCACTCCTTCCAGCAGCAGCAGGCCATGGCAGAAATGCTTCAGCAGCTGAAGCGCTTCAGCAGCTGAAGCACATCAGCCCAGGGTAACAATTGTGTGAGAAAGTGGTGAGCAGTGAGCTAATGAAGTCTGAAGGAAGAGAGGTGAACCACTTAGTGAAACTGTGGTACTGCTGAATTCCCTGGGGCTTAAAACTAGGACCCAAGGAGGGACTGGAAATCCCAGGGATGTGAATGACCAGGGTGATGAGAACATACCTGATCCTCATGTGGCAGGAGCTTGGCCATGCTGACCAGCTCGTTTGTTTGGTGGTTTTATTGTGCCGAGATTAATATGGAAATGGTCATAAATCCCATCCTGGCTGACCACACATCCCTGTGCTTTCACAGGTCCTTGTCTGGAAATGTCTTTTGGGGCTGTGGGGCATCGCTGACTCCCCCGGGTTGCAGTGGGAGCACAAAGTGATGCTTTAAATCCTCTGCCTGCTGCTCCCAGCTTCTCCCAAGCAGAGCCATTAAAAGCCATGCCATCAGCTGCTTGATTAATTGCTGCTCTTCTGTTTCACTTGTTTGATGATGATGATTTTCAGTGATGTGACTGAAACTCACCTCCCAGGGCAGAGACACTCTCAGGCACTGGAACAAGCTGGAGGTGTATTTTTAGTAAAACAGTATTTTCAGCTCAGGAGTTGAAGCATTTGGTCATTTCCCAGTTCCTCTCTGAGTCACACGCTAAGTCCTTTCTGTTTCTTGCACATGTTGAAGGTGACAATAATCTGGGAGTTAAGTTCTTGGCTTTAGGAGAGAGAAGGAAGTGAAGAGCAGGATGAGCTCTCCCTGCTCCAGGCGCTCAAGCTTGTGGCAAAACCTCCAGGGAGATCTGGTTTATTTATATTATTATAGAACTCATGGACTGGGAGAGGCACATGGCAGGATTTAAGGCCACCCCATGTTATTGTTTGGCTCAGATGAAAAAAGGTGAGGAATCATCCCCATTGCCATGGTCTGGAGATGAGCACAGCAGGGCTGGCTGCTCATCTATCTGTCCATCCAGGGCTCCTGCCAGTTCTTCCCAGACCCTAGAAGCAGCAGGCTTGTGGTACCAGAGGGGATGGGGGGGTGCAACACTGGCTGGTGAGCTAGGCTGCCCTCCTCTACTGCCACTTCAGCAAATATTCCTCTGCGCGGCTTCTCGCCTCTGCCTGCAGGCAGGGACTTGAGCCAGAAACGCTGTCAGTCAGGTTTGTCCTGCCAGCATCAGCTCACCTTGGTGAGCCCTGCAACGGTGCTCAACCTGCAATTCATCTCTGCAGCTGCCCCAGATGGATGCCAGCATTGTCAGGACTGGATCCTAAAAGCTGGTACCCTGATGCTTCCCTCTTCACCCTTACAGCCCAGATTTCCAAACTCTCCATCAGTCAACAGACACTTGGAGCACCCAGAAGTTTCAGCACAGGGATGGGGCAGGGGCTGTCAGCATGCTGGACTTGTGCCATAGGACCAGAAGGAAGCAATGTGGTTATGGTCTGGTATTTGCCTGCTGTGCTCTGTGCTGGGACAGACTCATGTCCCCTGGCAGGACCAGCTGTGTCCTGGGTGGAAGCTTGCTGTTGGAGCAGATGAGCTACTGGAAAATCTCTCTCAAACCCAGCAGCACCAGTTTGCTGCAGGTGAAGGGAGAAGGCTGAGCTCTGGCTGTTAGGAAATGTGCTTTTTCCACTCTGGTGGGACCACACATAACTCATTGTTGGTGATAGGAAGAGGACACATGTGGGGACAAGTGTGTGTAAGGCAATGTGGGGTCTTCCCAAAACGTCAGGGTCTTGTACTGGGCTGGAGCAGCGAATCCGGAGAGGACCAGACAGGCTGTCAGAAGCACTGAGCATCAAAGACTCTGTGTGGCCTCTGGAGCTACAGGATTTGCTTTCTTCTCCCTGGGCATGTATCCCAGTGTGTAAAGCCCCCATTTCTGATGTATGGGGGTCCACAGCCCTTCTGGCATTCCCACTGGAGCAGGAACGAAGGGACTATATGGCAGTGGGGCTATCTCTGCATGCTGCTGACTGCCAGCTGCATTGCCTCACTTACCCCCAGCTTTGGGGACACCAGTTTTGGCTGGAGGGATGGGTGGTACTCCCTGCAGAGCTCATCTGGGCAGAGAGAGGTGTCTGAGTGCCCTCTCAATGGGAGTATCAGAGCCTGTTGGGCAATTTTGCAACTCAAGAGAGGATTTGCCACCAGTGAGGGCTGTGCTTGCTCTCTAAGAGCAGCCGTCCAGTTACCACCTTTCTTCCTCTTGAAGGAACAAAGAATGTGGCAATGAAAATGTAGCTGAGGACAGTGCTAATTGCTTCAGAGTCGGCATGGTGGCCTGGGACTGAGGGGATAGTATGCTGCAGGGTTTAAAAACCACAGATGAGTGCCCAGTGGGATATTTTAGCATCTCAGAAGGAGATGGGAGCGGACTTAGTGCCAAGCGAGGGAGTGCACTGCACAGGCAGGTTTCTAGAAGCAGCATGAGTTGAGCTGGTAAATTATAAAATGCCACACTTGAGGTCTGTTATATAACATCCCTTTACAGAACCTGGGAGCTAAATATAAAAGAGAGTTACATTTTGGGCCTGTGTAAAACGATGCTCCAGAACGGGTTTGTGTGGGAAGGAGCGCTCTGCTGCGCTGTGAGAAACGGAAAGGCTTTCAGGACCCTGGGCTCTCTCCCAGCCTCCATAACTTGTTTTCTCTGCAACCCTGTAAAAACCATTTACTCCCCAGGTCTCAGTTTCCCTCTCCTTAAATCATGAACAAGAAACCCTTCATTTCTTTGCAGCTGCGTTGTCAAGATTAATTCATGTTTGCACAGTGACCTGAGAATCTATAGAAACCTGAACAGTATATCATTATCCCCATCTAAACTTAGCATAGAATATCAGCAGGCCAAAGTCCCCTCCCACACGGGAGGAGAAGTGATTGTGTCAGCATAGCCGAGAGGAAAATTCCAGCCACTGTTCCTAACCAAAAAATCCAGAAGAGAAAAGCCTTCTCAGGCTGAGACCATTTTGTTTTCCTGGAGGAAATTCCACCCTTCATTAGCTCTGAGCAGAAGGATCAGCTCCCACACAGATTGGCTCATGCTGAAGTGCAGAGGGGGCTAATGGGAGTTTTGTATGGCTCATCCTTCCCCTCTGGAATGGTGATGGTGATGCTAGGCTCCTGCAGGACCTGCTGCCACTGTCACCAGCTGCTGCAGGTGACAAAACCAGGACTGTCTCTGGTGGGAAAGGCAAGAGGCAGAGGAACAAAGTAGAAACGCAGATTGCTGATGTATGTGCTGGGGTCCAGCCTGCTTGGCAATGATTTTGGGGCTATTCTGCATTCCTTCAGCTCCTGCTCTATTCCTCTTTGGCTGTATTTCCATCACCAAGCACAGTGTGGCCCCCAGTGTCCTGCTTTGCTCAGCAAATGCTCCTTCCTGTCTGTGTTCTCCATGAAATGCTGGGAACAACCTGGCCTGTCTTCATTCTTCTTGACATCTGCATGCAGAGTGAAGGCTCAGTTTGGGCACTCGAGGAGGCCAGGTACAGATTAAAAGATGGCTGAAGCATGGATCATCAGATGAGAGCCTGGCTGGAATGAGGAGGGGATAGTGCTGCTGCAAGCCTTGCTCCCACAACTTGCTTACTTTAGAGAGAGCAAGGAACAGCTAATGGAGGGCCTGCCCTGGCCAGTGGAACTGGGAAGCAGCTCACCTGGGCTCCCATCTGCAGCTCCTGAGGTGGCTCACGTGCCATTTGTGCCTGTACATGGGAGAGTGGAACACTGCTGCATCTGCTGCCTTTTGCTGGAACACATACAATGCAGAGCAGCATAGGCTCAGAGGAGGGGCTGAAATCACACAATCATAGAGTGTGTTGGATTGTGAAGGGACCATTGAAAGTCATCTTGTCCAACCCTCCTCCAGTGAGCCGGGACACCAACTAGATCAGGTTGCTCAGGGTGCCATCAAGTCTGGCCTTGAATGTCTCCAGGTATGGGGCTTCCAGCACATCTCTGGGCTACCTGTTCCAGTATTTCACTTCCTCCTAATGTCCAACCTAAGTCTACCCTGCTCTAGTTTCAAACCATTACCTCTTGTCCTATCACCACAGGCCCTTCTGAACAGTCCCTTCTCAGCCTTCCTGTAAGTCCCCTTCAGTTATTGAAATGCAGTTAAAAGTTCTCCCTAGAGCCTACTCTTCTTCAGGCTGAATGACTCCCACTCTCCCAGTGGGGTATTTGTATTTGTAGGAGAGGTTCTCCAACCCTCTGATCAGCTCTAAGAAGCCTCATCACCTGATTGCATCCCTCCCTCCATATTTCACAGCCTGTGCCTGGCTGTAAGGTCAGGACCTGGCCAAAGCAGATGTGCCACCCCTCCAGGTACAGTGTGTGGATTCTTAAAACCACCTGATCAGCCAGGCCTGATCCTGTCCCTGTGAAACCCATCTCAATCTCTGGAAAAAATGTTTTCTGACAGGATGGAGATTTGCAGGGGAGTTGCCAAGCAACTGGTGCAGCTCTGCCACCTCCTGCTTCTCTCCTCCCTCTGAGCAGTGAGCAGGCAGGGGCTGGCTGCATCCCTGCATCCCTCTGCCCCAGCCAGCCTGGCACTCCCTGGCTGTGCCAGCCCGCCTGGGGAGGTACTATTGTGAAATTAGTACCACTGGTGGGTGGTGGGACAGGATGCTTCTGGCTGGTGGGGATGACCACTCCTGCCCACCCAAGCCATGGCAAACAGCCATCAGCGGCAGGGTTAGAAGCAGGCTCTTTCTTCCAACCCATCTCTGAGCTGTGCGTCTTCTTTTTGAACTAGTCCCAGAGATGTGGGCTAGCACATCAAGCAAAACACCCAGGAGAACTCATTATAACCCGGCTTTGATCAGTGTCACCTCTGCATTTCCTTGGGAGCTGCTTCAGATTTATGCTACGAGAAATACACAGCCTGAACACTTGGGATTGTCTTTTGTCAAAGTATCAATTTAAATCAACTCTTGAGTAACAACTGCTCGTTACAAAAATCAGCTGATGTCTCTCATAATGCCTTGGACCTGCAGCTAGGGCCATGAAGCAATGCCTGACAGGAGGGGAGGCAGCTGATAGCTGTGATCTTACAAAAGATCAGTTGCTGAGTGTGTGGCAATATACAGCACATGCAGCCAGCTCACAGAAATGGCAAATGGACCAGACTGTTCAGAACAATCTGTTCTTTCTCCAGAGAAGGGCTGCAGTGCTGGTGGTAGCCTGGGAAAGCAGCTATTCTCCATGTGAAGCTGGTCTGGAATTCTGCTTCAGAAAAATGGCAGGGCCAAGACAGGGCAATTACAAGGAGACACATCCTAAACCAAACAAAACAGCTGCAGGTGCTTTGATGGGCTGACTTTTCTCCAGGGAGGTTTGTGCTGCAGGAGCTCTGCTCTGCCTCATCATCCCATGGATCTGCTCACTGCAGGGAAATCCTGCTGATCCACCTCAGGCTGCTCCCCTGCACTTGGTCCTGCACTTGACTGCCTCCTGTTGTCACCTGCTGACTCTGGCATCAATGTCACTGAGCCAGGGGAGCAGCTGGTGCACTTAGTTTCTTGCCTAGTGCTGTGATTGATGTTGGAAGGGGATAGACCAGAGTGCCCATTCCTCTCCCTTAAAGCCAAAACTGGGGTGACAGAAAGGTCTGGGACTGTGCTTATCAACACCACACCAGGCTGGGCTTGGAGTGTAAACCCTCCAGGCAGATTTCTTTCAGTTATTCTGCTTTCCTTAGAGGGGCTTGTGGGCTCCCCCAGGATTCTTTCCTCCTATGCCCACCCTAGTGATCAAGTGTCCTTCATTTGATTTGGAAAAGTAAAAGATAAACTGAATGAAGATGGTGCAGAACGCCTGTACAGCAATTTAATTAATTGACTTTAAATATGAATTCAAAATAGTTTCCCTGAGTGATCTCATATAGGCAAATCCTCAGTTGCCTTAAGCCACTTGCAGAGCATCTTCAACTGATAAGGTATTCTTAGTCCAGACCAAGAGCGTTGCATGGGACAATGATCAGGAATGATTAATTGGAAATAGCTCCTCTAGAACAGACTCCTCTCTAACCTGCTGTGCTGCCCCATGCTGCTGAGCTCTGCGAGAGCTGACCGGGAGCTGTCAGGGTCCATAGGGAAGGGATTTTTCTCCCTGACTCCCCTGTGATGAGCTGCTTTCTCAGCTGCAAATCACCCTCCCACAGCTCTCCCCACTGCTCTCCAGCTAGATCTGGCACAGAGGGTTTCCAGCAGTGTCTACATTTGCCAGCAGACTTCCCTGGGGAAGAACAGGATCTGGGAGGTCATGGTGGGAATTTATTAGCTTGGCTTAGCTATAGCCAAGTGTCTCACTGGACTTTCAGAGCTACTACATTGCCTATCCCACCCCTGATCAAAACCCTGTGTCCTGCTTTGGTCTGATGCTGTAAAACGTCTCTGCCTCTCCAAAACTGCTGAGGGATCAGCAGTCCTGCTAAGAGTGTTACTTTGTGCAGCTTTGCCTAAAATCGCAGATGAAACAAAATCTCTGCCCAGAGAGCCCTGTTCCCGGTCAGGCAAGACTCTGTGTGACAGCAGCTTGTCCTTGAGTCCTCTGTTCTCTCCTCGTCCTTTAGCTAAAATCCTCCCCCAGTGTGCGAGTGCTTGCTTCGTGCTAGGTTTGACCTCAGGCCAGTGATATTTTCAGAGGTCTTTTCTTGCTCTCAGACGACAGCACGTCCTCGGCTATTTCACTTCGGCGTTTTGCCCCCCACAGCGGCAGCCTTTGAGCAGTAATTCAGCACCGTGTACCTGGGAGCTGCATAGAGGGATGAAGCAAATCCCTATTATTAGGCTCTGCTGGAGGGGCCGAGCCTGCAGTGGAAAAAGAGTTTCACTTTCCCAAGGTCAAGGGCTGGGAAACTTGCTCCTAAACGACCGTCTAAAAAATACCGTGTGATGCCACGAAGGAGCTGGTTCACTGCTGGAAATCACATTTCACTGGGTGTCAGCAATTCAGAAGAAGCCCATCTGCAGGAAATTACAATGACAATTTCCTCTGTGAGTGAAGAGGAATTACAGCTGTAATTTGCTGTAATCGAGGAGGCAGCAAACAGAATCACAGAATCTCAGCGTGGTGGGGGATGGAAGGGACCTCTGGAGATCATCCAGTCCAACCCCTCTGCTCAAGCAGAACAGGTTGCCGAGGATCACAATATCCAGCTGTGTTTGGAATCTCTCCAGAGAAGGAGGCTCCCCAGCTTGTCTGGGCAGCCTGTTCCAGGGCTTCATCATCTTCACAGCCAAAAAGTTTTTCCTCCTGCTCAGATGGAACCTCCTGGGTTCCAATTTGTGTCTGTTTACACTTGTCCTGTCACTGGGCACCACTGAAAAGAGTCTGGACCCAGCCTCTTGCTGCCCCCCACCCCTTTGGTTATCGATCAGCATTGAGAAGATCCCCTGAGCCTCCTTTCCTCCAGTCTAAACAACTCAATTTCCTCAGATGCTCCTAGTAAGTTTTCTAGACCCTTCTGCTGTGCTCTAGACCTTTCACCAGGTTCATCACCCTTCTTTAAGCACACTCCAGCACCTCAGTGTTGATGTATTTGTAACGGTTTTAGGACCAGCACTGATCTTCCTTGCTGAAGGTTGGTATGGGTCATGCTCGTGTGTAGATAATCACTCATCAGAAGAAAGAAACAAAAATCTGGGTAGAGACCATGCTCATGGGAGGCCATTCTCAAGCCAAAGCTTGTTAAGGTGACATCATGAGGCCAAGGTATCACTCCAGGCCCATGGGACAGCTTTTCAGCTGAGAGGGATCTAGTGTGTCTGAATTCAGGACCTCTTCTGTGAGGTTTTGCCATTGGACTGAAGTCTGAGAAGACCTTCCCTCATCACTAGCTGCTTCAGCAGTTGTCAGCATCCTCCTGCTCCTCCCAGCAGTGTTGCTGGAGCTGATGGGAGTTTGATTATGATTTAATCCAGGTTTTTAGAGGAGGGCAAAAGAAAGTTTTGACAGTTCCATATATAGTTCTCTGACTCACAGATTTCATGTGTCAAACAGTGAAGATGGGTTAAATAGAATTAAACTCTGGATTTGTTATAAATAGGCTTTAAGTACCATGAATATATTAGATTTGCATGAAAATATGGCCCTGATTCTCCAGCCTACCCCAGAGATTGTCTTTGATGTCTATGGGACCCTCCCAGGGTAGGTAAGCTCAGCTGAGAGCCAGCTCTGACCACCCCTTGCAGCCACAGTTTCACTGAATCCAGGGAGATGGGGAAATCATTGCTGAAGTCAGGAAAGATTTACATCTCTTGCACAGATCAGAATTTGACCTTTAAAACAGCACAAGGAGTTTTAATTAGACCCCAAATCTGCAGCTGAAGGAATAATTTCTCCATGTCAATCAGTGCTAAATGCACCTATTAAATCAGGGAAGATGGGTTATGAAATCCATGAAAATTGCAGGGAAAGTCACTTTTCTTCTCTTTCTCCCAGAAGATGGAGATTCACTGGATTCAGATGTTACAGATGATCCCACTCTGCTCCCATCACTGTTCTGCTCAGGCACAGGTTAAAGGACCATTCCAGACAATGAAGTCGCCCTCACTCAGAGCATCCCTGACAGTCAAGCATTGTTTGGGTGAAAAGAGTCACCTTTAGTAAAACATATGCTTCTGCAGTGAGTGTGACAGACACAGACCCTACCAAATCAGATCCTTCCTCAGTAGCTTAATTTACTGACTTCTTCATTGATAAACAGTTGAGAATTGGTGCATGAAGAAGGAACACTAGGGCACAAATCCAGGCTGTATTTTGAGCACGGACTAGTCTGAGCCAAGGGAAAACAGGCTTTTGAGCCACCCAGTGGCTTTATTATTGCAAAAACGATGTCCATTCCTGCAGCTCTACCTTGGTTCTGAAGTGGAGGTTTGGCCCTGTTTCTGGTGAGAGTGAAGAGAAGCAAACCAGAGAGAATGGACGTGCAGTATGACAACCTCAGTATGGACCTCAGCAAGGCCTTTGACACCGTCCCCCATAGCAGACTGCTGGCCAAGCTGTCAGCCCATGGCTTGGACGGGAGCACACTGCGATGGGTTAGGAACTGGCTGGAGGGCCGAGCCCAGAGAGTGGTGGTGAATGGTGCCACAGCCAGCTGGCAGCCAGTCACTAGTGGCGTGCCCCAAGGATCAGTGCTGGGCCCTGTGCTCTTTAGCATCTTTATTGATGATCTGGATGAGGGCATTGAGTCCATCATCAGTAAATTTGCTGATGACACCAAGCTGGGGGCAAGAGTTGATCTGCTGGAGGGTAGAGAGGCTCTGCAGAGGGACCTCGACAGGCTGGACAGATGGGCAGAATCCAACGGCATGAGATTGAACACATCCAAGTGCCGGGTTCTGCACATTGGCCACAACAACCCCATGCAGTGCTACAGGCTGGGGTCAGAGTGGCTGAGAGCAGCCAGGCAGAGAGGGACCTGGGGGTGCTGGTCGATGGTAGGCTGAACATGAGCCTGCAGTGTGCCCAGGCAGCCAAGAGGGCCAATGGCATCCTGGCCTGCATCAAGAACAGTGTGGCCAGCAGGAGCAGGGAGGTCATTCTGCCCCTGTACACTGCACTGGTTAGGCCACACCTCGAGTACTGTGTCCAGTTCTGGGCCCCTCAGTTTAGAAAGGAGGTTGACTTGCTGGAACGAGTCCAGAGAAGAGCAACAAAGTTGGTGAAGGGTTTGGAACACAGCCCTGTGAGGAGAGGCTGAGGGAGCTGGGGTTGCTTAGCCTGGAGAAGAGGAGACTCAGGGGTGACCTTATCACTCTCTACAACTACCTGAAGGGAGGTTGTAGACAGGCTGATGATGGTCTCTTCTCCCAGGCAGCCAGTACCAGAACAAGAGGACACAGTCTCAGGCTGCGCCAGGGGAGGTTCAGGTTGGATGTTAGGAAGAAGTTCTATACAGAAAGAGTGATTGCGCTATGGAATGGGCTGCCCGGGGAGGTGGTGGAGTCGCCGTCATTGAAGGTGTTCAGAAGGAGACTTGATGGGGTGCTTGGTGCCATGGGTTAGCTGTTTGGGTGGGTTGGATTAGTTGATGGGTTGGACATGATGATCTTGAAGGTCTCTTCCAACCTGGTTTGGTTTATTCTAATAAAGGAGTTTATTCTAACCAGGGCCACCAAGTCAGAGGAACAACTTCATCCCTGGAGAGGTTGTCAGTATTATACTGCAGAGCTGACAATAATGGAGGAACAGCAGGAAAAGCTCTGGGAGAAACCCCTAGCCCTGGCAGGATCCTTGGGCTACAGTGCCTTCCCAGCTTTGCTCTGCCCCCTGCTTTTGCTTTTTCTTTTCTAACACCACCTCCTGCTTTCTGCCATGAAAGTCATTCCCAATTCAATACATCCTCAGAGCCAACCTGGCTGTGAACTAGCCTGGAACTTGATGGCTGGCTTGTTAACTCCTCAAAATCTCTAGGATAAAGGGAGATAGATGCCCTGTGCTCACCTTCAACAGTTCTTTATTCCACTTCATCCCAGAGCTGAACAAGCAACACCAGGGCTACAAAACACAGCTCTGCTGCAGCCTCCATTGCTGTCTCATGCTTCTGATCTCCGGGGATCCCAGGGTTTGCTGAGTACCCAGGAAGGAGCTAGCCACATGCTCCAGTTTATTGGGAAGGGATTATCATGGCTCTTGTGACTCAACCCACAGCTCCTGTGTGCTTCCCTGCATAGAATGGGGAGAAGCAGGTGTGAATCTTCAAATGATTGCCCATGTTGGTGGCCTAAATAGCCTCTGTCCCCAAGGACCTACCACGAGTTGGCAGTGCCAACCATTGCTGCTCTCTCAGTGGTGGCACCTCAAGGACAGCTAGATGCTAGTGGCAATGAAGTGATGAGATGATTGCTGCCTCTCCATGAGCAAAACAGAGAAACAAGGCAGGATCTGCATGGAGGTAGCTGTAGGGCTGGTGAGGAATGGAGAGGAAGTGAGCTCTGCGGTGCTGAAGTGGTGCTGGAGTTGAAGAGGTGGTGGTGTAAGGGGAGACCAGTGGGCCTGGTGTGACACCTAGCCAAACCTTTGCTGGTAGGAAAAACTAATGGAAACCATGAAACACCCAAAATCTGGGGGGCCTGGTGCTGAGATAGGGTGTTGCAGGTGGGATGTGCTAAATGTCATTTGGGGTTGGTAGAGCAAGGTCCCAAAGTGAACCCCATGGCTGAAAATCCTCAAGGCATGTGGTTGACACAAGCTGCATGAAGGACCTGGCTTGTTCCCCTGATTGCCCCCACCATATCATGGACACTTCTTCCAGCTTGATTACCCAAATGCAACTAAACACACAGAGACCTCCCTCACTGCCCTCTGAGCTATGTTAGCTCTGGTGGCCTTGGACTAACAGAGCTGCATGTGGATACAAGCCTTGAAGGCAGTCCAGTGGCCCAAGAGAATACAAGAGGAGAGTGGCTTATAAACAGCTTCTTGAGGTGTCAGAGGACAAAGAAATGGGCTAGCTCCTGATTAACTCTGTCAAAAGGGAGGAGGAGAGCTATGGCTCCTTCATCAATGCCATCAAACTGAAGGCTGATCTGGAAAAGATGCAGCAGAGGATTAAGAATCTCCAGGTCTGTTCCAAGATCTTCATATCTCCCCTTTCACAGATGGTGCTTTTGGGCTGGGGTGGGCTTTTCCTCTCCCCTGTGTCCAGCATCAGTGCCCACAGCAGAGCCCGGCTCACAGCCTGCCGTACAGGTGGGATGTGGGGAATGCAAAGCGGCTGCCGAAACCAGCAGAGCAGGTGACTGAACGCTGCATTCTGAGAGCAAAAAGTGTCACAATGCTGCCACCGTGTACCCAGCACAGAGACTGCAGGAGCCAGGAGGGCCGAGAACTCTCTGAGCTTGGTGTGGGGCTGGCTGGAGTGAGAAGTGCTGACTGTTGTGGGTCATTTTGCAGGTTGGCAGTGCCAGTCATTGCTACTCTCCCAGTGGTGACACCTCGAGGGTGTCTGGACACTGATTACAATGGGAGTGATGTGCTGATCACTGCCTCTCCATGAACAAAAGAGAAAGAAACAAGGAAAAAAGCTCATGGAGGTGGATGTGGGGCTGGTGAGGAAGATGAGGCCAGCTCTGTGGCCTCAAAGTGTTGTGGACGATGGCTAAGTCCTAGATACTGGTGGGGATAGGGAAATCCTAAGTGCTGCTGGGGAGGGCAAATCCCTGGCTTCTTCTGGGGATAAGCATAGCCTGGCTGCTATATTGTGGCCACAGCAAAATGTTTCAAGTCCTCACTTTGGGGGCAATTCCAACACTGCAAAGGGAAGTAAGATCCAGTACAAAGAGGATTCCAGCTTGCTGTGGTCGTGCAGCCAGGGAGGCACTGGGAGCACAGGTCTCAGGGCTGGCTTTGAGGCATGCAAACCCCTTTGATCCGTGTAATGCAGGCTCCCAGCATTCTCCATGAGGGTGGTAGGTGTGCCTCTGCCATACTCCAGTTTCATTCTCCTGTCTGATGGTCACAATGAAGAACCTGCCCACACTCCAGTGAGACCGCATTGTCATGACAACCAGGTCGGTGGCCAGTTCCCTAGAGACTGGGACAGTGCAGGTTGCAGGACTAAGTTTCTGGTCTGACTCCTTGCTGGTTTCTCACCTCTTCTGTGCTTCCCACTGAGAATACGAGCTGTTCTTTGGGAATACTAACTATTGCTGCATCACATCCCCTGCCTGCAGAGGAACTGCAGTACACTGAGACTAGGTGAGCAGTGTCAAGGGGGACAAGAGAGCTCCAGGGTCTACAGTGAGGCTGGGGAGGACCAGCTTTGGAGGTGAGTGCTGTGGGATCAGCCCTAGTGCCCTCCCTGGCTGCAGTGGGACTGGGGCTATATCCTTTAATTCATCATGCAGTCATCTGTGGTTGTCACCTCATGCCAGACTTGTGAGCTGGTGCTGAGGAACGGGCAGGGAGACACAACCCCTGCCTCACCTGAGCTTGATTTCTTCCCTTGGATAGCAGGCCTGGTTCCGCAGAGACTTCCTTGTCCTCTTCCTGTGGTGTCTGCCGAGTAACCTGTGCAGTTATCTGGAAGAAATGAAGGGCTCAAAGGTAAAAATGGAAGCACAACACGAAGCTGGCTGTGGCTCTGTTGCTGTGGTCAACAGGTCCTGATTTTGGGGTCTGTTAACACCTCCTTGCTCTGGGCAGTGGTGGAAGCATGGGGTGGGTTACTCAGGACATTGCTCTGAAGAGGTTCAGAAGTGCTCATGGAGTTGCTTTATGGGGCTCAGTGCTTGGACTGGTAATGACTACCTCGGGTGGCTTGAAAGAGCTGAAGATGGTGACAGAGAGCTGGAGATGGTGGTATCATGATTCCCTGTGTTCAGGTCCATTATCTACCGCTGCTAGTGGTGTTTGCTCAAGTGACCAAACTCTCTCACTGCGTCAGCAGGGACAACCCTCTTCAAGGCAGAAGCTTGCAGAGATGCCTGCAAAGGAGGAGGCAAAACTGGTTGCAGACGAGATTAAGAGGCTACAGAAACAGATTGGGATTGCAGCAGAGAAGAGAAAAAGTTATGGAGCCCATGTGAAGCGGCAGTTGCAGGCCCAGCAGTGAGTGCTGCTTTGCTCAACTGCCTTACACTTGTAAAGTTCCTCCATGCCGAGGTCTGGGGCCCCAGGTGCTGAGATGGAGCACTGTAGGTGAGATGTGCTGAATGTCATTTGTGGTTCCCTTCTTACAGAAATGAAATCAAGTCGCTGACTCAAGGACACCTAGAGGTGGCATTAACAATGCGCCAGATCATGACCAGCAGAAGCCCCATCCTGGCTGACAGAAATCGTGTGAAGATCAACCGCCTCCTGCAGATAAAAAGCCAGAACGAGGCAGTGATTAGAGAGAGAAAAGCCCAGCTGGCTGAACTGGACAAGCAGGTAGGAACATCTGGAGCGTTCCCTGGCTGAGCATGGTAGAGCAGAGTCCCAGAGGGAGCCTTATGGCTGAAGCTGCTCAAGGGAGTGTGTTTTCTTTGGCTAAGTGTCCTGACAAGAGTTCAGAAGGTAGGGGTGGAGGTTAGATTTTATTTTTCTCTTTTCCTCTGTGTGTGCAGATACTTGAGCTGGAAAAAGAGATTGCAAAGCAAAAGCAGAGAACAGTGAAGGCAAAGCAAGCCAAGGATAGCAAACTGCTCCAAAAGAAGATTGAGATGCTGGAGAAGCGTCTCTACAACGTAAGCTACCAGTCTGCAGAGCTTTGGAGACCATGTGTGGGGCTATGCTGGGGCCTGTGTGCAAAGCCCCTTTTGGTCAGGACAAAGTGTTGTATTGCAAATGAATTTGGTTGTCACAAGCTGCATGAAGGACCTGGCTTGTTCCCCATTGTCTGATTGCTCCCAGAGTATCTTGGATGCTCCTTCAGCTTGGTGACCCAAATGCAGCATTTGTGCCCCAAATGCAGCATTTGTGCCATGCCAAGAAGCCTGAAGCTCTGCACCTGTTTAGTGATAAAACCAAGCTGCCTGAAGCCACTGTGTCTTGGATAAGGCCAGCTCCAGGTCTCTGCTGTGATCGGCCTGGCCTGCTGTTGCCCCTCTGTTCTTGAGAGGGAGGATAGTGCAGGGACAGCTTCAGATCTGCTGGGCTGTGTTTGTCTTAGCCCTGCTCAAGGTCTTTCAAACAGACTGAGGCCCCCAGTCAATTCCAGGTTCAAACTGTTTTCCTCCCCCTCCCCAGGTCACTGTCCGGTTCAATACCAACCTTGCCAGAAATAACAAGCTCCGTGAAGAGATTGAAAACATGAGGATCCAAAAGGCTGTTTTGGACAATGTCTATTGGAAGCTCCATAACAAGCTGGAGCAGCAGAGGCAAAGGATGAACACTGCCATGGAGCAATGTGCAGAGGCCAAAGAGCAGCAGTATGTAGCCTTGCAAACCCTCCCTAGCAAGCTTGGCACCAATGGGCAGTGCAAGGGATGAATGTTGATGTCAGGAGAGACTGATGTCAGCTTGAGAGGCAGGATCCAGAGCTGGGTGCTGAGAGTTGGGTTCCTGGTTAGTACAGAGAGATTGGTACCTCCAGGAAGATCTACTACTGCACCTATCTCAAATGTTTCTTGGAATGGGGTGAGGTGCTCCATGGAGTGATCTCTTTCCTCTGAGTCCCAACCTGAGCCCACATAGAGGGATGCAGCAGACCTAGAGCAGAGGCTGACTGGCTGTGGTCAAAGTGAGCCTGGCTTGCATAGCTGGGTGCAGTGTCCAAGTACAGCCCCTCTCCAAGAGCTATGTGAGCTTGCTGCTGGCCTTGGGCTAAGAGAGCTGCCTGGTGGGTGAGAGCTGGACAATGTGCAGAGCATCTTGGGGACTTCTCTGGCTTAAGCACTGAGAGGCATGGGAATGGCTGGGAATACAAGTCCTTAGTGTAACCTGCTGCTTTCTGTGTGCAGGGTGGAGGCACTGTCAACAATAGATGAGATAAAGAAAAGGAACCTCCAGGAGACTATCCAGTACAGGGAGGAGCTGGAGAAGCTGAAATATATCCCCATAAAGGAGACCAAACTGAAAAACTTCATGATCTCCAAATTAACTGATCGGTCTAGATTGGAGGAGAAAGGCAAAAAGGAGAAAGGTATCAGATGAGAGAAAGAAGGTGCAACTGACTCCACAAACCATGAGTCTGCAGGGCTGGTAGGGGGGCTGCCTGTAGCTCTGCACCCCAAGGACAGGACCTCTCCCTTGCCTGCAGGCTCCTTTCCTTTACCTAACAGAAGAAAAGGATGTTTGAGGCCACTGAATGAGGCCACCCCAAACCATGTGTTCTGGGGTGGTGTTCAGGGAGAGGGAGGGATGAGTCAAGGAGCTGCCTCCTTGTACAACCAGGGCTCCTTTTTCTCTTCCATGGGAGAGATCCTGCTATTTTTGCCCCGTTCCCATTCCAAACTGTGAGGTGCTTGCTTAATTTCTGAGGGAAATGAAGACACTTTGTGCCCCTCCTGCCCCAAACACCCTGCCAAACCTCACAGCACTCTCAGGGAAAGGCTCTGGAAAGGGCAGCCCGTGGGTAGACACATACCAAGCTCTCCAGCTCTCCCCCAGCCTTGAAAGCAGCCGAGCGAGCCAGGAAGAGACAGTGGGAGAGCATAGAGAGCCGGAAGGTGTGTTACAAGCGCCTTAAGGAGATGTCAGAGGACAACGACATTGACCAGCTTATGAACACCTTCATGAAAAGGGAGGACAAGAACTTCTCCAGCTTCAGCTACTCCATCAAGTTGCAGGATGATGTGGAGAAGTTGAAGCAGCAGATCAATGACGTCCAGGTCTGTTCCAAGCTCTTCACATCTCCCCTTTCTCAGATGGTGCTTTTGGGCTGGGGTGGGCTTTTCCTCTCCCCTGTGTCCCGCATCAGTGCCCACAACAGAGCGCGGCTCGTAGCCTGCCACACGGGTGGGATGTGGGGAATGCAGAGGGGCAGCCCAAACCAGCAGGGCAGGAGACGGAACGCTGCGTTCTGAGAGCAAAAGCTGTCTCAATGCTGCCACCCTGTGGCCAGCAGAAGCACTGCAGGAGCCAGGAGGGCCAAGAGCTGCCTGGGCCGTCTGGAGTAAGAAGTGCTGCATGCTGTGGGGTCATCGCCGGTCCTCCTGGCCTGGGGACAGTGGCCTCAGAGGGGTAAAGTGGGGTGTCTCTGCTGTCTCTATTAAACTCTATTAAACTGGCATTCAGCCAGTGTCGCCTCCATGTGCTTGTGTCACACAGATCAAAATTTCAGCCCTCACCACAGACCAGAAGCATGCAGAGAGGGACAGCCTTTGTGTCTTGAAGGAGCTGAAGGTAAGAAGGGCAGGATTTCCCTCTGCAAGGGCAGCAGAGCACTCGCTGTCCTGGCAGGTGTCCTAGGGATTCTGGTCCTGTCAGTGTGCTCTGGCCATCGGCTGGAGCTACATAGAATCATAGAATCAATAAGGTTGGAAAAGACCTCAAAGATCATAAAGTCCAATCTGGCACCCAACACCTCATGACTATTAAACCATGGCTTCAAGTACCACATCCAGGCCCTTTTTGAACACCTCCAGGGACAGTGACTCCACCACCTCCCTGGGCAGCACATTCCAATGGCCAACAACTCTTTTTGTGAAGAACTTTCATGGGCAGGAAAGGGCCCTGCCCGGGTGTCAGCAGCCCTTTCTGCCAGTGCCAGGTGAGAGGGTGAGTGCAGGGCTCCTGCCAGCTCTGGTCCTCTGGCATCTGTGGCATGGGGAGCTTGGCATCCCCTTCACAGAGCCTCTCCCCAGCATGGATGGGAGCATCCCAGAGCCTTTCCAGGGTTGTCTTCAGTGTCCAGACTGGAAGTAAGCAGCAATGGAGTGTAGGGAAGAGCAGGGGGCTGGTTTGACACCCACAAAACCTTTGCTGATAGGCGAAATTAATGGACACCATCACGGAGGCCAACTTGTGTGAGGAGAACTTGAAGGAGACCAGCAAAATCCTGGGCCAGAAAAAATCAGACATGGAAGCCCTGCTGAAAGAAATCAACGGCGACAATGAGATAATAGAGGAGCTCAAAGAAACAGGGCAGATCACCCATCACAGCCTGGTGCAGTTTTTTGGTAGGTGATGGCTGCTTGTCTTCTCTTGGGATGTGGCCCAAACCTCATGTGTCCAACACCCATCATCTTTTGTCCCTGCCTCATCACAGAATCAAAGAATCATTTTGATTGGAAGTGTCCTTTAAGAATATCAAGTCCAACTGTTAACCCAGCATGTTAAACCACCTCCCTCAGCATCACATCTGCACGGCTTTTAAATCCCACATGGGATGGGGACTCCACCAGTTCCCTGGGCACCCTGGTCCAGGGCTTGATAACCCTTTTGGAGAAAGAAATTTTTTCTAATATCAAATCTAAACCTCCTCTGCTGCTACTGGAGGCTGTTTCCTCCTGTCCTTTCTCTTGTTATGCATGAGTGTCCCTGATGTGACTTTGTGATGTCAAATGTCCATCAAATCCTGGAACTAACCCAGCTGGTGCTGCCTCCTGCCCAGGTGTCCTGGAGAGGATGACCAGTGAGCTGCTGCTGAAGGAGTCCATCATACGATATATATTAGCTGAGGGCTCTGATGAACCCCAGTCCTTCATCAGCCCACTGCTGGGTGGCACTGGACTCACCCAGGAGACAGATCGGACCCAGCTCCAGCTGAGGCCCCCATCCCTGGACCACGCTGTTGATGTTATCGCTGCCCGTGAGTGCAGGAGGTGGGAGGGAGGGAGGGGCTGTGGCCAGGCAGCCAGCCAATCCACAATTCCCCCATGGCCGCCTGGCCAATCCCCTGCTTGTCACCTGTCCTTCCCAGCCAATCCCAGCCAGCCTGTCCCACCCCACCGGGTATATCAGGGCTGGGTGTGTGAGGTGTTGGCCATTTTCTTGTGCAGTGGAAGAGCCACTGGACCACCAGCAGCTGCGCCAGCTGGTTCTGCAGAGCTACCAGCAAGGATCGGAGTTTTGAGAGCCCGTCAAGGGGTGAATTAAAGAAAGAGCTTCACTTCTGAGCTCCCTCTCTGCTTGTGTATCTTGGACATTGTTCCATCTCCCATTGTTCTCTGGAAGGAGCCCACCACCTTCTGCAGGGTTCAGAACCTCGATGGGTGATACTTTGACATGGTTTCTCAAACTGCCAACAGTAGCCATGGCCAAGGGAGGGAACAGCTGCTCCCCAGTGGGATGTTGTCCCCCTTGTACAACCCAATGTGCTTCCCACAGCTGGGCATCATGTGTTTGCTATGGAGGAGATGGGGACCATGCTCCTGGTCCTGCACCATGACCATTCCATGCAGCCCAGGGAGGGTATGGGAGGCCACATAGGGATGAGGGCACTTGCTGGGGTCCCTGCTATGCTGGGAGAAACTAGCAGTTCTCTGCTCCATAAAGTAAAACTGAGCTCCATGCTGGTCCTGATCTGGTGGGATCTGATGGCTGTTAGCCACAGTCCAGTGTGAAAGGTGCTGGGGGCACCAGGGCAGGGGGACTTGAAGGCATGTGAGGGTGATGAACAGTGGGGCTGGGAGACTGGATTCATCAGGGTCTGGGATGGATCTGGGGGCTCCTGCTTGGCACAGAGTCACCACACAGACACACCACGCAACCTTTCCCACCAGTGGCTGGGTTGTTCCTCTCCAGTTTAATGTGGATGCCACTCAGATGTTCCCCATGGGGAGGGGCAAAGGGACACTGCAAGCTGAAGAGAGGTGATGTTACAGTGCCAGCCCCAGCGCCAGGTGTGGGCTAGTCCTTCTCTTCGCCGTGTGTGATGACATGGACAAGGTTCTTGTAGTCCAGGTTGCCAGACATGTCTGGAGGGAAGGCTGTGAACATCTGATCGACCTGCAGGGGAAGATCTGGGGTGAAACTTCAGCACAGAAGGGCTTTGTGGCTGGGGCTGGCAGGAGGGCTGGGGCTCTGTGGGGAGGGAGGGCATGGCAGCCTGGCAGAGGGTGGGAAGGAGCTCCTACCTCTTCCTGGGAAAACCTCTCGCCCTGTGTCATCAGCATTTCTTTGATGCTGCAAAGAAGAGAACGCAGTGAGCACCAGGGAGGTGTCGATGGGGACACCTGCCCTCCCCCCAGCACTGTTGCACTCACTAGTCAGATTTCAGGCCTTTGCCCTCTGGATCAAACACCTTGAACGCATTCAGGATTGTCTCCTCCGGGTCAGCACCTGCAGAGAACATGGCCACAGGCAGAGGACACAGCAACTGTCACAGAAAGTAGTGGAAAAGGAAGCTAGCAGCAGCCTCCTGCTTCCCACTGGCTTTGGGGGAATGGCAGGGGACAGGTTGGGAAGCAGGGGGTCTGCAGGAATGCTGACCCTACACCTGGAACCTCGAGTGTAGAGGAGCAGATGCAGGGTTGTAGTGTGCCCATGGAGCAGGCTGTCACCACTGCCCTGGCATCTGGTGTCTATCTAATCTTTTGGGTGTATTTATAGAGCTCCAGACACAGGCCCTTGGGGCTATGTAGCTCTGTGGGGAAGCTGCCTGCCTTGGGTTGTGTAAGCAATTCAGGGTGCAGCAGGACAGAGCTGTTGAGTCCTGCTTTGCCAGGGTGGCTGTTGGTGCAACTCTTGGTGTCAGCAGCTTGTCCTCTCTTTCCATGGGGACAGCAGCATCACAGCCTGTTGGGTTTTTTACACAACTTGAGAAACTAAGGCACAGAGACCTGCTCACACCCCCCGTCAGGTTGGGGATGTGAGCCAGGTTTGGACAAGCAGTCCCAACTTTGCCTTTGAGACTGTTGGTATTGCAAGTCAGCATGAGTTTTGGGGTGCAGGGATGTCCCTGGGGGCAGTTGCTGACACTGCATTTGTCCTATCTGCAATGTCTCAGGACAGGGAGACTGCCCAAGTCCCATGATTTTGAGACAGACTGGTGCTTGGGGAGAAAGGTTTTTACTGGGAATTATCCCACCACAGCCTCTTCTGTGGAGCCACTGGGATAAGGTGGCACTAAAGGATGTTGGAGAGATGGATCAGGGAGGTCATTTCACAAGTATCTTGTGGTTGCCCCCAGAAGTCTCTTCTTGGCCCTCATTTGGAAGACATCTTTGCTCTGATTCACTTCTGGGGCTTTCCATACCACAGCATGCCTCACACTGACCTCCCCTGCAGCTGCCCAGGTGCCCTCTCACCCTTGAGTTTCTCCCCAAACATGGTGAGGAACACAGTGAAGTTGATTGGGCCAGGTGCCTCCTTTATCATCTCATCAATCTCTTCATTTTTCACGTTCAGGCGCCCTAGGGGAGAGCAGGTTTGGGTGAATTGCATGTCCCTGTCTGGCTCCAAATGTGTGCAGACCTCCAGCCTCTGCTCTGTGTGCTGGGGGCTAAAAGACCCACCACGGGAACCTTCCTCTGGAGGTTCTTCTTCCACCCAAGGGAAGTGGCACAACCCTGGGGAGCCATCTCTGCTTCAAGGACCATCAGCAGCAGAAGTAGGGAGGATCATGTGCTGGCAGAGGATGGCTGGGTTGGACATCTTAAACTCTCATTTCTTAGGCTGCTACTTCCTTCCATCACCACCCCACGAGCTAGGCAGCTTCAGCACTCCTCAGAATCATATCATAGACTTACAGAATGGTTTGGGTTGGAAGGGACCTTAAAGATCAACTAGTTCAAACCCTCCTCTGCAAACCCTCCTCCCCCCATGGTTAGGGACACCTCCACTAGACCAGGTTGCTCTAGACCCCATTCAGTCTGGCCTCAAACCCTTCCCACTGCTGTGGGAGCTGTTCCAAGTCACCCCACGTGGGATGTCACCACTTAACAGAAGTGGGTTGGGCCGGGAGGTTTTTGGCAGAACAGGAGATCCAGTTAACAGCTGGGATTGGGTTAAATGGGTGCTCACAGCTGGTTTCTCAATAGGTCTAATGTTGAAGTTTCTGGGGAGGGGAGGGCCCTAAAAGGGGGCTCACCGAGCGCAGCAAATGTGTCTCTCAGATCGGCCTTGTCAATGAAGCCGTCTCGGTTCTGATCCATGATGGTGAATGCCTGGAAGCACAGGAGGAGGACAGGATGCACAGGGAGAGGGAGAGATGTTGGCTCTTGCAAAGACTTTAATACCCTCCTCTTCTCTTCAACTTGGATGGTACAAGGGACACTTTGAGCACTCCCAGGAGGAGGCTCTGAGGGTCCTCACTCAACAAGGAAGCAACAACCTTCACCTTAATCCAGCAGCAGTCCTGGCCCCTGCACCTTTGTGTGGTGTGGTGTGGTAGCTTCCTACAGCACCCCAATCACTAATGCCAAACAAAACCCATGCCTTGGCCAAAACCATCCCACCTTGGCATGAGACCAAATGGGAAGGACAGCCTGAGCCACAAGCTCCCTGAGCTGGGACCAGTTATCTCTGTAACTGGAACCTGCACAGAACCATGTGCCAGCTGTGCAGGGGCTAAGTCATGAGGAGCTCCTGACACAGAGGCAAGAGCTTGCTGGGGGATGTGCTCCTGCCCTCTTGGATGCTGCCAGCAGGGTACAGGCTCCTAGGAAGCTTTGAGGTGATGCCATATTTGGTAACGTCACCGAGCTGTTGTTCTCACTTTTAAAATGAAACGACTCAAAACAGACCATGCTGCCTCTTGCTGCACACCAGATGCCACTGATCTGAGAGCACTGAGGGAAGAGCTGAAGGTCACATTGCATCAGGAGCCCTCAGTCATTTCTCCCAAACCCACCTACCTCTTTGAATTCCTGGATCTGGGCCTGCTCGAACATGGAGAAGACGTTGGAATTAGCACCTTCAACCCTCTTCTTGGCTTTCTTGGGTGCCTGCAGGGGTCCAAGTATGTATCACCACCTCACTGGTTTTTTAAGGTATGGAATAAAAGCATGAAACTACCCTATTCTTAGTCGTGAGTCCTTCATGGTAGCTTTGGGCTGGCACTTGGGGGCTTGGTGGTTTCCCTGTGCATTGCTCAGGAGCTCCAGACACATGCAACCCTCCAAGATACTAAGGGACATTACAACTCCTGCTTCAATTACAGCCCCATCTTTGCTTTCCTGATGAATTTAGGTAAATAGGTCTGCAGAAAGATGATTTGGGAAATCACTTGCCCACCAAAGGCTACAGCAGGTAAGAGGATTGTCAATGGAGTTGGGTGTGCCTGGGTGGAACACCAGGCTTGGGAACACTGCTGAGGTTGCACACAAGGACCATAGTCACTGGATGCTTCCTTACCCTGCTGTGCCTCTTGCTAAGAGCACAGCATTCCTTAATTAAAATATTTACTTACTAAAGAAATCTGCCTTCTCCTGCACTGAGAATTGAAACAACCAGAAATAGATCAACACACCTCTTGATCAGGAACAGAGGACAGAGCTGCTCACCCTCCCACCCTGCCCATAATCCTTCATTCCAGACATGTTCCTTTCCCTCTGATACAGGGGGGCCTGCCAGGGGAAAGCAGAGCAGGAGGGTTTGGGGTGACACAGCAGCCCTTCCTCTCACTGCATGCTGGGGGATAAAGAACAAAGGTGGTATTCGGACCCCAGAGTGGTCTGCCTTGGTTGGAAAGCTCTGCTAGCACAGGAGACACCTCTCCTCTGCCAATGCACTCAGGTGCTCCCGGACCTCCTCACCGACCCTTTTTCAGGGCAGGAGAGACCCTTGGCTGTCAGGTCCCTGCTACCTCCATCACCCCCTGCCTGATAAATCTATCTGGATTTTGCCTGTTCCCACTGGAGCTTCATATTCTGGGTACTCACCATGGCTTTGCACAGCTGCTGATGTTGCTGTGAGAGGTGTCTCAGAGGCAGTTAATCACTTCCCCTCAGCTGAAACAATAAATATGTCCCAGTATGGGTTAAAAATAGCCCCATGCCCACTTATGGCTGTAATAGGTAAGTTAGCCACCCCCCAACCCTCTTGTCTCTGACTTTCTCCATCCCTCTCTCTCTAATCTGGAATAGCAGCTTGTTGTTGTCACTGGCTGACGTGACATGTGAGCCAAGAGAGGGTTTCAAGGTTAACAAAGTGCCAGGCTGCCCTACTGCTCCCACACTGGAGATGCTAACCCATGGTGGGGACTGCACAGGAGCAGTCCCACTTGCATCTGGCACTTAGGCTGTGTCTGGGTTTTTCCACTCTGCTGGGATATGCAGGGATGACTTGGCCCAGAGGGTACCCCTGGCTACAGTCACCCAAGTCTGTGGACATGGATGTTTTGCCTTGGTCCATTGCTGGGAACTTTCATGTCTCCTTACAGACCTAGACAGCAAATCTGGGTGCTGCTTGGCTGCTGGTGGTGGAGGATCCTGACTGTCCTGGGTGCAATGGGGTCCTACCATTGCTTGTGATGCTCAAAGAGCAGGAAAAACTACTGGCCACCCTGTCATTGGATGAAATGCAGCACCCTGTCTGAAAACACTGGGACAAGGCTGGAGGTGGATGCTGAGCTCCCACAAAGCCAGGCAGGCATGAAGGGTTCCTCTCTCATGTGTCACCCCACACTGAGCCACCTGTCTCCCAGTTAAACCAAACACTTGCTTGCCCTGATCTCAGCAAAACACACACACAATTAACTCTTCCCATCCTGGGTGCTGGTAGCTGGTGTAGGGCCATGTCATACAGCACCCAAGAGTACCAGCACTCATGATGCCTGACCACCATTACTCACTGGACACGGCATGGCATGGCACAGCATGATTGCCCTGGACAGAGGGCACATTTCTGCAGCAGAAGCCACTGAACCTGGGGGCAGGCAGGCAGCAATCCTGGAAAACCTCTGCTGGGATGCAAGAGCTGACCCCCACCCTTGCAGAGTAGAGCCACTGTTGACTGGGGCAGCTCTGCTCTTGGTATTTTTAGCTTGCTAATTTTATCTCCCTTCCTTATCTCCTCGCCTTGGAGGTGTGGACGTGCTGGGCTGGGAATGATGCAGGGGGCCCAGTAATGCCTGTCAGCCACCACCACAGCCCCCTATGCTCTGGAATGCCTGGTATGGCTGTGACCTGGCGGCTGGGACACGGTGGGGGTTGCCAGTCTTGATGCCTAGATTGCTGCCTGGCATGGTCTCCTCGGCATGTGGAGTGAGTGGGGAGGGCTGGGAGAGGGCTGAGAACAAAAGGCAACATGAAATGAGATCCCTGGAGCTCCCAGCTCTGCCCAGACACAGCCCTCATTTCCCCAGAGGACACAAATACCCTGTTTAATCTCTGGAACTCACTGCTTGGTCACACCTCAGTGCCCATCGTCAGAGCCAGTGGGATGGCATTGCATGGAGGATTCAAGCAGCAGCAGAGAAATGTATCAGGAAAAGTGCCCAGAGAAGAGAAAACTCCTAACCCAGGAGTGATCACCCCATCTGGATGGTACTGCAGCTGAGGGAAGGGTTTCAGGATGAGTTTTGGGGTCTGTGTGAGCAAAAGGGCAGGTGAGTGCTGAGGGGCAGAGCTGGACAAGGACCAGTCCTGGGCACATGAGCAGGATCAGTCTCAGCATGCATGCTCCCTCCTCCTGCCAAGTTCAGCTGGATTCATCAGCCAGCCGAGCCCAATTACCTTAATTTGTGGCATTAAAGAAAAATCCATAAGCATCAGGGAAGCAATGTGTAGTGGCTTAACTGGACCAGTTGGTTGTGGAGCTGCTGGGCTCCATGTCCCTGCTGGGGCATGGCTGGTGGTGTGGAGACAGCATAATTTCTACCTGCCCAGCCTGGAAGAGGTCAGACCTTGGTGTTGCCCATGTTGTGGCTAGGGGTGAGATGGTGGCTGAGGGTCTTCAGGGTAGCTCCAGGCACATCTTTTCTTTTTTCTGCTGTGGAAATTGGGGAACTTCTTGGCATCCAGGAAAATCTGAGCGCTTTAAATGTGCACATAGGTACCTATATGCCTACAGAGCTCTGTAGTGAATAAAAGAGCAGTTGGGAAGTGACTGAAGCTTGTGGATGGTGTCAGGGACTAACCAGGTGTCTGTGTCATGTGTTTCACATGAAAAAGCCTTTCTAATTAATAGGACAGCTCCTCTTGACCTCCATAAAACATGGAGTCAAATGGATTTGATTAACCCCAGGTCTACCACTACCCAAAGGGGGCCTACAAGAAAGCCAGAGAGGAACTTCTTACAAAGGCTTTTGTGATAGGACAAGGGGGGATGGCTTTGAGCTGGAAGAGGGAAGATTTAGAGATTAGGAATAAATTCTTTACAGTGAGGGTGGTGAGACACCAGAACAGGTTACCCAGGGAGCTTCAAGATGCCCCCTCCCTGGAGGTGTTCAAGGCCAGGTTGGAGAGGGCCTCGCGCAACCTAATCTAGTGGAAGGTGTCCCCATGGCAGGGGTGGTGGAACTGGATGACCTTTAGGGTCCCTTCCAATCCAAACCATTCAATGACTCCTTTCAAGGATCATGGTCGCCTGAGTGTGACCTGTGCCTGCACCCCAGCCAAGTCCTGCTTATGGCCAATAATAGGCTCCCTTCACAGTATCACAGTATCACAGTATCACAGTATCACTTAGGTTGGAAAGGACCTCGAGGATCATCGAGTCCAACCTATCAACACAGATCCCATGACTAGACCATGGCACCAAGTGCCACGTCCAATCTCCCCCTGAACGCCTCCAGGGTCGATGACTCAACCACCTCCCTGGGCAACCCGTTCCAATGCCGAATGACTCGCTCGGTGAAGAACTTCCTCCTCACCTTGAGTCTAAACCTCCCCTGGCGCAACTTGAGACTGTGTCCCCTAAACCCAGGTAGCCCAGCAGCATCTTGCCAATGGATAGCACCAAGTCTGGACATAGACAGAGCCACTTTTGGGGTGCTCCAGTGCCAAGGCTGGCCAAGATGGCCATGTTGGCATGCTGGGACGCTCTGGAGCCAGCCCTGCGGCTGCTCACTCTGTGCTGTTGTGGGCTCCTTCTGAATATCTTCTGCTCCAGACAATATTTTTTTTGCTGTGATCAGATACATTTGACTAAACTAATACATATGTATTCACACCAGTACGTTCCCATTCAGACCAATGTAAATTACCTCTGACCAATACATTTTCCTGGGAAATCAATGCATTTTAACACGGGATAATATTTATGAAATTGAATTTTCTTTCTTTCTTTCTTTTTTTTTTTGTTTCCTTATTGAAGCTAATGCAATTCCCTTCTATTTTATGCATTTTTATTAAACTAATGCATTTTAAATTAAACCATGGTATATTAACTACAATGGCTGTTGGTACTTACAGTAAGATAATATATGTTTGCTGAAATCAATACATATTCCAAACCTGGAATTTCCAGTTAACAAGGCTAGATCACACATAACAAATGCATGTAGCTACTTAATTTGATGCTTATATACACTGCCTGGTTTATTTGTTTATTGGCAATGATTATTTTTAAAGGGAGAAAGCTTATTAAAGGTAGAAAGATGGATTCCTGCACTGCTCGGGGCTGCAGTTTGAAGCTTGCGGTGTTGGCCACCTCATCCCCAGCGCTCACAGCAAGGGGGGCAATGGGGGTGGCTGACATGTCCCAGTGCTATCTGGTGGCTGAAGCCCATCTCCTCTGCCATGGATGGCCTCTGCAACCTTGGCCACATCCCTATGCCTCAGTTCCCATTGCATGGGGATTTGGGAATACCTTTCCCTTCCCTTGGGCTTGCCCTTGCCCACCACACTCATCCCACAGCCCCTTTTTGCTGGCTTCAGGAGTATTTTGAGGTGTCCATCTCCCCTTGGTGTTCAGAAGGTTTCTGCATGTAGCAGCTTATCCCAGATAGATTTAATTTAGCAGCTTTTCCTGATTCAGCTCCATTTTCAGTCAGAAGGATGGGTCATGGCAATAATGGCCAGGAGGATTTGCCCAGCTCAGGGGGCTGGAGAAGAGCTGCCACCCACAAAATGGATCCATGGGCCACTAGCCTGAGGATGGGACAGCTGATGAGGATGAGGACAGATGATACCCCCCATTTCTGAGCTGCTGGCCCATCCCAGGGATGTGTCCCCAGAAAGAGGCAGCTGTCCTGGCCTCCTGAGTCACGCCATTGATGGGAGAAAGCCATAAATAGCAGCATTATCGGCCGTGCACTCGCCGAATGGCGCCAGAGTTGAGATAATTTGGGTGAAGCAATAAAAGAGGCAAATGAATTAAAGAGCATGTGCTAATTGTAGGGGGAATGTGCCTGGATAATAAGTAGCTGTGGCAGAAACGCAGATGGTGGAGGGGTCCAGGCACTCTCTCCATGTATTTAACAGGGCACACAGCGGGCACCGAGGGCTGAGGCCAGGCACAACTCCTTGCACACCCTGCAGGAGAACCGAGGGGAGATGTGGGGTGCTATGCCCGTCACCCTGCACTCCTGTACCCCTTATGTATCCCTCTATGTCCCTTATTGCCCCACTCGGAGTATCCCCCCGCGGTAAGCAGTCATGTCTCTCCCAGTGCCCCTCAGTGTCCCCCAGCCCACCCCGGCCCGCGGGATTCGCTGCTCCTGCAAAGACTACCGCCAGGTGGCGCCAATGTAGCGGGCGCTGTGCACAAGACGGGAGGGGAAAGAGGCGAGAAAAGGCAGTAAAGGAGCAGGGACACCGACAGGAGGGAAGAGAGCTGGGGGTAAAGGGACAGTGAGCTAGCAATGGGCCCTCGTGGCCAAGAAGGCAAATGCTCTCCTGGGGTGCATGAAGAAGATTGTGAACAGCAGGTCAAGGGTGAGTCTACTGCCCCTCTTCTCTGCCCCAGTGAGGACACACCTGGTCCAGTTCGGGGCTCTCCCAGAGAGACAAGGAACTGTTGGAGAGAGTCCAGTGGAGGGTCTGAAGATGCTGAGGGGGCTTGGAGCATCTCTGTGAGGAGGAAAGGCTGAGACACCTGCGGCTGTTTAACCTGGGGAAGAGAGCCTGAGAGGGGATCTTCTCAATGCTCAGCAAGAGCTAAAGGGTTGAGGACAAGAGGCTGGGGCCAGACTGTCCAGCAAAAAGGACGAGGGGCACCATCACCCATCAGCCCTGGTGAGCTTGCCACCAGCATCACTGCTGGCATGGGGCTCTCACTGTCAACACGGTCCCTTGGCTGCTTCGTGGGGCTGAATCACCGCACAAAGGACTTACCGTGTGGATCACAAATGGCAGGAAGGCAAGAATGAATTAATGCCTGAAATGGGAGTGTGCTGAAATCCTAACTTTTTGTTTTTTTTTTTTTTAAATACACAGAAAAGCCCCTTCCATATTTTAATTAAAAGCCTTTCAGAAGAGGAGGCAAGGGGCTGCCATTTACAACAGGCTTTTGTCAGGCACACAAAGCAAACCATTCTGGAGACAAACTGATTTATTAACCTGTGCCTTGCAGTGCTCCCCAGGGCGGGTGAGCTCAGTGTTGTGGTGGTGTGGTGGGATCAGGCTCCTCCTGTTCTTCCTGGGGTGCCCTGAGGCCAGCAAGGCGGTGCCAGAGGGACAGGAGGGCACAGGAGATGGAGCATGCCACCCCACAGCTTTCCATCCCTCTGTGCACCGTGGGGTGCAGACCCTCTTCTCTTCCTTACATCTCCAATTGATTTATTAATGATTTGACTAAACAGAAACATTCCTCCAAAGCCCACAATTTAATTTGCTCGCCAACGATGCCAAGTTAGTTTTATTTCTGATTTATGAGCAGGCTCTTCTGTTCCCTGAGCAGCAGAGTGGGGCAGTGATTTATGGGTGTGAGATCAGTTTTGTAGGCGGCAGGGAGAAGGTCCCCTCCCTGGGACCTGTCTCTGATGGTGTCCAGCAGTAGGTGCCTGAAGCATTTTGCTTGTGAATGGACAGAGCTATCTGCGTTTCCAGCATCAAACACTGAGAAACAGATCTCACCTCATCAAAGACCATTCATCCCACCTGGGTTTATTGGCCTATATATGACCACATGTCACCCCATACATAGCCTGAGAGAGGGATGGAGACAAACTCCCACGGAGGGATCCTCCCTTGTGCTGCATTCATCCTTTCTGCAGATTCAGAGGCAAAGCAGCACCCACAGCTTGTGAGTGTGGGGAGACACTTCAATACCATATCCACCTCCATGGGGTGTAGGGTCTGGCTCACCCCACACTGGGTCTTGAGGAGTGGAGCTGGGGTATGGGTTTGTGTCACAGCCTGGCAGGGGCTCCAGGCTGGTCTATGCACAGAGGTATGCACGTGTCTGCATGACAGCTTATGGGGTTACCTGCTCCTTAGCAGGAATATTAAAACTCTGCACTTGCTTGGTCGGCAAATACCTGCCTGCAGAATGTACCCCACGAGGCAGCTTGGCCTTTCTCTGATGGAAAAACAGGTCGTGGTCAGTAGAGCTGGGGTCCCTCCAGTGCAGACATGGCATGATTCTGCTGGATGCTTATTGCTTTCCACTGGGGAGAAGAAACTGGTGCTCAAAGCCCCGGGGGTGTTGGTGTGGCTGGTGTGACAGGATATGTGGCAACCTGGGGCAGAAACTATAAAAAGCTTTAATCTTCTTTGGTCAGAAAGCAAAGGGGGCATTTCTGGACAGAGATAAAAGGAGGCTGAGGGGAGACTTTCTCACTACAACTCCCTGAAAGGAGGTTGGAGCATGGTGGGGGTCAGTCTCCTCTCCCAATGAATAAGTGATAGGAAAAGAGGAAATGCTCTCAAGTTGTGCTGAGGAGTTTTAGGTTGGGTATTAGAAGAAACTTCTTAATTGGAAGGTTTGTTAAGCCCCGGATCAGGCTGCCCAGGGCAGTGGTGAAGTCTCCTATCCCTGGCAAGGCTTCAAAACCATGTGGATGTGGTGCTGAGGGACGTGGTTTGGTGGTGACCTGGCAGTGCTGGGCTAATGGTTGGATGGGATGATCTTAAATGTCTTTTCTAACCAGAACGATGCTATGGTTCTCTGTTGGAGCCCCAGTACTCTGGCTGTGCTCTGTTCTGCTCTTTATATGGCTTTAATTCAGAGCCCAGCTACCTGAAGTAATTAAAATGTCTAAATTCGGTCATTTTCATGGGCGTGCTGTGCTGTGCCTGTTTACTGTGGCAATTCCAGGGTCAAAAGCGCTGGATGGGTCAGGTTAGGGAAAAACCCAAACCATGAAACAAGCTGGAAAAAGTTTAAGCGTCGTCGATTTTCCTGGCTTCCCGGGTGCTGCTAACCCCCCGAGTCTATTTATTTCTTTTCATTGTATTTTATTTTTTAAGAATAAATCACTTGCACGGCAGGTCCTTGCCGGGCAGAGCCTGCGCGGGGTGTATGTGTCCCACGAGTCGGTGGACCCAGCTGTATTGAGGGGGGGAAGCGATCCCGGGGGGTGGACACGGGTGAGATGGGGTTGGTAAGCAATGCCCGAGGGTGGACTCTGGTGAGTTGAGGGGGAAGCGATGCCCGGGGGTGGACCCGGGAGCGGGGGGTGTCCCCGCGGAGCTCGGGCGGGGCCGGGCGGCGGGGCCGCCTCCGGCGCTGGAGGCGGCCGTTCCCCTCTGCTCCTGTCCGCGCTGCTCCGCGCCCCTCCGCGCCGCCGGTCTCCCCCAAGATGGCCGCCGACGTGGGATCGATGTTTCGATACCGGACGCGGTTTGATGTCCGCCGGCTCCAGGTTGGTGGCGGCGGCGGGGCTGGAAGGGAGGGGGGGAATCCGGGCGGCCGCCCCCATCCCTCCCTCCCTTTTCCCCCTTCGCTCCCTCCCTCCATCCCTCCTTCCCTCCGCCCTTCCTCCCCTTCCCCATCGATAGGTATCAGAAATTGATCCCCGCCGCCGCCGCTCTTTGTTCGGCACCGCCCGGGAGCATGGAGCAGCGCTAGCGGCAATGGAGCCGCGCCGCCCCGGCCCCCGCCCCGCCGCCCCCGAGGTGACAGCGGGGCCGGGGGGGCGGCCGCCGCTCCGCCCCGGCGGGAGGGAGGGAGGGAGGAAGAGGAGGGAGAGGGAGGGAGGGAAGTTCGGCGGTATGAAGTTGCGGGGAGCGCGGCCCCCCGCGCCGCTCCGCCAAGTTTCTTGCGCTCCCTAGCCCGGAGGTGCCCGCGGGTTGTAAAGTGTCCCCGGTGTGTGTCCCCCGCCTCTTCCCCGCTTCCCGGTAACGGCTCTGTAATTGCATCATGTTTGGAGCCGGGAGGGCAGAGACTGTTCGCTGAGCCGATGGCTGCGCGGTAGCCCGGGGGATGGCGGAGCGGGGCTGCCCGAAGCCCCGCCGCGCTCCCATTGTTAGTCGGCGCCGGGGCTTTGCGGGGCCAGTACCGGGGCTCGGGCAGCCCTGAAGGCGATGGGCAGCAAGCGGCTGCTGGCCGGGGTGAGGGCTGGGTACCGGCGCTGGGACCTGTGATGGATGCAGAGGGAGAGAGAGATCCTTTGTGGCTCTGGGCAGGTCACGGATGCCTTATCCCGCTGTAGTGCCCTCGGTCCGTGAAATTACCGGTAAGTCCTTTGTTAACGTGTCCAAGAGGACGGTTCGTCAGGGGATGCTGACAAGTCTGTGACCTTAAATAGGCACCTCTGTAGCGGGGAGGCGGATAATTACACAATAGCTCTCCCAACATAATGGGATGAAACCCAACCTGGATCTCCTACAAAAGCCTAAACGCTCATTTACATGGATATTAAATGGGTTTATCCCTGTAGGATATAACGGAGTTTAAAATGCAGCATGCTTCGTCGGGGAGTAAACAAATTGAAATGCGATTTATGAGGCTTCGCTCCCGTATCAACAGTTCCAGCATTTAATACATTTTGACTTTTAAGCAGATTACGTGCTACGTCTGCACTACGCGACCCTAAAAGTACCGCAGGTACCGCGTCCGGTCGGCTCGCCACGACTGCTCCTTTATGGCATTGTGGTGGGAAAGGGATCACGGCTCCGGGCGCTTCGGCTGCGAAAGCGTGGCGCTAATGACTTTTCTTGGGTGCACTCAGACCTTTATTTAAAGGCAAATATTGGCAGCTACTTTTGCGTGGAGGGTTGGGAGGTAGGTTGGGATGTGGGCAGCCCTCCTTCGCCGCCGTTCTGCATGACTGGGTGGTTGTGGCTGGAGCTGGAGAGGGAGCGGTGGGGATTGACTTCTGTCCAGGCAGCAGTTCTGCCGCCTCACTGGGACCACGGTGAGAAAGGTGACCTTGTGCCAGCTTGGCCTAATGCCCTCTATTTAAAAAAACAAAACAAAAGCCAAAAAAGGAAGGGAAACAATCCATTTATTATTCTTCCAAGAGCTTTTTCCTTTTTTTCCCACCCCCCTCCTCTTCCTTTTTCTTTCATGCATCTGAGCAGCTCTGCTGGCCTGGGGCTGGCTGGGAACGGCAGAGTTTGAGGAACCCTGATGAATGGTGGGCATATGTAAAACATGTAGATAATGTGCTACGTGGCAGCACCGTGATCGAAACGGTGTTGAGCCTTTTTACAGCAAATAGTCTCGGAAATGAGAAGAGATAAAATTCCATCCAAGATAATACCAGACATATTTCACTGGGTTACGAGATTGCTTTATTGTGTACATCACTAAATGCAGTATTTTTTTACGGCTTTCTTGTGTATGATAGTCATAGCGGGATTCGTACCTTTATGGGGGTTTTGGGGTTTAATTTGCTCGGGGTTTATCATGTTCTGGTTGGAATTGTGTGGATCACTCACTCCAAGTGCTGGATGCTGCTTTCATCTGACCCGTTCTGTATTAAAACCTGGGGGTGGGGGGAAAATAGGGAAGAGTTGGGCTGTGGATTTGGGATAATAAATACAGCCGTGAGTGAGGGGAGAGAGACCAGTTATAGCCATCTTTTATAGATGTCTTCACATCTCATTATGCAGATGAGCTCTGGCTGTATGGCTCCAGTGTTTGCTTCGCCAAATAAAATGCTCTTCGTTTTATTTCCTGTAATGCAAATGCTCCTGGCATGCCGGCGTGGAGTTGGGAAGAAACTTCAGCGGGAGCCTTGGAGCGTGGTGTGGTTGATGAAATGTTGGTGGTTTGGGGTTTTCTTTTGCTGTTGGAAGTTTAGGGGAGGAGGTAAAAAAAAAACAAACAACCCCAAAGCAAACAACAAGACAAAACCCCAAACCACAACCCAACACTGTGGATGTGATTAAAATATTATAACCTTATGATATTCTGAAGTGCATAAATTTTACATATCAGCTACAGAGGGAGTTTAGACATCCATTAAATGATATGACAGCTTGACTTATCTAAATGTGCTATCATTTAACAATGTGTCAAAATTCTTCTTTATATAGACGACAGCAGTAAATAAGCTATCAGTCCTCCTGGCTGAGGCTTAATTCTTGGAGCTTGGACTAATAAACTCAGCTGCACTCTTGTGGAGCAGCCCGTGGTCAGAATAAATGCAGTGGGAGGCCATGGTGCTTTGGGGGCTATGAACTTCACCTCTGCAAACTCCCACTGTTCCATGTGGTTTTTTTTGGCTCTTACGGAGAGACCAATGGGATCTTCCAGTGTCCTCCAGCATCCAATGCTATCTGTTCCCATCCCAGATTTGCAGAGGTGGGATGGTGCTCATGATCACCGTGCCCAAGGGGAAGAGGTGGGAGTCCAGGGATGCTCTAGGTGCCCCCGTCTCAGGAAGATTACATCTTTCCAAGCGGAAATCTCAGGGTTTGTGCAAATGCAGCCCATGCCTGGGGCTGGCTGAGGAGTGCTGTGGGGCTGTGACCATCGTTTGTGCTTTTCAGTGGCTCCAGTTGCTCCCTGGTTGTTGAGGTGTAGGTACTGTGGACTCCTGTTTAATATGAACTCAGGAGCAGTGGCACTAATGAAGCCTGGTTCTTTGCCGGTGTACATCTCGTGCTTGAGTGTATCTGGTGTCTGATTGTTGTGTGCTCTTCCTGTGAGGATCCCTGTGAGTAGGGAGGGTGTTCATGATGGTTCTCTTTATGTGAATTCTCCACCATCTCCTATTGTGTTTGTGCTCTGTACCCCATCCCTTGGCAGGGGTGCTAGTAATGTTTGTTTCATTCCTGTTTCCTTAGAAATCTGGGGCTATGGCAGCCAGAAATGTTTGTCCCTCCCATATGCCACCAGGAAGGTTCAGCTGAACTGACAACCAAGTAGTGTGGCCTTTTAAAACCTTGACAACTGGGGGGACTTGTATTTTTGGACATCACCAACACTGACCACTTTGCATTGTGCCCTTTTTTGCACACTTCCACCACAGCTCCCTTCTTGGGACAGATGGAGGTGCAGCATCCACCCCCCCATCCCACCGTTCCCCCCACAAATCCTTTATTAGAAGCAAATGTTTGGTATTCCCTAGTATTTCCAACTTATTTGAAGGGGACAACAAGATCGGCCACGTTCCTGGCCCACCTGCTGTTGGATCAATGTTTTGCATTGGCAGAAAGTCAGATCATGAAGTTCCTGAAGTGAAATGTGGTGGTGGTTTTTTTCTTTCTTTCTTTTTTTTTTCTCTTTCTTGTGGCTGAATAATTGAGATGCTGCCAGACAAGAAGAGAGCTGCAGAAAATGAGAGTTTATCTTTAGCTCCTCAGCTCTCACTTTAGAAACTGGTGACCCCAATTCCAGCCTGAAGAGTGACTTCTTCCCTAATTAATAAATCCATTAATTAATTGTGTGCGTGCTTCAGCCCATTAGAGATGTACATGCTGGCCTCCTGATCCAGTTTAGTGGATTGTCTCTGTGGCCTTGGAGAGGAGGGGGTGGAAAAAGGGGATTGTGACCAAGAGGCAAATGGGGGTCAGGCATGGAAATATAATTTGATTCTGTGGGACCAGAGGGAGGGAGATTAGCTCTGCCACCTCCTGGTGGGTTATCCAGCCTGGAGATGGATATGTAGGTGAACTGTGGGTTCAACCTATTGTAGGCGAACTGGCTTTAGCACAGGAGTTGGACTAGATGATCTTCAGAGATCCCTTCCATCTCCCACCAGTCTTTGGTTCTATAGGGACAGCAAACAGAGTGCTTGGGGTTGCTGCACTCACCAAAATGGGGGAGAGCATGTAGTGGGGGACAGTCATGGGATGGAGGCAGCTGCCTGCTGCCCTCAGCTCAGCCAACCTGGGCAGTTAAGGAGCCTCTTCCATTGGTGCCCTGTGTGGCTCAATGGTGAGAGGGGAGCCATTTCATTGGGGTTCCTGGGCAGTGTCATCACCTCCGGTGGCCACGAGTTTGGCAAGGCTCAGCAGGGCTTTTGAGCTGCAGGTGGAGCTGAATGTTAACATGTTTGGTGATCTGAATTATTATTTATGACCAGATTAAGCAAACAGCACACTCCCAGCCTGTGAGTCCTTTAGGAGGCACTTGCTTAACTAGATAACCTCAGTGGAGCATGCAGAACTCGCTATTCATCTCCCTCCATATGTTGGCACAGGAGCTGCTCCCTTCAGTTAATTTTTCTTGCTGTCTGCAGAGGCTTCAAATAAAAATGCAGGCATAATTGTTGTGTGCACCAGTCCCAGAGCTATGGTTTTCTCTGCTGAATGGAAAGTTAACTGCTGGCAGAAGAAACACCATCTTTAAATGCAGAAGGCTTTGCTTGCTTATGGATTTGGGGGCTGGTGGCCCGTCTGCTCCCCTATTTCTCCCTCCTGTTGTTGTTGGTTGGAGAAAATCAGGCTATTTGGCTTCCCAGGGTGGCTTCAGATCCCATGGGACAGCGACAGTGCTGCTCTTCTCCCCTCTTGGGTGCTGGTGTAATTGCAGTGCTGTTCAACCCTGGCTGTGGGAATTCCCATGTCTTGAATTTCAGGGAATTATCCCGGGAGCTGCCGACACAACATGGCAAATTGAAAATGCAGGGCCATTGTTTGCAGGGAGGGAGCTGCAGCATCCTGCTCCTCAACAGCTTGCCTTGAAATGAAATGAATTTGGGGTTCAAAAGTGATGGGGTGTGTGTGCTCCCCTGCTACCAGACCTCGAGGCAGAAACCCCACTGCAGCTCCCTCGCTGTATTAATGGGCTAACAGATTCCCTCTCAGGCTGGAGAAGGCACGTTGCAGGCATCCATCCGCCCCAAAAAACCTTGGGTGAAGTTTCTCAGAACATTTTGTGCCATCCTGCTCCTATTACCGAAAGATGTAATTCCCCAACTTGGGAGATAATAAGCAGGTATTGACTTCTGCTGGGGTCATTATCAAGATTTATTCAGTCAATATGGCTTCCTGGGTCAATAAATCTTGAGGTTGATAAAGGAGGAATATATACTTGCAGACTTTATTAAAGTTTTCCCCTTTCGAAACACTTTCTTGTGAGTGTTGCATTAGGATCTATGACTGAGTTTCCTTTGATTACCCTCCCTCACCCCGCCCCAGTTTCCTGTAGTTTTTAGTGTGTCTTGCCAAGACAGCAAAATCTGGGAAGCAGGATTCAGCCCCCAGCCTGGCTGGGCTCACTCAAGATTGTTGCCTTGCTAAGATTCCCTTCCCTTGGTTTGGCTTTGGCAATGGGGTGGGGGGCTTGGGGTCTGCAGGGGTTTTACCCTTGATGGGTGGGGAGAATGGGGCTCTGTGTTTGGTATTTGGTTTATCTGCAGGAGGCTTAAAACTCAAGATGCCTATTCTCAGCCTACCATGAAATAATGGAATCATGTCCCCTTCCTACCTCTGATTTAGGATGGAGTGAAACAGCTCCAGTGCTTGGGCTCTGTCCCAACATCAGTTTCTTTCCTTGGGCAATGGCTTTGTGCCTCAGTTTCCCCATTCCTGGGGCACAAGGGATGGAATATTCTTGCAAAGCAGAATTTTGGGGTGAATCACCCCAAAAAGTCTCCTGGCAGCATCAAGGTGGCTGTAGCCATGCCCTGGGTGGGTGGTTATGTGCTTGTCCATCATTTCCTGAAACAAAGGGCCTTCCGTAGACTTGTGTGTGCCATTTCAGGTGCCCACACAGAACATCTTGGGGAGCATCTCTGCAAAGGGGTCTGGGCTGTATTAGTGCGGTGAAGCACTCTCTCTTGAAGCCAACAAGCTGCCAGACATGGTGGGAGTGGTCATCACATCTTACCAAAAGGTGTAGAAAGCCTGGAAAGCCAAAGTGCTCAATATTTACTGCAGAGCTTGTTAATGAGCTGAGGTGCAGGAGCACCCATCCTTCCTAGGTCAGCCCCAGCCAGTGCTGGCAGATCCTGTCTGAAGTTCACAGAATCACTGAATAATAGGGATTGGAAGGAACCTTTGGGAATCTTCTAGTCCAGCCCCTCTCCTCAGTCAGGGTCACCCACAGCAAGTTGCCCAGGGTCACAATGTCCAGGCAGGCTTGGCATACCTCCAGAGAAGGAGACTCCACAACTTCTCTGGGCAGCCTGCTCCAGGGCTCAAGCACCCTCACAGCAAAGAACTTTCTCCTCATGTTCAGATGGAACCTCCTGGGTTCCAATTTGTGCCCATTTCCCCTTGTCCTGTTGCTGGACATCACTGAAAAGAGTCTGGCCCCATCCTTTTTGACCCCCACCTTTTAGATATTGATCAGCATTAAGAAGCTTGCTGGGACAACCCTTCCCAAGGAGGGCAATAACTGATCACCTCAGGCTTGCAGGCAGGAATCTTGCTGGAAGGACAGCGTGTGATGATGGGCTCCTTCAACTTCATCTTTGTATTTAGTATGATTTATTTTGGCCATTCCTCCTGGAGAGCTGCTCTGCAGTGTTCCCACAATTGGTGATTTTTCTTTTCAAGTTGAGCTCCTCGATTTCATGCAGCTGAACACACCAACACCTCCTTCCAAAATGGTTTCACTGCTTAATTTATTTTTTTTTTTTTCCTTCCTTTAGTATGGCTTTGCTGTGTAATTATTTTTTTGACTTCTTTGGTGTAGCACTTAATGATTTCCCCAAAGCTGCAACAGGACCCTGGAGTATTGATTTAGCTGCAGTTTAAGCGACTCGCTGCTAATGCGTGGCCGTTTTAATATTAATTGCTTGGCGTGTGTGTGCCTGGGCTGAGTTCTTCTGCAACACAGATGCCTTAAAAAGGGAAGGGAAAAAAAAAAGGAAAGAAAGAAAAAAAAAAAAAAAAAGAAAAGAAAAGGAAAAAGAAAAAAGTAAATAACCAATTTGAACCCCGTGTAAATATTCCTCTGGTGGGAGCTGGGCCGTGCGTCAGCCGCTCCGAGTACGCTGCCGTTGCCTTTGGTAACGCTCCTGCGGTTTTACACCGAAGTCAGGACCTGGGGCATCCTTTGTTTTCTTCCGTGGGGATAACATAATAAAGAATTACCTGGCGCTGGCAGCGGGGCTTGTAATGTGCGGTGTAAGCAGAGCCGCTGCTCGGCGCCGGGGCCGCGCCGTGCTCGCCGAGCCTGGCTGCAGAGGACATTTATTCTTTATTAATCACGCCGACGAGGAGAGCTGCCTTCGTCTGCGGCTCTCCGAGCGCTTTCCAAACATTGCTTCATCCCTGCGAGCCGGGTAAATGATTACCCGCCTTGTCCCGACGGTTTTTAAGCCAAGGGGGAAGCAGTGGGGGCTGGTGGTGCAGCCAGGGAGTGAGGGGCCCTGCCTCTGTGGGGGAATGGTTTGGGAGAGTGGTGTTGGTAAGTCCCTGGTGCTGATACTCAGCGATCCTCAGTATCAAGTATCAAGCCAGGTTGGATGAGGCCTTGGGCAACCTGGTCTAGTGGAAGTGTCCCTGCTCATGGTGTGTGGGGAGGAGGGTGTTGGAAATAATGACCTTTAAGGTCCCTTCCAACCCAAACCGTTCTATGAATCTATGAATCAACACAGGCTGGGGATAAAAGCCTGGAGAGCAGTTTGATACCTCCATCAATTACACAGAGGGATTGGGTGCACCCTCAGCAAGTTTGCCAATGATACTAAAATGAGTGGTGCAGTTGACACACCTGAGGGATGAGATCCATCCAGAGGGACCTGGACAAGCTTGAGAAGCAGGATCATGTGAATTTCAAGAGGTTCAACAAGGCTAAATGTGAGGACCTGCGCCTGGGTCGGGGCAATCCTTGGTATCAATCCAGGCTGGGACATGAAGGGCTGGAGAGCAGTCCTGTGCAGAAGGACTTCGGGGTACTGGTGGGTGAAAAGCTGGCATGAGGTGGCAATGTGTTCTCACAGCCCAGTCCCAACCCTGTCCTGGGCTGCATCCCCTGCAGCATGGGCAAGCAGGTGGAGGGAGTGGATTTTGACGCTCTGCTCTACTGGGACCCCACCTGCAGTCTGGGGCCAGCTTTGGAGTCTTCGGCTCAGGAGACCTGAGCTGGACCTGTTGGAGTGGGGCCAATCACAGCAATGATGGGAGGACTGGAAGCCCTCTGCTCTGGGGCTACACTGAGAGAGTTGAGGTTGTTCAGCCTGGAGAAGAGAAAGCTCCAGGGAGACCTCCTGGTGGCCTTTCAGTACTTAAGGAAGAAATCTGGGGGCAGACAAGCGGAAGGGGCGATGGCCATCCAGAGACAGCAGCATTGCCTACTCCATTCTCAGCCAGGTGCGTGCTGATCCCAACCAGCCCCCAGCACCAGTCCTGGCAGAGCTGGGGGTTGGTGGGTACCTGGGGCTTGTGGGTGCCTAGGACTGGTGTGACCTAGCTCCAGCACGTGTCCTGGCATCCGGGCCGGTGGCGGCCGTCCAGGGCCAGCAGCCTTGCCTGCTCTGTTCTCGGCGGGGCGCACGCCGCAGAGGTAGCGTCTCCTGCCACTGCACTTTTCTTTCAAATAAAAGCAGCTAATTAACATTATTCTTTAATTATTGCCTTTATCAACAAGGGGTCTGGTTTATACCAGCAGGATAGTCGCTTTCCCTTCCACTACCCAAGCGGATGCTTCGGTTCCTGTTGCTTTTGAAATGAATTTGATGTCATCTGCCCATTGTCACTTAATGGGGACACTTGGGTAATGATTGCGCGCTCCAGCCCTGTTAGCAGCACTGCGAGCGTGTAATTCAGCCCCTTAGGCAACGGTACTTTTGAAATCTCTGGATAGTTTTGAACTCTCAGTTCTTAATTAAATATGCAATTTTTCACGGTAACCAGGTTAATTCTTTTGTGTTGTGTTGTAATACTGTTAGGAATTTTCATAGTTCTTATTAAACATTATTCAGGCATTGTGAATTCCATAATTAAAAAAAATGAAAAGAACAAAGCTTGATTCACTTCTTCCTTTTCCCTGGTTAATTTATCAAATGAATTTTTGCAAATTTTTCTTTTGCTCCCCAGACAGCGTGCCAAGTGTTTTAAAGGGGAAGGATTTAATTGCTCTGTAGGGATTGGTTGGTTATGAAGGATTTGGCTGTTTGATTAGTAAACCCTACTGGGAATGGTTTAATGCTCCATGATCTTAAAAATTGTCTGATTGTTGGGCTCTCCAAGGATGTTTTCTCTTTCTCCTTCTGTACGGCAACAGCTTCGCACAAGTGTGATTATTAGATAGCGAGGAGGGAGCAAAGGGGTAGGTGGTTGGTGCTGGGTGAGCCTGCCTGCCTCAGCAGCGCCGAGGGAGCTGCTATGGCCACTGGAGTGATGGTGAGGACGATAATGGTGAGACAAACCAGTGGTTGTTAATTTGCATCCCTGCAAATCGCTGGCTGCACCAGGATTGGGCTGTTCCTGGGCTGCATCCTGTGCTTAGATTCTCTTCCAAGACTCATTCCCCAATATCTACCTTGTAATAGAATGAAATTACGCAGAATATCTGATTTACCAAGAGACAAACCTTGCTGTGCTCTCCGTGTCTGAATCACTCTGGTATCCCACAGGGCAGCATCTCTGCGTGGATGCTAAAGTGCACAGGGAAGTCTTGCTGGGAGACCTGGGATGCTGAAGTGCATGGGAAAGACTCAGTGGGAGAACTGGGATTCTAAAGTGCATGAGGAGGTCTCACTGAGGCACCTGGGATGCTGAGTGCACAAGGTGGTCTTGCTGGGTGACCTGGGATGCTGAAACAAACAGGGAGATCCTGCTGGGAGAACTGCATGAGGAGGTCTCAGTTAGGGACATCCATGCAGACCTGGAGCCAGGCAGAGGTGTAGGGCTGCTGTACCTGGGGCTTTAATCCAGGTATCTCATAGTGGAGGACTTGTAGAGCCCCAGTCCAGGAATTCCATGGGCAATCAACCTGCTCTGGCTGCAGAGCCTGGGAATGTCCTGCCAGAAGCCTTTAACCAGAGGAGCTTTACAAAAAGGGTGACAGGCACAAAAATGTGCTGCCTGTTTTTATGGTTTTGCTGGCAGGGATAGTACCCACTGCCCAGTTGTTGCTGCTCAGTTATTTCCCCCACCCCTGTGTGAGAGCAGTCTGTGGTCTGCCCTCATGCCACTGGCCCCGACACCTTCAACTGAGATTGGGATCCAAAATCAATGGAGGTGACGTTGGCACACTGACGTCAGGCACGTGGGGACAGGCTGTGACACTTTGGTGTGCCAGGGAGAGGGTGGCTCTCAAATCCTTGCTGGGGATGAGCTCAGCATTGCTTTCAGGGCTGCTGGTGAGCTTCCCTTGGGTGCTGCTCCTGCCAGTGGTGCTCTGGGTTCTTTTTAAAGTGCTTTTGGACTTAATATAGGGTGGGGAAAAAAAGTCAGTGTCTGATATTTTCAGTCACACCATGCCAGTTGGGGTCCTGCTGAGGTTGTGGGGTGAAGGATGGTGGTAGGCTCGCCCCAGTGTCTTGCTGGCACCTAATGGTTTTTTTTTGGGGGGGGGACAGGAGAGGTTTTACTTCCTGCTCAATGCATGGAGCATCCCCACGAGGTGCTGCTTGCTAGGAGATCGCAGCCCAGCTGGGATCGATTGTGGCTGGGCTGTGGAGGCTCCCCAGAGGTTATTTGGGCTTTAAGGAGAGGTCAGAGAGTCATTAAACTTATAAATATATTACAATTTAAGAGAAGAGCTGTCGTTGTCTTCAAGCTTGGTTTATGTGGCGCCAGTTTTTCCCCTTTCTGGTTCCTCTTTATGCTGAGTGGATCAACCAGCAGCTGATAACCAGGCTGGTTGATCTATCCCAAGGCATGTTGGGGTAGAAAATAAGGCTTCCAGCAGTGTTGGGCAAGGGGTCTTTGCTCCAAAACCCATTCAAATCTGTACTTAGAAACTACCATTCCCCCAAAATCTTTGATTTGAGGTTTGGGGAGTGAGGCTGCTGTGGTTCAGCTGGTGGCAATCTCAACTTCCTCTGGATGCTGGTACTGGCACGGGGTTGGAGCCTGTGCAGGTCTCCTCTGCATGCCAGGTGCTTTTGGGTGAACATGGGAGGTATGAGTCAGCAGCATGGAAGTGCCCAGGCTCAACACTGCAGCCTTGGCAGAGTCTGCAGTGGCCTGCAGACTCTGCATGGACCACAGGTCTGGTCTGTGCCAAATGGGTATCCCTTGAACATGGTGTGACCAAGAAGGAATGTCATCAGCCCACAAAGCAAGATCCAAGAGGCAACCTACAAGGCAATATCCAGCAGCAGGATCAACGCATTGCAATGTCTCCAGCAGTGTGTTGAGCAGTGTGGGTGAGCAATGCAAGAAGGGCTTAAAAATACTGATTAAAATGAAAAAAAATTCCCAGTTTCTCCCCCAGTTTCCCTGTTCCTCTATGAGCCAGAAATACTTGGCTGCAGCTAAAGCGGGGATGCAAACTGTTTGCTCTATGGAATAGTGGGTTCAGTTTTGGGACAAGAAGGACGTTGAGGTACTGCAGTGTGTTCACAGAAGGGCAATGAAGCTGGTGAAGGATCTAGAGCACAGATGTGATAAGGAGTGGTGGAGGGAGCTGGGATTGTTCTGCCTGAAGGAAAGCGAAGCTCAGGGTGAGACCTTCGGGCTCTCTACAAGTCCCTGAAAGAAGTTGGAGCCAGGTGGGGGTTGGTCTCTTCTTGCAAGAAACAAGTGATAGGATGAGACAACACAGCCTCAAGTTGTGCCAGGGAAGGTTTAATTTGCATATTAGGAAAAATTTCTTCCTCCAAAGGGCTGTCAAGCCCCAGACCAGGCTGTCCAGGCCAGTGGTGGAGTCCCATCCCTGGAGTGATTGGAAAGCTGTGTAGATGTGGTGCTGAGGGCCATGGTTTGGTGGGGACTTGGCAGTGCTGGGTTAATTGTTAGACTTGGTGATCTTAAAGGCTCTTCCAACCAAAATGATTCTGTGATTCTCTGAATTCTGCTCTGTGATGGTGACCCAGAGCTTGGGCAGAGACCGGCTGTGCCCAGAGGGCTGCCCAGGCTCTGCTGAGCCGGCAGTGTGGGGCTGCTCCCTGTGGTGCTGTGCTGAATCCAGAAAGTCCTTTGAAAAAAAAAAAAAAAAGAAAAGAAAAAGAAGAAAAAGAAAAAAGAAGAAAACCTACCAAAAAAGGAGTAGACATTTGCAAGCAGACGCCGGTAATGTATTCCCAGGCATGACACAGAGTGGCAGCGTGTCGTGAACCGCGTCCCTGGGGACCCCCGGGTCTGTGATATTGGCTTTAACCCCCACCGGCTCCGGTCGAGGCGTAAATTCATCAGACTTACGGGTATTGCTCTTGGACTACTGAATAATTTACAGTTGCAGAGCCCAGCCAGGTTCAGGTCATTGGGGTTCATGGGTTAATAACAGGTTTGGGTTTTGTTGTCAGCAGCTGCCTTGATAACATATGAAAGAATCCTATTCTGTTGATTAGATTTTGAAATGGATCAATTTTTAATCAGCAGAACATCTGACTCACTCAATAAGAGGAGTGTGCTGGAGACAGGACGAGGGGCTCGGTATTTACAGGATTGTTTGTTTTTACTCATACGCAAATCCTCACCGGGAATGGAGCCTGGCCCCTGCCTTCCCTCTCCCCGGATCCCCCAAAATACATCCTTGGGATTATCCATAGCCTCGTGCCAGGTATTTGATTCATCCACCGATTGGGGTAGGAAATCCATGACGCTGGTCTAGAGGTCTGAGAGCACACTGAAGCTTGGATTGAACTACCCCTTGTTATCGATGGAAAAACATTTACTTACCAAAATCTTCCAATCTTATCTAGAAAAGCACCTTGGGGGTGCTTACATTGCCCCTTCCCAAGCATCCCCACAGGGAGTTCCCCTCCCTGGAGAGCACCAAGAAGCACCTTCAAGAGGAGCTGGTGGGTTCTGGGAGATCAGAGGACAAACTCCAGTGGGATGTAGAAAGGTCCTGGCCAAATTGTTTACCCTGTAGAAAAGAAGGCTCCAGGGAGACCTTCTTGTGGCCTTTTAGTACTTAGAGGGACCTGTAAGAAAGATGAGGACAGACTTACTTCTTAGCAGGGCCTGTTGTGACAGGACAAGGGGTATTGGTTTAAACTAGAAGAGGGAGATTCAGACTGGAGGGAAGGAAGAATTTTTTTCTGTGGAGGGTGATACTCTTTGGGTGTGAGCAGAGTTTCAGAGGGAGCAACTTTGAATTCACCATTAATGCTAAAAGAGCTGGATTCCCATTAAAAGTTAAATACCAGGTGGGGACCTGGGCAGATGCTTCCTTTGTATTTTAATTATTCTTCATTACTTGGGGCATAAAAGGCATCCCAAACTTGGCATATGTCGTTGCATCTTGATAACTGCATGACTTTCTGTTCATAAAGAAATTCATTAAACACAGGGGTTTTTCCTGGGTGGAACCCAGTGGGTCAAAACTCAGACTTGAAGAAAAGACCATAACAGGACTCTCTGAAAACAAAACTCTGATATTTGTTTGTTTGTTTGTCTTGGTTTTAAACAGAAAAGGTGAAAGTTTTGTAAATATGCCTTTGGAAAGAGAGTCACCAGAGAGGGATGACTCTGTGGTGGCTGTCTGTTGCTGGCAGGTATTGATACAGATAAAAACTGATGGTAATTTGCATGGGTTTTTGCCCTGGGTGCTTTGGGATTTTACTTTTCAAACTTGTGCTTTCTGGCAGTCTCCTTAACCTAAATAAATATTGTTGCCACAGATCAATTAAGATCATGGCTTGAAGGTGTGTGGGGGGGGGTTGCTCCTGACAGGGCTTTTATTTCTCTCTCTCTCTTTTTTTTTGTTGGTTTTTTTTTTTTTTTTTCCCTTGAAGGAGTTGCCTCTTCTTTAAATTTGAGTGCCCTGATGAATTTACACATACAGGGCTCTTGCTGATTGGAGGAAGTAGTGGTTTAACCAGCGGGAAAAGTGTGCTCCAGATGGCATTGGAGATTCTGGTAGTGGGATGTGACCACGGATCTGAGTTCCCTGGTCTTGCTGGGTGCTGTAGTATATTCCAGCCCTGCATGAGCCCCTATGTCCCACGTGTTTCATGGAGTCTCATCATAGTGGGGGTTGAAGGGAACATCTAGTCCAACCCTGCTGCTAAAGCAGTTTGTTCAGGATCACAATGTCCAGATGGGTTTGAATCTCTTCAGAGAAGGAGACCCTACAACCTCTCTGGGTAGTCTGCTCCAGTGCTCCAGCATCCCCAAAGCAAGGAAGTTTTTCCTTATATTCACATGGAACCTCTGGTTTCCAGTTTGTGCCCATTGCCCCTTGTGCTATTGCTGGACATGACTGAAAAGAGTCTGGCCCCATCCTCTTGCCTCCTGTCCTTTAGGTATTGATGCAAAGCTCCCCTCTCAGTCTGCTCTTCTCCAGGCTGTTGTTTGCTGACCTTTGGCCACAAGCAGCCACACTTTGAGGTCTCCTTCACAGTGCCCAGTGTTATGACCATACCAAAAGCCCAAGAGCTCATTTCTGTAACTACCTAATGGGTGGTTGCTAATAGCCCCAGCAGTAGCTGATGGGCTTGTGCTCCTGTCAGTGACCATGGGCCATATATCAGCTTCTGATAAAAACATGAGCACCATCAGGAGGTTAAATATTTATATTATATCATCCCTGGCAGTTTTATTTTCTGGAGAGCAATGAGTGTCACAAGTTCATGACTTCAAAATTAAGTTTGTTTTAGTGCTTCTCTGAGCACTTGCAGGTGATTTTCTGAGATGAGTTGAAAGAAAAACCTTTCTGCAAAGAGTAGAGGGGCAGCTTAGCCTGGTTTGTGTTTAGCAGTGGGTTCTTGGTGATCAGTCTCTGTGTCCATTATTGGGTAGTGGGGAGCTGCCCAGTTCTTGTGTTTAAGAAAGGCAGCAGCCCCTTTGGTCAATTATTAACTCTCAGATCTGCCCTTGTGTTTAGCAGCTGGGTAAATGAGTTGCTGATGGGTCACCAAGGTTTAGTGCCATTGCTGTGGACAGGATCAACAAAAAGTTGTGCCAGGGCTGGCTGCTGCATGGCAGGAGCTGGGTCCTGCCTGTGGTGGGAGAAAATCACACCAGTGGGCTTGGAAATAATGCTTTGCTGTTTTGTTAGAGATTTCAGATCATTCAAAGGGGTTGCTTCTTTACAACTCAGGGTTCATTTTTGTGTTTGTGAATTTGTACTCAAGATGATCCCAAGGCTGGTGGGTACAGTACCATGCGTTGCTTGAAGGCTTCACTAGTTCCAACTGGAGTTACAGAGACAGCACATAGTCCTCTCCTTTTTCTTCCTTGATTTTTAAGCTATTTAGCTAGATATGAATTTAACCCAGTGATTTTGGACACCACAGGGTATTTAGGTTCATTAGGTCTTGCTTTGGGGGACATGTAGATTGCCTTCTCCTTGATGAAAACCCCTCCTTCCTAGCAGGATCCACAGCCTGAGCCTGGAAGGGTTTCTGTGGGGTTTTGTTTGTTTCTTTCTTTGCTTTTAAAAATTTTAGGCTAATAATTAAAGGATAGGAGAGCCCAGCATCTCTTTATTTAAAGAGCAGATGGAACATCCAGAATATTAGCATGTTCCTGGCTCTGAGAGCACTGGTGAGTCCCGGAGCTTGGAGTTTGGATGTGCCCCCCACTGACTAAATTATTGGGCAGGCAGCAGGCAGCAGCCCCATGGGGTGCTGGCTCTGCTGCTCAAAATTACAAGGGCATAGAATCATAGAATGGTTTGGGTGGGAAGAGACGTTTAAAGGTCACCTAATCCAACCCCCATGCAGTGAGCAGGAACATCTTCAACTAGAAGCAGGTAGAGGTGAGCCGAGATGATTTTTTCTGCTCTTTCTTCTTATTCCATGACTGAATTCCAGTGAGCTGCTTCAAAAAGCACTTTTGGGCTCTGCTGGGTCATACCTCCTTCCCATGATCTGAATTGGCAAAATCTGGTGCAGTGTAGCTGCCATGGGTTCACCTGGGTGTCCAGTGCTCTTCTTCCATCCCACCTCTGCAAAGAGCAAGTGAACAATCCAAGGTCCTGCAGCTTTTAGGGTTATAACCGGTGTGGGGTTTTCTGGTGACAAATAGTTTATAGTGATAGTCATAGAATTGTTTGGGTTGGGAAGGATCATTGAGTCCAACCATCAACCCAGCACCACCATAGCCATTAAATCATTTCTCAGAATGCTCTGTCCATGTGTTTCTTGAACACTTCTGAGGAGGGTGACTCCACCACCTCCCTGGGCAGCCTGTTCCAATGCCTGAACATTCTTGCAGGGAAGAAATTTTTCCTAATATCCAACCTGAACCTCCCCTGGCACAATTTCAGGCCATTTCCTCTCCTTCTATCACCTGATATCCCTTGTATCCCTTCTATCCCTTCACTAGGGGGAAGACAGCAACCCCCTCCTGGCTCCAACCTCCTTTCAGGCTAATCCCAGTCTGCTACTTGAAAAAGCTACAAAAGCAAAGTGCCCAAGTACTGGCTTCTGAGCCTGCCCAGAGCTGGTTGCTTCCTCCTTACCATCACTGATGTGGAGCTGCTGTGATGCATTTGAGGCTGTCACAGAGGGTCTGGATCAATCATCAGCAAAATCCTCATCTTTCCCCATTTTGTCTCTACCCAGCATCACCATCTCACAACTGTTGGTGTTTACCTCCCATGCTGACTCTTCATTGAAACCCCCTATTTTTCTATTTGTTGGTTGTTGGGTTTTTTTTTTTTCCCTTTCCTTAAGCAGCTCCAATTGATAATTTAGCTCTTGGATAAAGCAACTGTCGAGCTTTTTATTTCTCAGAGGCCAAACATTGATGTTGTGTGAAATGGGAGCTTTGAGGAGGCTTTGTATGGAACTTAGCTTCCTGAAAAATTTATTTCCTGCGACTGTGATCTGCAGGAGTGAATTGATGTTTATCTGGAGTCATTCTTGCCAGGAAAAAAAAAATAAAAATAAATGCATAACTGCACTTTCTTGGGAAGCCTTGAAAGGCCTTTTAAATAAGTGTCTAATAGTAGGCTTTCAATAGCAAGCAGCCAGCTTGATAGACACTGTACAGTATATGATGAACTATAAGCAGGCTTAATCTTTTTCTCATGTTTTAGGGAATGCTTTATAACCTCGTGGCCAAAGAATTCATGATGGCCAGGTATTTGAAGCTAAGCAAAATTATACTGGCTGTTACTGCTGGGGGATCGATACTGCTGCCGGGAAGCACGCGGGGCTGCGAGCTCCTGCTTGCAGCTCAGGTCCTGGCGTCAGCTGCTCCCAGGTGATCCTGGCTGTGGAGCTTGGATTGAGATGATGTGTCTGTAATGGGGCAGGGGGGTTATCCCTGGAGAGGGATGCTCAGAGGGGTTGGGGTTTATTACCCTTTGCAGACCATAGAATCATAGAGTGGTGTGGGTTGGAAGATCACCTCATTCCAGCCCTCCTGCCATGGGCAGGAATACCTTCCACTAGACCAGGTTGATGAAGGCCCTGTCCAACCTGGCTTTGAAGTCTTTCAAGAGGGAACATCCACAACTTCCCTGGGAAACCTGTTCCAGTGTCTCACCACCCTCACTGTAAAGAATTTCTTCCTAATCTCCAGTCTAAATCTCCCCTCTTCCAGCTCGACGCCATTGCCACTCGTCCTATCATAACAAGCCCCTGTAAAAAGTTCTTCCCCATCTTTCTTGTAGGCCCACTTCAGGTACTGGAAGGATGCTATAAGGTCTTCCCAGAGCTGTGTCTTCTCCAGGATGAACAGCCCCAACTCTCTCATCCTGTCCCCAGCTCTCTGATCATCTTTGTGGCCTCCTCTGGACCTGCTCCAACAGTTTGATGTCCTTCTTGTGTTGGGGGCTCCAGAATTGGATGCAGTTCTGGTGGGGTCTCAAGAGCAAAGACTAAAAGGGCAGAATCACTTACCTTGTCCTGCAGGTCATACTTCTTCTAGTGCAGCCCAGGACATGGCTGCCTTCTGTGCTGCAAGTGCAGATCGCTGGCTCATGTTGAGTTTTTCATGAGCTGGCAGCACCACATCCTACTCCTCAAGGCTGGTTTCAATCCCCTCATCAGCTAGTTTGTATTCGTGTTTGGATGTCAGGTGGGAACTGGAGGTCCTGGCACTGCACTGGGGTCATGCAGAGGTCCCAGTTCATTGATAGAACCTCATCTCAGGGCTTGGTGGGATGGAGCCAGCTCACCTGCATCTTTCCTTTGCTAACCATGGCACAAAAAGAGCAAATGTTTTCTGTCTTCAGTGTTTGCCTGAAGAAGAGGGTGCTGAAGTCCCTGGTGAGCCTCCAGCCACCACCTTCACTTTACTGTCGCTGGGGTAATCTTGGCCACATATTTCACTGCCCTCCACTGCAGTTGTGTTTTTCTGCTTTTCCTGCTTTGCTGGATCCTGGGAGCTCTGGCCAGGAGTCAGGGAATCAATAGGTGGTTAAGGTGATAAGTGGCTTTGCTAAAAACCAATTTTGCAAGAGGAGTTTGCAAAGAGGTTAGTGAAGAGGATCTGCATCCGTTCCTCAAACAGCTCACTCTGGCCAGCAGCTCGCCTCCGACCTGAATTAACCCAGGAAGCATCCTCAGTGCAGGTCGTGCTGCTCTTCTCCTGCCTCTGGAAATCCCTGTGGATCCTATGGGAGGGTGAGCCTGAGGAATAAGTCTTCTCCCTGCAGAAAGAGTGTCTGGGGAGAGTCACAGAGGTGCCTGCCTGAAGGCAATATGAAATTAAACAAGCAGAATTTGCTCAGCTGATGGCTTCTAGCTGGTCTCGGAGCCAGCGGCTCTGCCAGCATTACGGAAGCCATGTTTACACAGGGATGAAGTGTTCCCGCACGGCTCCTCCAGCACAGCCAGGTCTAAGCAGGCTTTTCTCTAATCTCCACCACGGCTGGCTGCTGCTTCCAACTCTATTTTCCCTTGAACAAACATATTCGTTGCGCCCACCATTAAGAAGATCCCACAGCCCATTTACAATGGGCATAACTGATGTGGTGCTGCAGGTGGGATGATGCTGTGCAGAGATACCATGCTGCCTCCTGGCTCCCAGCATGAATGTCCCCTGGGCTTGTGTCACCGTGTAGCCCCCTGCTACCTGTTGCTGCAAGTGATGGATTTGGGAAGCATGGGCAGAAATAGGGAGCAGCACATCTCAGTGGTGTTTCACCAAAGCAGGTTAGACCATCAGCATCTACTACATGGTCTTTTCAGAGGAGATGAAGCTGATGGCACCAAGATCTTCCTTTCTAACTAAATTTTGCAAATAGTATCATAGTATCATTCAGGGTTGGAAGGGACCACAAGGATCATCTAGTTCCAACCCCCCTGCCATGGGCAGGGACACCCCACACTAGATCAGGCTGGACAGAGCCTCATCCAGCCTGGTCTTAAACACCTCCAGGGATGGGGCCCCAACCACCTCCCTGGACAACCCATTCCAGGGTTTCACCACTCTCATGGTGAAGAACCTCCTCCTCACATCTAGCCTGAATCTCCCCACCTCCAGCTTCATTCCATTCCCCCTAGTCCTATCACTGCCTGAGATCCTGAGAAGTCCTTCCCCAGCCTTCCTGTAGGCCCCCTTCAGATACTGGAAGGCCACAATTAGGTCACCTCGGAGCCTTCTCTTCTGCAGACTGAACAGCCCCAACTCCCTCAGTCTGTCCTCATAGGAGAGGTGCTCCAGCCCTCTGATCATCCTTGTGGCCCTTCTCTGGACACGTTCCAGCACCTCCACATCCCTCTTGTAATAATTTCTGTCTGTTCCAGATGCAGGAGCACTCTGCATATGTGATGGTCCCTTAAGACACAATCCAACTTCCCACCATCTCCTTTGCTAAATCCAAGGGTCCCAGCTCCTTGGGGCTTTGCTGACCTGCTGCTGATTTCGGAGGTGGCTCCCTGTCTTTGTGGAAGTCCCTGAATTCTGCCTGCTCCTTAGGGCTGCCTGGGTGGGGTGTTTTTGGTGGTGCCTCATGGAAAAAGACTACTTGGGCTGTATCTTGTTGGGATGGTGTTGTAATGTTCCTCCCGTTCATCCCATCCCTTGTGCATCCTCATCTTTCCCTTGCCTAGGGTGCAAGGTGATGAAGATGTGGGCTTTCCCACCTACGTGTTTGATTTCTTGTGGGCAGAGAAAGGAGTTGTTTTTAGGCTTTCCAGAATGTCTCAGGCTTGACTCATCTTTTCCCACCACCATGTCCAAGGCTACAGAATCATAGAATTGTTTTGGTTGGAAAAGGCCTCTAAGATCAAGTCCAACAGTCAGCCTAAGACCACCATGGCCATTAAACCATGTCCCAAATGCCCCAAAGTCTGGCCTCGAACCCAGGGCACTGGAGCTGACAATGGGGTGAGTTGGCAGCATCATTCCCCTTCCCCTTGAGCAGCAGTTCTTTGCTTTCCCTCTATTTTCCTGTTTATCAGGTGGAATCTCCCCCTGGCTGGTGAGCCCAGGAGACAGGAGGCGCACACGCTGCTGTTGGGCTTTGCTTTCGTGCCGTTATTTATTACCACCTCTCTTCATTACGCATCCGCAGCACCAACGCTGTGGCTGAAACCAGCGTATTTATTATTTCATTGTTTTAATCATCGTGGGGAGGCTGTTTCTGGCTCCTGATTGATGGCAACATCTTATCTCCTCTAGTCAAAGTGTCTCCGCTTTGTGCAGTAATGAAATAGTTTGACACTTTGACACGAGTGTCAAACACTTTTCCGACGACGCAAACAGCAGAGACTTTGATCTAGGTGCAAACTGGTTTCATTACAACAAACAGGCCCCCCTTTCATCTGGAAATGGAGATAAGGGGTTTCAATCAGTCTGAAGCAGCAGCAGCTCTTAATGATTTAAAAAAAAAAATAAGCAAAAAAAAATATTAATGATAGAGTAGTTGAGCTCTTATGTCGTGGTATAAACTGGCCCTGGTGCTGTGGAGTGAAATAGAATCATAGAATCAATAAGGTTGGAAAAGACCTCAAAGATCATCAAGCCCAACCTGTCACCCAGGACCTCATGACTACTAAACCATGGCACCAAGTGCCACGTCCAATCCCCTCTTGAACACCTCCAGGGATGAGGACTCCACCACCTCCCTGGGCAGCACATTCCAACAGCTAAGAACTCTCTCTGTGAAGAACTTTCTCCTCACCTCAAGCCTAAAGTTATGCTGGCACAGTTTGAGACTGTGTCCTCTTGTTCTGGTGCTAGTTGCCTGGGAGAAGAGACCATCCCCCTCCTGGCTAAAACCACCCTTCAGGGAGCTGTAGAGAGCAAGAAGGTCTCCCCTGAGCCTCCTCTTCTTCAGGCTAAACAACCCCTGCTCCTTCAGCCTCTCCTCACAGGGCTGTGCTCGAAGCCTCTCCCCAGCCTCGTTGCCCTTCTCTGGACATGTTCAAGTGTCTCAATGCCCTCTTAAACTGAGGGGCCCAGAAGTGGACACAGGACTCAAGGTGTGGCCTAACCAGTGCAGAGTACAGGGGCACAATGACTTCCCTGCTCCTGCTGGCCACACTATTCTTCATAAAGGCCAGGATGCCATTGGCCTTCTTGGCCACCTGGGCACACTGCTGTCAGAGCAATAAACAGGAGAGAATCCTCCCAAAATAAACCAGAAATCTTCTCTTTTGGGAGATGCTCAGATTTGTTTTCCCTAGTATTTCAAGTTAGAACATCTTCAGAACTGTTTTTTCTGGAGAAAATGCAGCTTGTTTTTCATAAAAATGACCTTTTCCCTGAAAAAGAACCACTTCTACCATTAGCTTGCTTTTCAATCTACTCCTCTGATTTTCCTCCTGGCCAAGCCTGGAGAAAGCCTTTAAGTCCTGGAAAAAACCTTGAAGTTCTGCTGAGGGGGCTGGAGGGAGGAATCCCAAACATACCCCCATGCTGATAGAATTCTGATCACTCATGAACTTTTCTTTTTCAGCAGACAATTTTGAGTAGCAATGGGTAAAGTCCTTATCTGCTGAAAGGATGTTGGCCTTAGGCAGCCTGTCCTCTGCCTGAAGTTGACCCAAGTGTGTCTAATTCAAGGCAGCAGCACCTTTTTTCTCTTTGGAGTGTCGGGATTGTGCACAAATGCCCTATGAGCAGCTGAAGAGAATTTACTTGACGGATGGAAATGATGAGGTTACAGCAAACAGTGAGGTTTATGTGAAGTTTTCTCTTCCCTCTTCACTGTACACCATGAGCAATGTCAGCCCAGACACTGCCTTCAGTCTTGTCTCAGAAGTTTTGCTTTAACTGTTTTCTTAATCTTTTCCCTTTGAACATCTTGGAGTAGATGATTGTTCTAACTCCCTTCCAGCTGAACCATACCATAGCCCATCCATTCTTTCCCTTCTAGGATCAGCCTGGCACTGGGAGTAGGATTTTCCTTAGGAAGTGTGACAGCATAGGACTGTGTCCCCTCTCCTGAAGAATCACCATCGTAGAATCATAGAGTGGTTTGAGTTGGAAGGGGTCTTAAAGATCATTTAGCATAATCCTCTTGCCATAGGCTGGGATACCTTCCATCAGATAGTGACTGTCCATCCTGGGCAGCTAATCCTGGGGTTGAGATGTTTGGGACTGGACCCTCCCTGCCCATCTCAGCCCATCCCCAGCCAGGATCCATCCCATCCCCATTCACCATCGCTGTGGTGGTCCCTCCATGGGCTGAGCCTTGCCCTGATGCTGAGTTTGTCCCATGCTCTGCCCTTGGGCATTGCCCCACTGCGACATCTCTGCCCAGAACTGTGAGGTGAGGAAGCATGGAGGTGGTCACGCATGAGCTCCTTGCCCTCATCCCTACCCACTCTATATCAGGGTCTGGAGCACAGCAAAATCCTCCCTGGGAGATGCTGTGTTTGAAAATGACAGAGGATTTGGGGTTTAATTTTAGCCAGAGCATGTGGCTCATTTTTAGATGCTCGTCAAGTCATGGTGGCTTTGTTACAGTTGAGGAAAGAAGAAAAATCCCCCCAAAACTAAGAAGGTGACATGGTTTAGATGGTATCTCCACAGATGGAGCTGGGGAATTTAACATGAGAAGCTTTTGCAAGTGGCCCAGCCTGTGTCGGAGCGCAGCGAGCCTGTGCTGGTGATTAAACCCCACATTTCATTTTTATACACTGTGCTTAATCCAATAATGATCCCATGTTACAAACAGCAATAATATCTTTCAGCATAGTTAATCAGAAGAGACTTAATGCTGTCACTATTTATTAACCTTTGTTGAAAAGCAAGAAGTTTTCCTCCTAATCTGTGATTGTTGCTCTTGTCAGGCTCTATCAAGTGCAAACCAGATTTGGCATTTGTTAAAACGGGAAGGACGCTGCTACATTCAGTCTGCTGCTTCCCACCCCTGTGTGGGATGAGGTCCCATATGTGAGGTGTTTTGAGTGCTGAGGAGGACCATCCTGCCTGGTTCCATCCCCCATCCCCAGAGCTGCAGCTTTCAGATGGGTTACAGCCTTGTTTGCTGTGCTCTTCCAGCTCCACAGACCCTGGTGCTGAGCTAAAGAAGCTGCTTTACCACACTTTGGGGCTCTTCCTTGGCTGTTTGACCCATCTTCTTGCACCCCATGGGGACAGCAGGTTCCCAGCATGAGGAGATGGTTTCCTGGCCATTTGGCACTGAGTCAGCAATGTTGATCTCTGATGCTTTTCAGGAGGTTTAGTGGCTTCCAGCAGCGTCCCTGTAAGCGCAGGGAATGCCCTCACCTCACTGCCCTCATCCATGCCAAGGGGAAGAGTATATCACTGAGTGAACCAAGGGGTTAAGGGGGTTTTGCAAGGATGTGGTGACGAGAGCTATGCTGAGGTACATGGAGGTGCCTTGTCCGTCATGTCTGAAAGGCATTCCTTGCATCCCAACATTGACCCTGTCCCTGGTGGAGACAGGCAGGAGGCTGCAGGCAGCACTGCTGTTGAAATCATAGTATTATGGAATGGTTTGGGTGAAAAGGAACCTTTAATGGTCATCTAGACCAGCCCCCTTCAGTCAGCAGGGACATCTGCAACTAGAGCAGGTTGCTCAGAGCCCCAAACAACCTGACCTGGAATATTTTCAGGGATGGGGCATCTACCACCTCTCAGCAACCTGAGCCAGTGTCTCACCATCCTCAGCATGAAATATTTCTTCCTTATCCATTCTAAATGGTGGCCTGTGGTGGGATCTCCTAGGACAATGGCTCATGTGGCTTTGCAACGCTGGTAGCCAAAACATGGATTTGGGGGAGGGGAGCGATGCAGGTTGCGTGGTTTTTGAAGCTCCATGGTGATAAAAGGCCAGAACATGAAGGAATTCCAGCCTTTGCTGTTCTCCTGTTTGTCTCCTGTTGCAGGGAAGGCCGGTGCTGGAATTGGCTTGTAGGAGCACCTGGAATTAATGAGGCAGCTTGGTGCCGGGCAGAAATCGATGCTTCCTGCATTAATTGCACTGTGTTCGAGCTTCGGCTTTTTATTCTGAGTTATGTAGTTACAGGCAGAGACGTCTCTCTTCAGCACAACCCTTGGTCCCGTGGGAATAGATCCTTCTCCCTGTGCCTGTCCCCGCTGCCAGCTGTGGGACATGGATGCCCAGAGCTGGCCAGAGTAGGGAAACCAAATACCTCAGCAAAAGTAAACCCCAAATCTCTGCTTCCTTCTGCTGTAATTGGCCAAACGAAGAGACTGCCAGTGATGGTCAGGCTGGGTGTGTGGCTCATGGTGGAAAGGGCCATTGGCACCAGCTCTGTGGTACTGATGGGTCCAGAGCTGGTTTGTGATGGGAGATGGATGGGCAGGAGCAGGGCAGGTCTCTACTGAAGGTTGGTGTCTCCTTGCAGGTGGGTTTGCAGCAGCTTTTGCATGTATTCACAAATAATTTTGCAGTTCTTTGCAAACTATTTGGGGTTTTCTTTGGCATTACTTGTGATTTCCATGACTGAACACCCGTGAGGATGGCCACGCCCTCTAGAGCTGTAGGAGCCGTTTAGGAAGAGCAGACATTGCTGTTAGCTCTTATTTTTAGAGCAGACTAACTTTGATCACTATTCTGATCTCAGTTTGGACACGCAGAACAGGTGCAGCTGTTTTACACAGAGCCACCAAAAATCCCACTTTGCTGATACTGTTGAAGCCTAAACTTGGTATTTATATTTTCAGCAAGTTGTTGTCTATGGTATTGATTTCTATGCAATGTAGTCCTTGCATGAATAACTACCATAAATCTAGAAGCATTTACTAGCCAAAATAGCCAAGAACTCAGTCAAATCCTTTGTTAGACACAGTCATGGAGTTTGAATGGGATGGTGGAGAGCAGAACCCAAACCATGCTTTCCATGACTAGCTCTGAGTCTCTGCCAGCCAGCCCATTGATCTGTGATCAGAGGGAAGGGTTAAAGTAATGTGGTGAAATGAAAAAGTAGGGAATAAATTACAATAAATGGGATCTTTGATCCAGCCTGTCAATATTGGGGATGCAGCCTGTCTCTGCCTTCCCTGCCTGGCTGGAGAAATTAACTTTTGAACTTGATGGCTCCAATCTTTTTTCCCCTGACTTTTATCCTTCACGCTGATGGGCAGCAGGGACAGGCACTTGTTTGTTATCCTGTTGATACTGAGCCCAGGAAAACCAGGCTTTGTGGTCCTAAGGCTTACAAAAATAGTGTAAATCTTGTTTGGTATTTGTGAAATGGTGATTGTACAGAAAAAAAACCCAACCCAACCCTGAGCCCTTGCTGGTGCCGTGTGCCAGACGTGGAAGGCTGGAGGGTTTCTTGTGCTAAATTTAGCCATTTAAAAGAAGATTATGGACTATCCACTTGGGACTTTTAAAAAGGCTCTCCCAATAACTCTTGAAAGCCTGATGCCTTTAATCCTGAACTTTAATTTAAAATAAAGAAATCTTTTCAACTCGCCTCCTTCCCCTCCTCCATCCCCTTATTCCAGACGAAGGTTCTTTCCAACTTGCTTACAGAGCAGAGATGTGCTAAGCTCCTTTAATTTCTTATGAAGACGTTTATTTTTTTAATAGAAAGAAAAATCAAGACAACACTCGAGAGTATACACAGCAGTTTACCACGATAGGAGGAATTAATCAGTCTCTAAAGTTCAAAATGTACAAGAAGGGAAGGAAGAAAAAAACCCTGACTGATCAAACACGAGGCTCTTCTCTGCGATGTGAAGATAAAAGCCTTTTTCTCTGCAAGCCCCTCCACTATTGGCAGCCAGGAGGATCAAGATTATTTTTTTGTTGTTGTTGTTGTTATGGAAAGCTCAAGATAATTAATGTTGTTGAAAGAGGACCGTGGGGTTGGCGTCTAGCAGGCTAGCCCCCGAGTCTGGCATCTTGTGAAGCAGCAGAGTCAGGGAGGGAGGGAGAATGTTCCCCACTGAGGGAACTGCCACTTTAACGGAGCAATAAATAATACTGAGGGATAAAAAAGAGCATTTAAAAAGGGATGTGGTGCTGCTGGGGCTGGTTGAGCCTCTATTATCCAGCTCAAATATCCATGAGGACCATGCTGGCTTGGAAGCTTGCGGCATCCCACTTGTCTGGATGCTTTTTCAGGGCCAAGTACCTGCCAGCTCCTTCTGGATACTGGGAATTGCTGGATCACAGAATCACAAATTGATAGAGGTTGGAAGGGGCCTCCAGAGATCATGTAGTTGAACCTCTCTGCTAAAGCAGGGTCACCTAGATCAGGCTGCACAGCAATGTGTCCAGGCAGGTTTGGAATCTCTCCAGAGCAGACTCTACAACCTCTCTGGGCAGCCTGATCCAGGGCTCCAGCACCTTCAAAGTAAAGAATTTTTTTCTCATGTTTAAAAGAAACCTCCTAGGTTCCAGTTTGTACCTGTTGCCACTTGTCCTGTTACTGGGCACCAGGGAAAAGAGTCTGGCCCCATCCTCCTGTCCCCTACCTTTTAGATATTCATGAGTATTGAGAAGATCTCCTCTCACACTACTCTTCTCCAAGCTAAACAGCTCCAGGTCTCTCAGCCTCTTATGAGAGTGATGCTCTTCTCAGTACCTTTGTGGCCTCCATTGGACTCTCTCCAGTAGTTCCCTGTCTCTCTTGAACTGGGGAGCCCAGAACTGGGCACACAATATTCCAAATGTTGCCTCACTAGGGCAGAGTAGAGAAGGAGAAGAACCTGCCTTGACCTACTGACCACACTTTTCTTGATGTCCCCCAGAATACTGTTGGCTTTCTTGGCCATGAGGCTGTGTAGATCCACTCACTGGATGTTTGATCTTTCTGCTTTCCTAAAGCTCGTTTGGATGTGTCCTGTTACAGTGCTTGTGTTAAATCTGCCTGTGCTAATAATCAATAGATGTATGGTCACCCAGGCTGTTTATGTATCTCTTCTATCAAAGCCCTGACAACATGAGATCAAGATGCGAGCAGGCAGGCTCATGCATCGAGCGCTCTTTAAAAAGCAGGATGAATTAATTATGGCCATTAATGACTGGGGAGAGACTTTAGGAAGCTTCAGCTGATGGTTTGGAGCCTTGAACAAGAGACAAACTGAGGAGGTGGTATCTTACGGTGCTTCATCGCTGATGTTCCACCTCATGTACAAGACGCTGTGGTCCCCAGTTCCCATCTGTATGAGACTGGTTGATGATGGCCCTGTAGATCCAAGAGAGAATGGACCTGGGAAAAAGAGGTATCTAAATGCCCTCATTCTTAGCATTTGAGGGCATTTAGGTATCTCCTTTCCCCAATCCTTTGGGCCCAACCCCTGTGGCCGAGCATCCTGGTGGGATGATGCATGATCCCTGAGCTATGATAGTCCCTAAACATCCCACTAGTGCTGCAAGGGCACCATTACAGCAGTTGGATTTGCCCCATCAGGCTATTTACCCAGAATTGTGCTAATTACTATTATTTTCTAGCTGCTTGGGGAGGTCTTTCTGTCCTTTTTCATCCCTTTCTGAAGTAGCTAAGATGCCCCAGTTGAATTGTCCCATCCTTTACCACCTCTTCTGTCCCAGTTATTTATTATGCAGCATAACCAGAACTGCTCTCAGACAGGACTTGTCAGCTAGAAAAGACCCTGGGAAATGTTATTACTTGACAGAAGGGTGGTTTGTTGGTTGTGTGGTGGTGTTGTGTTTTGTTGGTTTTTTTTTTCCTCCTGAAAATATTAAAAAGTCATTTTAGTTTAGAAACCTAATTTTAATTTGGTTAGGTTTTAATTTAATTTAGTTTTTAAATTCATTTTCTGGCAGAACTCAATTTTTCAAGTGTAATTTGATGCCGTCAGTGACTATAATATTTAATGTCCTACCTATAAATTGCCAGGATGGATTTGAGATGATTTACAGGATTCAGGGGGGGATAAAGCTGTCTCCTGGCCCTGACGTGGGAGAGAGGCTGGAGGGAAAATGATTTTGTTGTGGCAGCCACAGTGGCTGAGGCTGCTACCCATAGAAAGATGGGGAAAAGCCTTCATTTTCCTCCTGGCTCAGTGCTGGCTGTGGATGGATATGACTAGGGGGATATCACTATGGATATCACTAGGGGGAATGGAATGAAGGTGGAGGTGGGGAGATTCAGGCTAGATGTGAGGAGGAAGTTCTTCCCCATGAGAGTGGGGAAGCCCTGGAATGGGTTGTCCAGGGAGGTGGTCAAGGCCCCGTCCCTGGAGGTGTTTAAGACCAGGCTGGATGAGGCTCTGGCCAACCTGATCTAGTGTGGGGTGTCCCTGCCCCTGGGAACTAGATGATCCTTGTGGTCCCTTCCAACCCTGACTGATACTATGATACTATTATGATACTATGAGGAGAGATGGGGTCTGTGTTATGTGGGGATGGGTGGGAAGAGAAGGCTTGCAGAGACAGGACAGGGGGCGATGAGTTTAAAAGAGGGAGATTTAAATTAGATGTAAAGTAGAAATGTTTTACACTGAGGGTGGTGAGACCCTAGCCCAGATTGCCATGGTAGATGCCCCATCCCTGAAGCCTTTCCAGATCAGGTTGTCTGAGTCTCTGAGCAATCTGATCTATTTGCAGATGTCCCTGCTGACTGCAGTGGGTTTGGACTAGATGACTTTTTGAAGGTCCCTTCCAACCCAAACCATGCCGTGTTTCTATGGGAGGTGGGGTCTGTGCTGGGTGAGGATGTTCTAGGGTGCTCCTTGGTGTTTGTGCTCTGTCTGTCTCTGTCCTGGGCTGAGAAGGCACCCTGAAAGAGTTGAAAAGGGTTTGGGATGGTGATGTTACCCCACAAACCTATCTGCTTTCTGAAGAGCAAGCCAAGCCCTTTCTGAGTGTGCAGTGCAGGTAACAGCCAACCACCCCAGGGGGTCGAAATTGGGACAGACCCTTGGAAAATCCAGTGTGATTGTGTAAAATACCCTCCCAATTTCATCCATCTAAACATTGCCTCTAATTACTGGATTAGAGAAGTCTTCAGACCATGTGTTGAGCGTTATAAATGGGGATAAGATGATTCTGGTAATGGCTTAATGAAACAGGGGAGGCAGTGGAGGCTGTCTACATGCAGCTTTGGGTCGGGGCCAGGTTCATTTGGCAGAGGAGGAGAAACCCCTTGGTGCTTTGAAGAGCGTGGTCATGGGGTTTGAATTTCCTCCTGTTTTTGGCTTCTGAGTAGCAGCAGTTGGCTCCCCTTGTTCTGTGGGGGATGTGCCAGCCCCTGGGAATTGTTGGCTGATGGAACTTCTCTTCATTGTGGATTTTTTTTTGGGGTGGTGTTTGTTTGGTTTTTGTTGTTGTTGTTGCTGGGTTTTTTTCAAAGAAGCACCCAAGATGTTTGTTAACAAGTGGATAAAGAGCATCTGGGGACATGTCCCAGTGTGGTTTGGGAAGCCTGGCAGTGGCATTGTCTGCCCAGGCATCACTGTGGGGCGAAGATGGTTTTGGCCAGGGCTCAGTATAGCCATATCTTGTCTCGTAATGAACTTCGGTGCAGTTGTGGGTTCTGCCCTGGAGGGACCTGAGGCATGTGGCTGCTTCCAGACTTGGTGCTCAAAGGACAGGTGTGATCCTGGCTTGTGCTGCAGGTGCTACTCATAGCTTGTAGCCCACCACAGGCTGTACAAACTCAAAGAAGCTGATGCTAGTGTGGAGTGGGATACACTGCTGGTTCTTCATCTGTCCAAGCACCACCATGCCATCACATTTCACCATGGTGAGCTCCATGGAGATTTCATCCTCACCAGCCTATGCCATGTGCTATAGGCTGGGAGGCCTGTCTCCCTGTGCCTGGCTTTCTGCAGTGCTGAGGCTTGTGCTTGGTGTTCATCCCCTTCAGTAAAGGATTCCTTTGGTTAATTTTAACCAAATTACTGGAGATTTAGGGGACATTCCAAAAGATTTAATGAAAATGGGCCAGAGAAAAGCACTCTAAACAGTTGTTCTCTATGGAGAGAGAGGGCATGGACACCATCATTATATTAGGCACTGGAGAATCGACATGGGAGCTGTCTGCTGTAGCCTAGGCTGTGCCCCCATCCTCCTGTGCCATCCTCCTCCCATGCCAGCATCTTCTACAGCTTCTCATGGTATCCCTATGCTGACTTTGGGCTCCTACCTGACCCAGATGCTGCATGGAATGTTCTCCCCACGCGAACATCCCCCAAGTTCAATCCCAAGGCTGACAAACCGATGCCGAAGGTGACATCCTCAGCACCCTGCCGAGGTGCCCGTCTCTCCCGGCGAGATGCCATCACCGCCTGGCGTCCCCCGGGTTGTCATGGTTACTGACGCATGGGACCCCAGAGACCCGGCTGGGAATTAATGGCAGCCTGGGATAAAGGATTCCTGTCTGGGCCAGGGTGATGGATTGCATTGATGTGCCATTTGTCATAGCGTAATTGTTCTGGCAAATGTAATACCCACTAGTATAAACATTGTGCTGCTTTGCTAATAAAACTGAAAATAGGAAGAGAAAGGATGATGCAGTGTTATGGTCACTTAAAGAGACACTGCCTCCGCGCCTCGCCGGCACCGGGGGCTTCTGCCTGCCAACCTGCCCTGTCTTGCCCCCTTCATCCGTAGAAAATGGGCAAAGCCACGGGAGAGATCCCCAGGGGATGTGTGTGTGGCTGAGGTAGTGATCAGCATCACTTTCTCCATCACTGCCTTTGTTTGGGGGGGGAGGGCAAACACCTTCCTTGCACCCAAAATAGGCAGGTGGGGAACCAGAGACCCAAGAGTGCCTGTGCTGGAGGCTGAGCCCATTCCTACGCCTTTCCTGCAGAGGCATTTTTTGTCTTGGAAGAGGTAAATGAGGGCTGTGGCACATTTGGCATCCCAGAGGCTGCTCTCACCTTTATAAAGAGGTAATCTGTGGTGTGGTGGGTGCCTGACCCTTGGTGCTGCCCCTTCCCCTTGTTTCAGGGGGCACCACAGTCTTCTCTGCCCTGCAGCTGCTGCCCAAATCCCCAAATAGTTTTGCTTTCTGGCTAACCAGCCCATGGATTAGGAGCCCAGGGGGATTTTGCCTAGGTCTGGGTTGCTCATCCTCCTGACTGCAGCAGAGCTAATGGAGAGGGGTTGGAGATCCCCTCCAGCCACCATTGCTCCTTGCCAATGGGACCCTCCATTGCCCTGGGGTGATCTGGTGGAGTCTGCACCAAAAAGCTGTGTGGATGTGGGACTGAGGGGCATAGGATTGGAATGGGTTGCCCAGGAAGGTGATGTAGTCACCATTCCTGGAGGTGTTCAAGAAGTGTGTGGACATGGCACCATGGGACATTGTTTTAACAGCCACAGTGGAGTTAGGCTGATGGTTGGATTGATGATCTCAGAGGGCTTTTCCAAGAGAAACAATTCCAGGACTCTTTGATTTAGTGGTGACCTGGCTGGGCTTCTTCCAACCAAAATGATTCTGTGATTCTATGATCCTCCCCACAGCTTGGCTGGGCATCAGATGATGACACTGTATTCATATTTCAGAGGACAGAACCATCTTATCCCTGTCTTCTCCCATTTTTCTGGCCTGAAAAGCTACAAGTAGGAGGCGGAGGAAGAACTCCCTTTGGCGCAGTCCTCTGGAACCCCCTTCTACATCCTGGGCTACTTTAGCCATGTGCTTTATCTGATTGTGTCCCCAAATTTTTTGAAAGTTTCTGGTTGACCTGATTCATTGGTTAAAAAGAAAAAAAAAGGAAGAAGAAAAAGAAAGGGGGGGGGGGGGGGGGGGAGGGAAAGAGCTAAACCCCCTTTCTGTGTTTGCAGTCATATGTAATTTTTATCTCTTGACCTTTAAACGTAAGCAGCAGTAAAATGAAGAACTATGGCAGTCATTTAACACCCTGCCTGTACTAACTGGTTTCTGCCTGTGAGCCGTGGTTTTAAATTGGCTAATGCAGAATACTTGCAGAGCTAATAATAATTCAGATTACTCCTGTCAGCTATTCTGGTTTCATGGGTAATTTAGTAGTTGAATAAATTTTTCAAAAAAACCCCTCCGTTCCCATGCCCTGTTATGAATCAGTAGATGGTTTACCATTGGCAGCAGTAACTGTAAGAAGATTTAAATTGCTACTGAAAAGGATTTGAGTGAAGGTAATGTTTTATAATGTTCTAAGCCATATGCACTACTTTCAGGCCTCATCAGTTTTACATTGATTCCTAGTGAAGTGTTTAATTGCATCATGAATGCAATATAATTCAGTTCTTTTTGCTAATATGGTATATATCTCAAAGTGATATACAGCACTGACAGTGAAGACTCAGGGTTTTCTTAGGGTTTGGAAACAAAACTCTGGGGGGGGGCAGCGTTTTGCGCTCGTGTGTGCGCGCGTCCGTGCCTGGCGGGGAGCGCGGCGCGCAGGGTGAGCTTTGGGCTCTGGGGCGGGTGTCAGACAGAACTTAGAGTAAACCAGGTTGGAAGAGACCTTCAAGAGCATCACGTCCAACCCTTCAACCAATCCAACCCACCTAAACAACTAACCCATGGCACCAAGTACCCCATCAAGTCTCCTCCTGAACACCTCCAGTGATGGTGACTCCACCACCTCCCCAGGCAGCCCATTCCAATGGGCAATTACTCTCTCTGTATAGACCTTCTTCCTAACATCCAGCCTAAACCTCCCCTGGTGCAGCCTGAGACTGTGTCCTCTTGTTCTAGTACTGGCTGCCTGTGTGTGGTGCTGAGAGCTGCTGCCTGGCCTGGGATGTCTGTATGGGCAGCAGCAGGGAGGAGATTTTACATATCTATATATATCGATCTATATGTGTGTGTGTATATAACACACACATAAAGTATTTATTACAGAATACAGAATTAACCAGGTTGGAAAAGACCTTTGAGATCATCGGGTCCAACCTATCATCCCACACTATCTAATCAACTAAACCAAGTGCCTCATCCAGTCTCTTCTTAAACACCTTCGGTGATGGTGACTCCACCACCTCCCTGTGCAGCACATTCCAATGGCCAATCACTCTTTTCTCTGAAGAACTTCTTCCTAACATCCAGCCTAAACCTCCCCTGGCACAGCTTGAGACTGTGTCCTCTTGTTCTGGTGCTGGTTGTCTAGGAGAAGAGACCACCCCATATATATATGGATACACACACACATATATATATGCACACACACACATATATATATAGATATGTACATATATAAAACTGTGGAAATAAATAAATGTGTATGGATGTATCCATGTGTGTATGCATATATGAATATATAATGTGTGTGTATATATGGATATATAACAAGAATGTGTGGATATATCAAACTGCTGGAGTGAGTCCAGAGAAGGCCACAAAGATGATCAGAGGGCTGTGTGGGGACAGCCTGCAATAGTTGGGGCTGTTCAGCCTGGAAAAGAGAAGGCTCTGAGGAGACCGTAGAGCAACCTACCAGTACCTGAAGGAGGCTACAGGAGAGCCGGGTTGGGACTTTTTACAAGGCCTTGTGGTGACAGGGTGAGAGAGAATGGATTGAAGCTTGAGGAGGGTGGATTTAGACTGGATGCAAGGAAGAAATGCTGTACAGTGAGGCTAGTGAGACACTGGAACAGGCTTCCCAGGGAGGTCATGGGTGCCCTTTACTGGAGGTGTTTGATGCCAGCTTGTATGTGGAGGTTGGAACTAGATAATCTTTAAGGTCCCTTCCAACCCAAGCCATTCTGTGAATCTATGAATCTATGAATCATAGAACTATTAGGGTTGGAAGGGACCTCAAGGATCATCATCATCTGCCATGGGCAGGGAAAATGTTACATCCTGACTACTGTGATCTCAGCTGAAGCTTGACAGGCAGCTCTGCCCAAGCCCTGGTGCTGTTTTGGTCCTTCCTGGCTGTGCTCACACCTGCAGTGAGTGATGGTGTCTCAGTCAGTGACATGAACCTAGTGCTATCGGAGCCTGGTGGGCCGCAGACTAAAATAAACGCTTTCATGTTAAGGCAAAGACAATTTGAGTGAGTCCATAAAATGCTAGTTAGGGGTGTGGTGGATGGTGAACCAGTACCCAGCTGCTCTATACCAGCATGAGGAGGTGGCCATGGTGATGCAGCCTGGGAACTGCTCATCCTGATGTAAAGGCCATTCCTGTCCCACTGCCAACATGGCTGAGCCGTGCAGGATTGGCTCCCCCTGTGCTCCATAGGACAGGGGCTGTGCCCTTCCCTGTCTCTTTGATGCTTGTGCACGATGCAGCTTCATCAGCTAATTAAGGGCCATGCTGGGGCTGGTGGAAGCCCTGCAAAGTCCTTCATCTTTCTGATGGGGAAACTGAGGCAGGCTGGATGCTGGCTAGGGTTTTCCTGTGGGAGAATGCTGGCTGCAGCAGAGTGAGTGTCCTCCATCCCTGCTGCAACCTCATCCCACTGCCTGCTCAGCTTTAATTCCCAGGTTGCCACGTTTTGTGAGGAGAAGAGCACTCAGTGCTGAGGGGGACATAGCATCACAGAATGGTTTGGGTTGGAAGGGACTTTTGGGAGGATCTTAATAATCATCTAGTTCCAGGGACACCTTCCACTAGATTAGGTTGCTCAAGGCCCCATCCACATCCTCCCTGTGCAACCTGTACCAGGTTGACCTCACAGCTTGGGTGCTGCTGTGCAGCTACAGCTTTGGCTTTTGGGAATCTTTTGGCTTAGATGAACAAGTTACTCATTTAGGATGCTGCACCCTTTATTTCGATTCATATCTCATCATAAGTAGGGAGGTCCTACCCTGATGCTTGGCACTGTGGGGCTGGGGGATGTCTGGGGGAGGTTGGTGAGAGCAGGATCTAACCTCATATGTGGAGTATTCCCACTGAAGTCTGCTCCTCAGGTGTGGTGTTCCCCACCCGGCGCTGCTGGGGCTGGGATGCATGCCGGCGGTAGAGCCTAATGTGATATCAAAGTCACTAACATGATTATGCTTATATATCATATTAGGGAAAATGAATACTAATTCAATACAAACTACTAATTCAGTAGAACAGAAAATTGCTGAGAGAATAGAAAATTGCTGAGCGTGCCGAAGCTGGGCATTGCTGGAAGGAGCTGTGCTGCCTGCCTCTCTCTGGAGCTGTTTGCAGCAGTGTTTGGTGGCACAGTTGGCTGGAGCATCCCCGGGTGGGTGCTGATGCCAAGCTGGGGAGTGGCTCCAGAGATGGCTTTGCCAATTTTCTGGGATGAGAAAACCCCCTGTGCTTTTGAGCCCAAAGCTCACAGACGGGTGAGGAGATGTTAGGTGGGACCTGCGGGAGAACTGAAGCAGAAGAACAGGAAATGGCTGCGGGTGCTGGAGGCGAGACGGAGCTAAAGCTGGTGTGGATGGGTGAGCAGCCCTGCTGGGGCCATCCACCACAGCCTGACAGAGCCAGGATTTCAAGATGTTTGTTTTTTCTCTTGTGTGCATCACATCTCATTCCTGGTGCTGAGCTTGAACTCCCTGAGGTTTGGGGAAGCATCCCTGTCTTGGGGACCATGACACTGACTGGGCCTTCCTCTTGTCCAGCCTTCCTCCTCAGCATAAGCTCTGAATTTCTTTCTTCTTCTTCTGGGAACATGCACTTCTTGGCATCTTGGATGTGCTCCCCACATCAGTTGCAGTGGAGTCTTCTGCTCCTTGGGACAGTCTTGGGCACCATGTCTGTTCCCACCAGCAGCACTGTGGGTTTGTACAGGGGGTGTAGGGAGCGTGGTGAGAGGCAGCTGCTAACACCAAAACTGCGTTCCAGGCTCTTTGGTTTAATTGAATTTCTTGTTCAAATTATTAGTGCTTGTCCGAGTTTTCAGGCCACCATGCTTCCTGGAGCTGCACAGCATCCCTGGCTTGCAGCAGCTGGCTTATCTCTGGAGCTGGAGTGGGTGCATGGCTGGGATGACCCAAATTTCCCTGATTTCCTTCTGAACAAGGAATTTTCATTTCAATTTATTGCATCTACTGTGGGTCATCTGCATGGTGGGAGCCGAGCAGGGTCCTCAGTGCCTGACCCTGCATGTGGCCCCATCCCATGTTTTGCAGCTTTGGACACGGTGAATGGGGCTGGTTTGGGAAATGCCAGGTACTTACCTGGGTTAAAGAGAGCTGTAACTGGGACATGCAACGTTTCCGTACTAATATGGTAGGAGAGTCTGATTGTATTAGCAATTTCCCATCAGATCATGTCATACTAGTATTGTATTGTATTAGTATTTGTTTTCACTAATGTGATGTGAAAGTTGCTAATATGATAAGACTCCTGCATTGTATTAGTGAAAACAAATATTAATGTGATAGGATGGAAAATAGCTAATAAGAAACTAAGTTGCTAATCTGACGTGATGGATCTCCTAAAGGAACTCATTGTAGCTTCCCTGTACTTTTCCAGAACCATGTTCAACCCTGCTTAGGGTGAGACAGGAAGGCAGCAGCACTGGTGTGCAGTGTTGGTGAGTTTTCAAGGGATGAATTCATCTGGAAAGAGAGAGTATCTCTTTTGGGCTTAAATCCAGGCTTTTGTGGGGCAGGGAAAAAACAAACAAGCAAACAAACAACATGCTTAAGGGAAAGCCCTTGTGTACCAGGAGCTCTTCCCAAGGGTCCTGGGGCAAACTGATCCCTGGAAAAACAGAGCAAAGATTAATTTACAGAAAGCAGAGCTGTTCCTCCAACTGGAGGCTGCTCCAAGGTGTAGTTACATCACAGGCTAACTGTGGTGAGACGTTTATGCATTGGAGCATCTCTGCGAGGAGGAAAGGCTGAGAGACCTGAGGCTGTTTAGTTTGGAGATGGGGGGCTCTGCTCAGTGCTCAGCAGGGTCCAAGGGGATGGGGCCAGACTCTTGTCAGTGGCTCCCCGCAACAGGACAATGGGCAACAGGCACAAACTGGAACCCAGCAGATTCCAACATGTGAGAGAACTTCTTTGGTGTGAGGGTGCTGGAGCCCTGCAGCAGGCTGCCCAGCGAGGTTATGGAGTCTCCTCCTTTGGAGAGACTCCAAACTCTCCTGGACATTGTCGTCCTGGGCAAGCAGCTGTGGGAAGCTGGAAGTTGGAGTGGATGATCTCCAGAGATCCCTCTCAACCCCTACCAGCCTGTGATCCTCTGCTTGTCAACAGTTGCCTGATTTTATTTTATATATATATATAATTTTTTTCCCAGCCACTGGAACAAAATATCAATTGCTGACATGGAGAGGCAGGGTAGCTGAACCAGAGCTAAATAAAAATAAACATTAAACAATTATTGGAATTTAGGTTTATTTAAAAAATCAGCAGGGTTGAGGGACGGGAGCCACCTATTAGCAAGGAAAACAAAGCGAAGCAAAAAAAGCTATTGGGCTTTTTAACAACACGCTGTTTCTTGGCGGAGGCTGGGATTTGGGCTGTGCGCTCGGTGGCAGCCCTGGATGTTATTGATTAAAGATGATGTAGCGGCAGCGCAATTATATCACAGTTTGCGCTCGCCGCGGTGGTACCGTTGGCCTCTCATTTGTCTGTCGGAGATTGGTTTGTTTGCCTTGCCCTTCCCGGGTGTCACTCACCGCTTCCGTGCCTCGGGTCCCCCCGGCACCAGTGGAGGATGCTCAGGGCAATCAGGGACCGTCCTTGGAGGTGTTTTAAGACCAGGCTGGATGAGGCTCTGGCCAGCCTGATCTAGTGTGGGGTGTCCCTGCCCATGGCAGGGGGGTTGGAACTAGATGATCCTTGTGGTCCCTTCCAACCTTGACTGATACTATGACTTGGTTTTGGTGGTGAAAAGGTTTTTAACTGTGTTCCGTGGTCATTCCGGATTCTGCACTGTCAACAGCGGCGATGCAAATAATAGAGGAATATGAACCTGGGCAAGCTCAACAGGTGGGGCCATGAACCTTATGAGGTTCAAGAAGGCCAAGTGCAAGGTCCTGCACCTGGGTCAGCACTATCTCCAGTATCAGGAGAGACTGGGAATGAAGGGCTGGAGAGCAGCCCCGTGGGGAAGGCCTTGGGAGCACTAGTGGATGAAAAGCTGGACATGAGCTGGCACCATGGACTCACAGCCCAGACCCAAGCCTGTCCTTGGTCTGATCCCCAGCAGCATGGGCAGCAGGTGGAGGGAGGGGATTCTGCTCCTCTGCTCCTTCTTGTGGCTTCTTGGAACTTTGAGGGGCCGGTCAGTGAGCTGGGGACAGACTTTTTAGCTGAGCCTGTTATGACAGGACAGAATGATCAATCTAAACTAAAAGAAGGAGTTTTAGACTGGAGAGAAGGGAGAGATTTTATTCTGGTGAGGGTAGTGAGACCCTGGGCCAGGTTGCCCCGAATAGATGCCCCATACCTGGAACTATTCAATTTCAGGTTGTTTGGGGCTGTGAGCAACCTGCTCTTGTTGCAGATGTTCCTGCTGACTGCAGGGGGGTTGAAGTAGGTTACCTTTAAAGGTCACTTCCAACCCAAACCATTCTGTGAGTCTATGATTGTCTTTTGGGCAAAATCAAGCTGTCCAGGGTGCATCCACAGTGCTCTATGCTTTGTGTTTCCCCAAGGCTGGAGGGGGAGAATCCCACTTGGGATGCCATAGCAGGCAAAACCACAGGGAAAGGTAGTTTAAAAGCATTTCCAGAAGATTCCATGCAGGTATTGAGGCTGACAGAGAGACGATGGGAACGGGCTGCGTGGCGCGCAGGAGCGAGCGGGTAGCTCGCGGGGAGCGTGCATCTTCAAATCAGTCTATAATGCAATCAATTCTGTATATCCCTAGTGAAACAGCAACATTTATTTAACGTCTTTTATAGAGCAGCTGAGTTTTATCACAAATCACATTCCATTTCTATTCATTGGGGACCCCTTGAAGGCTAAAACGCACTTACTTTCCTCCGAGGAAGTTTACCAATTCTTCAATAAAGCCCCATTTGCCTCTGTATGTAAAATTGACACATTTATTGAATATTAAACATTTGCTGGTTGCTTGTGCGCTTCCTTCGACTTTATCTGCTGCCCTTAAAAGTCGTTAAGGGAAGGATATATCAAACTCATGATGAAAGCTTGCTTGTGGATGGAAAGGGGGTGCTCAGACCCACCAGAGACTGGAGTACTGTGTCCAGTCCTGGGGCCCCCAGCACAAGAAGGACATCAAACTGTTGGAGCAAGTCCAGAAGAAGCCACAAAGATGAACAGAAGGCTGGAGTACCTCCCCTATGGAGCTAGGTTGCAAGAGTTTGGGCTATATAGCCTGGAGTAGAGAAGGCTCCAGGGAGGCCTTATAGCAGCCTTCCAGTACCTGAAGTGGCCTACAAGAGAGCTGGGGAGGGACTTCTTACAAGGGCTTGTAGCGATAGGGTGAGAGACAGTGGCTTTGAGCTGGAAGACAGTAGATTTCAATTAGATATGAGAAGAAATTCTTTTCAGTGAGGGTGGTGAGGCACTGGTCCAGGGAGGTTATGGATGCCCCCTCCCTGGAGGTTTTCAGGGCCAGGTGTTGGAGAGGGTCTTAAGCAGCCTGGTCTAGTGGAAGGTGTCCCTGCCCATGGAAGGTGGTGTTGGAATGAGATGATCTTTAAGATCACTTCCAATCTAAACCATTTGATGAGTCTAGGATGATTCTATGATTCCAGGGCTCCATCCTCAGGTCATCCCTCTTTCCTCACCTCCTTCTTGGCAATAGCCATTTGGCAGTGTTTTTTTACTGAATCTTGTAAGGATTTTCCATGGATAAAATCTGTTCCGTGTCGGGTGCTGGTCAGGGTTGTGCTGGGTTGCAAGGGATACGCTTTCCTAATCCAGAGTCAGTTGAGCTAATTAACAGGAGGTCCAATAAAACAAGTTTTTCTTTTATCACTGTTACTAAGTGCTGTTGTAAATCAATTAAAATGTATTCTAGTAATTCTGTTTTTCCTTGGCGACTCTCTTTAAGGAGGCACTGAGCCCTTAGCAGTATTTTGTATGCATTTGCCCTGTGCCTTCATGGCTGAATATCCAGCTGCTGCTGTCAGGTTTGGAGCTCAGCAAGGAGCAGAGGAGCACAACCCTGCCCCACTTTCTTCCCACAAGCCACATGAATGTCGCTCCATTTGTTTGGAGAAAGGTACAGGTTTTTTGAAGGCAATGAAGAGGGAATTATCTTTTCCTTGAAACATGGATATTCATGACAATGATTGTTCTGATTATTAATTGCCAAAGAGGCAGCTGTGTCCTTTGTGCGTGTTCCCATAGGTATTTTGGGGGGAGTATTAACTAAGGAGGATGCAAGAGACATCAATGTGTGATGGTCCATCAGTAAATGGATCTCTAGGTTCATTCCCAAATGACATCACATACTATGTGTGATAGGAAAAGCCTCAATGGGCAAAGGAGAAAATTTGCCAGGAGCAAAAACAAATTGGGGATTCAGCCCTTGCTGCAAGCTGTTGCTTCTCTCTCTTATTTCCCACCTTTCCCCCTCTTTAATTCACATTATTTCAAGGAGGATTTACAAGCTGGGCCAGCTTGCCCTGCTCTAGGGATAATGTCTCCCAGTCCACTGGCTAATTGAGGATGCTTCATTAGATGGTGAGGTGGCTGCTGAGTGGTTTCACTGACTCCCGAGTATCAGTGGAGCACGAACAGCCATTTACTGGTGTCCAACTTGATGGCTCAAAGCTCTACCTTCTCCTGTCAGCCTGGAGAGGTGAAGGAGCTTCTAAATCCCCAACAGGCACAAGCATCCTCCCTGCATGGGTTAACGCTGTAGCTCCATGTAGGATTTGTTTGGGCAGCAGGAATGTCCCCAGTGCATCCTGGTCCATTGGTCTTGCTTATGAAGAATGAAATTGTTCGATTAATACTTTGCTGATCACCAGGATGGGACCGAAATATTGGACTGGGGCTCTTTTTTGGGGGGCTAATGTTACCAGGAGCAATAAGAAGCATTAAAAATGATATTAGGGTTACTTGGTTGTTTTTAAGGGTTTCATTTTGTCCCTCCTTTGGAGCAAGGCAGCTCTTACACACCACAGGCGTGCAGGATGGGGTCTGGCTCCTGATTTGTTGTGATTGCTGCATGATGAATTCTAATGCTGGGATGGAAAATGAAGCTCTCAGGGTTGAGCCACCCCAAATTGTCCCAAATGGAAGAGCAGAGGAGCCAGCCCATCATTGCCACACAGGCAAATTTTCAGGATGTTTGTTAATTTAGAAAAGAAGCTGGCATAATAAATGTCACCTAAACAGAGCTCCAGCAAACATAAATCATCTTGAGTGTATAATAAAGATAATATAGGGCTGCCTCTTTCCAGCTCCTGTCTCACTGCTGACCAGGAGAAGAAGCCCCTTTGCCAGGAATCCTGCTGCCAGCATGACTCTCACCCCTGGCAAAGAACTACCCCAAAGCAGCTCCCAGCACAAATAACCTTTGCAGTGCACCAAGAGGCTCTTCTTGATGGGTGAGGGAAAGTGCTTAAAATGCTTAGAGGGAATAAACAGCTTTTAATGAAGTTACATTGCCACATAATGGGTATCATAAAATTGCCTTCATAGTACAGGGTCCCAGGATGGCTTTTATTATCGACTGAGCAGGAATCCTGTCTGTAAAGCTCCAGCAGCTGCAGAGAGGAGAATGCAAAGTCTTCTTAAATTACCTGATTGAAATAACCGGCAAATATTCTGCTTTGCTGCTTTGTTGAAGGCAAAGCTGCCTTTGGGGTGGTCTGTCAGACCTGGTTTGCAGCTTCTGAAGAACACAGGAGTTTCATTGCAGCAAAACAGATGTTCATCTTGTTTCTCTATTGGCTGTTTGATGAGAAATTTATTGCTCTTCTGCTGGGCTGGAGCTCCTCTGCTGCGGAGTCTATTAGGCAGCCCTGGAGCTGGCGGGGAGCCAGGGAAGCCGCGTTTTGATGAAACCCATGAAAAAGCCTCAGCTTGGAAGGCGCCAGTAATAATGCATCGGCTAGACTCTTCGGATCGGGCGATTGATTGCCCGTGATTTGATTTATTGATCAATACCCTCAAATTTGGCGTCTGAGAAGCTGAACTAATCTTTAACTGCTGTGAACATCTCTGCCTGGTGGAGAATTAGAGCTGATAAGGAATGTATGAAAGGAATCTGAGCTTATCTTAATCACACAGTGCCCCGGCGCTGCCTGCGCCGAGCGGGAGTGGATGTGTGCAGAACACAATCACCAGGCAGAACAGAGCAGATCTATAAATTGATGGAATTCAAAGCCTCCAGCATCGATTACCATTATAACAAACAGTGGCGCGCTGAATGTCTGATTATTTTTAGACAAAGATTCTGTGCTCTCAGCAGCAATTTTGCTGATGCTGTCACTGTGTCAGATGTCTGTTGTTGATTGCAATTAGATGAGATACCAAAAAAAAAAAAAAAAAAGAAAAAAATTTAAACTATCTCTGCCTATAGTTTTATTTCCACTTATTAAATCTCCTCCTTTGTTTGCCTCCTCCTAATGTCTGCAGCTGGATGAAATATTGCATTACCAGAAGAGATCTCTTCTATTCAGTTGGGTATAATCACTTTACAGATCATTGGATTATATCTGATATGGTTCAGATAATCCTGGGGAAATGTGGGACATTTACTCTGCCTTGCTTAAATGCGCCCTGGTTTAGGGTTTGGAATGTGAATCTGCATAACATTTGGGTTTCTGAAACAGGGCTGCAGCCCTCTCAATGAGCTCATGCTATTAAAACACTAATCAATTCCCCGTGACGTCAGTCGCTTTCCTGCCGGTGCCGAGCATTAGGTCCAACGTGGATTTATCCTGTCCTTTTTAAACGGCTTTTGAAGCTGCCACCGCATCAGCTTGAGTGGTTTAAGGAATGAATATTGTGAAGCCGTGATGGGGTGTGGGCAGTGGGAAGCACAGCACGCTGTAGTTTGGTTTTGCTGGGGCTCTGGGTGCTGGGGTCTCTCCATTGCCAAATGCATCCATTGGTGTGATGCTTTCCAGGTTCTCTACAGTGCTGCTGTGTGGCTGAGTGGCCTCATTTAGGACCAGTTGGTGCTGGGAATGGCTCTGCTGGGGAAATGCAGGTGACAAGGGTAGGTTCTGAGATGGCTCTTTCTGATGAGGAAAGCTCTTTGGGAACCCTCCTTGAAGGCCAGTGAGTGTTGGCAACTGTGGGTCTATGCAGGGATGCCAAGATATCGGGATTTGGATCTTTTCAGAGCCCTATTGGACTTAACAGTGTTCGTCCCACTGGGTGCTGAGCCATCTCTCTGCACCCCACAGTGATGCCAGTGCAAGGTACGTGGGGCATTTCACCTTTTTATTTTGACCCAAGGCAGGGAGGACATGGGATTTGTTGTGTGGCAAAGCGGTGGCCATGGCCCTGGCCCTGACCTGGCTGTAGAGGGAGCAGGATGTCTCCTCTTGAACGTGACCTCATCTTGCGCAGACACACGCAGCTCCGGGGCTTGATGGAAAAATGCACCGTGGTGGAGGAGTTATGTGCTGCTGGCAGCTGGTGTTTTCTTTCTTTGGGAAATCTAATATATTGATTAGCTTTCTTCAGAACAGCATCAATAAAGCGTATAATGGCATGGCTGGTGCCTCCGGCATCTGCTCCCCTGGTCTGAGCCCCCCTGGAGCCGGGAAGAACCTTGGCTGCTCTGTGCCAGGCTCCACGTCCTAACGACTGCTCCTCCCTTTCCTGGCAGCTGCAGGCCCTGCTCTGCCTGGCGAACGTGCTTGGCGGGACACCCTGGTGCTCTACAGGGAGTTTATCCTGGGCAGCCTTCTTCCTTCTCCTTCTTCTCCCATCCCATGCTTCTGCATCAGCAGCTTTGGCTCAATGGGCTCCAGGGCAGCGGCACTTGGCCAAACACTGGCAAATATCTCCAGGGTCTGGCCACACCATGGGGCACAACTGTGGTATGCTTCTGTCCTGGTCATCCCCACCCCTAAGCAGGGAATGCCACCAGCAGGGCCACTGTCAGGCAAGGTAGTGGCACTGGTGATGACACTGTGCCAGGGATGCTCACTGCATCCAAGATTCCTCTCAGAAGCACATATATGCTCTTCCCACACCATTGTGTTATGTACCCTCCCAGCTGCAGTCTGGCCCATGGATTGCTGCTCCAGTCCTGTGGTCACAGCTGGGGAAGATGGAAGGAGATACCTTTTCCATTAAAGTGTCTATGAGAGTTTAGAGGGTGGTTTATTGTTGTTTTTGTGGTTGTGTTGTGTTTGGGGTTTTTTTTAATCTGATTGATTGCAATAATGAATGGAGCCCAGAAACCGGCTGGAGCAGCAGCTCGAGGCTGGATGCTGGAATTAAAGTCTTAGTTGGCGTCAACCCCTCTCAACTATTTCAGCTTTCAGCTGTAAAATATACAGAAAGCAAGTGGGATTTCATTTAGGGCTCTCCAAAGCCCAGATCTGCCCAGAATCATGGCATAGCTTGGGTTGGAAGGGACCTTTAAAAGTTATCTAGTCCAACACCCTGCAGTCAGCAGGGACACCTGCAACTAGAGCAGGCTGCTCACAGCCCCAAACAACCTGACCTGGAATGGTTTCAGGGATGGAGCATTTCCCACCTGTTTGGGCAACCTGGGCCAGGGTTTCACCACCCTAAGTGTGAATAATTTCTTCTTTAGATTTAGTCTGAATTTCTGCTCTTTTTAGTTTCAAACCATCAACCTTTGTCCCATCACAACAGGCTGTGTTCAAAAGTCTGTCCCCAGCTTCTTGATCAGCCCCTTTAAGCACTGAAAGGCCACCAGAAGGTCTCCCTGGAGCCTTCTCCAGGCTAGACAGCTCCAAATCTCTCAGCAAGGCCTCACAGCAGAGGGCTTCTAGCCCTTCCATCATTGCTGTGGCCTCCTCTGCCCCCCCTCCAACAGGTCCCTGTCTCTGCTGTGCTGAGGACTCCAGAGGTGGCCCCAGGACTGCAGGTGGGATCTCAGCAGAGTGGAGCACAGGGGCAGAATCTCCTCCCTGCTGGTGTCTGTAGGAGCAGGTGCCTCACTCTTGATCAAGAGCTCTTTTATATACTGATGGCTTCTTTATTTCTTTGCGCTTCTCTGAAGAGCAAATTCATCTACAGCCATGGCCCATCCCACCATGTGGTACCTTGGCATTGTGTGGCAGGTGAAGGCAGCACCATCTTAGATATGTTTTTTTTTTCATTCAAGTCCAGTCTGCTTAGTAAAGGACTGGTGGAGCATCCTGGTCCCCCACTGCTTTGGGATGGAGGTGACTGGGCTGCATCCTACCAGCCAGGAGCCTTGGAAGGATTTTCTCTGCTTCTTGAGCATCTTTTCTGCGAGCTCTTTTCAGAGAGAGATTTTCAAGGAAAATTGACAGCTGATGACTATGGGAAGATGTTTTCAAAAGGAGAAACAATTTACAATAATTAGAAATTTATAAAATGTCTTTAAACATGGTGGTAATAGGGATAAGAAAACACTTGCTGCAATGTAATCAGTTATTAGCAGCTGATCATTTATCTCCATGGATAGTTGCTGCTGGTACATGAGACACGTAATAAAAGGACTCTTGATTAACTAATTTGAATATCTTTTGAGAACAAATTCTGAGTTCTCTTTTTTTCCCTCCATTGTAACGGATCCGTACATCTGCGAGATAAACACTGAATGAATATGGAAATGAATCTGCTTCGGGAAGCCTCACCCTCCAGCACTGCCGGCGCAGCCCTGGCCTTGGGAAGTCTTAGGAGTGGCTGAGGAAATGGGGGTTGTTAGTCTGGAGAAGAGGAGCCTGAGAGGAGACCTCATCTCTCTCAACAACTCCCTGAAAGGAGGCTGCAGTGAGGTTGGGGTTGGTTTCCTCTCCCTAGTATCAGGTGAGAAATGAGAGGAAATGGCCTGAAATTGTGCCAGGGGAGCTTTAGGTTGGAGATAGGAAAACTTTTCTTTGCTGCAGGAGTGGTCAGGCATTGGAACAGGCTACCCAGGGAGGAGGTGGAGTCACCATCTCTGGAGGTGTTCAAGAAACGTGTGGCCATGGCACTTTGGAACACAGTTTAATGGCTGTGGTGGTGTTGGGTTGATGGCTGGACTTGATGATCTTAGAAATATTTTCCAACCCAAAGAGTTTTATGATTCTAAGTTGCTCTAATAGATATGATAAAGAAGGGGCCCTAATGAAACCAGTTGGGAGAAGCTGAGGCTGTGGAATGCAGGAGAAACATGGGGGTTGCATTTGCAGCTGGAGTTGTTGGGATGCAGGATGCAGGCAGGCCAGGCTATTCCCCTCTGTCAGCCTCTGTGTGGGAGCAGGATGGTGAAACTCCAGGGCAGTGGAGCTGCCCATGAGCAGCCACCGGTACAACACATGTTGACAGCATCCCTTGATACATGGGTTCTTTAAAAGCAGAGCCTTTTCCCATCTTCCTGGGAATGGAAATCTGATGCATGTCTCAAATCTCTGCCCTCTACGAGATCCCATTACAGCTCCTTTGATAACATGCTCTAAACCTTGATTCCATTTTAGATGCCAAGACTTCACTGAATCACAGAATCTCAGCATGGTGGGGGTTGGAAGGGACCTGTGGGAATCATCCAGTCCAACCCTCCTGATAAAGTAGGGTCACCCAGAGCAGGTTGCCCAGTATCATGATGTCTAATTGGCTTTGGAATCTCTCCAGAGAAGGAGACTTCACAACCTCTCTGGGCAGCCTGCTCCAGGGCTCCAGCACCCTCACACTAAAGAAATTTCTCCTCATTGAGCCTCCTGGGTTCCAGTTTGTGCCCATTGTTTCTGCCCCTTGTCCCATTGCTGGGAACCACTGACAAGAGTCTGTCCCTACCCTCTTGCCCCCCATGAGCCCTTTAGCTCTTGCTGAGCACTGAGCAGATCCCCTCTCCATCTGCTCTTCTCCAGGCTGAAGAGCCTCAGGTCTCTCAGCTGTTGCTCCTCTCAGAGATGCTCCAGGCCCCTCAGTGTCTTTGTAGCCTCCACTAGACTCTCTCCAATAGTTCCCTGTCTCTCTTGAACTGGGGAGCCCAGAAATGGAGTGAGCACTTCAGATGTGGCCTCAGTAGTGCAAAGTACAGGTAGAGGAGAACCTCTCTCAAGCTGCGGGCCACACTTGTCTTAATGCATCCCAGGAGACCATTGGCCTTCTTGACTGTGAGGACACATTGCTGGCTCATGTCCAACTTGTCCACCTTATGGCTCAGCATCTGCACTGCAGGACCATGCACAGGGGGCAAAGCAGAGATGGCTGCTGGGTGGGTTAAGTGAGGTCTGGTCTCAGGCTCAGTTGGTTTCTCTCCAGTTCCCAGCCCACGGCATCAGCCATCAGTGAACCTGCCGCTGGCTCAAGAGCAGCTCCTGCAAATTATTCATCATCCTCAGCCACTAATAGGCTCCATTCAATGCCTTCTCCCTCCTCCCAAACGTTGTGGTTCACATGGTGGCTGACAGCAGATTCCTTTTGGCAGCAGGAGCCCCAGATGTTTTGTAGTTCTGCATTATTTTCTTCCCAGGATCCCAGTTTTCCCCTTCTCTCTTTTCTCCCTTCTCCTTTTGCCTCCAACCCTGGTTAGATCCTGCCATGGCTCAATCTCTGTCACCCAATATCCCCTCCTAGTGTGACCAGTGATGCTGCTGAGAGCCAAGGTGCTGGATACAGGGACAGGAATGTGATGCTTGAAGATGTAGGCACTGCTCCTCCTCAGTTGTATTTACTGCAGCAAGGAGCAAAGTCCACGTAGCTGTGGATGCAGTTTACAGGTAATTAAACTCAGCTTGGTGAGGATTTAAACATTAATATTGATGCTAAAGTTTTTAATAAAATATAGGTGGAGAGAGAGGGAGAGAAAGAACGATCGATTCCGAGAGGCTTTCTATTTTTTCTTTTCTCCTGCTTTATTGTCATGGGGAAGGGTTGATATATTGGTGAGCACGAAACAAGGATGTCCTCTGCTGGCACAGTGGGCTGCAGATGGGGACAGATGATCCCAAAAGGACAAGTTATGTCCAGTTCTCCCAGTTCAAGAGAGACAGGGAACTATGAAGAGGGAGTCCAGTGGAGGCTACAAAGATGCTGAGGGGTCTGGAGCATCTCTGTGAGGAGGAAAGGCTGAGAGCCCTGGGGCTGTGGAGCCTGGAGAGGAGCCGCCTTTGAGGGAATCTTATCAATGCTCAGTAACAGCTAAAGGGCCTGTGGGGTGCAAAAGGATGGGGCCAGACTCTTCTCAGTGGTTCCCAGCAACAGGACAAGGGGCAGCAGGCACAAACTGGAATCCAGGAGATTCCATCTGAACATGAGGAAAAACATCTTTGGTGTGAGGGTGCTGGAGCCCTGGAGCAGGCTGCCCAGAGAGGTTATGGAGTCTCCTTCTCTGGAGAGATTCCAAACCCACCTCAACATTGCAATCTGGAACAACCTGCTGTGGGTGACCCTGCTTTAACAGGAGGGTTGGGCTGGAAGATCTCCAGAGGGTCCCTTCCAACCCCTGCCATGTTGAGATTCTGTGATTAATGACAAAAATGCTTTTGGGACTCATCTGTATGGCAAGGCCATTCCTGACCTTTCCTCTCTGGTGGGCACAGGCTCAGCCCTGTGCTTGAGGGCAGTATCTGTTTCTTGGGAATGATGTTGAGCCTCTAAGGTTTCCACACGCACGTCTTTATCTCCATCACATGCAGATCAAGAACCGACCCCACGAACTACACCACTGTCTGTGTGTCTGGGTTGTGTTACCAGCATCACTCCTCTTCCCAGCATAGTCCCAGTGGGTCTAGGATGGGGGTCCTGGAGGTCCCCTGATTTCACTGCAGTCATCCCTTCCCCAAACCATGTTCCCGTACTGCACCACAAGGCCATTAAAAAGCTGCTGACGGCCGTTTTTCACTCCCTGCTTCTCTGTATACACACAGGACTGGGGTTTATCTGCTTTCTCGCCAATATTTTTTTATATAACAGTGAAATATTTATATTGTCCAATAAAAGGCAGTAAGCCGGCAATCTCCTGCAAATTCATTGGAGACCAGGAGCTTCGCTGGCTGCGTTTCGCACCCGCCGCTGACCCCTGGTAATTGGCTCCATACATCTTTAGCATCATGGATTTACATAAGGCGTAGGGAGTGATGGATGGCTGGGCTCACCCCACCTGCCCCGCAGTACATCTACCAGGGGATGGTGGTGGCCACCGTGTGCTGTGTCTTCTCCTGCTGCGCATCCCACCGCAGCACGGCCAGATGGGGTTTTAGTGATGCCAGGGAGGAAGCGATCCCCTGTGACTCAGGCAGTTGTGGCTTAAATCCCCCGTGGTGCAAAGCTGGCTCCATGCTGAGCGTGGGGGTCACAGCCCACAGATGGAGCAAACTGCAGGTCTCACAGACAGGACCGGCTGAGGTGGCAGCTCCTTCCCTTACAAATCCAATTTGCCCTAAATATGCCTGTTTTGGGGGCCAGGTGAGTTGGGGACGGGCCAGCCACCAAGCCCCACGCAGGCACCTCCCAACCTCCCGCAGCAGCACCTTGACCCTCAATTTATCAAAAAGCAATTAATAGGCTCCCTGCTCCCTGCTCAGGTTTTACGGTTCCTGTCTCTTCCCGCCGACTGCAGGGCAGTAATTAGAGGCTGTCTAATGAGGTTTCCACGGCAGGGATACATTCTCTCGCCATATCTCCCCAGCAGACAAAGGCTTTGCCACCCTTTATGGTGCCAGAAGAAAAAAATTCTTTCTGGCTGTTTTCACCACGATAGAAGCCGGATAGGGACCAGGGCATCCCCCAGCACAGCCAGGCTGTGGGATTTACCTGTGAGCACCCAAGAGGCTGCAGTGCAGCACATCAACCTCAGCATTTTTTCCTTTTCCTTTTTCTTTTTTTCTTTTTTTTTTTGCTATTCACCAGAATTAAAAAGCCATCTATATCTTAAACCCTTATTTATGAACATTTAAGTGTAAGTCAGTCATCGTTGGGTGGCTTCCCTCCCTGCTGATGGATGGAATCTGGCACCGGGGTGGACCGGGAGGGAAATCTGGCAATACAATATGCTGTGCTTGACTATTTTGACACTCGGAGTGCGATGTTTTTTTACAGTTACTGATGAGCTTATGGCACTGCTCCTTTTGGAGAAGCGTGGAGGAGGCTGGGGCTGAGAATATTGATTAGCCAGCTCCTGATTATCTCAACAACTCTCTCTGCTTGCCTTTTCTTTTGCGGGGAATACAGAATTTCTTCAATTATTCATATAAACCCCCTTGTCGATACTGCCAACGCGCCCTGGCTGCGCCACACAGAGCAGAAGCAGGCTGGGGGAATTATATTCCTGCAATCTTAACCCCCCCAACCTTACTAAAGCACCTTTATTTTAATATTTTTTTTGTCTTCCCCTTCCTCTTTTATTTTTTTCTCCTCCTCCTTTTGTTTTTGTTTTGTTCCAGAAGGAGCTTCGTTCCGCTGCCTCGGTGCTGGCAGCATGGTGGGGGGAAGCGCAGGGTCTCAGAAACATTTAATTGAACTCAGCTGGGAATTAAAGAAAAATGTACCTGAGGTAGTTGAGATTTGCTGGTGGGGAATTAACTCAGCAGGAGGGTGGATTTCCCACCCTGGCAACTAGATTTTTGAGAACTGACTGAGATCAATCCCAGCACGGTGGGTGTTGCAAGGGGCTTCTCAAGATCATCCAGCCCAACCCCCTGCAAAAGCAGGGTCACTCACAGCAGGTTGCTCAGGATCACAAGGTCCAGGTAGGTTTGGAATCTCTCCAGAAAAGGAGACCCTACATCCTCTCTGGGCAGTCTGCTCCAGGGCTCCAGTAGCCTGACAGCAAAGAATTTTCGCCTCACATTCAGTTGGAACCCGCTGGGTTCCAGTTTGTGCCTGTTGCCCCTTGTCCTGTCACTGGGCACCACTGACAAGAGTCTGGCCCCATTCTCTTGTCCGCAACCCTTTAGCTCTAGCTGAGCACTGATCAGATCTCCTCTCAGTCTGCTCTTCTCCAGGCTAAACATCCCCAGGTATTTCAATGTTGCTCCTCACAGAAATACTTCAGGTCCCTAGATCATGGTGAACCTGTTGTCCCTCTGCACTCCTAGGTCTTTCTGCATGGAGCTGCTTTCCAGCACCCGCAGGTCAACCCCTCACCTATACTGGTGCAGAGGGTTATTCCTCCCCAAGTGCAGGACTCTATACTTGCCCTTGTTGAACTTCACGAGGTTCCTCTCTGTCCAGCTCTCCAGAAGGGAAGCTAATTAGCCACAAAGATAAATGATAGCCTGTAACCTTGTGTTACGTGGAATTTCTGTCTCTTGCTGACTCCACTATCTCCATTGGATGGACAGAGCTAGGTCCTGGTGGGGACAGAGGGACTTTGTGAGGGGACACAGCAGCCTCCTGGATGCCTCCTGGCAGCACAGGAGGAAGCTTTGGGTTTTGAGTTTATAAAAAGCAAACGTTGAGCATTCGGCACTGTGCAAGATGCTGGCACCCAGCTCGCAGCCCAGATGGGGGGAGACGAGTTGGTTATGATAAAAAAAAAGGCAATATAAAATTAAAAAAAGATGTGAAGGGAGTCAAAAAAAAAAAGAGCAATTCTAAAATAGCTTTTCTTGGAGGCTGTGTGGGGAGGGGTGTTCTCTGCCTGCCTGGGTGGGAGGAAAAACTGGCAACCTTATGGGGGGATGCTCAAAGGAGGGGTGGGCAGGGGAGCAGGCAGGACTTGCCCTTGCTCCCCCATGATCCCATCCCGCCCCATTGGCTCCTGGTGGGGTTGAAATAAGAAGGGATGAGCCCTGGGTGGAATGGACTAGATCTGACTTGGTGTGGCCAAGACACAGGGTCATAGTCCCCATCCCCTGAGGGGTTTCTGCAGCTGATAAAAATCTGTCTTCTTTGTCTCCTGGAGAGTGCCAAGTGATCCTTATGCCATACTTGTGTAGGGGTGCGGGCAAGGCCCTATTGCTAACAAGCTCCCTGATTTATCCTGCAGGACACCAGGGATGGTGGCCCTGCTTGGAGAACTTTCAGGAAGGAGAAGGAGCCATCATTGCCAGGAGGTGCCATGGAATGACTAGGAAGTGCTGTGGTGTGTCCAGAAGATGCTGTGGAATGGCTGTGAGATGCCACAGTGCAGGAGGTGTCATAGTGTGGTTGGGGGGTGCCATGGTGTATCAGGGGATGCTGTTGATGTGACTGGAAGGTGCCAAAGCGTGGCTAGGAGGTGGCATGATGTGACCAGGAAGTGCCATGGTGTGGCCAGGAGGTGCCTCAGCATGATCAGGAGATGCCATGACATGTCCAGGATGCACCAGATGAGGTTGCAACAAGCAGTCTGAGGAAGAGCCAAGCACTGGGGTGGGCCTACATACTCCTAGCCTACCACATGGCTGCAGAATGCATTTCACTTCCTCATCCAGGCTGACCCAGGTGCTCCTGAACCCCATAACCTTACTGCATCTCTGTTGCTCCGTGAATACCTTGGCTTTGCTTCTTGATGCTGGTGAGGTGTGTTGCACTTCAGGATACCTCTTCTTCTCCCTGATTTCCTAGCACTCTCTCTTCAGGGGCTACTTTCTCAGCTCCTCTAATGTGCTTCGATGGAAGCCCCTGGAGAGCTGCCGGCACTCGGAGCTTGCCGGCAGCGACACATTAGGATCTGTCATCTGCTGAGCATTACCTGGTTTTAAATCTGCCTCTTTGGAGCTACGGAAACTGCATAAGAAAATATTAAAGTAAACAATAAGTGGATTTACACAAATGCTCCTGATTTCCATATTTTTCATCACTTCATTTTATTACCAGGTTTACTGATACGCTCATTTATTTATAGGGCTATCCAGTATTGATTCATTCCGATGCACTATGCATAAACACATAAAAGAGAGTGATAACAATAGGAATACATTTTCAGTCCTTTAAATACTGCATTTTTTCAGATAGTCTTCATTAGATCTGCTCCAGGAGCGTGAGTGATGCCCTTTGGGGAGCCCCAGCCTGTTCCCCAACCCAAGTGGCTCAGGATGGGGGATTTATAGTGCTGGGAGAGCGTGATACGATTCTCAGCTCAGCTGCCTGCCTCTCCCCTCTCAGGGTGCTTTTTCCAAAGGATGTTTTAGGGGATTTTATCCCAAAAGGTGGATTCCAGTGCCTTGAGGCTGGGTTTCTTGGTTGCTTCTGTGCCAGGTGGCGTGGGATGGGGACTTGAGTGCTGCTGAGGGCAAGGCTCCAGGAGCCATGCAGACTCTTTTTTTGATCCTCCTCTTTCCCCCCTTTTGTACCCATTTTCCCCTTTTCTTTTTCTTTTTTCTTTCTTTCTTTTTTTCCCCCCCTAAATCTTCTTGTCCCACTATTTTCTCTCACTGTCCCCCCACCCTGCTTTTTCCATTTTCCTCTTTCCCCTGCCTTTTCCTTTTCCCTTACTTTTAAAGTATTTTGCCCTTTTTCTCTATTCTCTTTTCCCCTCCATTTCCCCCCCACCTTTGCCTTTTTTCTCCCCTTTCCCCTTCTTTCCCCCACCTTCCCCTCTTTTTTCTTTATTTCCCCTTTTCCCCCCCATCCTTTTCCCTTTTCCCCCTTCCTTTCCCCTTATCCTATTTTTCTCTCTTTTTATATTTTCTTTTTTTTTTGTTTCCTATTTCATCTTTTCCTCCCTTCTTTCTCCCCCCTTCTTTCCCTTCTTTTGCCCAACTCTTCCCTTCTTTTACCTCTCCTTCTTTTCTCCTCCCCTTTCCCCCTTTTTTTCCTCCTTCCCCCTTCTTTCCCCCATTTTTAACACAATTCTCTAGTACTTCCCCCTTCTTTCCCCCATTTTTAACACAATTCTCTAGTACTTCCCCCTTCTTTCCCCCATTTTTAACACAATTCTCTAGTACTTCCCCCTTCTTTCCCCCATTTTTAACACAATTCTCTAGTACATTCCACCTCACATCCCACTTTCCAGCGCTCACACATTTACCTGGGAGAGCAGTGTGCTCCATCCCTTGCTTCCTGGGGGGGAGCCTGGAAAAGCTGGGTGATGAAGAGAGAGCCTTTCCCCTCTGCTCCTCCTTCTACATTGGAAGGGAAGAACGAGAATAACGTTGAGATCTTAACCCAGCTGGCAGCGGATGGACTCTGTGGACCGTTTCTCTCTGCCATTCCCAAACACATCCCAGATACATTTAGGCTCCTAAATCCTTCCTCCCTCTATATATTTTTTTTCTCTTGGGGAAAGGGGACTGGAGCCAGGAGGATAGATTTTACCCAGAGTGAATAAACCCAGCTTTTATTTCCCCCCCTCAATTATCTCCAGGGCAGCTTCTTTCTCTCACCAGAAGCTGTCCGCGACGGCGCTTTCATGGCAACAGCTTGAGACGGCCAAAGTTTGAATCTCCTTGCGACGGAGAAAAGAGCAAAGCGAAAGCCCTGCTAATTACAAAAGTTGCTTTATGAAAGATAATTCAAAGCAATAATTTAGCAAACATAATCAAGTAGCGCAGATGGGGATTTTGATGAATAGTTTGCAACATGCAATTAGCAGCTCTTGCAGTTACATATCATTAACCCTCAGAGCACAAAAATTATTTTCTCATTATTAGATGAAAAGGTAAAATTAAGCTGACTAGACAGTAAAGGAACAAACTACAATTAATTACCTTCATTTATTACAGTCATTATTTTAAACTTTTTTTAATTTTATATTATTTTTTTTTTTAATCTGATAGATAGATGAAAACATCTAAATTAAAAGTTTTGTTCTGCTAAGCGCGAGGTGAAACTTTGAGATGCTCAGGGTGCGACTGCCAGCGCTGGGGGTGCTGGGGCCAGCCCAGCTTCATCCCAGCTCCATCCCGGCTCCATCCTGAACCTGGGGACCACTGGGAACTCCCTTCATCACCCCACGTCATCCATGCTGAGGATGCAGACATCTCTGCCCAGCTTCTCTGCCTCTCTGCACTGCTGTCACCCAGGGAATTCTGCGGAGTTTTGCAGGAAAATAATTAGAATAGAATAGAATAGAATAGAATAGAATAGACTAGACTAGACTAGAATAGAATAGACCAGGTTGGAAGAGACCCTCAGGATCATCGCATCCAACCTATCACCCAACACCACCTAATCAACTAACCCATGTAACCAAGCACCCTGTCAAGTCTCCTCCTGAACACCTCCAGTGACGGCGACTCCACCACCTCCCCGGGCAGTCCATTCCAATGGGCAATCACTCTCTCTGTGTAAAACTTCCTCCTGACCTCCAGCCTGAACTTCCCCTGGTGCAGCCTGAGACTGTGTCCTCTTGTTCTGGTGCTGGCTGCCTGGGAGAAGAGACCAACGGCTGCCTGGGAGAAGAGACCAACCTCTGCCTGTTTACAACCCCCCTTCAGGTAGTTGTAGAATTTTGCAGGAAAATGGTTTTGTGGGCTTGCAGGGAATCTGGTCCTGCTGGGAATTAACCTTCTTGTGCCAAATGGTCAGAAACCTTCTTGCTCCTTCAAGTTGCTTTGGGTTCGATGCGGAAGCTTTTTATTTTGGCGTGTGTGTCGGTAGCAGATGGTTTGGAGTTGCCAACTGTCAGCAAATGCACTGAAAAAAATAAATGAAGAAGAAATATGGGAATAAAAAATAATGAAGGGGGGTGAGGGGGGGGGGAAGGAAGGGAAAAAAAGGAAGAAGAAAAAAAGCAAGAACAATTTTCAATTAAATCAGCCAGTGAGAAGGAAGTGTATTAAGTTACATTACTGGAGGTGGTAATATAAGGTTGGAATATTTTCCCTAATTGCAACACGACGGCAAGAGGTTATAGCTCACCTCAGGGTGGGTGTCAGGAAGAGGCTCACCAAGGGAATCCTGTGGTGTGGAGAAAGGGAAAAGCCCTGTCACCTTCTCCTGGTGCCAGCCGGCTCAGGATGCTGTGGAAAAAGGGAAGAAAACGAATCCAATGAGCTGAGCATCCCCTGCTTGTGTTGGCAGGAACTTTGCCAAAGCATCATTGAACTTGTCAGGAAGTATTACAACAAAATTAAGAACCAGCAGCAATTTTCTTGCGTTCGGGACCCTGAGCTTTATGAAGTAAATTATTAATGCTTTTTTTTTCTCTCCGTTAAGCAGTTATGTGCAGAGCTCTCGCTGCATTGCTCATTAGAAATAACATCAGCTGAAGAACTTCGATTGATTCTTTCTCTCTCTCTCTCTTTTTTTTAAAGCTCTGAATCAGGAACGTGAACAACATCTTTCTGTGATGTTCCCTTTAACTAGAATTTTCAGGCTTTATTTTTATATTATTGATCTTTTTGGCCTCCTGAAAATGGGCTGAGCTGGTGCTGCCTTCAGAGGGGTGGGCAGAGGGTGGGAATGGGGGACTGTGATGGGTCTGTGAAAGTGTGATGGGTCTGTGTGATGGGTGTGTGAGTGTGCGACAGGTCTGGGGGAGTGTGAGTGGTCTATGGATGTGTAATGGGGCTGTGAGTGTGTGATGGGTGTATGGGTGTGTGATGGGTCTGGGAGGGTGTGACAGGTCTGTGAGTGTGTGATGGGTCTGGGAGGGTGTGACAGGTCTGGGAGGGTGTGATGAGTCTGTGTGTGATGGGTCTGTGGATGTGTGGTGCACCTGTGAGAGTGTGCGGTGAGGATGTGAAGGCACAATGTGACTGTGTGATGGGTCTGTGGGTGTGCAGTGGGTCTGTGTGGGTGCGTGATGGGTTTGTGGTTGTGTGCCAGCCATGTGCCGTCATAGCCTAGGCCAATGGTATTCTGGGATGCATTAAGAAGAGTGTGACTATAAGGTTGAGGGAGGTTCTTCTCCCCTCAACACTGCCCTAAGTGAAGCCACAGCTGCATTACTGAGTCCAGTTCTGGAGTGACAGAGTCCAGTGGAGGCTCTGAAGATGCTGAGGGAACTGGAGCATCTCTGTGAGGAGGAATGACTGAGAGACCAGGGGCTGTTTAGCCTGGAGAAGAGCAGCCTGAGAGGGGATCTGCTCAATGCTCAGCAAGAGGTACAGGACCTGAAGGGGGGCAAGAGGGCCAGACCCTTTTCAGTGGGCCCTGGTAACAGGACAAGGGGCGATGGGCATAAACTGGAAACCATTTAAACACCTGCCCAAGGACAGCAGCTTCCTCCCAGGCTCTCTCCCCTCACCCCTCTACTCTCCTGCTCTCCCCAACTTCTTTACACATCAGCAGAAACAAAAAAGAAAAGAGAAGAAATAAAAAAGCGAGGAAAATAGCAAGGGCTTGAATGTTATTTTTTCATCAGTTTTCTTCAACATTTGGGGTCTCTGCTGCCTCTTTCTCCCCCGACAGCTGTTCCTCTCTGCTGAAAAAGAGCTCATTTGTGGTTTACTGCTACCAGTATTTAGATGGAAATAACCCACTACTTATCCTGCACTTGATCTCATGGATATAAGAATAAACTCAGCGCCGGTGCGATGCAAATCCCGCGCCTTCGGAGGGGAGCTGCTCAGACAGTCGGTCCCTGCCGCCGTGCCGGGAGGAGGATCGGCTGTGCCGGGGGAGTTTTACCATTTTGTCAGTCAATTATAATAATATTTCTGCTTCCAAATGTTTAAAAAGTTGGCTTCGGAAGGTATAATCATGGCACAGAGGCCAGCCTGACAATAGTAATTAATTAGGCTATTACGCATTCTACAGTGATAATTGCTTTGCTGGAAAGTCACCAGCCATGAAAAGGACCCAGCGCGTAAATGTAATTTATCACACGGCGGCGATCCTGCGCCGCTGCCGTGCCTCACCTTGAGCCCGTGGATGCTGTGGAAGGGAGATGGAGGGGGGAAAAAATAGGGATTAATAGTATGTGGATATATAATGTGGAGGCAGAGCTTTGTGGGCCGAGGGAGAGTGGCTGGCGGTGGGTTTGCCATCGCTGATGGGCATTGCAGCGATGAGGGGAGTGGGGATGAAGCCGTCCGGACCCTGCTGAGCCACGGGTATTCAGCTCCCCCGGTTTTTAGCCTTTTTCTCCTATTTTTAGCAGGATGCTGGGGATGTTAGCATTTTTTTTATTGGAATAGAATAGAATAGAATAGAATAGAATAGAATAGAATAGAATAGAATAGAATAGAATAGAATAGAATAGAATAAACCAGGTTGGAAGTGACCTTCAAGATCATCGCATCCAACCCATCAACCAATCCAACCCACCTAAACAACTAACCCATGACACCAAGCACCCCATCAAGTCTCCTCCTGAACACCTCCAATGATGGTGACTCCACCACGTCCTTGGGCAGCCCATTCCAATGGGCAATCACTCTCTCTGTATAGAACTTCTTCCTAACATCCAGCCTAAACCTCCCCTGGTGCAGCCTGAGACTGTGTCCTCTTGTTCTGGTACTGGCTGCCTGGGAGAAGAGACCAACATCCGCCTGTCTACAACCTCCCTTCAGGTAGTTGTAGAGAGCAAAATGTTGCTCTCTTAGATGGGGGTACAGGTTTTTCTGACCCTGCTGAGCCTGGGCTGCTTGTGGGGACATTCAGTTCTGCCATTTTTCACAGATTTATAGAATGGTTTGGGTTGGAAGGGACCTTCAAGATCATCTAGTTCCAACTCCCCTGCACGAGCAGGGATACCTTCCACTAGTCCAGCTTCCTCAAGGCCCCATCCAGACTGGCCTTAAATACCTCCAGGAAGGGAGCATCCATGATGTCCCTGGGCAACCTGTTCCAGTGTCTCACCACCCTCACTGTAAAGAATTTATTCTTAATGTCTACTCCAAATCTACCCTCCTCAAGTTTTAGCCATTTTTTTTCCTCATTTTAGCAGGGTGTTGATGGTGTTGCTCTCTCAGATAAGGGTACAGGGTTTGGTCCTGACCTCTGCCACAAAAAAAGCAAGGATTTGAGGGGTTTTATTACAAAATCTTGATTTCAGGGCTAATGTGGGCTTTTCTAGATATTTATTCAGCTCTATATGAAGAAGAGCAGTGTGGTTTAGGTTGGATATTAGGAAAAAATTCTTCCCTGAAAGGGTTGTCAAGCCCTGGATCACACTGCCCAGGGAAGTGGTGGAGTCCACATCCCTGAAGGGATTTAAAAGCTGTGGAGATGTGATGCTGAGGGACATGGTTTAGTGGTAACCTGGAGTGCTGGGTTAAAAGTTAGACTTAATGATCTCAAAAAGAATCATAATTCTATCTTCTCTGAGGTGGCATCCACCAAAGGGTGCAGAGCAAAGGGCCAGCCCTGATATGTTCTCACCTGTCTGTCACCTGTGCCTGCCACCCATGCAGTCCCAACCTGTGCCAGCAGGGAGGAACTGGCCCAGGCCTCCCAATTGGGCTGTTTGTACTGAATTTTATTCCTGAAGTCAGATCACAGAGCCAAAGTGTTTTCCAAGAGGAAACCTTGAAGCCTATCCCTCACCTCAGCAATCCCCATGGAGATCTGAGAATCCTCTGCTGGGAATATTGTGGCTCCAGGGTGGGCAGGAGCCTTCAGCAACCTCACACTGTGCTCCCATGAATCTTGCCTCTCTGTGGGATCACTGGGGACAATCCAGCTTTCCATCAACTTCATGTGAAGGCTTGACCCACCACTCAGTCCAGCCCCATCCTGGGAGATGCATGTGTAACATTTTCCCACTCACTAATTACCATCAGCAACTTAACTGGAGCCATGGGAACTGCAGTTTTCTACATAGCATCCAGGGCTATTTCATCATAGAAGGCATTTGGGGACCATTTCGTCAGCTCCTGCCCTGTCCTGCTGTGCAAATTCCCTTGGATGCAATAAACTCAGGAGGGTCATAGAGGGTTGATGCCATGGAGCTCCCCAACACAAACTGACTGTGGCAGGACAAGAGGAAGTGGTCTCAAGTTGTGCCAAGGGTGGTTTGGGTTGAGTATTAGGAAAAATTTCTTCCCAGAAAGGGTTCTCAGGCCCTGGAACAGGCTGCCCACTGAGGTGGTGGAGTCACTATCCTTGGAGGGATTTGAAAGACTTGTGGAAGTGGTGCTGAGGAATATGGTTTGTGGTACCAGCTTAGCACTAGTGGTGGTGCGACTGCAAGCTCTTTGTGATCAGTTGGACTCGATGATCTCAAAGACTTCTTCCAACCTCAACAGTTCTAGGATTCTGTGGTTCTCTGAACATCCTGATGGATTCTGTGGTTCTCTGAACATCCTAATGGATTCTGTGGTTCTATGAACACCCCAACAGATGCCCTGGCAGGGCTCCCAGTGTCACCCCAATGCTGGTGCATTCAGTAAACAGGCTTCCATCCTGCTGCCATACACAGGCAGCACCGCTCCCTGCTTGCTGCCTCCCCCCTCTCTTCCCTTCTTTACTATTATTATTTTAAAGCACCCCGAAGCCAAGCATTTTCGCAGAACACTGAAGAAAAGCCCCCAGATTCCTCCTCCACTCAAAATGCGCGCAGAGAAAGTAGGTTTGTGTACGAGAGGCTATAAAAAGCCCGGCTTATACAATTTTAACAATAGAAAAATGATCTTTGTGCTCCAGTGCCTGCAAGCGGGGAAGGAGAAGGCGGTTTGCTCAGGTGGCTTCTGGCTTACAAATGAGTGCCTTGTGTTGACTTTGAATGACAAACCAGCGCCAGCCGGGCAGGTGGGGAAAGCCAGGAGCTCTGCTGGCACTGAGAAGGGAAAGATGCTCCAGCATGGGGGAGCTGCCACTGGGCTGAGGTGTGAAGTTTGGGCTTTGTTTGATAATTAGCCCATCGGTGGCTTAGGAGGGGATTAATTGACTAGTCTGCCTTGTCCACCGTCACTCCCATGTCCTTCTCCATGGAATTGCTTCCCAGGAGGTCAACCCCTCACCTGTACTGGTGCAAGTGTCTATTCCTTCTCAGCTGCAGGACTCTACGTTTATCTTTGTTGAACTTCATGAGGTTCCCCTCTGCCCAACTCTCCAGCCTGTCCAGTTTTGATCCATTTTGGATCAATTTGGTGTTTTCCAGTTGCGAATGGGTCACCTATATCCCTGGCTGCTGTGCCTATTGTGGCAGGGACACAGATCTTTATGTGCCACCAGCAGCCAGTCCCTTTTCAAATGGGGTTGGATGTGCTGAGGTAGGAAGAGATCCCTCGGCCAACAAAGTGCACTGGAGCCCGGTGGGCAGCAGCCCCCTCCCTGCAGTGTTGGCGTGCCTTGAAAAATTAAGGGGAGTAAATGATTCATGCTCATAAATATTGGATGGGAGCGGGTGGCAGATTAATCTCTTGTTGGGTTATTAGCAATGCTGTGTGCCATCTCCCCGCCCAGCCCAGGCCAGCAGCACCAGCACCTGGGCAGGGACACGAGCGAGAGGAGATGTCCCCATCCCAGCATGAGCAACGCTTCTGCTCGTGGATCATGCTGGGAGACGGTGTCTGGGGAGGCGCCGCGTGCTGGATGTGGCCCGGCGAGCGCAACAACGGGCAGGCTGCTTTATTTCTTATTTAAGCGCCGACATTAAATTATAATTTTCATTTACTCAGAGCACATCAATGATTCAGGGCGACGTGACATGGCAGCGGCGTGAGGAGTTTAGCCGCAGGCAGCGAGCGGCTGCACGGGGCGCTGAGCTGTGCCAGTGGGGGGACCCGTGGGCCAGTCATGGGTGGCATCAGTTGCGGTGGCCCGGGAGAGCTCTTTTCCTCCTCCAAACCCATCTCTGAGCCTCTTTTTCTATCTCCCCGCAGGTGATCGCACTCAGTAAGAGAAGCAAGGAGGCTGAGACGGCTTTCCTGAGCGTGTACAAGCAATTAATCCAAGCTCCAGGTAAGCAACGTGGTGGCGACCTGGCTGCCTAACGAGTCGCTTGCCAGTGCTGAGAGGAGCCAGCGAGGATCCTGGCAGGGCTGCCCTCCCCATCCCTGGTGCGGCCGGCATCACCAACCTCTGCTCACTGCATGGTGCTCTGGAGATCCCAGCCGAAGAGAGGAGTGGAAACAGCTTTTGCCATCGCTGTGTTTCAGCCCCTGAGCCAAATGCATCTTGACATTAGGAAAGGAATACATTTGCTCAGCCCTTGTAATAACACTGCGGCTATCCCCAGTTGTCTGTTTGACGGTAAGTTAACCAAAGCGGCCGACCACTGTCTCGCAGCACGGCTCCTGCCACCGGCTTTCCTCAGTTCATCACTGGTTTGGGGTGTAACACACACCCCCGCCATCTGGGGCACCACTCAAAGCAGGAAACCAAGGCACAGGGCAGCCCTGAGGCTTGTGTTGGTGGAGTTGGTGCTAGAGCTGGATGAGGGGCTGTGGGTGAAGGGCTAGGAACCCACTTCCCTCTGCTCCCCACTCCCCGCCATGGGCTCTGCCATGCTCTGAGCTGGGGGGTTGGCTGCGGTGCGGAGCATCCCCTGTCATGGTGAGAAGGGAGAGCTGCAAACTGCTGAAGATGCGCAGAAGGGCTCCTGCAGGGCCACTAATTCATTTTCCAGACATTTAGGAATAACAAAATGTTTTAATGATTTCTTAGGGGAATTAGGGAGACATATTTTTGTCCTCATTAAATTTTCTCCTGTGCTACAAGAACCAAATGTCAGCTCAGTTTCCAGAACCCAGTTATCTTCTTTCCCCACCTCCCCACACTCACCTGCCGTGCTCCTCCTGCCTGCACACGCATGCACATTGATGCACACTTCCCCACACCTCAAAACTGCTCCCCTCTGCTCTCTGTACCCCTCCTCTTTCTCCTCCCTTCTCTCTGCTCTTTCCCAGCACCCACCTCTTGCTTCCCTCTCCCCACACCCTCCCGCCTGCTGTTTTGTCCCCTGTCTGTTACGTGTCCGTGTGTCTTTCGACAGGCAAACTCTTTGTGGAACACTTTCCAAGCACCACATAAGTCCTGATTCGACATTTTTTTGCTTTGAATGGCTGCTGTCAACACAAATCTCTGGCAGAGACTGTAACGGAGCCTGATTGCTCAGCAAGTATTTTGATAAGTGAGCTGGCTGTGTGTCTGTAATTACGGGAGAAAACCGTAAATCTTTTGGATATTGTTCACACAGATGTGGCGTGAAGGGAAGGGGGGGAAGCAGTAAAATGTGGTAAAAGCATAATTAATGTCATTGTTGTTGGGGATGATTAGATTTAAGGCTGACGTTGACTCGTGGAGGGCTTCGTAGGATGCATTTGAGCAGTTTGGGATGGGGTGATGGAGGAGGTGCTGCCCTGGTGGGAGAGGTGACAGCACCGTGAGTGTGCTGTACACGCACCACAGATGAATCGTGCAGGCACCGCAGATGCCCCGTGGGTGGCCTGTGCTCTTCTCCGAGCCAGGCAGCAGCATGGAGATGTCACCCTTCAGCTCCTGGCACAGAGACATCTGGTGAAGGCTGGGTCAAGTGGCCAGGCCCTGGCACAGGAATGAGCTGCTGGTCCTCAGACACATGAATGCTCCCAGGAGTTTTGCATACCCAGGAAAAGGTGATGAGCACCCATATCACCACTGCATGAGTACCTCAAGCTGCTCCAGTGGCTGTGTGGTGCAGTGATGAGGATGTCCAGAATCAGCAGCCCAGACCTACTCCAGCACAGGGAAAAGCCGCGAGCTCAAATTCCCTATGTCAGGGCTAGGGGTACCAGCAGGAACCCCTGCCCGCTCTCATCCCTGCTGCAGCATTGCCGGTGCCACCAAAGGACGGCCAATAACGCCAGCTAGTGGCAGCCCTGGTGATAACTCTAGTGTATAGGTACAGTGCATGAGCGTGCGGAGCAGTAGGTGCCTGGTTCTGGCTGGAAGGTTCTTTGTGACACAGAGTTGCTGATTCCCAGATGAGCTGTCTGTGTCATTGGTGGGTGATGCCATGCTGTGGCACCCAGATGCAGTGCTAGAGGGTGTGGCACCCTGACCTCCTGTTTTGGCACATGCCTCTCTCGTGTCACCCATCATCTGGTTGTGTGGCTTGTGAGTCACTGCTTCTCAGATGTACCATTTCCTCTACCCAATCCTGAGGGTAGCCAGGACCCATAGCGGGACTGTCCCCTGTGTCCTGGGCAGTATACTGAGTCCTCCCCTGTGGCTCAAAGTGTGACAGCATGTGGTATCCGTGATGGCTCAGTGTGAGCAGGTGATGTACTTGGTTTTGAGAGCTTTCACTCTCCAACCCTGCAGCAGAAGGGTTTGTTTGCAAGTAGCATGAGCACAGTGTGAGCTTGGTGAGAGCTTGGTGTGAGCTTGGTGCCTGGTCCTGGCACCCCTTGGTGCATCTGGATGTCTCACATGTGGTGGTAGAGATGTCTTCACACCAGCCAGGTGTATGGAGTAGAGCTGGAGCACCACTTATTCTTTTCCCTTCTTAAAACTCCACTCCTGACCACTTCATGCCAGTATATCAGCTTCAACTGGGATGCAGCACACTAGGGGTTCACCCTGGCTGTGTTGTGGTGGTAGGGCTGTGGTTTGTGGAATGGAAAACAATGACCCAAGAAAAATCCCCAGAGCCTCGTGCCTTGGCCGGTTCCTGCTGTATCATTTCCATCACAGAGGTGGGATAGGTTACCCATGCAGATCAGACAGGTCCTGGCCTGGCCTTTATCCCTATGGAGGTGGCTTGTGGGCTGAGGGGGTGCTGGGGAGACCCCATAGCCCCTGTCACCTGTAAGCTGAGGCCCTAGAGCACAGAGTTTAATTAGCCATATCGTTAGCTCAGCTCAGCTCATGTTCTTACAAGTGTTATTAATAGCTGTGGAGCATCCAGTCTGGTTGGGGCCATGCCATGTTGCTGTGACCCTCCCTTTGATGGTGAAATCTGGCATCCTTTGGGGGCAACCAGCCTTTGGATGCTAGGATGTGGCCTGCTGTGAGCCAAAGGGTGGCATGAGAGCCCCAGAGGGTCCCAGATGGAGCAGAGTGCCTGTTTCAGTGCCAAAACTGGCAATGTGCTGGCAGGGCTCAGTGCTTACCTCTGGATGTGTCCCTGTCGTTGGGATCTGGCCAAAAAACTCTTATCTCAGCCCATCCATAAGGTCTCTGTGCTGTCCAGCAGAAATAAAGGGGCACAATCCTTGTGAAGAGGGATTTCCCAGGGGCCTTTTGGCATTAGTGTGTTTGGTTTGGCAGTTGCTGGTCCTGCAGGGAAGCCACTTGGTGGGTGCTGTGATGGGGCCCAGAACCACACAGCAGTGATGCTGTGGGATGGGAGGGCAGTGGCAGCTTGGTGGGACCCCCAATCCCGTTATTGGGGGGGTACACATCTTCGTTTCTCAAGGAGCACTGATGCTGGACACTTGCAGAGAGGATCATGGCCTCATTTCATGAGAAATGATCCTGCATCTTTGACATTCACTGGGCTGTGCCAGTGCAGTCCCAGACCACCGCAAACCCCATGGTGGCACCAGATTCCCTTCATCCCACACTGCTGCCATCTCAGATGGGGACTTGCTGAGCAGAAGTGCTGCTCCATGTCCCGTTTGGAGCAGAGTCAGCCAGTTGCTTGATTCTTTTTCCATCACTGTTACTATTTTTTACCCTTTGGTGCCTGCCACACATCCATGCCGTACAGTATCGTGCCCAGCTCCATCCCACTTCATGTTTGACTAACTTTTTGACCCTGGGGAATTCAGATCTATTTTCTTTCCTCTTCTTTTCTAAAGAAAAACCAAACCCAAAGCCAAACCAAAACCCAACTCCAAACCTATATTAACCTGGCTCAATAGGAGGCATTTTCTTGAACTTATTAAAAAATCCAGACTTGTAAATTAATTTGTTCATGTTGTACAATGGCAGTGCAGATGGACTCATTAGCATGCACACAACAAATAATTATAGATGAATTTTTAGCTGGCCTGCTTAATGGGCTTGCTGGGTTAATTATGTCAATGTATAATTACATCAGCCCTGGGAGACATAATGGCACACCCTGCTGAGCAGACACTAGCTAATGATGGTGTAATGCTGACAGAGGGAAGACGAACGGCTCGGAATGCACCTGCTTACCTCGGCACAAACCACCATTGTCTGTGCCCAAACTGGCCAGCGCTGGTGGCACTGGGGCCACCGGGGATTTGGGGGCTACCAGCTCGTGGCACTTGGGCCACCCGCTCACTTGGGAAGGTGATGTCCCCCATGCAGCCTCACCAACGCTCCAGGCTGGTGATGGAAAGCATGGGGATCAAGGGGTGTCCATGTGAGATCAAGAGGTGTCCCAGTAGCACCCAGCATCATGGGAGAGCACCTGGTCTGGTTTGAAGCGAGGTGCAGAGAGTGGCTGCCCTAAGGTGGGCAGCAGGTCCCCAGGGAAGTGGGAGAGGGTCAGTGTTGGCATCCCTGCAGCTCAACACTGCATCCCATGTCCTGCAGACCCTGCTCCTGTGCTGGAGGCTGCTCGGAGCCTGGAGGACCGGCTGCAGCAGCTCCAGCGCCTCGAGCCTGAGCCACCCCCACTGAAGGACCTCAGCCGCCCCTGGAAGAAGCACCCAGAGCTCATCATTGCCAAAGGTACCATCCAGCACTGGCTAACCTGTCAGACAAGAGTGTCAGTCCCCAGCCAGGTTCCCCTGAGTGCCTGTGAGCATCCCCAGGATGCAGCAGGTCTAGGGGCCAGGACTTGTTCCCTGGTCCATGATCCAGGCTTGATGGCCCTTGCCACTGTCCCCAGCATGGCTGTGTGAAATGTGTCTGTCCCCCTGCAGAGCGCAGAGACAGGACGTCGCCGGCAGCTGGGCTCGCAGCAGCAGCTGAGCCCCCGCTCTCCGGCACTGACAGCAAAGCTCCGTGCACAGAAGCCTTGCTGCAGAGAAATGAGGCAGAAAAGCAAAAGTACGTGAGTACAGGGGACAGGGACCATCTGGGGAGCTGTGGATCATGTGGCTCTGTCCCCACTGCTGTGTCCTGTCTGTCCTTCCCTCTGCACCTTCTTTGCTGTCTGGGTTAAGGGCAAACTCATCCTGTCCAGAAACCTGATACACAGTCCTGGGTGCTCTGAGCGCCTTTCCTCCACTCCCTGATCCATCCATCCATCCATCCATCCATCCATCCATCCACCCATCCACCCATCCATCCACCCATCCATCCACCCATCCACCCATCCACCCATTCATCATATTTCAGAAAGAGTGGTTAGGCATTGGAATAGGTTTCCCAGGGAGGTGGTGGAGTCACTGTCCCTGGAGGTGTTCAAGAAATGTGTGGATATGGCACTTTGGGATATAGTTTAATGGCCATGGTGGTGTTAGGTTGAAAGTTGGACTCGATGATCTTAAAGGTGTCTTCCAACCAAAACAATTCTATGATTCTATCACCCATTCATCCATCCATCCATCCCTGATCCCACATTGATTTTGGGCAGTAGTGGATGTGGGCAGAGCCAGGCAAGTCCCTCCTGACAGCCCCTTGCACCATTTCCCTAACACATGTTGTTGCTTGGGGTTCAGTCCAAGTTGGGGGATGACCCTCATTGAATGTCCTTTTAATTTGGAAGCTCCTGTCTTTCTCTAGAACCTTCATTGTTATTCCTTAACACGCTGCACGGGGAAACAAATGAGGAATCTTTAAACCCTAAATTGCAGATCTCTGCAAGTAAGTTCCTGGCAAGTGCAGGCTATAAATAATGCAGAATAACTTTTCCCTGATTGCTTCCCCCCCCAATTAATTACCAGAGAGGGGGGTTGCTGTATCCCCCATCAGAGGGGGCTCAGCCCCAGGGATTAGAACCATTTTTAGCCCAAAGTGAATTTTTTTTACACCCAGGGCTATAAAACTCTTAAAATCAGGGGATCACATGGCTTGAACTCAGCCTGGCATCCACCAGCAGGTCTTCCACAGTGTCAGCAAGCAATGGGGTAGAGTGAGGGTCTCCACGTTCTCTGGGGTGGCCGTGAAGTTGTCATGTCCATGGTGCCACCAGCCTATCACTGATGCCTGTCTCTCACAGGGGGCTGCAGGAAGCACAGGTCACTTTGGCTGCCCGGCTTGGGGAGGCAGAGGAGAAGATCAAAGTGCTCCATGCAGGTAGGGGAGCCCAGGCAGGGGCCACTGGCCATGTGGGACCAAACCCTGACCTTGCAGGTCACCCTGCTCTTCCTCTTCCCAGCACTGAAAGCCACCCAGACAGAGCTGCTGGAGCTGCGGTGTAAATACGATGAGGAAGCTGCATCCAAGTAAGTTGAAGGTGATGCTCGGTCATGCCCAGAGGCTGTTGGTGTGCCTGAGGCTGAGCTGGGGCACCTGCAGCAGTGCTGGGATGTCCCTGTGGTGCTTCTAAATGGCTTGAGGAGCTGAGTTACTTTAGGCGATTGCAGCAGCATCCCAAGTCACAGGGTCTCCCTGTGTGTAAAATGTCAGCCTGTGACCTCAGCTGCAGAGCTCACTCACTGGTCATGGAGGTCTGTGCTCATGCCTTTTTGCCTGCTGATGCTTTCTCCTTTCTTGTCACAGGGCAGATGAAGTAGCCATGATCATGACAAATCTTGAGAAAGCCAACCAGGTGAGCTAGGAGATGACTTTCCAGCCGGCACAGGGCGTGTGTCCTGCTCCTCTTCCACTGTGCTTGGCCACAGGTTCTGGGGCTGATGGAGTTCACCCTGCAGACCTCAGGTCCTGCACCCACCACAGCAGCCCGAGCATCCACATGGCCTGGTATATGTCCCCAGAAATGGTATGAGCTGGACAAGCTCCAGGACTGGGAAGCCCTATCAAGAGAGGGCTCTGATTTCCTTCATCATTGGCTCCTCCAAACCTGCCCACTGGAGCCTGCTACCCTGTGTTGGGGATCATTGGTGCATTTGAGCTTCTACCAGGCTCCATTTTGGCTACTGTAGGTGGTGTTGGTCACCTTCAGCCTCTCCCCAGTGCTTTAGGGCATGACTGACCACAGCCTGATGTTGCTTTCTGGTGTAATTACATCTGGTCCTGTCCAGTTCTATTAATCAGCGTTATTTAATTCTGAAAATGTAGGTACAAATAAATGTGTGTGCATAGTAGAAGAGGCTTAAAGAGCAATTCCCACAGACATTCAGACTTTTGAGTGGAGAAAAGCAGTGTCCTGGAGGTGGGCTGGAGCTGGTGCCCAGGGATTGGAACTGGGAACTGTGTTAGGATGTGGGTAGCTGAAATACATTGGGGGAGGCTTATGGTGTTGATGGTGGGATGCTCAGGAGAGATGTGGGTCAGTGCAAGTCCCAGGCCCCAACTCTGTGCTGTATGGGGTGGGATGAGCTGCAGGTGCCCAGCCTGACGTGCTTTCTGCTCTCTTGCAGCGAGCGGAGGCGGCACAGAGGGAGGTGGAGAGCTTGCGGGAGCAGCTGGCAGCCGTCAATAGCTCCCTGCGCCTGGCCTGCTGCTCCCCAACAGGCACTGCTGGGGTGAGAGTACCCATCAGGACTGGGATCGCCCTCTCAGGGCCAACAGCACCCCATCAGGGCTGGGAGCACCCACTCAGGACCAACAGCACCCCATCTTGGCCATCAGCACTCCCTTCTTGACTGGCAGCACCACATCATGGCCAGCAGCATCTGTCGTGGCCAGAAGCACCCATCATAAATAGGAGCACCCCATAGCTGCCAGAAGCACCCCAGCATGTTTGGGAGCACACTGCTGCACTCAGAAACACCCCACTGTTTCAGGGGCACCCTTTTGCATTCAGGAGCACCTATTATGTCAAGGAGCAAGACCAAAATGGCTGTGTCCATGGCATTTTTCCACCATGGAGGTGGTAGCATTGGCCGTGCCCTATCTGCAGCTCCATCCTCCTTCAGGGAGGGGGTTGTAGACCCCCATAGCACCTGGGACACCTGTAAGGGCAGATGAAAAGTCTGTCACTTCCCTGTGTCACCCTGGGTCCCCATGCCACAGGACCAAGTCCTGGACTCAGCTGATCTTTGTGGGAACACACCTGGTGGGAGGCCCATATTCCTGTGCTGGGACCCTGGGAGCTGATGGTATCCCCTCTCCCGGCAGGACAAAGTGAACTATTCCATGTGCTCAGGGTCAAGGCTGGAGGCTGCTCTGGCTGCCAAGGACCGGGAGATCCTGCGGCTCCTGAAGGATGTCCAGCACCTCCAGAGCTCGTTGCAGGAACTGGAGGAGTCCTCTGCCAACCAGATTGCCGAGCTGGAGGGGCAGCTGGCTGCCAAGAATGAAGCCATCGAGGTACACCCATGGGGCCTGGGGGGTTTCCAGGGAGGGCGTCTGTGGGACCAGCTGTGCTGAGTGTATATTTGGAACCAGCTGCGAGGACTCTTCTCTGTTCCACAGAAGCTGGAAGAGAAGCTGCAGGCACAGGCAGACTACGAGGAGATCAAAACAGAGCTGAGGTATGGCTTGACAACCATCCCTGCGTGCTGCCTTGTCTCCTGGCTGGCTGGGTGCTTTTGGCACCTATGGCACACTCAATGGCAGAGGTTGTTCAGCCTGGAGAAGGGAGACCTTGTGGCTTTAGAGGGGCAAGTAAGAAAGATGGGGACAGGTGTTTCAGTAGGGCCTGTTGTGACAGGACAAGGGATTATAGGGTTTAAATTAAAAGGGGAGATTTAGACTAGAGAGAAGGAAGAAATTTTTTACACTGGTGGTGGTGAGATACTGGCCCAGGTTGCTTAGAGAAGTGGTAGCTGCCCTGTTGCTGAAACCATTCCAGGTCAGGTTGTCTGGGGCCCTGAGCAGCCTGCTCTAGTTGCAGATGTCCCTGCTGAGGGCAGGGCAGTTGGTCTAGGTGATCTTTAATGGTCTTCCAACAGAAACTAGTCTGTGATTCCATGATTCTGTGAAAAGCTATGCCCACCAAGTCACCCCTCTTGTCTCCCTCCCAGCATCCTGAAGGCGATGAAGGTGGCCTCTGCCAGCTGCAGCCTTCCCCAGGCAAGTGCCACGGTGGGTGCCGACCTGCTCGCCAGGCTGGAGCACACGTGCCAGCCCTGCCGCCGGTGCCTCCACCACCCTTTCCCATCTCGGCTTGGCTCCTTGCAGAGCATATCAAAGGCGGAGGAGGCCCTGCTCCTAGGGAAGGAGGCTTTCTACCCCTCCCAGAAGTACCTGCTGGAGAAGCCCAACCTCCTGGCTAACACTGGTAGGGTCACTGGGAATCCTCAATCCTCCGGGGACCATCCCTTGGTGGCAGGGCTGGATCCTGCCCCGGCTGTGGGAAGGAGCCCAGAACCAGCAGTGGAGTGGAGGGATGGACAAGTGTGGGAAGTCAACTGGGGGAGCTGAGGCAGGACCTGCTTCACTGCGGGGCTGGGCTGGGGCTACAGGCCAGGGGGACTCTAGTGCGTTTCCCTCTCTCTCTCATACATCTCTAGAGGAGGATCACTCTGAAGATGAGTCGGGAAAGGATTCGCTGGGCATGGAGCAGCCGTACCCATCCCCCCAGCACGCCTCAGCAGACGAACCCACTTCCCCCACTCCCCTTCCACCTCTACCTGGCACTGGTTTGGCCCCTGAGGGCCCCCGGACTTTTTCCATGTCCCCCTTCCCAGGGGGCGAGCGACTTTCAGGGGACCCCAAGACCCCCCACCTCCCACCACCCACCTACAAGAGCGAGAGCACTGGAGGAGGACCATCCTTCCCCTCCACCTTCTTTGGGGCCAAAAGCAGCACCATGCCCCCCAGCACCACCCCAACCACCAGTGCTGCCAGCCCACCCGGCGAGCCATCTGAGGGCAGTGCCGGCAGCTCTGCCGAGGAGGAGCAGCTGGACACGGCCGAAATCGCCTTCCAGGTGAAAGAGCAGCTGCTGAAGCACAACATCGGGCAGAGAGTCTTTGGGCACTACGTGCTGGGGTTGTCACAGGGTTCTGTCAGTGAGATCCTGGCCCGGCCCAAGCCCTGGCGCAAGCTGACGGTGAAGGGCAAGGAGCCGTTCATCAAGATGAAGCAGTTCCTCTCCGACGAGCAGAACGTGCTGGCCCTGAGGACTATCCAGGTGCGCCAGAGAGGTGAGTGGTTGGGGTGGCCCTGGCCAATGGGTCCTGCCCTGGGATGCTGCAAGCAGTGCTGTGGGATTCCCTCCTGATGCCCCCCAGTTCACCCCAGCAGCACCCCAGGGTGCCCAGTTGTGTGGTAGGAATGTCGCCACCCCATGGTGAGCTGGCAAGACAGGCAGGGCCACGCGTGGGGTCACTGGTGGTACTCAGGGATTGTCCCTGGTGGTCCCTCCACTTGGTGTGGGGTGGGATGGAGCCACAGCAGGGCAGGATGGGCCCTGGCAAATGGCAGCAATTACAACAACCCATCGTTGTGGAAGTCACATCCCCAGCCGTGTTTTACTCATTAACTCTGCCAAGTGCCATTCAATTATTCATCAGGCTGGTTCGTGGCATAGCAATCAATGTGCCAGGGAGTATTTCCTTAAAGTACTGAAGTCCTAATGCAGCAGGACCCTGGCATGGTGTTGGCACCACCATGAAATGGTAACACCCAGCTCTGGGGATGGTGGGTTGTGGCCCTATCTCAGCAGTGGCAGCAGCGGCAGCTGGTCACTCAGGCCCCCATGGTGGTTATGCTGGTCCATGCATCTGCTGGTGTTTCAACCCAGAGGGTTCTGATTTATGCTCTGGATCCAGTTCAGTATTAATCCTTCACCTGCACAGCCCGGAGGGCACAGTGCCAGACATGGGGGACATGATCACTGTCCTTGTATCTCTGCCTAGCACCCTGTGTTCCAGTGGGGAGCAGGGGCCTTTGGGATGGGGCAAGCAGGGTGGCTGGGAAACGATGTGCTGGAGGCAAGAGCTGGCAATCAGGGCTACTGGGGCTCCCCGTGCTCCAGTTGGCAACTAATCAGGAGTGACATTTGTCTTAAAAGCAGCATCCCTAAAAATAACTGAACACAAGGAGAAGTGAATGCTTCCTGGCACACAAGTGAAGCTTGTAAAACCAGCACCAGTGACAAAGCTGTTTTCCTGTCTCTTTGATCAGGTAGCATCACACCACGGATCAGGACGCCCGAGACCGGCTCTGATGATGCCATCAAAAGCATCCTGGAGCAGGCAAAGAAGGAGATCGAGTCGCAGAAGGGAGGTAGGTGCTGGTGTGTGGGTGGCCTCAGGGGTGGTCAGACTCTGCAGCCCTGGGAAGCTTTAATAAGGAGAAGAGCAAGGTCCTGCATCTGGATTGGGGCAATCCTTGATATCAGTCCAGGCTGGGGGATGATGAGATCAAGATGATCTTCGAGGGTCCCTTCCAACCTGATGCATTCTGTTGTTCTATGATTTTTAAGGGTGGCACTGGGTGCCCAGCACCAGCCTAACCCAAAATGGGCTTTGTTTGGCATTTCTCCCACAGACATCCATATGGATTTGGGACATGGTGGGTAGAAGAAATGCTGCTAAATACTGTTAGGGATGGAAGACTCCCCAAGCAGCAATGTTTGTACCTGGGCTTTCAGAAACTTTGGATCTACTCTTTTCTCCCCCCATTCCCCAAACAAATGATTAAAAGAGGATGCAGGATCCACCTGGCAGGAGGAATCACTGAAGCAGCTGCTCTCACAGTTGATTACTAGAAATGAAAGACACTAAAGCAGGTTATCTGCTGAGAGAGCAGAATCCCAGAGAATTCAACTAGACAGGAATGGTGGAAAACCAGATAGGGAAAACAAAGATGTTTGTTACCTTCATTGGTGATGAGATTTATTTTGCAATCTTCAAAAAGAAAGCTCACTCTGAGTCAAGGGTGTTGCAGCTTTAACTTTGTGGGTGCTGCTGGTCCTGCTGATCTGCACCTACATGGGACATCCACCTGATGGAGAGTGCTCCAAACCAGACCAAGAAAAGATCCCTTTTCTCCTGTGTTCTCAATTATGACCACATGGAGGAACCTCACAAAGTTCAAGAAGGGCAAGTGTAGAGTCCTGCACCTGGGGAGGAATAACCCCCTGCACTGGTACAGGTTTGGGGTTGACCTGCTGGAAAGCAGTTCCACAGAGAAGACCTGAAAGTGCTGGGGGTCATGTTCACCATGAGCCAGCAATGTGCCTTTGTGGCCAAGAAGGACAATGGTCTCCTGGGGTGCATTAAGAAGAGTGTAGCCACCAGGTTGAGGGAGGTTCTCCTCCCACACTACTCTGCCCTGGTGAGGCCACACTGCACTCAGTCCAGTTCTGGGCTCCCCACTTCAAGAGACGCAGGGAACTACTGGAGAGGGTCCAGTAGGGGCTACAAAGATGCTGAGAGGACTGGAACATCTCTGTGAAGAGGAAAGGTTGAGAGACCTGAGGCTGTTTAGCCTGGAGAAGCACAGTCTGAGAGGGAATCTTTTCAATATTCAGTAACAGCTAAAGGGCCTGTGGGGTGCAAGAGGTTGGGGCCAGACTTCAGTGATATCCAGTCACAGGACAAGGGGCTATGGGCACAAACTAGAACTCAGGAGGTTCCATCTGAACAAGAGGAGAAACATCTTTGGTGTGAGGGTGCTGGAACCCTGGAGCAAGCTGCCCAGAGAGGTTGTGGAGACTCCTTTTCTGGAGATTCCAAACTTGCCTGGATGTTATGGCCCTGGGCAATCTGCTGTGGGTGACCCTGCTTTATCAGGGAGGTTGGGCTGAATGATTTTCAGAGGTCACTTCCAATGCCCACCATACTGGGATTCTGGGATGCATGCTACCCCTTTGGGTTCCCCTCACCCTATTTCTTTGCAGGGGAGCCCAAAACACCATCATCATCGCAAGCAGTGGCCAACGGGACAGGTAGCAGCAGCTCAGAGGATGCCATCAAGAGCATCCTGGAGCAGGCACGGCGGGAGATGCAGGCACAGCAGCAGGCACTGCTGGAGATGGAGTCTGGGGGCAGCGGGCACCCTGAGGACACATCACCAGCTGAACGCTCCACACTGGCCACTGTCAACCAGAACATTGTTCCCACCTATGTCAAGCAGGAGGAGGGGAGTGCGGCCAGCCCCAGCCCCCAGCAAACACCTCTGGCTGTCCTCTCACCCGCTGCCTTTGTCCAGAGCATCATCCGGAAGGTGAAGTCAGAGATTGGTGATGCCGGCTCCTATTTCGACCAGCACTGGGCCTCAGAGAGGAGCCTGCTCAGCCGACCCTACACCTCTGTCTCACCTTCGCTCTCCTCCTCCTCCTCGAGCTACTCCAGCATGGCCAATGGCCGGGGATGGCCACGGGGAGAGCCCAGTGAGGGTGGTACCAATGAGGATGAGCTGCCACCAGCAGATGATGAGCCCCACCGGCTGTCGGAGATGAAGACGGAGGGAGCTGGCACGGAGCCGGCGGCTGGTGGTCGTCTCTCCTACTACCCTGCCTACGTACCACGGACCCTGAAGCCCACCGTGCCACCACTCACGCCAGAGCAATATGAGATGTACATGTACAGGGAGGTAGACACTCTGGAGCTGACTCGGCAGGTCAAGGAGAAGTTGGCCAAGAATGGCATCTGCCAGAGGATCTTTGGAGAGAAGGTACCATCCTGGAGAAGGGGGGTCTCGTGTTCCCTCTGTTCTTTGACCCAGATCCTGGGACTCACCAGTGGCCTCTTCTAGCTCCTTCCAGGGTCCCTGGTCTCCCCACTGGTTTCCTCCTTGGAGGATGCTGAGTCCTCAGGGTCTGACCCAATCCCAAGAGGTCTCTCACAATTGGCCACCAATTGGTTGGTGGAACATCCCACCAGGAATGCCCTGTTCCCTTCAGGGTCCATCTTCCCAGCCTACTGGCTATCCCAGGGGGACCTACCAGGGTCCCAGCGCCCATGGCTAAGGGATCCAGTCATGTCACGGGGCTGTGAGTGTGGCAGCTGGTGGCAACCTGCCTCCTCTCTCTCAGTATGGGGACAGAGGGTAGGCAGCAGCTCAACCCCAAGGAGTGACACCTACGTGGTGTCCTAGGTGCTGGGGCTGTCCCAGGGCAGTGTGAGCGACATGCTATCGCGACCCAAGCCATGGAGCAAGCTGACGCAGAAGGGTCGGGAGCCTTTCATTCGCATGCAGCTCTGGTTGACTGACCAGCTGGGCCAAGGCATCAGCCAGCAGCCAACAGCCTCCCAGGGTAAGTGCCACTGGTGTCCCCATGGCCCCTGTGTGCCATCACTGCCCCTGATGCTTTTACACCCATTCGCTCATCCCATCTGCAGCACCAGGAAGAGCTGCACCCAGCACCTCACACAAACCCCAGTCCTGGGAAGCCCTTTTCACCCCCCTATCCTCTGATGAAACCAACTAATTTTGAACCCCCTTAATTAGCCACTTAGACAATTTAGGGCTGTTGTGCGGGTCCTCAATATTGTTTTGTTAGAAATGGGTTTGAAAAATAAAGGAAAACCACAATAAAAATCTTTGGCTTCATGCCTGGCGTAAAGTAGTAACTTGGGGTTTATTTTTATGTTAGTGGTATTTTCTCTCTTTAATTATTCCACCAGTACCTCCCACTTTGCTGTAGCTGCCAGAGAGACTTGGCTGGCATCTCCCCTCTGTAGATCTCCTAAATAACATTCCTGTTCCCAGTGTCCCATCCCACTGTCCCTGCTGACCCCTCTGCCCCGGTGTCACACAGCCAGCCCAGCGGAATCCCAGCCATCCCCCTCGCCACCCCCCAGCCCCACTGAGCATGAGAAGGGTTGCCAGGAACCTCTCACCCTGGCCTTGGAGAGCAGCAAAGAAAACCAGCAGCCTGAGAGCCGGTCAACACCTGCCCTGGGTGGAAAGACATACCCCAACAACCAGGGACCCATGGGCATCCAGGAGATCGTCGCCATGTCCCCAGAGCTGGACACCTACTCCATCACCAAGAAGGTCAAGGAGGTCTTGACGGACAACAATTTAGGTGCGGACCCTTTCTCCACCCTGGGTTTTCGGGAGCTGCTGGTGAGGCTGCATGGATGCATCACCCTGGTTCCCATGAACACAAACTCTGTTCACTGTGGGGGACCCCAGCATGTTGGGAAGGATGCTGGCTGGGATATGGGGTGCTTCCACTCCATGGGGAGACCGAAGTGCCTGTTCTACTGCTCTGCCCTGTTCTAACCACCTCTGCTTCTCCTCTGCCAGGCCAGCGGCTGTTTGGGGAGAGCATCCTGGGCCTGACACAGGGCTCGGTGTCCGATCTCCTCTCCAGGCCCAAGCCGTGGCACAAGCTGAGCCTGAAGGGGAGGGAGCCCTTCGTCCGCATGCAGCTCTGGCTCAATGACCCCCACAACGTGGAGAAGCTGCGTGACATGAAGAAGCTGGAGAAGAAAGGTGAGGGTCAGGGTGATGCCACCCGCTGGGTCTGGGGAGCTGGCTGAGCTGGGGGCAACTCGTGCTGGGGCGTGAGCAGCACGCAGCTGTGTGTCCTCTCCTGCAGCCTACCTGAAGCGTCGCTACGGGCTGATGAACACCAGCTCAGACAGTGAGTCCCCCAGCGCCCGCTCTGAGTGTGCCAGCCCCAGCCTGCAGCCACAGGACCTCAGCCTCCTCCAGATCAAGAAGCCACGGGTGGTGCTGGCCCCAGAGGAGAAGGAAGCCCTAAAGAAAGCCTACCAGCTAGAGCCCTACCCCTCCCAGCAGACCATTGAGCTGCTCTCCTTCCAGCTCAACCTCAAGACCAACACCGTCATCAACTGGTTCCACAACTACAGGTATGGGCTCTCTTGTGCCTTAGACAGACGGTGCTGTGTCACCAAGATGGTGGCACTGTTTCCATCCTTCCCAATCTCTTGCCTGAACTGGGAGGTGCAGACCCACATGTGGTCACTGGTGGTCTCCAGGTATTGGATTGCAGCTGAAACACTGAGTGTGCCTCCCTAGTAACAAGTGACAGGAGGAGATGAAATGGCCTCAAGTTGCACCACAGGAGGTTTAGGTTGGACACGAGGAAAAATGTCTCCTCTGAAAGGGTTATCAAGCCCTGGACCAGGCTGCCCAAGGAGGTAGTGGAGTCAGTGTCCTTGGAAGGATTGAAAAGCTCTGTGTATGCAACGCTGAGGGACATGGTTTAGTGGTGACCTGGCAGTGCTGGATTAACGGTTGGACTTGATCTTATATGTCTCTTCCAACCAATGCAATTCTGTGTTGAGCATTTAAAGACATTATCATGATCAACACCAGTCACTACCAAGCAGGTGCTCTGTAATGGGTGGAGGAAAACCTCATGGAGGCTTCTGGAGCACAGAATCCATCCCTACAGCAGCCTAGTCCCAGGGAGAAGCACAGGCTTTACCATCAGGCAGAACTGCAGGCAGATACATGGCTCCTGAATCCTCCTCAGACCTACACCAAGAGCTGCCTCCTCTCTGAGGCAACACCCCTGTATAAACCAGTATCAAAAGCTGTAAGTGCTTGTGTCTGGTCCACAGAGCCTCCAAATGACTCCATCTCCCCCCAGGCAGCATAGAGTAACTGGTCAGTATTGCTGGAAGCTGGCTGAGGTTTCTTGCATGAAGTCATTGCGTGGGAGAGCTTGAAGATTCAGGCATTTTGGTGAAACATCTAATGGGGCTTTTAAACCTGTGACTTTTCCTCTTGTGTGATTCCATGAAAGCCCCTCGAGCTCTCAGTAAACACAACTGCCTTAAAATAAACCTTTGAAAACCATTATGCATTGAACAACAAAAAAGGGTAGTGGAAAACACTTGGAAAACTGGGTCAGTTCAGCTGGAAACAGCCCAAAGTGTGGCAAAATCCATTCCCCATGTTCAAGAAGCAGTGATTTTCCCCCCAAAAGGGTTTTCAAGACCAGCAAGGTGGACTTTGAGTGTTTGACCTCTCAAGTGATGTCATCACATTTTTCTGTCTGGAGAGGCTTTTTCACAACTTGATGGTTGGTGGTCACTCTGTGGTTGTGTCCCAACAGGTCACGGATGCGCCGGGAAATGCTGGTGGAGGGCACGCAAGACAATGACACAGACCCAGAGCAGAGCAGTGGGGTGGCCATCCCTGGGCGCCGGGCCCCCCACAGCCCCGACTCGGACGCCGAGGACCGTAAACCCATGTTTGGGGGGAACGAGCACCCCTGCTCCACCACGGCACCCATGAAGGTGAAGGAGGAGCAGGGGGAAGCGGGAGGCTGGGGCCACCGACAGGACTCACACAGCCCAGCTGGGGCGGCTGAGGGGACAGGACCTCCCCAGGAAGAGCCGGGGTCTGCTCCCCACGCCACCACCCCCAGTGCCGGTAGCCTCCCGCGGCGAGGAGGCCATGCTGGTGCTGCCACTGGAGGACCCGCACCCCCACACACACACCTCGACAGCTCCCAGTCCTCGTCAGGATCATCCCGTTGCAGCTTGGAGGTTTCCCCAACATCGCCCTCAGCCGCATCCTCTCCCGGCCTCACTGGCTCAGCCTCACCAGGGCCATCCTCTGCTGGGCCAGTTTCACCGGCACTGCCGCCAGCCCCCGGTCCCCGGCTCAACACCAGTGTCCAGCGGCGCCATGAGAAGATGGCCAACCTCAACAACATCATCCATCGCTTGGAGCGAGCTGCCAACCGTGAGGAGGCCCTCGAATGGGAGTTCTGAGCCCTCCTAATGCCCTAAATATATATATATCCCCCCCCTCCCCCATACATATATATATATTTTGTTATATATATATAAAACACCGAGAGGCAACCGGCAGCTGGCACCATGGAGGGGAAGACCCATGGAAAGGGGGGAGGTCCCCACTACAAAGTTGATTCCCTCCTCCCAGCTTTGTTTTCAATGTGAAAAACTGGGAACAATTTTAGAAAAGAGAAAACAAAAAAAAAAAGTTAAAAAAAATAAAAAAAAAAAGAAGAAGAAAGAAAGGAGAAAAAAAAAAAAGAAACAGACAAACAAAAAAAATATTTATAGACTTCTTTTAGATATTTTAATAAAAGGATACTTTGGAATTTATTAACAGCCTAAGCTGCTTTGATATTAAAGATAGCTCTAAAATCAAGATGATGTAGCAGTCGTGTCATGAAATGTACACTGAAGTCTTGTAGTTTGCCACTGGATGAGATTAAAAGAGAAAGAAACAAAACACACACACACACACACACACACACAAAAAAACCAACAAACCCCCACCACGAAACCCAAACCCACAGAAAAGACTTAACTGAGCAAAGCCATCAAGAAGCACTATGAGACTGACCAAATAAACTGTTCCCACCTCTTGTCTGTAAGACACTGCATCGCTTCTGCCCCGGCCAGAGACTGCACCATAGTCCCTGAAGACTCTAAAGCAAGACCCCCTGATGCCATCGAGTGTCTGTTTAGTTCTGGTGGTTTATGTTTTTGGAAACCTTTGTAACGCAGAATGTCCCGTGCGGTTGTGTATGTTGTAGAAATGTCTGCAATAGCCTCCTGGAACAAGATGTAGCATGGTCCCAGCACTGTCCCTCATGCCTCCTCCAGCCGGCAACCAGTGGCAGCCCCGGTATGGCGCAGCGTAGCTCCTGCCAGCTCCCAAAGGAAGAGAGAAACTGATGGAAAAGCAAAGAACTCAAACCCTGCTTGCCATTTTGGGAGTGAGATGCGAAGAGGTAGCTGGGTGCGAGGCTTGGGGATGGCTCTGGCTTGCTGGGGTTGGACATCCGTGGAATCGTGGTTCCCCATGCTCTGTTGTAATCCATTTGGGAAAGGAAAAGAGCTGGAGCCTGTGAGCTTTGCCCCTGGGGCACTGGTGCTTGTGGAGGAGCGCCCAAAAATCATGAGCCACATGTTCATGGGGGGCCAAACCCTGCTTAGGGCTGCTCCTAACATCACAGGTGGTTTTGAGGCTGAAGCACTTTTTTTTAGGGTGAGCACCTGGGCAAGAGGATTGTCCCCTCACTGCAGCCTTGTCCCCAGGCAGTGGCTCCTGCTGGAGCTTGGGATGAGCCCCGAGGTGTCACACCAGGGTTCTGCTAGAATTGGGCAAGCTCAGATCTGAACTGGGCAAGCTCAGGCCTGAACTGGGCAAAAGCACCATCACACTTTGGCTTTCCAGGGCTGACCCTGCATGAAAGTGCAGAAGCTTGGTGGTGGCAACATCCTGATGTGCTCCCCACCACCTCCCTGACTCCACTACAGCCAAACAGCCTCTGCTAACAAATTGCCTTTAAATAATGCGAGGTGGCCCACGCTGGGCTGCGGTGCCCTTTCTCCTGATCATGTGGCATCAACCACCAAGGGCACCACTGCTGGGAGGTCTCCTCTGCCAGGCTCCAAGGCTATGCATCAACTGATACCACACTGTCTACATTTTTATTGCAATCAAGGTATTTTTATATCTGGGTGGTGGCTCAGGAGTGATGCTAAACGTGGTTCTGCTAAGGCATGGCTCTCCTTGCCCACCTACCCTGCCCCAGCAAGCCCCAGCTTGCCCATGGCCACTCTTTTTCCCTGCCACTGTGCTGCAGAAGGTTGAGGTGCAACCATTGACTGCTCTTCTCCGTCATGTGCTAGTGGGAGCTTTAGTGGAACAGGATTCAAGGAAGCACTTAGGAGAGTCTTGACCACGGCAATCCTGTTGTATTAAAGCTAGCGGGACATACTGGTCACATTTTTGTTAGGCTCATCTGCTGTACTTCAAAAGTTTCTATGAGATCAATGAACTTTGTTTAACAATTTTGGAAGGAACAAGTTCTGTAAAGAGCCACTAAATACAGAAGTTGGATACGACTCTGGCCTTGGGGTGTGCTTTGTCCAGAGGTGGCTGGGATGGGAGCTCCTCTTGCCCTGATGGGTTGATGTTTGCTTCCTTGGAAGTCACAGTATTCCAGCATGGTGGGGGTTGGAAGGGATCTCTGGAAATCGTTTTGTCTGAGCCCCCTGCTAAAGCAGGGTCACCCAGAGCAGTTGCCCAGGATTGCAGTGTTCACAGGGGTTTGGAATCTCTCACTGCAATAAACATCTCCCAGGGACTGGGGGGAAAAGAAGAGGATGTTAAATGGGGTTAGTGCAGCTCAGGGTGAGATTCTACCCCGTGAAAGCCTTGTGCTCATCCCAGGTGCAGGTTTGCTCCTTCATTGTGAGGTTCAGCTCAGTGTTGCCCAATGTTAGCACACCCCAGCAGGGCTCTTCTCCAGAGCTGGCCATCACAGGGTGAGTTTGGTGCTTCTGACATGAGGTGGGTGTGTGTGTGTTTGATTAATTAATAAATCCATATGTTGCAGATCTGTTCAGGCTTGTTTGTCGGCTAACATGTTGGGAAGGATTTAGTTTTCAATGAATATCTGAACGTCTGGAGAAGCTGGGCTGGCTGCCATGGAAACCCCAATCTTCCTCTGCAGCTGACTCATGGGGCCACATTAACCATCTGGAAGCTGGGGTGGTAGCTGCCCGCAGCAGCACCACTCCAAAAGCTGAAACATGGAGTGAGGTGCTGGGCCTGGGCAGGAGCAGAGCTCTATGCTCTACAGTGCTCTTGGTGAGCAAGTCGCCCTGGCTGGCTTCATGCCTCAGCTGCCCCAAGAAATGTCCCCCCCTAACCCACTGCAAAACCCTGTGTTGGCAAGTATATGGAAATGTTCACATAGGTGGGATGTTGTGGGCTGATACATGGGGTATGGGGTTGTGTTGGTTGCTTCCATAACTGAATATTCCACTTGGAATCCTGGGTTCAGTGTTGGGCTACTCACTACAAGGACAAGGAGGTGCTAGAGCAGGTCCAGAGAATGGCAATGAAGCTGGTGAAGGGTCTAGAGCACAAGTCTCCTGAGGAGCAGCTGAGGGAACTGGGGTTGTTCACCCTGGAGGAAAGGAGGCTGAGGGGAGACCTTCTGGCTTTCTACAACTCCCCAAAAGGAGGTTGGAGTCAGGTGGGGGTTGGTCTCTTCTCCCATGGAAGAAGTGATAGGATGAGAGGAAACGGCCTCAAGTTGCCCCAGGGGAGGTTTTAGTTTGGAGATGAGGAACAATTTCTTCCCCCAAAGTGTTGCTCCCATTCAGACTGCCAGCTCTTTTCCAATGTCCAAATCCCCATGCTGGGCATGTTTGCCTGGTTGTTCAACTTGTCACGGAGGGCAGAACCATGTTGTCCCAGTCACAGGACCACCCTGGTGCTCTGTCCTGATGTCATCAGCTAATCTCATCACATCTCATCATCTCATCATCTTATTCCAACACCTTTCATCCGTCCCAATCCATCCCACCCATCTCATCTCATCCTACCCCTGTGGGCAGGTGGGGGGGTTCAGGGCATTACACGACCCTGGCATTGACCATCTCTCACTCAGGCAACATACCCTGCCTAACCCCATGGTCATGGTGAGGACAGGAGATGGGGAGAAAGTGGAGGATTAATTTTCACCTGGGCCCCATTCCCAGGGACTTAAAATGAGAACTAAGGCCAGGAAGGAATTTCTGGAACAACTTTTATTGTAGCAAAATCTTGTGCCTGTCCCAAGGGGGTAAAGGGATCCACAGCCACTCAGCCCAAACCTGGGGCACCCTGACTGCTGCCCCTAGACCCAGTGTGGGTTACCCTACCTCTGGGCCAGCAGCTTTAGTGTCCATATAATCCGTTAGGGAGATAAAAGAGAAACATCTGCATGAGACACCAGCTTTGCTCTGATTTGGCACATGAATCATTAGACACCCTCCATGCTGACACACACGTTCCTGTTCCATGAGTGATGCTTCCCCTTTGTGAGACAGCCCAGGGATGATACCCTGCCCCAAAATATCTACCCAGCAAGGTGGTGTCCACAGTCACTGTGTTCCCCTCAGATCTGTCCATACCCAGGTTCACCAGATGGGCCATAAGCAGTGTAAAACCACCAGGGCTGGGTGCCACCAGCTCCAGGGACAGCCAGGGACACGGTGCTGCTGCCATTAAGGAAGGGCTGCACTCGCTGATACTTAAATTTTCAAACCACATCCTGCCGGAGCAGAGGGATCCGGTGGAGCTCAACCAACCTCAGCCAGTTGCTTGCGCTGGTGGTGTAGTGTGATGTCACAGCTGGGCATGGGAGGAAGAAGGCAGCAGGCTCCCTGGCTGTGAAACACTCAGGGGCTCAGGACAGGGAAATCTCATCCAAAAGCATTGTCAGCACATGATCCTGATGTGATAGCATCAAGAGGTCCCACCAGATCCAGTGCAAGGGCTCATTCTCAGGAGGCATCAGTCAGCAACTAGTTTCATTTGCACAGGCATGGCTGAAGGAACGTACCCCTGCAGGGAGCACCCATTGCCTAGCACAAGATGCCCAAGAGCCTGGAAACCCTAAGAGCTTGGTAGCTTCACATTTGGCTGACAGTACACTGAGCCCAGCTGCCATGGGTGCATGGTGCTTTGCTGTCACAGAGCAGCACTGGTGTCCCTTTGTGGCACCATCAGCAGGTGTCCATCACCACCACAGACTAGGCTGCACATCCTTGGAAGAGGAGGGGACCAAGGTGGCACCAAAGGTGATCACCTCCTCTCTGCCACAAGTTGTGGTGGGTCACCACGGCTCAGCCATCTCTCAAGGCTGGGGGCTACGCCGCCTCTCCATCCAGTCCTGCCGTAGCCGTGCCACTTCCTGTCCATACTGCTCGTGGAGCTGGCAGAAGCTGGACAGGCTCTCTGCTCCAGCTGCCCTACTGCTGCCCACCTCACTGCCTGATGCCCGCCTGCGTGGTGGTAGTGGTGGTGGCCGCGGGTTCTCTTCACCATCATGCTCATTGCAGCCAGAAGTATCGGGTGGCCGGTGCACTCCTGGTGTGTTGTTCCACACTGCACAGCCATTCTCCTTCGGCAGGACAGCAGGCAGAGCCGGCAGGCGCTCTGGTGCCTGCTCCAGCACTGAGGACTTCAGCTTCCAGGAGCCAGATGGCCCCTGGTAGCCCCCACATCCACCAGCCATACCCCAGCGCATCTCCTCCAGCTGCTTCTCCAGCTCCCGCACCACCAGGCGCATGTAGTCGAAGCTGGCTCGGGACAGTGACTTCACCCATGACTCCATGGCGGCCTGGCTCTCAGCCACCAGCACATAGGTGCGACACTTGGCGCTGCCAAAGCGGATGGCAAAGGCGAAGTTCTCAGCTGAATCACAGAGCTCCACGTTGCAACCTTCCAGCACGATGACACCCACCGGCTCCCGGCTCTCCCGCTCCTCGAAGTAGAAGAGCATGTTGCCCTTCAGCACGAACCATCGGCGGTGGTAGGCCGTGTGCCGCTCACCACGCTTGTAGAGGAAGCCACTGTTGTCCGCTGGCGAGTCACAGGTGGCATAAAAGGCCAAGCTCCTCTCATTCAGCTTCATGGCTCCACGCCCTGTGGGGACAAAAAGGTGATCAGCCACCCCCTGGCACCCCACAGATGGGTGTGCCCTTAATTGCATAGTAATAAGGTATCAGCTTTTTGTTCCTGGTGGCACCAGCCCTGGAGCCCAGGAAATGGAGCAGGTGAATAAACATCCTGTGACAGCCAGGATAATTCTCCTCCCAGCCAAGGTTCCATGCCTGGGCAGAGGATCTGGGCTCCCTATGTACCCTAAGGAGGAGTTTTCTCACCTAGCTGAGTGTTTTCCCACGGAGGAACTCCACACAGAGCCTGTCACGTATCACCTGGTGCAGGTCACCTTACCGCAGGCGCTGTGTTTTTCCTGTGCCGCGGTGCTCCTCCCCATGGCACGCTGGGAGGGTTTATGGCCTGTGCTGCAGATCCGGCTGCTGCTCCAGAGAGGCATGGCCAGGAACCCCGTCACCTGGGCAAGGCCACCTCTCCTCTTGACCCCTAATCATTGGTGGCCTCACCATTCCAGGCTGTCCACCTACCTGCACTCCAGCAGCAGTCTTCAGCATCAGTGGCACGCAAGTGGCTGTGGATGCTGTGGGTTCCAGGGGAGTAATGTGGTCGTAGGTGCCAGCACCGTGGTGTCCCCACTCTGGTCACTGGCTCCAGCACTGAAATGCCTCTGGGTTTGGCAGACCGCCCCAGCCTGCGGAGCACAAGGACCTGCAACGGGGGTGATATTTTCCTCCTGAACCTTCTCTCAGGGTTCAGGGAGATAAGATGGGGGATCTGGGGGTGCCCAACGCCGGGGGGCAGTGGGGACCCCTTCTCCCTCCCCAGGCGGCTCCGGGACCTCTTTGGGATCCCCAAAGCCTTGGGGGGAGTTGGGAGCAGGGGACTTCTCCGCTCCTGGCCCCGGGCGGCCCCGCTCTGGCTCCTCTCAGCCCCGCTCGACCCCGCTCCGCTGCGGCGCCCTCCGGGTCCCGCTCCCCGCTCCGGCCTCGGTCTCGGTCGCGCTCCGGCCACCTCTGTCCTCTGCTCCCCGCAGCCCCGGCTCGGCCCGGCCCAGCCCCGGCAGGCGGAGCGCTGGTCCAGGCGGCTCCTCCTCTGCCACCGCCCATCACCGCGGCCCGGCGGGGGAGGAACCGCTCCGGAGCAAGATCCCGGCGCTGGGGGAGTCTGGGCTCGGCTCCAAATCCTCGGAGGGGCGAAGCCCTGGGAGCGTGGATCTGGGGGATGTGGAGGGTTGGGGCGGGTATGAGAATCCAGGAATCGATGAGTGGAATTCTGTGGGGATTTCTGCATGGAGGTGTATGCAGAGATGTCGGTGTGGATGTATGCATGGGTGCATGTATGGATATACTCACGGATGTAGGCATGGATTTCTCGCTGCTGGTACCCACGTCCCAGGGCAGCCATAAACCATTCAGCTAGGAGAAGCCTACAGGCTGACTTCTGCTCCTGCCTGGCCTTCCACACTGAAAGCCTCACCAGACCAAGGACCACCTCTGTCCTCATCCTGTTCCAGTAAACATCAGTGTCAAGGATTTGCTCTCCTTAGCATTGCCCCTTTCCTCCAATTTGTTTGTTCCCCGCTCAGCTGTACATGGAGTGTATATTCTAAGCAACAAGCTGATGGTGCTTATTTTGCAGGCCCTCAACTAAGAAACCCAGCTGTTGGACCACCCTTCCCCACAGGTTGTTGTCTTCATTGCTTGCCCTTATACATGTCCTCACTGCCCTTACATGGCTGCTTAGGGCTTTGCAATCTTCTGCTCGTGGCTGTGGGTTCAGGATCACCAAGGGTTTTCCCTATTACCTACACAACTTTCTCTTTCAGACCATCAAAAGGGATTTAAACCAGCAATAAATCCATCTGAGCTTTATTTTCCCTTCTGAGAGGAGAAAGCTCTGTTCAAGGCTGCTGGTGGGAAGTTTCAGGCCTCTCTGCATCACTTATCTCCCCTGCCTTGCCAACTGGTGCCCTTTCACATGGCAAGACTAGGAGGGGGAAGGATGGAGGGGAAAAGCAATATCCTTATGAGTGCAGCCGGGAGAACTGAAAACAGGTGCTGTGCTTCCAGCTCTGCCTTCCCTTGATGGAGCTCCAAATCCCTGGCTGTTTCTTACAGCTCCATCAGCTGCTTTAGCTGGGGTCCTTAGAACCACAGAATCATTTTGATTGGAAGAGATCTTTAAGATACTCAAATAAACCATTAACCCAGCACTGCAGATCACCACTAAACAATGTTGCTCAGCACCACATCAACATCTCCTTTAACCCCCTTCAGAGATGGTGACTTCACCACTTCCCTGGCTGTCCCCATTGCTCCTCTGCTGCAGCTGCTTCCCAGGAAGCCCTTCAAAAACTGTTTTGGAGAATCATCTCAAATCCAGTAAGATTCCCTGTGGGTTTTTTGCTTCCCGTTGGGTCTCCCCTGGGACAGCCGCACATCGTTGCACTGGTTCAAACACTTCCTCTTCTGAGCAGCCCTGTGATATTTTCTATGTTTTTCCCCTCAGTGAGAAGCCCACAGCCCATGTCTGTTTCCCCTGCAAGGTCTTGCTGGGAAAGTTGGGAAAAATAATTCCCATGCTGAGCTTGCAGGGAAAAGGGAAGAGGAAAAGGGTCTGAAAGGAGGTGAGGGGCTGCTGGACACCATCCGGGATATGGGCTGCCCTTGGTCTCCACTTCCTGCTGCTCTCATGGCTGGTGACTTGGCTGTGGTTGCACAGTGTCAGGGGCTTGATGGCTCAGAGAGGTGAGTCTGGGAGTTCTGAGTCACCATCAATGCTAAGAGAGGACCTCCTGCAAATTCGGGGGTTATGGGGGCAGGGGGGTACCAAGGGGCTGTTGAATGCCTGGTCCTGTGCATGTCCCCAGCCAGCATGTGGAGGAGATGGGTGAGGGTCTCCATTGTGACCATCACCAAATGCTCCTCTGGGATCCCAAATGGCCCCAGAATTGGGTTCAAGGTGAACAAATTTTGGCCACCACAGAATCTCTAGCATGGGGCTGACACAACCCTCCACGGTGCATTTTGGGGTGCAGACACCCCTGTCCCACTCTGGACCCAAGCAAGATTCACCGTCCCACACAGGTGTCCAGCCTAGCAGCCCCAGGGGTCGGGAACTGAGCTGCCCCGGGGCCTCCCCACTCTGCTGCTGGGGCACGCGGTCCCGAGGATGGTGCAGTGCGGCAGGAGCCCGGGAGAGGGCGGCTGGAGCCCAACCACGGAGCGCCGGGCACTGTGGGGCTGCGGGGGCAGCAGCCCATGGGGCGCTCCGCTCATCACCGCCCTGCCCATCACCACCTAGACTCTTAACACCAGCCCCTCACTACCCAGCCCATCACCACTCTGATAATCACCAACCTGCCCATCAAACCCCTATGCATCACTACCAAGACATCACAAATCTGCCCATCACCACACAGCCCACCTCCATCCTGACCACCACCACCCAGTCCATCACTCCCTGCCCATCACCATCCTGCCCATCCCTGGCAAGCCTTCTGAAGGGCCACAAGCTAAGATTTTGTGGAGCATTGCCAGTTCAGCACAAACCTCCATAGCCAAGCATCACCAGATGTCACCCACAGACCTCCTCATGGCTGAGTGGGGGGACCCTCATCTCAGAATGGGATGACAGAGGTCACCCACAGCCCATCATATCCCTCTCCAGGAACTGCAGATGTGCCACTTCCAAACCACCCCACGCATCCTGAAAACACAGCACGTGGGAATTGAAGAGGCAAGTGGGAAGGATGTTTGGAAGCAGGGGAAGACAGCAGCAATGGTTAAAAGCTGAGGCCGGTGCAGGGCGGAAGGGAAGCGATGTGGTGGTGGAGGGGTGTGCGTGTACAAGGGCATCTGCGCAGCTCTGCATAAACAAACAGAAAAAGCAGAAGTCAGTGGTAGTGAATTAGCAGTTGGGGGCTGTAGAAAATCCATACAGGAAGCAAAACATAGGAGAAATCTCAGGCCACAGGGGCTGAGGGTGCTGAGAGGGCGGTTTTGAAATAGCTGGAGCTCAGAAAGAAAAGTGTGTGCTAGCTGGAAGCCAGGACAGCCCAGAGCAGGCACCCATCGCTCATCCTCACTGGAAAAAAACAAGGAAAAAGAGCCAGAAGGTGCAATTATGCATAAAGCAACGACGGGAGGAATTAAAAAGCAGCATTTAAGGTAAGATTTCATCATGCTGGCTGCTCCCAGTCACTTCCCTGTGGGGTTTGGGCGGGGGGGGGGGCTGGCTGACTGCAGAGTTACCTGGACCCCTGGAGCTGGTGATGCCCAGGAGGAGAGTGTGATTATAGCCCTGTGGGAAAGCTCAAATCTGGTCCAGGGAGGGGTCAGCAGGACTGTGTCCACACCAGCAGCAGCCCAGGGCTGTGCTCTGGGGATGGCCTGTCCTGGAGCATAGCAACAGCATGGAGCTCCTGATTGGTTTTTCCTTATCAGAAGGAGATGGATTGGGGATGGATGGGGCAAGTCACTGGGGTGTATTTTAAAGCATCACCAAGAGTGGAGCCCACTGCTGGTGGCACACAGATGGCCCTTCACAAACAGATCAGAGTGCCTCATACCTCTCTCCAAGGGCAAAAATCCCGTGGCTTCCATATTCCCAAGACACACAGATTGATGGTGTGGTGTCTGTAAAATCCCAGCTGCCACCTCCCTGGGTTTCCTCAGGCTTGGTGTCCTGGGCAAGTGCCAGCCCCCAGGCAGGGCTGCGCTGCATGTCCAGTATGAGTGGCACCTGTGGGGGCAGGTGTGTGTATGTGTCTTTTGGGGCAAGAAGACCCCTCTCCATCCACAGCACTGTTGCTGCTCAGGGAGGATGAAGTCCTGAAGGAGCTCTTGGGACAGCTAATCACATGGGTGGGATGTGCTGATGGGCCACATGTGAGGGTACAGACCCCAGACCAGCCTTTTCCTGGAAAAAAAGGGCAGTGAAAGTTCATTGTCCTCCCATTTCTGATGGCTTGCAGAGTGGGCAGCTGCAGCTCTGTGTGGCAATCCTGCTCCCCTGGGATGGGATGGCAGAAGGATGGCAGGAAGATGCCTAAGCCTGGCCTGTGTACACTCACACCAATCCCCAGCCCTTCTTGGGAATGAAGGGACACTGTGAATGCTCTGTCACCTCTGAAGCCCTCCCTCACCCATGGTGTGGAACAGCTGTGGGACCTGTGGCCTGATCCGCTCCCACCGGGCATGGGCAGTGCCTCGTGGTGCCTTTGCAGCAAAACAATTTGCTTGACCAAAAAGCAAAGAACAATGATGAGAAATGGGGTTTGAGATGGTGTCTCGCCCACTGCCACCACCGCAGAGGTCCCTTGGGTCCCAGCCCGTGGTGCTGTGGGAGGACGTGGCTGGGCAGAAACAGGAAAGAGGGGTGTTTTCCTGCACATACCCCTCCCGAGCCCCCAGACGACCCCATGTCCCATGCCCGGGCTCCCTCCTGAACCCCGCAGGGCAGGGGCCAGGCTGGAGTTGGGGCAGAGGGTTCCGGAAAAATAGTAAAAGTGAAAGAAAAATTGGTAGAAGTCATAAAGCCTAAAAAAAACAATCAACAAAAAAAGTATACATAATAATATAAATAAACCCACACCGCTACGAGCGCAGCTGGGCTGTTTATGCCGCTGCCTCCGCGGGCGCGGATGAGATAAGATAAAAGGCAACGGCGAGGGAGGGGCTGCGCGGAGTGGAGCGCACCCGCGGAGCGCCGGTGCAGCTCGGGCGGACTGACGAACAGATAGCCGAAGTAGACGGACAAACAGCGCGGTTCTCTCCACTCCGCCCCCGCGTAGCCTCCACCCTCGGCCGCGCCGGCCCCACTTTACATAACCCGTCCCAAGGCCCGGGGGTCCGCGCTCCGCGGCTCCGCTCGGCGGAAATGCGGAGCCGCCTGCCCCAGTTTCCTGCTTGAACCAGAGCCGAGCCGAGCCGTGCTAAGCCTGTGCCAAGCCCATTTCGAGCCGTGCTGTGCCCCTTCCGACCCGTTCCGAGCCGTGCGCCTTGTTGCGTCCCCGGGCGCTCCGCCGCGCTTCACCATGGGCGAACGGCAACCGGACGCCTTCTCCTGCAGGTAACGGCGTTAACAAGACCGAGCCGGGCTGAACCGGGACGGGTAGTCCCCAGGAAACGGCCGCTGCAAAGCGAAAGTGGTGACGGCGGTGGCGGGGACCGGGCGGGCGTGGGTAGGGAGAGCGGCGGTGGCTGCTCTGGCTGCAGTTCCCGGAGCTTCCCCGGGACCCCCGGGCGTGGATCCGTTGCCCCCACCGAGCCCCAGCGCGATTCCCCTGCTCTGTCAGAGCCTGACTGTCGGAGCTCTACCCACCCCCCTGCACCCCTTGTCTGCCGGGGGTACACTTTTATCCTGCAGCCGTTCCTTCGGCTGCGGTCACCCTGGGGTCCTCAGTAACCCCTTCCCCCTGTGGGCACTGCCTGTCCTAGTGTCCTGGACCTATCCCATCCTAATCCTAGGGTCCACCATCTTTCGAGCACCCCTTTACCCCAGAGGACCCCATCCCTCTCAAGGTCCCCTTCACTCCCTTATCCAGGGGTGCAGGATGCTCTGAGCCAGCCCTGTCCTCCCCCCGCTCTGAGGGCCCTGCAGCCCCTACTATGGGGGTCACCCCTCTTGAAGGGCATAGGACCTTGTGGGGTAATGCCCACCTGCCCCAGCCACCCTTATGGGATGCTTGCCTGGCTGTGGGAGCCACACCCTGCCTGCCCCCATGCTACCCTCTTTCCCCTTTGCTGCCCCATCCCTGTGCCCTCTGCGAGTGCCAGGCAGAGGTACCAGCCGGAGCTTGCCAAGCAGCTTCTCTGGCTTTCTGCTCCCTGCAGACTTTGTTGGCTCGTGGTCTCTGCCTGGCTTGGCAGGAGCAAGGGTGTGGAACACAAGGCCAATGCACTGGCGGGCAGCATCCCGGCAGCCTCCCTGTGCCCTCCCAGCATGCCCTCTCCCGCTCGTGCCAAGCCCCAGTGGGGTCACCCGCAGAGAGCTGGGACCCGCTGGCTTTGGCAGTGGCAGTAAAAGGGTCAGCACTGTCCGGGCAGGGATTTACTGTCAAGGAAACGGAGACGAGTTGTTGAGCTGCGATTTTGGTACTGTTGCAAATGGATTCAAGATGTGCTGGAGTTGTGGGCTGGTGGCCCGGGGACTTTTGGGGTTGCTGGGCTTAGGTAGAAAAAGCAGTTGGTGGAAGAGGTGCCTGGTGTGGGGACCTGGCACTGCAGGTTGTCACATGACCCTGTCTGCTCTTGGGCTTTGCTGGTAGGTTATGGGATTGGAGTTTAAAGGCCTGTGACATTACTGGCAAGTTTCACTTTGACTTGTCTGAGACTAGATCAACACCTTGGATTGCTTTTTAACTTGCTTTGAGTGCAGGAGAGCTTTGATCCTGTTGTTCTCCCCACCCCCAAAAGGGATTTAATTTTCTCCTTTGCCCTTATGTGTTTATTGCCTTGGAAAAGACATGGGTTGGTTTTGCTACAGCCCCTGAGCAGCGGGACTGCAGCGGGTATTGCGCTAGATTGAGATTCGAGTGCTGCTGGCTTTTGAAGTGTCTCATATCCTCTTCCCCCAGAGCAAACCCTCCCCCTGGGGATGTCAGGGACTGATCCTGGCACTGCCAAGACATCATGACAAATCCCAGCGGGTGAGACAAAGCGAAAGTGCAAGAGCTGGTGCTGGTGGGGTTTGTGGTCCTGCCAGCACTGCTTGCTGCGGCTCAGTGAGGAGGAAGGGCCCAATCCAGCCCTGGGGGTACTGCTGTGGAGGGGAGAGAGAGCCAGGCTGGTGAGGTGCTGAGCTGCTGGCTGCTCACCACTGTCCCTATGGGTGATGTTGGGGACCCTCAGCCAGCTGCTCCCCTGAGAGTGTTCCCTGCACCCTGCTTCTCCCACACCTACAGTGCAGCAATTCATTTCATGCAACAAAACAAACCCTGTTGAAAGAGGCTACACTTCTGCCAAGCTTTTTGCTGCAGACAGTGGGTGTAAGGAGAGGGTGATGGTGTAAACTGGGCTGCAGGGTGCCAGATGCTGCGGTGATGGGTGCTTGGGCTGGTGGGAGCAGCCAGAAGGTTTCTGGGGAGCTGGGCTGGCCAGAAACTGGTGAGCTGGTGAGTTCCTGTGGATCATGCCTGTGTGGAGCTTGTGTTTGGCCAGAGATGAGTTTGGGACGGGCTGTTTCCATTCCATCTCTCCCAGTGGGGCTATCAGGGGAAGCCAAAAGGGTGAATTTCCCTGGATTTAGAGTGCTGTAGTATCACCAATGTCCCCAAGGGCTGCAGTGCTGCTCAGCTCACTTAGGGCTGTAGATTAAGGACAGCTCTGGCCTTTAATATGGCAAATTGTGTAGTGTGAGGTGGTGAAATGTGAGTTATGTGTATACCTGGTGAGAAAGTGGGGACAGGAGAGCAAAATCAGCCCCCCCAAACTTCTGACTTCTAATCCAGTTTCCTAGGAGCACCCAGCCTGTGTGGGTGTGCGGTGTGGGCAGTGTCTCCAACCTGCTCCTCTTGCTTTAGAATTTGTCAGTTTGCTGCAGCCAAAGGAGAGAGAGAGAGAGAATGAGAGAGAAGATCCTGAGGCACCCTGGGGTCCTCCAGCTTGTGTGGAGTCAGCTGGTGTGTCACAGGGAGTTATGGTTCTGGGCCATCACCCTCTACAAAACCCCAAAGAATCCACACCGTTGCAGGGGTGCTGCTCCCACAGGGAAGGGCAGGATGGGGCTGGGCTGTTTTTGCTGTGGGTTGTGCTGTCCTGACACACAAATGGTCTCGGCTGGTTTGTAGTGATGCTGTTAATGTGAGTGCTGGGTTGGAGTTTTTTTGGCAGTGGGGGCTTCACTCTTCTTGTGTCCTGTGGAGTCCCCAGGCTGCCCTGGCTTTGTGGGCTGGGGCTTTCTGTTCTACTCAGGGGTAAATCAGCAATATTTACCTTGCTGGTGGAAGTGGGCTGCTGGGAGGAAGATGAGTCTCAGATAAAGGGCACCAGTCCCTCCTGCCTTGCTGAGCAGCTGCATCTTTGTGCCCACCCCCAAATGGCCACCTCGTTTGTCCCTTTCTGTGCTCTCAACCCAGGGTCACATCCAGCCAGTCCTCCAGCATCCTCCATCCTGGTCCTTGAGGCATCAGGATACAGGGTGGGGCTGCACCAGCACGATCCTTGGGGAATGCTCTGCACCATGCATCCCTTGTGAGTGAGCCCATCCTTGGTGGACCAGATACCCCTGAGGAGCTGTATTCCCCATGGGACCAGCATCCTCCTGAACCCCTTGGGGACCTGCACCACCCCCAGATCCCTTGGGGGCCCACATCCCCCTATGGATGCCGCATTCCCCTGAACCCCCCAGCACCGGATGCTCTCCCATTGAAAAGTGCTGTTCATTGTAACTCAGCCTTTTATAGCTGCCTCGCGCAGGCTGCGGGGCCGTGCCAAGAAAGGCTGCTGCCGGCTCAGAATAGCTCTTTTCATGGAGGACATCCTGGGAAGAAACAATGTTCCTGCTCTTGGGATTGTGGGAACTTTGTATTACTGCCATTTGGGAAGCAGGGAGAGCTGCGGGGCCGGCCAGGGCGTCTCCCAGCCCCTCATTTTGCTCCCTCCTCAAAATAGTCCTGGGGGGTGTGTGTGTGACTTTTGAAGGAGTCCTTTTCACCTCGAAAGGAGCTGAAAAACGCCCCGGGTTGCTTCCAGAATGCTGGGGTTGGTGCACAGTCCTTTCTGGGAGAGCCAGCACATATATCCACTTTCCTATTTGGATTGCTAGTGTGCATTGCCCTGCTGTGGGGGAGACGCAGTGAGGAGCTGCGGCTGGTTTCATTTTCGGATCATGGCACACTGGCCCTGCTGCACATGCTCCAGGGCTGGCTGTGGCTGTGCACACGTGGGTGTGAGCAGGGCACGGGGCTCGGTGCTGTGGTCTCTGCTCCATGATGCTTCACTTCAAGGCTGGATTTGCAGTGCTGGGTGCTGGAGGGGGCCTGTCCTGTGCAGCCACAGCCTCCTGCGTGGATGTTTGTGCAGTGGGAAGGTGGTGGGGTGGATCCTGCGCCTCCTTTGTGGCAAGACTGGCTCTGAACCACTCATCCCTCAGGAGAGGATGGCAAAGCTGCACTGCTGCCTCCTGGCATTGCCAACCAATTCATTTACTGGGATTTTGGCTACCACAGAGGCACAAATAATGCATTACTGGATCCAACCCATGGGTTACCATCCCAGCTGGTGCCAGCACCTGCTGCCGCAGCGACCAAGTTGGGCAAGAGTTTAATGAGTTCTGCTGGGGGTGGCTTGGCTTCAGGGCTGGATCCTGCACAAGACAGGGCTTGCCATCCTAGCCCACATCAAAGCCAGCCTGTGGCTGGTCCATCACATCCTGCTCTTCCTCGAGCTCCTGACCCAGCACCCCCAAAACAGCCCTGAGATGAGGTTTGCTGGGTGATGTACAGCTCTTCCAGCAGCCACAGGAGATGTTAGCCCCCCCCCCCATCCCAACCAGCCCATGGTGTATCCAATCCTGGATTCTTCATTCTGTGCAAATTAAAGCAACTGGCCGTTGTTGCAAGTCCTTTGGCTTGGGACTGCCCCACAGGATGAGTGGGAGCCCCTCATAGGACTATGTTGGGTTTAAGGGATGCAGATGTAATTTCTGCCTTAAACCCTCTTGCTGCTGAATTCTGGTGTTGTGGAACACAACAGAGTGGAGCAGGGAGAAGCCCACCTGGTATCTGACACTTGCATCCCTGTGGCATGTCCCTGCTGAAACCTGGGGCTGGATGGAGGAGCAGGATGCCACTGCAGCAGCTCAAACGTAGATTCATCCAGGATAGTTGGGATAGCTCTTTCCACCTAGGAAGTGCGCTGGATGAGAGCGGAGAGGATGGCATTGTGGTTTGAGGCACCAGTTGGTAAAAGCATGCTGCTACTGAAGATGGCCTTTGTCTGCTTCCCACCATGTGGTACAGGTGAAGCTCAGTGTTCCCAAGCAGTAAACTCCCAAAGCTAGTGTGGAGCCTGAAAACTTGGAAGGTGGTTTCCAAATCCTGGGTGGCTCTTCAGGCTGGCAGGAGATTCCCGTGTGGACAGCCCTGCTTCCCTCTGCATTTTGGGGGAGCATTCTGCCGAGTGTGCTGGCAGCAGTGGCGGCCACAGCGATGATTCCTGGGTGCCGGGAGGAAGCGGAGTGCAGCTGGAGGATGCTGAGTCACAGGCAGGCTGGCGGCACTGATAGACACGGCCACACACGGGGGCCCTGCTGGGGAGTTCAGCCGGGCCATGGCTGGGCACACGCCTGCCACCTCCACACCATCGGCTGTCCCCAAGCCTTGGGTGGCTCTTCTAAGAAGCCGAGGCTGGTGGGGGACAGATAACATCTCCCCTTGCCTCAAAACTCTGCAGGACGTGCTGGGAAGGGCGGCGGGTGGGCAGAGATAGAGGTCCGCTTCCCGGTGTTATCACCGCCGGGGCTGCAAACACGATCTGCCCTGCTGGCGTGCCCCACGTCACCTGGCTCGCTTCCTCCCAGCTTCATTGTCTTTTTTTTCTCCAACTTTTCCTCCCTCCAGCCAAATACAATCACTTTTCCTCCCTGCCCCAGACAGAGGTGGCTGGAGTTCCTGGGAGGTGGTGGTGCCCATGCCAGCAAGGCAGGATCCAGAAGGGGGTTGGCCAATGTTTCCTGCCCAAGCAGAGTGCACGGCCCCGATAAGTGCAGCAGGCGAGCGGGAGGCTGGGTGGTAAGCAGTGCAGTGTAGCCAGACTGGCTGTGGGGAACGCTGCTGCCAGGCACGCCAGAATGGCTGTGTGCCGGCCATGGGTGCTGCCAGATTGGCCTGGCAGCAAAATCTGCTGAGGGAAAAGATATGTCCTGGTTTAGCAGAGCCCAGCAGGCCCCAGAGATCATCCCTCTGGACATGCGCTTGTCCCTGGCTGTGCTGGCAGCAGGGCTGCGTCTCTCCAGGCCAGTGGGGCCACATGGATCTGGCAGGCAAGGCAGCTCCATCCTTGGATTTCTGCAGCTTTTCATGTCATTTCCTCCCCTCCCGCCCCCGCTCCAGCTTTATCAGCTCTGTTGAAATAGGTCCCTGGAGGGAAACCCATCGGCGTGGTGAAGCCTTGGCAGGAGGAGAGCGGATGCGGCTCGTCCAGGCGTCCCCGCGGGGTGTTGGGCAGCTGGTGGCAGCTGTGCTGGCAGGAAGCCGTGCAGACACCCACCCCGCACTGGGACCTGCCTGGCCCCCACCTCCCAGGTGGGGAAACTGAAGCACAGCCCTGCCAGGTGGGGAACCCTGAGGCACCTTGCATGGCCACTGCTGCAGCTGGGTAGTGGGTGGTGAACCTTAGCAGTTCTTGCATGGTTGTGCTCCTCACTGGGCAGCTGAGCAGCTGCATTGTGTCCCTCTGCTCTGTCCCGGTGAGTGAAGTGGCTTTGGTCATGGTGTGTCCTGGGCTGCTTGCCCTGTGGGTGCCCTGGAAGGTCTCACTCCTGGGCCAGGGGAAACCCCCAGTAGTGGCCCAGGGAGCAGATGAAGGGCTGGAAAGCAGGCATGAGGAAAAGGATTTGGGGTGTGCTGGTGTGTGAAAAAACGGACATGAGCTGGCACCATGCGCTCACAGCCCAGTCCCAGCCATGTCCCATCCCCAGCAGCATGGGCAGCATGTGGAGGGAGTGGATTCTGCTACTCTGTTCTCCTCTGCTGAGACCCCGCCTGCAGTACTGGGTCCAGCTCTGGAATCCTCGGCACAGCAGAGACAGGGACATGTTGGAGTGGGGCCAGAGGAATGATGGGAGGGCTGGAAGCCCTCTGGTGTATGGCCAAGCTGCGAGTTGGGGTGGTTCAGCCTAGAGAAGGTAAGGCTCCAGGAGACCATCTGGTGGCCTTTCAGTGCCTAAAGGGGGTGATCAGAAAGTTGGGGTCAGACTTTTGAGCAGGACTTCTTGTGACAGGATAAGGGGTGATGGTTTAAACTAGAAGAGGGAGATTCAGAGTGGAGAGAGGAAGGAAATATTTGACACAGAGGATGGCCAAACCCTGGCCCAGATTGCCTAGAGAGGTGGGAGATGCCCCAAACCTGGAACCATTCCAGGTCAGGTGGTCTGGGGCTCTGAGCAGCCTGCTGTAGCTGCAGATGTCCCTGCAAGGACACGGGTGGGACTAGATGACTTTTGGAGCTCCCTTCCAACCTAACCCATACCACAATTCTGTGATTCTACACATCTGGAGCGGTGTGCAGCTGCACTGGCCAGGGTGCTGGGGAGGTTGGCCGAGTGTCAGGGCCAGGTCGACACCAGCAATGTTCTGTGTCTTGCAGCGCGGCCGCCTCGCGGGAGCCACGGCAATGAATGGGCACGCTCTGCCAGCCGGCACGCCAGCGCATCCCCGGGGCTGGCATGAGTTCTGTGAGCTGCACGCCATCAGCACCGCCAAGGAGCTGGCACGGCACTACCTGCGTTTTGCCACCGAGCACCCGCACCATGACCTCCTGGCCGCGGAGAACTTCTCCGTGCAGTTCACTGACCTCTTCCAGCAGTACTTCTGCCATGAGGTGAAGGAAGGCTTTGCCATGAACCAGCTCCGCATCCTGCCCGCCGGCCCGGTGCGGGATTACCGGGAGACACACCGGCAGCACATGGATTCCTCCTTGGGAACGGTGGTGGCCACCAAAGCTGAGATGGAGCAGAGTACCCGTCCTGAACAGCCCAGCCGAGGCCCTGAGGCCACCCCAACAGGGCTGCGCAAGTCCTGGAGCTCAGAGGAGCTGGTGGGGCCGGCACGGCGACCATTCTCGCTCAGCCAACTACGCAGGAGCTGGCGCAGCCTCTTCCGCCGCCGGTCCTCAGATGCTCTTCCCGGGGATGGGGACGGGGAGGCGGCACCAGAGGCATCTCTCAAGCCAGGACTGGGCAAGCGCATCCTGCCGTGGGGGCTGTCGCGGGAGCAGCCCCCCGAGGTGCGCAAGGAGGGGATCCTCAAGTACGGGCTGCTGGATGAGAGCTCCTTGGACAGTGGAACGCGCTGGCAGCGCTGCCGCCTGGTGCTGCGGCGAGCGGGGACACCTGACAGTGAGGAATATGTTCTGGAGCTCTTCGACCCTCCCAAGGTAAGGCCCTGCTGGTTCTTGCTCATTTTGGCCAGGCAGTGCTGTGGATCACTTGGCAGCGGGTTAGGGACAATGCTAGGGTTGATCCTTCAAGGAAGAGTGGGGCCGTAGTGCATCCCTGATCACAAAGGTTTCTCACCCTGTGTGGTGTCTGGGCACTAGGACAAAGACCCAGATGGGTTTGCTGTGCCACTGCAGCCACTCAAGGCTGCACCCTATGTGTTTAAGACTTCTGAGAAGCAGAGCTGAGCTACTGCAGTGTGCTCATCTTTGGGGGGTGAAAGATGCTGTGCCTGTGTGCCAAAGGTGATGTGCAGGTGAATTATTGCCACTGGTCAAAATGCAATTGCATTTCTTCCTGCTGGGACCTGAGGTTTCCAGCTAGGAGTAGGAGCACCTGCCTTGTGAGCTGAGGCTAGAGCTTGATCACCACTCATCCCCAAACCCAACAGACCTGTCCCAGCAAGGTTGGGAGTCACTGGGTCAGGATAGAGCCTGAAGGCTTCCATCCCACTCATCCCCAGCCCTGTGGACCCGTCTCAGCATGGTTGGGGGTCACTGGGTCAGGATAGAGCCCAGTGGCCTCCATCCCAGCAAGGCAAGGAGGCACCAAATCTGGAGATCTGCAAATTCACCCTCTCCCCACTTTGGCATGGCCTCAGCAGCCAGGACATCTGCTCACCTGAGCAAGCTGGGAAAAGGAGGATAAGAATGAAGAGCTGTGCTGCCTTCTGCTCCCCGTGGGGCCTCTAAGGGAGCTGAATTTTACTTTTGTGGCTGGAAATTGAGATCTCAGCTACCCTGGGGAGCTCCCGTGGTGCTTAGACCCAGCTGGAGTGGAGATGACGCAGGATGTGAGTGAGCTGGGGAGCGATGAGGGGGTAGAGGGGGGGAGCTGGGGTGTTTAAAAAGACAGTTCCTCCACATGGCAGCTCTTACGCAGGCCTGGTGGGCTGGGTTTTCTCTTTTTGCTTTTTTTTTTGGTGTGTGCTTGTTCAACTTTGGTGACTTGACTTGTGCTTTGTAAGGAAGGAGCCTTGAGTAGAGCCTTTGAGCTGCCTTTGCTGCTCAATGCAGCCCTGGGGCCAGGGAGCAGCTGGCCAAGTTCCTGCTATTTCTGTCAAACCACCCCAGTGTTAAATATTATTTAATAAAAAAAGAAATCTCAGAAGCACCACCAAAATTGTGCAATCTGAAAGTAAAAGCAAGTTTTGTTCTGGCGGGTCAGGGGTAGCGATTATCTGTCCCAGGGGGAGTGTGTGTCCCCATCCTGGGGCACAGGGAGGTCTGGCTCCCATCAGCATTGCTTTGGGGCTTCTTGGAGGGTGCTCTCAGCAGCTGGGCAGTACCCCTTGGTGCTGGCATGGTGCAGGCTCTAGTCACCCAGATGGCTCTGGGCATGGCACTTGGGGACATCGTTTAATGGCCATGGTGGTCTTAGGTTGAGGTTTGGACTCCACAATCTTACAGATCTTTGCCAACTGACAGAATTCTATGTTGGACCTTGCTTACAGGGAACAGCCTGGTGGGGAGGGGGTGTTGGGCTGTCGCTGGTTCAGGTTCTGCTGCCAGATTTGCTGCAGGCTTTGCTCCTCCTCATCCTCACTGGCTGCTGCCCAGACTTGTCCTTGTCGCTTTCCAAGAGCCAAAAAGTGAAGCAAGGGGATGCCCTCCCAGGGGCTGTTTACTCACCATCACAGGGGGACTTTGGCAGTTGGCATCGAGCATACCCTTCCATGAGTACCCACCTGTGCTTCCCAGCCACAATCATGCCCAGGCACCAACCCTGGGTGTATTTTTTCCTCCCTGTACACGGTATGGCTGCAGTGGATTTGGCCAGCTCCATGCCAGGTAGGAGCCCTGGTGACCCAGCCCAGCTGTGGGGCAGAGCTGAGCCATCCTGGCTGCTGAGCCTGTCCCCAGAAGAATTTTGGGCACAGCATGGGGAGCAGAGCCAGCACCCCACTGGTGCTTACACACTGCAGCGGCACCCTTGTCCCTCAGGACAAGAGCCTGGCTGGGTCCCCACTGCATCCTGTCTGCCACCAGCACCTGGCACTGCCAAACTCAGCTTTTTCCCCTTTTCTATTTCCCTTTTTTTTGTTAATTTTTGACCCCTCCCTCCCCTGGGAAGCGAGCCCAGCACACAGCACATTCTTCCTCTCCCTGCAGCCCCTGCCCAGCTTTGATCCATGGGGAGGAGGCATTTAAAAGGAGACATTTACTCAGTTCACCCAGCGCTCTGCAGCTTTACTCCTTCCACTTTGCAACAAATCTCCATCCCATGGAGATTACCCCATCCCCATGAGGCCAGGGACCCTGTGCTCCCCCAGGACCCCCAGCTGGGGAGTTTCTCAACCAGGCCTGCGGAAGAGGGGGATGTTCCTCACCGGACTCTCCGGATTAAATTGCTTCCTGTGCAAATACTCTCAGGGCGGGTCCTTCCTTTCTAATTAACTGAGCTGAGGCCAGATCCTGTCTTGTTTGCAGCAGAATCCATCCTGCTCCTTTCTCAGTAACTGCAGCTGGATTCTGGGGGTGGTTAAAAACCCTGCACTGGGCTGGTGGGTCCCATTCCCCAAACCCAGCAAGGGGACAAAGCCCAGAGTGGGGGCAGGAGAGCAGCTTTGTGGTGGAGCTTTGTTTTGTTTAAATTTAAAAATAATAATAATAGAAGTTATTTATTATTATAAATATGTTCAGCCTGAAGAAGAGAAGGCTCCAGGGAGACCTTCTGGTAGACTTCAATGCTTAAAGGGGATGATAAGAAAGCTGGGGACAGACTTTTGGTCAGGACCTGTTATGACAGAACAAGGGGTGATGGTCTAAACTAGAAGAGGGAGATTCAGACCACAGAGAAGGAAGAAATGTTTTATACTGAGGGTCATGAGAATCTGGCCCAGGTTGCCCAGAGAGGTGGGAGATGCTCTGACTCCAGAACCATTGCAGGTCAGGTCATCTGGGGCTCTGAGCAACCTGCTCTAGTTGGGGACGTCCCTGTTGACTGCAGGGGAGGTGGACTGGATGACCTTTAAAGGTCCATTCCAACCCAAACCATTCCGTGGAGGGAGTCCCCTTCCCTCCATCCACAGGACACTCACAGGACTTTGCTGCTGCCTTTTACCCATGTCATGGATCTTTCTCTGATTTGAAGATGCTGTTGATCATCATGAAAGATGAATGGTTTCAAATAAGCAATGTTAAAAAAGGTCCCTGGGGACTTTCATTCCTCGCTGCTCTCAGGACCGCTAGGCTTGGTCACCTCTGAGGTCTCTCCAGAAGCAGCCTCCTTTTCTGCCTTTAAATAATATATTGTAATTGGGAGTTCACCTCAGCCTCCCACTGGGAAGGGTTGTCAAGGCCTGGACCAGGCTGCCCAGGGTAGTGGTGGACTCCCATCCCTGGAGGGATTTCAAAGCTGGGAAGATGCAGTGCTGAGGGACATGGTTTAGTGACGACCTGGCAGTGCTGGGTTAATGGTTGGATTTGATGATCTTAAAGCTCTTTTTGAACCAAAATGATTCTATGATTCCATCAAACCAAGCTCCCACATATTCAGCCCCTTGCAATGACCTTGGAGAGGCAGAGTATGTGGGGGAAAGGGATGTGGCCCCACATGTGCCACACCATGACTCAGCCACTGCCCCAGCAATCTGCTTTTGGCAGTTTTTATCTTATTTTAACCCCTGTGGTGAACTCCAGCAGGGCCTCTCTGCCTAATCCCATAACGTGCCTGGCATCAAAGGGAGCAGGGCCCTTTGAAGGGCCCTAATCCCATTTGCTGCTTGGGTGGTGAAGGGCTGAGTGCTGGTGAGCCATGATGGAGCCACCAGCAGTCCCTGTGGCACTGCCTGCCATGGGCATCCTGTTCTCCATGCTGATCTCATGGGAGCATTAACTGGGTGGATGTGGCTTCCTATGCTAGCAGCCACTGCTGGCTTGGTTTTGGCATCACTCCTTCTTTTCCTGAGTGCTGGAAAAATGATGTTGCACAGGTGGGATTTGGAGATACTTAGATGCAGAGGTTGGATCCCAGCTTGGATCCCAACTTGGCTGCAGGGCACTGATGGGCTCAGAGCACCCAGTACAGTGTGGGAAGCACCCAGATACCCACTTTAGAGACATGCTGGAGGGTGCTGGTGTGCTGGGGAGAGGAGGGGAGTGAGGGTGTGGTGCCAGCCACCAGTTCCAGGATGAGGGGATGATGCTCTATGGCATCTGGGGCTAGAACCAGCACTAGTGGGACCATCTTGGTGTCCCACTGGTGCGCATGGAGTAGAAGGCTGCCAGGGTGTCTATAATGCCTGTACATACATACATGTATATATACATCCTGGGTGGATGTATATATGTGCACAGGAAAAACAGTGAAACCCTGGGTATAGTCCCAGGGGTGCAGCACAAGTGGATTCTCTGGTGTCTGATGGTGGGGGTGATGCTCATCGCTCCTCCCTGCTGTCCATGGAGGCACTTTCTCCTCCACCACACTATTTATTCTCATGCAGTTCATAGGATCAAGTAGCTCTGAGGCCTCTCTGCCTCCATAAATGTAATCCAAAGCTGGTGAAAGTGGTTTGCATGTTTTAGGGCATCCCACTGTGGTTTTGGGGCTGTTCCATCAGCCGAATGATCCCCGGCCCCGAGTGCCTTTCCTGTGACCGAATCCTAAACTCCGGCAAAACCCCCACGATTTGTAGCGGAAACGTCCCGAGCCCTTTCTGTGGGCCAGATGTTTTCACAGGAAGGGGAAGGGAAATGGGATTTGCATTTGTGCTGGTTTCTTGATGGCATTTTAATGAAATCCAGCGCATCCCGTAAATTGATGGCACGCCGAGACAAGCTGGGAAGCCTCCTTCCGCCGAAAACCCTGCGGTGCCTGTGCCATGGCTCCTACGTCTTCAGCCCTGGCCACAGGAGGAGCAGTATTTTTATCTCAGCTCAGCATGAGACTGCTTTGACTTCCTTTTTTTTCCCCTCTTATATTTCTTCTCTTTTTTTGGTTTGGTTTTTTTTTTCCCCTCCTTTTTTGTTTTCCTCTTCTTTTTTTTTCCCCCCTCTTCATTTTTTCCTTCCTTTTTTCCCCCCTTTCTTCTTTTTTACTTTCCTTTGTTTTTTTTAACCCTCTTCCCCCCCATCCCTCCCCCCTCCCCCTTCCTTTCACCTGAAGCTGGTTTCTCAGAACTGCCACCTCCTGAGCAGGCAGCTCTTGCACCCGCTGGGCTCTGATTTCAAGCACTTGGGGCTGTGCGTGGCAGCTGGCCAGGCATGGAGTTGGGGGACGTCCCAGCATTGTGGTGGTCCCAATCCCCATCCCACCTCCTCTTGGATCTGCTTTGGACTTCCTGAAACAATTTGGGCTGCTCAAATGTGGTTGTAAGTGACTCGGCTGAGGATATATGAAGAGGGGGTGGTGGAGAGAGGATCTGCTGTTGGTTTCTGCCCACAGGGATTCAGAGGCCACATTTCAGGAAGCCTTGACCCCAGCAGCAGCTGCGTTTTCGTCCTTATCCTAGGCAAATCTCAGGCAAAATGGTTGTTTCCTCCCAGGGGGATCTGTTGCCTGCAGGCTCTAGCAAACCCCGGAAGGTTTGCTGGAGCCTGTGGACAGCAGATGCCTCACGAGAAGGATTTTGTTGGTAATGGGACACATCTCAGTGCCCCATCATCACCCTGGCCCCAGGAAAAATCATCAATCTGGATCCCATTTGGTGTCCTCTATCCTGTGAACCACGTGTGTTCCTGCCCTCATCCTCGTGGTTGGCCCAGGGGCGAGTTGCATCACACCACGTGTGCTTTTCTCTCTTTGCTGGAATTAAAATGTCAGAGTATTCCAGGCTGGAGGCAGGAGGCTGCAGCCTTGATCTTCCAGCCAAGAGTGACCCTGTTGCATTGTCTCTTGGTGGCTGGACAGAGCTGCATCCTTCTGGCATCTCCAGGACCTGCTTCCCTCTCCTTGCATCCTCAGGGACCACATCCCTCTCTTGTCATGTCTCTCCTGCCACGTCCAGGGATCACATCCTTCTTGTGTCTCCAGGGTCAGCATCCCTTTCCTGGCATCCCTCTACCAACATCTCCAGGCACCACATCTCTTTCCTGGCATCCTTCTCCTGGCATTCCCATTGACTGCATCCCAGGGGCTGCATCACATTCCTGGCATCCTTTACCTGGCATCTCCAGGGAAAACATCTTTCTCCTGGCATCCTTCTCCCAACATCTCCAGGCAGCCTTAGGGACCACATCCCTGTCATGGCATCTCTAGGGGCTGTATGGCATTCCTCACATATCTATCTTGGCATCTTTATCCCTGCATCCTTAGGGACTGCTTTCCTCTCCTGGCATCCTTAGGGGCTGCTCCACTCCTAGCATCCTTATCCCTGCATCTCCAGGGACTGCATCTCATTTATAGCATCTCCAAGGCTCACATCCCTCTCCTGACACCCCTTTTCCAGCATCCTTGGGGGGCAGCACATCCTTCTCCTCATATCCCCAGGGCAGAAACCAGGAAACCTTCCGCGGGATAAGAAGGGGAGGGGTTTGGTAGAGCAATTCCTCTGGGAGAGGTGAAACCACAGCCGGAGCCGCCCCGAGAGCCGCCCGCAGACTTTCACCGCCGGGCGTCTGCCTTCCCCGCTGGGCTTTCGGCGCGGCTCCGCTCGCCGTTCTTCGAAGGCGCTCGGGGTGGCTGCCCTGCTGCTGTTGGGAGATTTTGGTGGTGATTTTGCCCGCCCCCCCGCCTCCATTTCCCGTGTCCTTCCCCCCCCCTCCCCCCCCCCCCCCGCCTGCCCCGTCTCTCTCTTTTTTAATTTTTCTTATTTTTTCGTTTTCTTCGTATGGTAGGGTGAGGGCGCATGGGGGAGAGGGGAGGAGGGTGATGAGACAAAAGGTTATTTGTCATTTATTAACCACAACTTTTTCCATCCTTGGTCATGCACGGAAAAAACACTTTTAGCAGTGTAACCGCAGCCTCGGAGTTAATTGCTGAAGAGCAGACTTTCTTATTTTGGAAACTGTGTTGCTGGGGATGGAGCTCGCTGGGGCTTGGTCGGGCTGGGAGGGGAAGGGTGTGGGATGGAGCCCAGACCTGCTGCTTCCCCTTCAGTGCTGGCATTGTTGGGGTAGCAGAAGAAGGGCTCCGAGGTGAAGGCTCCTGGTCAGGCATTGAGCCAGGTTGCCCAGGGAGGTGGTGGAGTCCCCATCCCTGGAGGTGTTCAAGAAACAGATGGCCGTGGCACTGTGGGATGTGGTTTAATGGCCATGGCAGTACTGGGTTGATGGATGGGCTTGATGACCTTAGAGAGCTTTTCCAACCCAAACAATTCTGTGATTCTGGTTTCCTTTATTTATACCTCCTGTCCTTGAAGATCCACCTTGGGGGGTAGGTTTTACCCCATCCCTATGACCCTCTGCTCATGGAGGTGATGCTTCACTGCCAACCAGTGCATGACTGCTGCTGGTCAGGGCCATCTCCTCAGGGATGCTGCAGAGCTGCTCAGGTTGGAAAGCACCACGTGCAACTGGGGGAGTGAGCAAGAAATGGAGATATTAAGAGAAACTCAGGAAAAGGGACTGGGAAAACACTCAATGATTGCTCTTCCCTCCTCCTCTCACAGCTGGAGGTGCGAGGACCCACAGGATGCTGGTGGGTGCAGCCAATGTGAGGTGCCCAGCAGTGTTTTTGGGTGGTTGTCTCTTTCTTTTTCTTTTCTTTCCTACTTTTTTTTTTGTTTTTTCCACGGCCCAGGATGTGGTTGTTTGAGGCTGAGTGCTGCTGCTTTCAAAGGTAAATATTTATGAGAGCCTGCGCAGGCAGTGCGAGGTCTGGAAGGATTTTTCCCACCAACAGGGGCTTGGATTCATCCCAGCTCTGGGATCTGAAAGGATTCTTCCCAGCAACAGGGGCTTGGGTTCATCCCAGCTCTGGGACCTGGAAGAATTCTTCTCAGCAACAGGGGCTTGGGTTCATCCCAGTTCTGGGATCTGGAAGGATTCTTCCCGGCAATAGTGTCTTGGGTTCATCCCAGCTCTGGGATCTGAAAAGATTCTTCCTAGCAATAGGGGCTTGGGTTCATCCCAGCTCTGGGATCTGGAAGGATTCTTCCCAGCAATAGTGTCTTGGGTTCATCCCAGCTCTGGGATCTGAAAAGATTCTTCCCAGCAATAGTGTCTTGGGTTCATCCCAGTTCTGGGATCTGGAAGGATTCTTCCCAGCAATAGTGTCTTGGGTTCATCCCAGCTCTGGGATCTGGAAGGATTCTTCCCAGCAATAGTGTCTTGGGTTCATCCCAGCTCTGGGATCTGGAAGGATTCTTCCCAGCAATAGGGGATTGGGTTCATCCCAGCTCTGGGATCTGGAAGGATTCTTCCCAGCAACAGGGGCTTGGGTTCATCCCAGTTCTGGGATCTGGAAGGATTCCTCCCAGCAGCCAGGGCTTGGGTTTATCCCAGCTGCAACCAATGCTTGTGATGGGCTTTATGATACTCACCATCATCTTGAGATGATATTAAAAATCAAAGCATTGGGGTCAAGGTCTGCTGCAGGGTGCAGCACTGGGCAGGTGGCAGGTCCTGCTTTGGGACTGCAATACCCACCTAGGGAGCATGGAATGCTTCCACATGGTCCCTTGAAGCTCTTGCATTATCCTTGGTGGTAAAACCCCCTGGGTAATGGAAAATCCTGAGGTCATGCACAACCCCAGAACATTCTGGGGACCCTGTGGGGTCCATGCTGGGCACCTCACATCCTCTAGTCTTCTGGGGTCGGGCTTTGGGGTGACTCAGCCCCCAGCTGCAGCCGGCTCCTGCCTGCGAGCAGACACCTTGTTTACTTTCCACGCTTGTTATTTATTCCAGGAAATCATCAGAGCAGCCCACGCTGGAAGGGACTTTGGCTCAAAATAAATCAAAAGCCATAAAGGAACTGAGAGACAGTGCCTGTTCACAGAACCCCCGTAGAGCTCCCAGATCCCTGAACCCCTGCTGGGAATGTGAGCCCCTGGGCTCACTGGTTTGGGGGCAGTGGAGGGCTGCAGGGCTTTGGGATGGTTTGCAGGGTTTTTTTTTGTTACTTAGAGGACTTTGGGGTATTTTGCAAAGGTGTGGGATGGTTTAGAGGTGGTTTTCAGGCTTTTGGGGTGGCTTGCAGGTTTTGGAGGTGATTTTCAGGGGGTTGGGCTGGCTTGCAGGATTTTGGGGTGGTTTACAGGGTTTGGGGGATGGAACATTGACTCAGTGGCCACTGCCTCATTCAGTGGAGGTTGATCAATGCACAGAGGGGAAACCAGCCACCGGGATGAGGGGAGAGAGTTTGTAGTTGGACACCCCCAGATCCCTCCCTCTGGGTATGGCAGCAGCTCCTGGGGTGATGTTTGCAGCTCCCCAGGTTTGATTTGATTAAAAAGGGCCTCAGTGGGATGCTGGGGTCTGGGCTGTGGTTTCTCCCATCGCCTTTCATGGTGCTCAGCAGCCGCTGGTGATGGGAACAGAAGGTGCTTTGTGCCCTGGAGGCAGTGCTTCAGGCCAGCACAACAGTGCCTCTTGTCAGCACTGAGTCCGGTCCCCTCAGGGGTAGCTCTGTCCCATGCCCAGGGCTTTGGGGCTGCTCAGAGATGGGGATGTCTTGGAAACTTTTGGCCTGCTGGTGGGATGAAGATATTGGATGGGGTTTGGGGTGGGCAGTGCAGGTGATTAGCCAAGATCTGGTGAGGCTGATGCTCACACAGCAGCCCACAGCAAGGATTACCACTTGTGCTTCTCTGCTTAATGGAGGCAGGAAACCTACCTTCAGTTCCCCATGCCCAGAATAGAGAAGCCTGTGATGGTTCTCACTTCAGCTGACAGTGGGTTTCAGAGTGAACAGCCCTGGCATGCAAGCAGAGAAGCAGGAATGTGCCACCCTGGGAGACCCTTCAGTGGACATGGAAGAGCAGAGGTGCATGAGAGGCCAGGGTTGTGCAAGGAAAGGGCCTCATTCCAGTACTAACATTGGCATGAGGTGAAGCTCTTCTCTTAGGATCAGCTCTGGTGCAAACATCTGAGGAGGAGCATTGGGATTATCTGTGCTACAGCCCCCTTGAACACTGGGATTAGCCACTGGAGAATGGAGACTGGGATTAGCTGTGCTGCAAACCTGTCACTCTGACTGCTGGTAGTGCAGATCCCTAAGGCTGAACCCCAGGATGAGGCATGGTGCAAACACCCAGGGACACTTGCTGGGATTATCTATGGTGCAAAGTCCTCCAGGATGAGTGCTGGGTGGAAAGTCCCAAGGACAAACTGGGATTATCTGTCAGGCAAAATCCCCAAGGATGGATGCTGGCATTACCTATGGTGCAAACCCCCAGGATGGTCATTGATAGGACAAACATCTTCCACTCTCCAGCGCGACCCATGGTCTTCCCTCTCCCAGCCTCATGAGCCCCTGCTTGTCACCCCAGTGCCCTGTGTGTGGGCAATGGGAAGTGGTTCCCCTCCCCCTTGCCAGGAATCCTCTGGCTTCAGGGAAACTTTGCAAAATTCCCCCATGCCATGGATGTGGGACATGGTTTTACACTGGTATAACCCAGTCCTCACACACTGCAGATCTTGGTGGCTATCTGTCCAGCCGTCTGTCCATCCGCCAGCAGCCCGATGGGTCTGAGCCCTACCCAGGCACGCTGCAGCTCTGGCTGAGGTTTGTCCCTTGCAGCAGGGGCACAGGGGAGGCTCTGTGATTTACAAGAAGCGACAAATCTCGCCCCTATCCATCGGGGACCTTGCATAAGGGCTTGTGGCTCTTCCTCCCCTCCTGTGGTGTGACTCAGAGTGGAAGTGAAAGAGTCAGTGTGGGGAACCCCCCTGTGTGTGGAGGGGCCGGCAGCAGTGCCTGCCACTCTCGAAGGATTTGCTCTCAGTGCCCACAGTCTCAGCATGTTGCCACTGCTGTGCCCCAGCCGTGCCCCTGCTGTCATTGCTGTGCCACTACTGGTCAATAATTGTCATCATTTCTGTGCCATGCCACCACCATCATCACAATGCCACCACCCTCACGGCCCTGTCACTTCCATCATCGCTGTGCCACCACCAGTGTTGTGCCACCACTCTCATTGCTGTGTCACTTCCATCATCACTGTGCTGCTGTCATCATTGCCATGCAATCACCATCATCACCATGCCACTGCTGCTCTGCCACCACTGTCATCCCCATACCACTGCCTTTGCCAGCAGGGCACTGAGCACTGGCCAGATCTGTTAGGAACAGTGAGTGGCCATGGCTCCGTCCCATGCAAACCAGCATCACAGGTCTTGGCAGTGCTTTGGTGGCCAGCGGAAATCAGCTGAGCTGGGGGGAGTCTGGATGGACAGTGGGTGCCAGCACCCTGCCAGTGTGTGGGTCAAATCTAGAGTCTCCTAGGCGTGGGCAGTATACTGTCCCTCTCGTTCCTGGACAGCCAGCTGCCGCCTTCTTTTCCCCATCCAGAAAAGCTCTCCCAGCATCCCTGTGCACCCATGCTAGTCCTGCTCCTTAGGGCACCGGCTCAGAGCATCACAGCATGAGCTTTCCTAGCTGGGCTGGGAGGAGTTTTACTTCCAAAGCCTCTCCATAAATCCAAGGTATCTTTGTTGGGGAGGTGTGGGGGGACTCACTGTGCTGAGCTAGCCCTCCTGGATGGTGGTTTCCCCACCACTGGTCACAGGTGAAAGCAGGAATGGTGAGTGGAAAGGTACTGATCAGGCTGCCGGATGAAGGCTCACCATGGGAGGATAATCCAGCTGCAGTAGATCACCAAATCACCAGCACCACAGCCACCACATGCTGGCCTTGAGCAAACACAGGTTGTGAGGAAAGCAGTGGGTGCAGGCACTGCGGTGAGCTGGGACTGGGGCTTTGCTTGGCGGAAGCACAGCAGCTCCTCTCCTGCAACGCCTGAGTGCAGCTGTGACCTTGGCCTGACCTCCAGCTTGTGCTCCTGGTGCGACCACAGTGCCAAGCTGGCACCGGTCTCCTTCCTATATTTGGCAGGTGCTGGCAAACCCCACTTTCTCCCTGCCACCCCGCCCTCCCCAGGTCCTCCCCGTGCCATGCTGCTTCTCCTGTGCCACAGTGGTTCTCCCCATGTTGGTTATCCTTGTGCTGTGCTCGTTTCTCATGTGCTGTCTTGATTCTTCTAATGCCCTGCTGGCTCTCCTGTGCCATGCTCATTTTCCCCATGCCATACTACTTCTCCAAGAGGAAGCAGTCTCAAGTTGCCCCAGGGAATTTTTAGGTTGGATATTAGGAAGAATTTCTTCCCCAGAAGGGTTGGCAAGCCCTGGAACAGGCTGCCCAGGGCAGTGGTGGAGTCTCCATCCCTGGAGGGGTTTCAAAGCTGTGTAGATGTGGTGCTGAGAGCCATGGTTAAGTGGTGACCTGGCAGTGCTGAGTTAACGACTGGACTTGATGGTCTCAAAGGTCTCTTCCAACCAAAACAATTCTGTGATGATGGTAGCTGTGCCCTGGGGGCTTGGGAGTGCAGCTTTGCAAGAGATCATGTCCCTGGGTGCTTTTAGGGTGGGTGCTCAGATTTGTGCTGAGCTTTCCCCCCTGTTCTCAGGATACTTTGGGGAGCAATAGGATGAAGTCCATGGGTTGGGAGCTGATGCTGGCTGGGCTGAGGGGAGAGCTGGGGCAATCTGCACTTGGCAGTGGTGGGGTACTCAGCTCCACGATGGTACCCTGGCACCTTTCTTGGTGAGAAGGAGGCAGCTGAGTACTGGCTGAGCACTCACTGTGTTGAGTGTGCAGTTTTGGTTACCTGGAATTGCCGTTCTCGGTACCGGCTGCCATCGAGCAGGGCATCTTGCGGCGAGGCGCGTCAGTTCGGGGGGCGGGGGCACCGCGCCTGCGGCAGGCACTTCTCCGAAGCCAGACTGGGTTTTCGGGCACCCTATCTCTCTGCTGCATCATTTCCTTCTCCCTTTGCACTCTCCCTGTCTGCAGGGAAGGATGTGGAGGGCTTCACAGAACTCCCCCCCCCGCCTTTTTTTTTTTTTCCAGGAATTTCTCATTTCCTAGGAAAGCAAAAGGCTGAGCCCCAACCTGCTGATATAAAACCAGCCAGGCTGGCAAGCTGGGCGATGTGCTGGGTGTCACAACCTCCATGTGGGAAAGCAGCCAAGATGGGCAACTCTTTGGCTTTCTCCCTGGAGGACTTTGCTTGGGTTGTGGTTAGCTTCCAAAGAAGGGATAAAAAAACCAAACCCATCCTTTAGGATAAGACCTCAGTGGCACCGTGGCACCTCCTGGCCCCGCTGGTGACACTGATTGCAGCTAGCTAGCTGCAGCTGCAATCAGTGTCACTAGCGGGGCTTGGGGAGGGTTGCCGTGGCAGCACCAACCCTGTTGCACATTGACTTTTGGTGAGCAACTTCTAAGAACTTTCTTTTCAGTGCAGCTGATAAGAGCTGATCCCTCTCACGCTGCGTTTCCGGCCCCAGAGTACATTGAGTCCTCGGTCGAGTGTGTCGAGGGAGGGAGGAAAGGGGAGGGGCAGAGGGGGGTTGGGTGGAGAATGAAATTAAAAAAGCGACCAAACATGGTTTGCTTGGGTGACCATGGAGAGTGCTGAGGTGCCAAGAGCGTGGTAGGGTCATGCAGGTGGCTGGGGAGATGATGTGGATGGCAAGATTGGGGTGAAACAAACATTGGTTGGCAAATGTTTGTGGGGTGAAGCACCCACAGTCTTGGCTGTGGGTTGGAGGGGACCACCAGAGCTGGCATGGGTTAGGAAGGTGCTGGAGTTACTGTCACTGGAGGTGTTCAAGAAATGTGTGGACATGGTTTAATGGCCATGGTGGTCTTAGGTTGATGGTTCGACTCGGTGACCTTAGAGGTCTTTTCCAACCAAAACAATGTTCTGATTCTGTGACTGAGCCTTTGGGATGCTGAAGCTACTGTGTGAATCATAACCAGCCAAAATTTTGTCATGCCACACTGGCGTCAAGCCTGGCACGGAGATATGAGTGCCTGGCATACACCAGCAATTGCTGCACAAGATGGGCTGCATGCTTGGCTCTATCCATGGGGATAAGCATGGAGGGGTCAACTCCATCACCTAGTGCAAGGGTCCCCCCGGGGCCATTTCACACCCAGGAGGGTCCCCAGCACCCCAGATACAGCCTGGTACCAGTGGCAGCTGGGCAAGTGCCATGTGACATGGCCTCACAGCGGTCAGCATCTCCCCCGCCGGTGTGTTGGGTGGCAGAGGAACTGAAAGCTGCTGGGAGGGACATTGTTAGCCTTCTGGAATTGTTTGCTCAGCACTTTTTCATCTGCCTGTGTCAGCATCAAACCAGCCACAGCAACCTCTCAGCAAGCCACCACTGAGCTGACCCTTGCACCCATGACTGGGGTGCTGGCTCTCTGCGCCCCGATTTTCCCAGTGGTGCAGGCTCCCTGGCACATGGTGCCATGCTGGGAACCCCTTTCTCCCTCCTCTCCTCCACCCACCCTTCTACTTCTGGGTCCTTTGTGGGCCGCCTGCTCTGGGCAGCGCTTGACCCACTCAGGGTTCCCCAACAGCAGCTGAGCAGTGCCCTGCAGGGTATTTCCTTGCCACATGGGGCATTTCCTTGCCACACTGGGTATTTCCATGCCCAGAGGGTATTTCTCTGCAGAGCAGGGTATTTCCTTCATGATGCTCTTGCCTCATGAGGGTGGCTCTTGGCAGGCTTGATCCCATCCTGGCAGAGCAGTAGGCTGTGGGGGGTATGTTTTGGGGTGTGAGAGGTGGTGGGGCTCAGCTCAGCCACCGTGTTCCACTCCACAGGGCTCGAAGCTGAAGCTGCACGCTGCTTGCTCTGCCATCCAGGAAGTGCGCAGGTGCACACGCCTGGAGATGCCTGACAACCTCCACACCTTTGTCCTCAAGGTAGGGCCCTGCATCCAACCCCAAGGCTTATCCCTCCCTCTGGCATGCACATAGCTGCCCAAAGCTCTTTGTGGTAGTGTGCCAAATTTTGGTTCCTCTTCCCATCCAGGGAAGGAGTGCACAGGGGGATGTGGTGTGTAGGGCGGGGGATGCTCTGTCCCATCTGGGGGTCAAGGTCAGTCCCTGAGCATGGGTGAGTGGGAGAGGGATGCACATCTCTCTCTCACTGAAGCCCCTGTGTCCCTCTTTGATGTTCCCCAGGTCACCAATGCTACCGACATCGTGTTTGAGGCGGGGGATGAGCAGCAGCTCAACTCCTGGACAGCTGAGATCCGGGAGTGCGCACACAGAGGGTAAGCACTGGGCTGTCCCCAAGCCTGGGAATGAGGGCAGTCGCCCCATGTCCCCAGCATCATTTCTGTCCCCCAACCACTGGTGCTCAGCCTGGCTTCACCTGTCCTTGGTAGGTCTGATGTGGGTGACCCTGAGCTCCTGGCATGTCGGCATCCTGACCCTGCAGCCACCAGCCCCACCAGCAGCACTGACACCCTCAGCCAAGGTGAGCAGTGGGGACACCCATGGGACCTGGGGACAGGGCAGAATTGCTGGGTGCTTCCTTCACTGCATGGGGGTCCTTGCCGTGCTTGGCCAGGCTGATCGGGCAGGGCAACAGAGCCAGAGGGGAGGGGGACAGAGGATCCCCTGCATCCCCAGGGTGCTCATCCCTGTGCCCTGGCAGGGGCGACACCAGGGTGCCCAGGGGAGGCGGCAGGGCCGAAGATGGAGCAGTTCCTCTCCTCTTGCCCCTGGTTCCACGGACCCATCTCCCGAGTGAAGGCGGCTCAGCTGGTGCAGCTGGGGGGGCTGGAGGGCCACGGAGTCTTCCTGGTGCGGCAGAGCGAGACGCGGCGCGGCGAGTACGTGCTCACCTTCAACTTCCAGGGCAGAGCAAAGGTACAGGCAGGAGAGGGGCTGGGGAGGTGGTGGGAATCTCACAGGAGCCCCTCGGGGAGCTGCGGTGCAGTCCATGCCCCATCCCACCCCGAGGAGATCCTCTCCTTTCTTGGTCCCGGCCCTGATGCTCGCAGAGGGCTGGTGGCCCCATGGCCACTCCTGGCGGGGAGCAAAACCCCTGCAGTGAGCAGAGTACCGCGGGCTGGGGATGCAGCACTTCATGCTGAAGCCTTGTGTCCCACCCCAACCCCGAATATCCCTGTGTCCCTCCGTCATCTCCTCCAGCACGGGAGCCGCTGGAAGGGTAACAGGTCCCTGCTCCTCCCGCAGCACCTGCGGCTGGCGCTGACGGAGCGGGGCCAGTGCCGCGTCCAACATCTCCGCTTCTCCTCCATCGTGGAGATGCTGCACCACTTCCACCGCTACCCCATCCCGCTGGAGTGCGGCACAGCCTGTGACGTCCGGCTGTCCAGCTACGTCGTTGTCCTGCCCCAGCCCCAAGGTACGTGGGCATGGAGGGACAGGGACATTCCCATGGGGTGAAGGGATGGGGAGTCTTGGGGAGCCTTGTCCCAGTGGGAAGGTCCCCGGGGTAGATGTGGGTGTCCCAGGACTGGGCAGGGCTGAGCCCTTTGGCCACAAGCGGTAGTGGGAACTGGCATCATCTAGGCAGGGGCACAAAAGGTGACTCCCGAGCTCCCAGCTTCCTCTTTTGAGAAAGGAGAAGCTGCCTCAAACCACCGGCCGCTCCTGCTCCTGGGGTGGGGGTGGGATGCTCCTTGCACCTTAGGGTGATGGGGCAGGAGCATGCCACCAACCAGACATCTCCCCTCCACCCACAGCTCCTGGCTCCAGCACCACGGTCCCTCTCCCCTTGTCCATCCCCAGCTGGAGCCCTGAATTCAGTCTTACCCCCCACACCTCCTCCTGCCCTCATGGCCACGACGAGAGCCCCCCATGTCCCCCTTCGGAGCAGATCTTCCACCTGGTGCCACCCCCGGCCGAGCTGGCGCAGAGCCTGCGCCCGAGCAGGGCCGCTGCGGCTGCCGGAGCCCGGCACCGCGATTCGGACTACGAGGTGGAGGCACCGGGGCGGGGCCACGTCCGAGCCATCGACAACCAGTACACGCCGCTCTGACGGGCACCGGGATGCACTTTCAGGTGGAGAAATCCTAGAGACCTTCCGGATATTCCATCGAGAGAACGAATGTACCTAGTCTCTTCCTTCTGGTTAGGGATGATTATTGTATTTTTTGCAAGGAAGGGGGTAATTTCTCACTCCAGTACGAGTGTGCTCCCTCCCTTCGGCCTGTTAAAGGGCCTTTTAGTTGTATTTCCAGTTGTTGTTTGTTATCAAAGCTTTCTGGTTACTGTTTACACACACCGCTCGTGCCTGCATCCGTGCCGAGCACTGCGCCACGGGGCTCGGTCTCCTGCCTGTCCCTGACACGGCAGCATCCTTACAATTGGAGAGAGAGGGGAAAAAAAACCCAAAACATGGGGGGGGAAAGAAGGGGAGGGTGCGGGAGGGGGGAGGAAAGCCCCAAAATAATAGTGAATTATACAATGCGGGGGGGGGGGGGGAGGGGCGGCGAAACACACACACACACAAAGAATACACCAACAAAAAGGGGGGGGGGGGAAGAAAAGGAAACCCCCAAAATAATAGTGAATTATACAATTGGAGAGAGGGGGAAAAAAACCCATAGAAAACACCCCACCCCCACCCCCCCTCCAAAAAAAACAAAGAGAAAAAAGAAAAGGAAACCCCCCAACAACAATAGGGAGTTATGAATTCATCGACCAGTTGCTGCTGTGGGCCAAGCCCAGTCCTCCCCATCCCAGCTCCTGCTGCCAAACCCTCCAGCAACGCCCGGACCTGCCGGCGCTGAGCTTCCCGCGTCGGGTGGAGATGATGATCAGAGTTCGGGCTTTCTTGTCAGATAAGGTGAAAACTGGCTTTTCTTGCTCTCCTTTCTTTCTTTTTAAACTCAGCACAACTGCAGTCGCTCCCTGCACTGAGCCAGAGCAATACTCACAGCATTAGCCTTGCTAATTAAGAGGTGAACACTAACTGCGCCATCGTTGATAATGTCACTAGCTGAGGACTAACGTGGAGACTGATGGCGAAGCGCTCCCCCCGGTGATGGAGGGATGATTCCAGTGGTGGAAGTGGTTTATCCCAGTGCTGGAGGCTTTTGAACCTGTGATGGAAGTGTTTTGGAGGCCTTTTATCCTGGTGGTGGACGATTTTTCCGCCATGGTGGAGGCTGCCTCCGTCAAGGGACAAAATTTTTGTCCTCATGACAGAGGCTTTTTATCATGGCGATGGAGGAATCTTTATGCCCTCATAGGAGCAATTTTATCCCGGTGATGAAGGCTTTATATCATGGTGATTGAACTGCTCCAACCCCTCTGCTAGGGGTGGAGACACCACCCAACCTGGTCTAGCGGGAAGTGCCCCTGCCCATGGCAGGAGGTGGGGGGAATTGGAACTAGATGATCTCTAAGGTCCCTTCCAAGTCAAACTATTCTATGACTCTATCCCAGTGATGCATTTTAGGCACAACTCTAGGGATTTATTTGGTTTTTTTTTTCCCTAACCCCTATATTTTTTTACCCCATTCCCCCACTGATAATACCCTACAGCAGAATTTGGCAGTATTTGAAGCTATGCAACAGCCTCTTGCAGGTGAGGAGGGGAGGGTGTCCCTTTGGAATGTGTCTCCTCTCCTGGAGGAAAAGCCTCTCCCAGCCCTGCAGAGGGACTGCACCCTCTGCACCCTGCAACGCGCCTTAGGTGGAGGAGGCTGATGGATCAGCATCTCCACAGCTGTAGTTACACACCCAACAGCCACTTGCACCTCTTCTGCTCCCCCCGCCCCCCCAGGAACACTGCTTGCTTGCACAGCGAGTTGCACGCCAAGCAAGACGTAGGCGCTGCCATAATTCCCACGGGAACAACTGTGCATCCCTGGGGCTCCATGGCCCTCATCCTCAGCGAGGACACCCGCACAGGCGCTGGAGCCGGCAGCACAGACGTGGCCCAACCTTTGCTGCCACTTCCAGGCTTGGTGGCATCGAGCCCTGGTGCCACTCTACCTGGGGCAGCTGGCGCAGCTGTGCCAGAGGAAGTGCTTCTTCGAGCTGCTGTTATTTTAGGAATGAGGAAGGGGCTGGAGCTGTTGCAACACAAGGGAGAGGATGTTCACAGCCTTCAACTTCCAGATTTCTCAGCACAGGCCATGCTGCACTCCCCAGGACTACTGGATGCAAAACTCCCCTTGAAATTTCATTACAAGAAAGCTTTTATGGTTCTTTTCCTTGAAATTGCTGTATTGGTGGGAGCCCTCTGGAGCATGAACATGGAGGAATTCATTTTAAAGCAAGCAAACAAAAAAAGCCTGGTTGGGGTTGAGTGAGGGAGTTTGGTGAAAATCCAGCCTCCAGGCAGGGCTTTGCTGTTAAGCCAGTGCGTGTGAGCCTAGCTGGCAGCAAAGCCTGAGGAGCTAAGCTCAGCTCAAGGTCAGAAATTGAAGGGCAAGATCATGGTGCTGTTGTGCTGGGCTGGGCCAGGAAGGGCAGATGTAGCTCAGGCAGGAGCCAAGATCAGGCAGGGCCAAAATAACCAGAGCCAAAGGCAGGCCAGGGAGCAGCTGTGAGAGCAAATCTGGTTTTATTAGTAGTCAGAGGATGAGGGCTGGGAGAAACTGGATACTATCGACTTGAGAAACCGCTTTCGATTTGCATTTTGTGCCTCCTCAGCTCTTGCCCCAGCCTCTCCTGGCTGGCTTTGTGCATTCAGAGCAGGCAAAGTCGGTTTTTTTTTTCTCCCTTTCCCCTCTTTAAAATGACTTTAAAATGCTGGGCCGGGGGGGGGGGGGGGGGGGGCATGGGGAGCAATCCTGTATTTCAGCAGGGAGCAGTGTTTCCCAGCACTGGGCACACACCATCACACACTCACTCTTGAAACTGGAGCATTAAGAGCAAATTGCAGTGGCTGGTCACACCTCCAGCACGGCTGGAGGAACAAAGCCAGCCCTGTCCTCGGCTGGAACTCCTGGGCTGTATCCACATCCCCTTTCCCTCCCTGGAGCAGCACAAAGGCTGCAGCGAGCGGCAGGAGCCTACAGCCAGGGCTGGCTTGTGCCAGACAAGTCAGCTCCCTCTTCTGCTAATAAATCACTCCCCACAGTCTTGCATTTATAGGGACGAAGAGGGGAAGGGGATGAAGCACAGCACGAGCTGTCAGCTCCTTTACCTGCTGGGGTGCGTGGTTCCCAGGGCTCACACATCTCAGGAAACACTTTTCACATGCTAAATCCTGCTCGCAACGAGCTGACTTTAGTCCTGCTGAGCTCCAAGCAGCCCCCCAAAAAAAGATGAGGTGGTCTCGCCTGAATCACCCCTACGCTCAGAGCATCTGCAAGGAAGAAGGGGCTGGGAAAAGGGATGGCTGTTCCCAGCTGGCCCAGCTCCTGTCAGCGAGCTCAGATGCTGCTGGGATGGGTTGTTTTGGCATGTTGGGGCTTATTGTTGGAGCGCCAACAACTCGACACGCACACGCATGTGGTTATTTTTCACCTGCAGTTTAATTGTGAGGGGTTCCTCTGGAAATTGCTGTGCTTGATTAGGAAAATAGACCTTGGGTTCATTATCTCCCCGTCAGCCGCTTCCCCTGTGCAAACAATCTCCTGTTCCCCCCAGCAGCAAGCAAAAAAAGTCACTCTGATTATTTAATAGAATTATTTCCATCTCAATTCTCACTGACAAGACAGCCAAGGGCTTCCCAGCCACCCAGCTCCACCATCTCTCCACCTCAGTCCTCTGCTCTGCTGCAGCTTGGACCCGCTGTGGTCCCAGCCTCAGCTGCACCAGGACCCGAGGGGTTTGGGGGCCACTTCCCCAGCTCCTGGAGGGCTGAGGAATTCTGTTTCTCCAAGAAACCCTCTGGCTTGTGACACAGGTCAGAGCCTGAGTCACAGCCCTGCCTTTGCTCCTGCCAGCACACAGCTATCCAGCGCCTGTGGTACCACAGCCATGGGCAAAAAGCATGAAACCATTCCATGGAATACAAGCAACTTGAAGGAATTTTTATAGTCTTCTAGCAAGTTGGGAGAAAAGCCTAGGACTTAGCAGGGCTTTTGGTGGGATTTCTGAAGTATTAACATTGAGTTTGGGGAGGAAGGAAGCCAAGGGCAGAGCCCCCACATCTGTGCTTCAGAGGAGAAAGAGCATTTCCTAGAGCTGAAATAAAGTCAGGTGTGACCAGGGGCTTGTGCCTTGGCCTCGGAGATGTGTGTGTGAAACACCAGTTTGGATCCAACACAACAAAGCCATAACCAGCAGTGACTCTTGGTGCCTTTGCCCGATGACTGCTCATGCAGCCCCCCCAGCCCTGAGGAGAGGCCCATTTCAGTGACTCAGGACAGCTGGGTTTTGCAATAAAGGTGAAAATCAGGCAGTGCCTTCACTGTGACAGCAGGGAGCTGGCTTAGTGCATAATCCAAGACTTAGGTCCAACCAGAACTTTTCCCCATCTCCATCTTACACTTCACTTGGTGTTTGCTGACAAACCCTCCTAAGAGTGCCTTGTGCATGTCCCTGTGGGTGACAGGTTCCAGAGAAGTTCAGGCAGGATGCATTAGTCAATCTCTTCATCCTTCCCACATCCCAGCTCTCAGAAATGGCACCAGCACTCCACAGCAGGTTACCAAACACTGACACCACCGTTGCCTCAATGATGGCTTTGGCACGAAAACTATTTTGGGGCAAAGCTTTCAGGAAGAAGTCCAGGGGTGAGGCCGAAGCTTCTCATTTCTTGCAGCCTCCAGGCCACAGAACACTGCTGTCATCCAACCACTGCAGTTTTACTCTAACAAGTAAATAAAGCCTTGAAATCTTGACTAACAGGTTTGAGCATTCCAAATTTTAAGCTTGTTTGATGCCAGCAGACCCAACCTTCACCAGCATCCACCGGAGGTGGGGAGGCGACTGCGCATTCTCTAACTCAGCCTTTAGCAGGATGATTGAAGCCAACAGTTTGTTGGATGAAAAGTGTTAACTGATCTGAACATTCTACTTTTCACCTACACAGAATTATCCTTCTTGTAGAGTAGTTGGTTGGTTTTTTTTCTATGTATTGTTTCTGTATGTACTGTACAAGTAACTTATTCTTGAATAATGCAATTTTACCATAATATTAAAAACAAATCTGCTCTTAATAAACTGTTTTCAGAACTTGTTTCTTGCTTTTAGTCTTTAATCCGATTCTCTGTAGGTGCCTGGATACTACTTTAGCAGATATTGGATGCTAAAAGACAGAAACTCTGCCTTAGAAATGAAAAGCAAGCTGTGGGTAAGCTGTTCCTTCCTGGACACATTCAATGAGCCCTGCCCCAAGCCACCAAGACATCCGTGCTGGTCTCATGCCCCCTGCTGCCCACCTCAACAGGAATGGGTGATACTTTACTAGGCTGCTGACCTAGGAGGATTGAGACAAAAGTTTAAGTGCTGTTTATGTTCCCCTGTGGATTTTTCACCAAGCCATGATGTGATGTGCTGTCCATGAAAGCTTGTCCAGTCTGCTTGCACTGCCTCTGAAGTGCCACCATGCTGTAACCCAGTTCGAGCATCACCTTCAATTAGAACTGTGTTATAACCCAGTTTAACCAGGATCACCTCTGGGCTAGAACTAGAACCCAGTTTAACCAGTATCATACTTTGGTTGGCCATCATAAGATGCCTGCACTGTACAGAACAGTTAGGAAGAGTACAACACAGCAGCAACTGGCCTGTGCATAACGAAAGCAGGTGGTAGCGACTGCTTTCTCCTCTCCTCCTTACAGTACTTTTGCTATCGAATCCTTACTCTGATTTCTTCCTTTCCTTCTGCAGCATCACCAAGTCCTGTTATGGTTTTATCATCTTAAGACTCAAGGCCCAGTCATAGAATCATGGAATTGTTTTGGTTGGATCAGACATGTAAGATCAAGTCCAACCATTAACTCAGCACTGCCAGGCCAGGTCATCACTAAACTGTGTCCCTCAGCACTACATCTCTGTGTCTTTCAATCAGCTCCAAGGAAGGGGATTCAACCACCTCCCTGGGGAGCCAGTTCCAGGGTTTAAGAATCCTTTCAGTGCAGAATTTTCTTCCAATATCCAACCAAAACCTTCCCTGGTGCAAGGTGAGGCCGTTTTTTCTTGTCCTGTTACTTGGGAGACCAAACCCACCCAGCTCCAACCTCCTTCCAGGGGAGTCAAAGAGCCAGATCATCTCCCCTCAGCCTCCTTTTCTCCAAGCCAAGCAGCCTCAGTTCCCTCAGCTGCTCCTCACAATATTTGTCCTCCAGCCCCTTCCTCAGTTTACATTACCCTCCTCTGGGCAACGGACCTGCCTCCAGGTCCTCAACATCCTTCTTGCAGCGAGGTCCCCAACACGGAGCCCACCGCGAGTTGCGACATCTTCTACGCCAGAGCAGCGCAGGGGCCGAGGAATTAAGGAACTGAAGAAATGCTTCAAAAAACCCTCGAAACAAACTCCTGCTCTCGAAACCTTCCACTGCTTTTTTGCCAAAGCCCTGCAAGTCGAAGCTGACACAAGTTGGGTTTTGTGGAGGTGGAGAGGGGTGGAAGGGGCAGGGCGGGGGGTGTGTGTGTGGGTGGGGGTGGCAAACACACACGACACGGTAGCAGCACAGGACAAAGACACAGAGCAAAAGCTTACCTGGGCGATAAAGGAAAAGCTTCTTGCTGCCGTCTAGGGTGGCAAGCTGGAGAACACAGTAAAGTGAGACACGGGGTAAAACAAGACGCAGACACCGAGTGGGGTTCAGTTTTTAAAACTTTTTTTTTTTATTTTATTTTATTTTTTTTTTTGTATTTTTTTTTTTTTAAGTTTTTATTTTATATTATCTACAAAGTAAAAGTTTGGTTTTTTTTTTTGTCAGGTTTTTTTTTTGTGTGTGTGTGTGGGTGGGTTTTTTTTTGTTGGGGGTTTTTTCCTTAACTTAAAAGTCACATCATCACTGTCTCATCAAACGTGATTTATAAATAATAATTCATCAGTTTGACGATTAGAATGTTTGCTCTTTTTTTTTTTTCCTCTTTTTTTTATCCTTTTTTCCTCTTTTTTTATCCTTTTTTCCTCTTTTTTTATCCTTTTTTCCTCTTTTTTTTTTATCCTTTTTTCCTCTTTTTTTTTTTCTCTCCTTTTTTGTTGTTTTTTTTGTTGTTTTGTTTTGTTTCTTTTTTTTGTGTCGTTTTTGTGTTTCTTTCTTTCTTTCTTTCTTTTCTTTTTTTTTTGGACTGAACCTGTTTCAAGTTTAGTTTAGAAGTAAAAGGGATCGCTCCGAGTCTTGATTTTTTTTTTGTTTTGTTTTGTGTCGGGTTGGGTTGGTTTTAGTGAACAATAGCAGCAAGAATCGCTCTTGTTACTTCTTTTCGCTAGCTGAGGAGTTCGTAACTTTGAAGGGTCATTAAAAAATAAATAACTTCCAGTTTGTTTTGTTTGTTTTGTTTTGTTTTTCAGCAAGCAGAGTTGGGGGGGGCACTTGCAGGACTCAAAAAAACAGATACAGTGCATGGAATTATGGAACAGCCCACAAGTTCCTAAACGCCTCTACTCAGTCCGAATCTCTCCCACTGCAAGATGAACTGTTAGCATTCCTAGTGGATGTTACAAGAAAGAACCAAAAAAAATCAATTTTGTGTGTTTTTTTTTTCCTCTTTCCTCTGTTTGGCTTTTTTTTTTGCTTTTTTGTTTTGGTTTTTTTTTTTTTAAACAAAATAAAATGAGATTCTAGAGTTTTCTGTGCTTCCAGTTGGCAGAAGCAGTAGAAGGAGGGTATTTGGCCTACAAAAGGTATCCAGCCTTTCAGTTATTCCAGATGAGCCTTACAACTGCTGTTGGTGGTGGGCTTGTACTGTAAAAAAAAAGTTCAAATGTAAATAATAGATTGGCAAGCCACACAACAGTTTGCTAGTAAAGTGGTCACAGGACAACTACTGAGCTCAACTTTTGCTTTATTCTTTTATTTTTCTTTCTTTTTTTTTCTTTTCTTTAATTTCTCTCTTTTTCTTTTTTTTTTTTTTGAGAACAAAACAAAACCCTGCACATCAAGATGTCCTCTGGATGTCTTTTTTTTTCTTTTCTTTTCTTTTCACTGTACCTAAAAGCCTCAGAAAGCAGCCTGGTTCTGCTCACACATTCCCCACCCCCACCCCCCCCCCCCAAGAAACACGCTCAGGTAACTACACATCACTACGAGAGTTTTGAGAGGCTGTTTTGGAAATGAATTAATAACAACACCCGGGTAAGGTTAAAAGTTAAAGCAGCAAGCAGTCATACACAGCACCACCTTCTCCCCCCAAAAAGTAAAGCTGCAGAATGTTACTCTGGATTAAAGATTAGACTCCAGCTGTCAGGAAGTCTAACAGCCCTACCCCCACGCAACATTTTTCATTCCTATCCTCAAGACCCAGCACTTTTCAATTGAATACCACCCCCACCCCACCCCACCCCCCCGCCCCCAGCTTGTTATAAACAGGCTACACACAGTCCATCCCCCATGGCAAAACCACGGCAAAACCTGGAAGAACACAGTCCCACAGCATCCACATCGTTATCCACTTCTCTACTTTGGCTAGAGAGAAGCAAAACTTTTGCTAAATTAGCTCAACCTTGTACAATTAGCTCAACCTTGTACAATTAGCTCAACCTTGTCTGCTTATCTAGGCCCAGCACATTTGAGCTGGCAAAAGTAGAAATGCAAAATGCAGGAACGCTCTGCCTTCAGCAGTCTGCCGCTCTACAAGGACATCATCAGCTGGTTTGGGTTTTGGTTAATTTTGTTTTCTTTCTTTATTTCATTTTTCTTTTTTTTTTTCTTTTTTTTTTTTTTTTTTTCTTTTCTCTCCCCAAATCTGGTTCATAATAACTCTCCTCACTCCCACGACCTGGCTCAGTTACGGTGCAGGTCTCCCGGGCACACACTCCTCACCTGAAGGGTGCGTCATATAGGGGAAATGTGTTGTTGTCGAGACTGGAATGGGCTGTAGTGCACTTTGAGCGATGGCGGCTTGGGGACCACCAGGTGGCTGTGTCGTCATTAGCATCATTGGAGCATGGGCAGTTGGGTGAGAAGGAACCATTCCTGACTGTACATGAGCCTGAAACAAAGAGCTCTTTAGTATAATGGTCACAAGGAGGCATCACTCCTGGCCACATGACTGTCAAAAGTTTTCTCCAGCTGTACCAGTAAATCCAGAGATTTACTCCATTTTAACTAGATTAGCTATAGGGATTAAGTCAGAGATCTTAACACAAAAATAACTGGGGGGGGGAGGAATAAAAGAACAACAACAACCAAAAAAAAACCCAACCCACAAAAACATAACAAAAAGGGGGAAGAAAAAAAAAAGGGAGGGCAGGGGAGGAAAAAAAAAAGGGCTCAAATCCTTACTGCTGGCTCTGAGTCACATTCTCAATTGCAACCATTTGGATGGTGAGTGCTGGGAGAAACTGCCAGCATTAAACAGTGGGATATTTAAACAAAAACCCCCAAAACCCTCAACACATCTTCAAAACATCATTGTATGACCTAGATCAAAGTACTCCCCATGCAGAGAAGGTACTGGATGCAGGTAGGACCTTCACAGGCACTGGGAGCCCAGTGTCCCTTCCCTCGGCTGCTCCTTACACAACTCCACGTTGGTTCATGGCTCCCTACCCTAGAAACCGCTCCCCCCCGGTGACCTATGCCCACATTCTGGTTCATCTGAGCAGTCATTGCAAGATGAGTGATTTCATCCCTTTACACTGTTAGGTCAGCTTTGTTCTGTTTCCAGTTAAGCTCATCACAGTCAAGGGCCTTGTGTAATCTAAGCAATCATAGTTAAGTCTCAGCGGAAAAAGGAGATTAATCTTCAGGATGGCTGATCACCTTCTGGCAAACAAGTTCAGTAACTTGTTAGTTGGCTTCATTAGCTCAGAGTGGTTCGTGACTCTAGAGACCATCTTTTTTTTTTTGGTATAATAAGCTAGGAAACACTAGATTCTTAAAAGCACAACACATTAAAGAACTCTTTGAGCTCTCAGCAGGTTTCTCTTGGACAAAAAAAAAAATCAAAAGCATTTGTAGCTAAGGTTTGCTTTGTCCTTCTACCAGATCCCAGTGACAAGAGCACTACAGTGCAGTAACTGCAGCCTCACAAAAGTTTCACATGCCAGTAAAGACAGATAGCAGGTAGTGGCTATAATTTTATTTCTTAAAGACAAAAGGGTTACTTGACTCATCACAGACATTCCTCAAACTCTTTATCAGACTTCCACTGTATTAGTAGCACTCAAGAAGCCTTTGAAGGCAGGAACTGCAATTCAAATCTCACTCTTGCTCTAAAAAAGGCTTAGAAGATAAGGCTGTGAAACAGAAATACCTTTCAGGATCAGCACCATTTTTACTTTGACAAACATGCTATTACAGCAGCCATCACCATAAAGCAGCTGTACTCAACACACACATGGGGTAAAATGTTCTGCTGTGGCTCAAATGCTTCACAAACTGACAGCTGGCAGTACTCTGTCGTGAATTTTAAAGTACTGTTTCTCAAGTGAGATCTCTAACAGCTCAAGATTCATCTGATAACCTAAAGGGAAATTCATCTGATCCCCTGTGTTAGCCTAACTGAGATTCCTACTACTGCATGGCATTTCAGAATGGTATTCACAAGTTGGAAATGAGGCTGCTAAGAAACTATTAAACCCCAGCGATTAGTTTCCCCACAGTGGAATAATCACACACATTTCAAATGTCTTTACAGAACTGTAGTTATTCCTTCATTAGAGACTTTTGAGGGAACTACTTCATTTTGAAACATCAGTTAGTCTGGTGTAAGTATTGTGGATTATAGATGGAGTTTTAATCCTAAAAACATTACCAGAGAGGAGACTGTGGAAGTCAAAACTCAAGGGTGAGGCAGCTTTGCCTGTGATTGGTAAAGAATCCTGACTGAATGGTCAGTTCTGACTCACACTTGCATCTGATTTGCTTTAGAGAGGTTTGCTTAAGTGCTTGGCACACAGAAAGGCAGCAATGGTCACATCCTACAGTGTGTACAGCACAGTTCAGGTATGGTTTTACCTTTAAGCTGACCTCAGAACGAATATGTTTTGTGTTTCAAGGGATGGCACTGAATGTGCCACTAAGCCAGGAGCTTGCAGCAAGACCCTTCTGAAGGGCTGCATGCAAGGCACCTTGAGAAGCTCTACAACCTGGGCATTCACACCAGCGCCACCACACCAGAGCAAAGATCTTGATCCTGGCAGAAACCAGAACGTGGGAGGACATGGCAAGATGCCACAGTAGTAGTCAGGTTTGGACATCCTCTCCTTATCCTCCCAGAGTAGAAAAGCAGAGAAATTAAAAGCCTAAGAGAATTAAAAAGCTAAAAAACCTCAACATCAGTAAAACAGCTCCTAAATACCTATGAACTCATTGGCTTAACTGACTGTCCCAGGGACCAAAGCAAAGATTTTCATCAGAATTCTGCAAGGGATTGGACACCTAATTAGACTAACCTCCCTAATTAGTTAGTCACGATATCCCAAACTATTGTTAACCTGTATGAGAAGGAGTAAGCCAGACACCAACTACTTGGTCTGAAGAAGAAATTGTGCAGGCAAATTACTGATTAACTTGGCTCCTTGACAAAGAACACTAAATCCAGGAGTTTAGTAAACGTCAGGAAATCTTTGTAACACTGCTTTAAGCAGAGCTCTTTATTAATCAATCATGTGCTTCCCTTCCCAAAATCCTTGGGTTTTTTTTTTCTTCAGTGAGTTGACCACAAGAGAGCAGTTAAGAAAAGTGAGTTTATGGTCCTGAAGCAAGGACTGGTAAGTTGCCCAATAATCACAGGGGATCTTCTGCATAAGCAGATTGTTTGGAAGCGCACAGACACACACACACAGAGGTTTTCCTTTCAGCAAGGGTTGTCTTGCAGTCATCTGCACTGCATCTCACCTATCTCCCACTGCAGTGTCCTGCTGCTCCCTAGCAATCCTGTGTCATACCCTTTACTGGATGTATACATTTGACTACAATGCAGAGCCTACAACTGCCACCAAAAGCAGCAGTTCAGCCCTCCTCCTCCACTCGGCTCTCACCTCCAACCTTTCTGTATGTCAGCTCTTCCTGTGATCATGCAGTGAACCTGAGTAGTGAACTGATTTGACTGAGAAAATAGCCTAAAATGGGGGTAGGGGAGGCAAACTTCAGCTGAATCATGTCCCCAGTCTGGTTTGCTGCATGGCCCAACAGTTCTGTGAGAGGAATGGTGGGGCAAGACAAGGATGGGAGCCGGGAACTGGGAAGAGAGCTCAATTTCTTTCAGTAGCAGTGCCAGGTTAAGATGGTCTTCATTAAACTACAGTTGTAGATGCACTGGGTGTTGGAAGCTGAGGTCCAAATATCTTGTAAAATTCTAAATAAAGGCAATGTACAGACAGAAACCTAAATAACACAACAGGTAGTCTGTGCTGAGAGGTGACAGAATGGAAATCACTTCAGCAGGCCCGACTGTCCTAACTTTTGTGGCATTAAGACATTTAGTCTTGAAGGTTGTTAAACTGTGTTTACCTGGGGGACATGGGCCATGTGTGGCGGATTGGTATATGCAGGTTGAACATGGGAGGGATGAATGGTGAAGACTGTTTGTTGTGCTGTAGGAAAACTATTTTGTGGAGACTGCGTGTTGGAGCCTGGCGTCATGGAAGGTGGGGTTGGAGCTAGACCTGCGTGGTAAATTGCCGACTGCTGCTGTGGGTTTGCCAGGTGGAGTGCCTGAGCAGCCTGGTGCTGATGATGCTGCAAGAAAAAAGAGAGAGAGAGGATCATTTAGGTGTGGTCTAGAAGAACAAAACATTTACTCTGCAAACTGGCATGAAACAGGTTTGCCAACTGCTCTCAATAGTGATTCTTTACATGGCAAACCTAAAGATCTAAGGTCAGGAGGAAACTAAATTCAATTCCACCAAGCTCATTTCCTCCTTGAACTATGAAGTCGTGTGAGCAGGAGTCTGGAAAATAGAACCTGGACTGCCAAGGAAAACCAGGGAGAATATGCAACCATGGAGCCAGAGCCAGACTTACTTCCCAGTTGTGCTTGGCACCCCAGAGCTATTACCAATAAGTAACTAAGGCTTGCAGTACTATCACAAGGCCGATTTTGTTTTCAGCTGCATGACTAAATGCAATCAGATGCTTCTCAGCATTTATCTGTTGTTTCCAGTTGTAATTTCGCTCGTATTAAAGCTCTGACAAAATTAAGATCCTTCCTTAACTGTAATAGAGAAACAAGTTATACCTTATCCCTTGAGAGGAAGGAGAAATGAGTGGTTGGACTCTGATGTTGGTCCTTACTAAGGACAAGGAACTGCCACAAGGTTCCTTGCTAACTTGTCATGAGCCTACCACTATTGAGTCCTAGCCACTACAAGGAGACAAAAATTACACGATATAGCTCTCCTTCCTTCCAGAAAACAAAAGGGAATCTAGACAAGTCTTGCACGATGTGTGTCACATGCAACTCATTTGGGCAACTGCTCCATCCTAACATCGTTCTTTACAAAGAAACCAATACCAAGAACCAGACAGATGCAACATCTTCAGCACAGCTCGTTCTAGACAGACATTCGCTCGATTGAGTTCTGTTACCTGCACGGGGCTAGGAGCAGGGTGGCTTCCAGCATGTTGGCTTTGCTGCTGGCCAGTTGGTGTGGCAGAAGGCTGAGGATGCGGAGGATGCGGATGCAGGGTAGCATTAGGGTGGGCATACTGCTGAGCAAGTGAGCCAGTGGAAACTAGGATGAAAAAGAGGAGTATTTAACAACGGATACACAACATGCACCTCATCAAGTCACCGTCTGCACTTGGAGATTTCACTCTCTCTCTCAACATACTGCAAATATATTCCCTCCCCCATCTAAAATCAAAAGTATTTATCTTGCAAATAGCCAAGTATCTTACCTTGCTTTTGTGTAGTTTGGTTTTGCAGGGAAGTCTATAAATAACCATAATTAGACAGTTCATCTTCCCTAGTTTGACAATGCAACAGCTACCACATAGAAAAAAAGCAGCATTTCATCTTTTGGTTTGTCAAACAGACCAGTTTAAAATACCAATTTTTTTAATGATTTTTTTTTTTTCCCCCATTTTCAGACAATTTAGTTTTTTTTCCTGAAATAGACTTTTTTTCAAAGGTGTTACAAGCCATTTTTATTTCCACCATCCAAAAAAATGCTTTGGCCTTATACCTGGCTAACCTCACCATGCTACTCTTCTGGAGATTGCTCACAGTCCAGTCAGTGTAAAGTATATTCACTTAAGAGCTACAGGTACATACAGTACACACCTGTAACAGTTGAGGTAACTGAGGCTGCTTGAGCATCAAATTTTGCTGAAGCCACTATCTTGTACTAAAATAGCCTCGTCTTGCCTCTCCCCTCAAAGCCAATTGCAATCTGTTCTGGATCACCACCGTTCTGTGAGCTTCTCAACGCTGCTGTGAACTTTTTAATTCCTTCAAACAGTAGCAAATAAGGTAAGAAATTCCAAAAAAGGTAAAAAAAACCCAACTTCACAGCAGAAAGCTTCCACACCAGTGAAACCACATCTGTTGCTACAGCCATACCAGTCTCCAACAACAAACTAATGTCAACAAGTCCCCTCTTGAGAAGTCCTGCTCTGTTCCGTGCCACACTAATTGTTGGGGTTTTTAACTTCTGAGGGCAACTAAGAAAAGCCTCAACAACAGAATGTCTTCCTTTAAACACAAAGCATGCAATGGGAAAGCAAGACCCCATGAAAATGAAAATGCTTTGCTTATTCCCCTCTATGGCTTGTAGATCTTGTGCAACGACCAGTCCAGTTCATAACCGCACTCCCTGCACATGACAACGCATGCTGCTCTCTTCAGCCTTACAGCTTGTCAAGATCAAGGCTGGTTTTGCTGACAACAGTGACAAAACAAGTCAAAGCAAACTATCAACCTGTTCCTGAATAGTCCCTGCAACTGCTCCCTATTTGTTTTGGTACCTTTTTGTTGCTCTGATTGCAGTTAATTACTGCTTACTGTCGGGTTACAGCTTTGTTCATGGGGTTTGTATTACATGGGAACTCAGTGGCTGATGTGTCTCAGCACACCTTTAGAACTGATGGGTTTTCTGGAAGTGTTTTCCTGCTCTGCTGAAGAAACCAGAAAAGTAGGGCACAGGTGCACACTTCAAGTGCAATCCCCACAGATTCACAGCTAGTGAGGTGTGCTACCCCATTTCTGCAAGTAGCTGCTGCAGCTTGGGAGGAGTTTCAATGTGTTGGGCTCCAAGTCCATGAACACACAGAACTGCCCGAGGGTGTACGAAGGATGAGAGACAAGATGGGTGGAGAAAATGGACAGAAACATAGCTGCATCTGAAAGCACAATAGTATTCAGCAAAAGCAAGACTCCAAAAGACAGAAACTCTACTGTGCTCTACTAAGCAGCCCTGACACACTACCACCCTGTGCAAATACTTGTTTTCCTCCAGTGTGGCTTGCTGTAAAGCTTACAGATGTTAGTTGTAACATTTAAACTCCCATGAATCCGGTCAGTATATTCTTGCCTACTTGAGATTTGTCTCCCCTGTACAGGTCACTATGGGGGGCTCTTTGGAAAATAACTGCTCACCACATTTAACTTAATCCCACCCTGCTGTCTTGAAAGCTCAGATAAATCTTCGCTGAGCAAACAGTCCAGCAGTGATGTGCACCACAGTTTCAGGCTGTTAACGCAGATGAACTTCATATAGATCTGCAACCCTGAGTCCTTGCAGTTTGAGTTGATCCTAATATGCCTGAGCATGCAAGTGTCTTTGATGTGGAGCACAGAAGCGTGTGGAGCACTATGAGCATTTCTGATTGAGAGGGGGGGTGAAAACACCTCAGTATTTTCTCTGCCCACTGGCAAAACTAGCAGTATCTCCACCCACAGCACTTTATCTTTTCAAATGCAAGGAAAAAACTTCTTTTTTTCCCCCCATATCACTACTAAAATTTATTTTGCAGCAGCATCACCCCACCAGGCTCCTGTTTGAGACTTTCAAACATTGCTACATGGAACTCATCAATGGAAATACTGATCATTTTCACAATATGCATTTTACTGCTTTCTGCAGCAGGGAAATTTCTCAAGCTCATTATTATACACACTCTGAAGAAGACCAGAAGTAGTTATCTCTGTCAAAGTAATAGAAATAAATGCATAGAGGGATTGACTTGCTTGCCAAAGGGCATGCTCCCAGAAATCTTCCTCAGCTCTCATCCCACTGCCTCAGCCACAGAGCTGGCATGCCTGACTACAAATTAACTTCGACTCCATTCCAGAGGTTTTAAAACATATATGAAAATTAATTCCAAGTTGTAAGATAGTCAAGGCTTCCCACATCCTGCCACATCATTTGTTAAGAGGCCCCAAAATAATGTGGTACTCCTTTAAACCATTTGTGCAATTCAGCTTTCATTCTTTATAGCCAAGAGAATAATAAACCAAATTATTCTGAAGCAGAACTGTCATACAATAAGACTTCACAATGGACTTCTCTCTTTAGAAATCAGTTAAACTGAAGAACAGTGCCCTAAAGAACAGAGACAGAAGCAGGGGGGGGAGGATTTTTTATCACAGTAGCAGCTCTACCATAACCTTCTAATATCTTTTATCCACAGCTTTGCATTTAAACTACCAGATGTTTTATAGCAAAATACTTTTCTTTGCCTAGCTTCTCCTCTCCCCCATTTTAACAACTTACCCTCATAAGCTCTGCAAATTTGGTTAAAACTAGTTCAGATGCTGCTGCAAATTATGTTTTAATAGTAATATTGTAAGTGCCTTTCAGAAAAAAAAAAGCTATTTGAACCTATCTAAACCCTGTACAGATACTGCATCCAAATCAAGAAGGGTTCAGGAGAGGCAGCAAGCCTGAAATATGTGCAGAGATCTCTGCTAGTTCCAAACCAGAGTTCAAACTTCAGCTCTCGAAATGAAAAAGCTGTTCTGTGTTTAGCTGGTGCAATTAATAGCTCATGACAAGCCAATGAAATCTAGGAGACTAAGGAGCCTGTGAAAGGAGTCTTGCAAAAACAGCCATGAGAAATGCACCTGCTTAGCCAGAACTAAAGCACTTTCACTGCGACTTTCTCCAGCCATTTCTGCCTGTTCAACACAACAGCTCACTACACATATCAAAGAGCAAACAAGATAAGCAGGAGGTGAAAAAAAAGAAAGAAAGAAAGAAACGAAACTACCAATTATCCAACATTTCCCCCCAACTGTCAGCCCTTGGGAGATTTTTTCCAAATGGCCATCTAGTATCCAAGAAAGTGCTGAGAAAGCTTGAGGAAAGGACACAACAACCCTTCGTATCTCCTTGCTTCAAGTAACCTCAGCTTAGTCCAGCACAAATACCCTGCTTTTCTCACCCTTTATGGCTTCAGTTCCTCTCCCTAAGAAACACTCCCTGTTCTAATCTGCTTTACTTCTGCATGTTTTTGATCAAGTAGGTTCCTAACATGAAATATTTAGTTGCACTAACCTTGCAGAGATACATGGTGAAGATAAGTGACTCGGTAATGAAGGGAGCAAAAAATATTAGATGGATCGAAATTACTGAATTCAACTCTACAAAAGCACAACCCAGTATTCCAAGAGGCAAACAAGTAGCAGCCAGCCATCAAACCCACAGAAGGAGCTGAAATCAAAAGAGGTGAGAGCAGCAGAAACCCAGCAGGGCTCCCAGCTGCAAGGGTAAATGCAAAACCCACATCATGTAATTTCATCTTTGCCCTGGTAGGAATTTTGACGTTGCCAATGGTGGTCATCGGTGGTCATCATCCAAAGATGCACTGAAGAGCCTATTTTCAAGAACTGACCAGTGAACAAACTTCAAAGCTATTGCCAGAGCCAGTAAGATGGTGAGGATAACTACATTTAAAAGACCTGAATGGTAGGAAGCAAAGAAATAGCAAATGTTTCTTTCATAACACAAACATTTAAAGAAGCCATTTGACACAGGTAGAGTGGACTTCACTTCAAAGGATATCCACGAAAGGAACGAGCTTATCAAAGCGATTTCAGTGCACCAAACCAAGATGCGTGAAAACAGGACAGGCCAGCAGCATCCTACACCGCTGCTTCCTGCAGAGCCATTTTTGTGCAAGCAACACAGCGAGCCTCCTCCAGAAGAGGGGTTTGGAGAACGAGTGGCATTTCTCACATCCCTCTTGCATGAGCTAACTTTAAAAAAAACCCCAAAACCCACAAGAGTGCCTGGCATAGGCTGCATGGACTTGAGACACGGCAACGAGTCTCACTGCAGGCTAGGAGCAAGCACAAAAGCAGCCTGAAACTGCAAATCCTTCTTAGCCACATCTTGGGTGACAGTTACAGCTCATCCTGCAACCATATCCCCCCGAACTAGCTTCCCCCATGTGCTATGAACAACATCAACATACAAGGCAGTGTTGTTCACTTATCTGCCTTTCCCAGAACACAACTGAAGGATTAGCTGCTGTGTACTGGGAGCATGGAGAACACTGGCCCCCTCTCCCACAGCTTCCACTGATGTAGGTCACCAGGAACACTGCACAGGAGCACGGCAATATTGATAATGCTCGTCTGCCAAAGAGGAAGCACCTGATGCTGTGCACCAGCAAGGAGCCCTCTTCTTGCCACTCCCTTTTTAATAGTGACATTGTTCACAGCATTCCTTCAGAGGTACCTAAGTAACTCTACAGAAAGCTTCTTTCACCTCAGCTGCCACTCAAGTGATTTCCTCCCAGAGGCTCAGAATTTTGAGCCACAGCTTTTTTAAGAGATGAGGCACAAGATACTTCTCCTTTTAGGAAGCCAATGAACTTGTCAAGTTTTAAAAGTCCCATTTTGGCCAGGAAAGAAAAGGAGCGACGTGCTTCACCCAGGTTTTAAGCAGAGGCTATCCACACGCAGCGCTCACTTCTGGTTGCAGATGAAAAGACTGGGTAGTAAAGTCAAGAGATTAGTTGACATGCAAAATACATGTTAAAAAAAAACCCCAACAAATCATCTTCCTGTGGTCATACAGATCTGCTCAACAGCTTCATACACCCCCTCCCCCATCCACTGAAAGGAACCTTCCTGCATTTTCCACATACTGGTTTGGTGCAAGGAAACTTGTTCCCTCAACACGTCCCATTCCTTTTAACATCTGTTCTTTAGAAACTGCTTTTCTGTACAATCAAAATTAGTACAAAAAACCCAACTCACTGGCAAAGTAGAAAGAAGGGCCTGTCTCCTTGCTGTATGGTATTTTGGGACATGCTGAATTTGGGAAATAGAAAGGTAAATTAGCCTCTTGCCACGTGCATACTTCCCGTCTTCTGGAAAGGTCAGCGTCATTTGTAATGGTTTTATTTTAATTCTTTTATTTTCTCTCTTTTTCTTTTTAAAGATTGTAGAACCATGCAGATATATATATATTTTTTAATGTTATCTAGGTACTGTTAGAGCTGAATATTTAGTTTTTCATGATTGGAGATGAAACAACACAAGTCTCAAGTAAGCCTTCCTTCTTAACTGTGACACTGAGCTCTTCAGTTCTTAACACAAAAAGAAACTTTATGTCAATTAATGGTCTATTACAGTCCACTGTAATGAGAAGGTTAAAAAGTAATTACACTAAAGCAGAAATTGGCCCTTTGCTTTTTCAGCTCTATCGCTATCACTCTTAACATTTCCAAGACACCTTTGGTGACTGGTTCACTCTTAGTCCCTGGAGAGTCCTCTGAAGTTTATATTATATCCATCATTGTACTACCAGGGTAATAGAATTTACTCTACTGCTGAGACAGAAACCAGATAAAGTTAGAGACAACACCAGACTAGTAAAACATATGCAGAAGGGGAAAGGGGAAGGGAGAATGGGGACAGGAATGAAAGCACAAAAAACAGGAAATGCATCTGTATAAAACCAAAGTCTGGTTTTACACAAGCTTGGTTTTAAACACAGAAGTTCAGTTTTTCAGAGGACTCCAGTTACTGCAAAAACACAGGCAATTCAGCTACATGGGAAAGCTAACACAAGTTCATTGTCACAGGTTTTAACACATCCACCCACTGCTTAGGTAACTCAATTTTCTAAGAGCACAGGTTTAGGTCTTCTTGTGACAGAGACCAAACAAACTGCAAACCACGGCCAGCAAACTCCACCAGCCCAACGACATTGGTATCAGGGAGATCAGACAGAGCCAACATCTGAGACAGACAGACAGAACACTCTGAGAGCAGCGAGCGGTTTGGCAGGGTAAGAACGACAGCTCCGTTGGGTAGGTGCGGGCAGCAGTTAGAGGTGTGTGTACTGCTCTGCTTCTGCAGTGCCTGCGTGTCAAACGTCCCTTGGTAAGGGCATCTAAGTGGTCACGGCTCCAGGAGTTACGAGCTGAAGGGTGTGATAGCCTTTTTTATCAGCTGGCTGGTAGACAGGAAGAAAGAGCTGCTTGAACATTGTCCTTCCCAATTGTGTTGTGAAAGGAAAAACCCCAATGACTTAAACACTCCTCCATCATGGGTTTAGATGGGTCTAGCGGTGACCATGCAGCTCAGCTGCTCTGCTTCTCTTGAGCTCTTGTTAACAGCAGGTTGTGAAACAGCAGCAGGACACTAACAACTGACAAGGAAATCCCAGAAGTGCAGAAATATCCCATTAAACAGCACTGGACAAAAATACTCCTCTTTAAACTGCAGGAGCGCTTATCAACATGTGCGGGTCACAGTACGTACTTTGGATTCAGCTATCTCTTCAGGAGACAGGAAGGAAACAAACCCCAAACTTTTGGCAGGGAGGGTAGTTCATTTAATGGCTCAACAGGCATTTCTCTTCACTGGCAGGCAGTTACTACTCGCCACAGCCTTTCAACTTGTCCCAAACCAGCAGTGAAGATAGAGTTTCAGGTCTCACCAGAAAACATTTTACACCTTAAGATTACTTCATAACACTTCATAATTCATTGACTCATCCCCCAACCCCCACATCTCAGTGCAGTTGTCCTTGCAGATATCTTCTCTCTACCACATATGTAGGAAAAAAATGGAGTTTGGCGAGAATTATCTCAAGCAAAGCACTTGTACCTTGAAGGGGAAAAGGGCAGTGGAGCCCACTGAATCCTGCTATCCACAAGGAAAAATGTATCTTAAAATAAGTAATTAACAAAATTAATCAAATAGCCATTTTAAAGAGCCAAAAGGAAATCTGGAGCAAGTGCTCCAGAAATCAAAAGCAGCAGTGGTTGTTCTTTCTCAGGAAGTTGTTATTCTGTCCTTTCAAATTAGCTCTAAGAGAGGACCAGAATCAAAGGGCATTGGTATATTTACCTCAAAGATACTGTGGGCAAACTTAAGATTCCCAAAACAGAGCATAAGTTATGGATACTTTCTTACAGCCACTCAGTCAGATGTGGATGATGCCAGCACGTTGTTCTTTAGCCATGTATTCCATAAGCAGCTTCACATTTATCACCTTTGCCATTGCTACATTTTTCCCAAGCATTCACGTATGGCTAAATGGAAGCTGAAGTGAATATGTTACAGATGGATACGCTGAGGCACCACAATCCATCTAGGCAAGGTCTTCAAGCACTCAGCACAGGGAAAACTTGCAAAAATCTGAACTAAGCCACTGCTGCACTATATCACAAGTCATTCTGTGTGCAGCTAACTGTAAACTCTGTAGGTTAAGGGTGTATTTCAGCCAATTCGTGTTTGCTAGGCAATAAACACTTCTGCACATGGCAAGAACATGCTCTTAAAAATGTGTCTCAAGGAGTTTCATGATCCAGCAGGGTTGAACAGCTTCTAAAGTAAGAATTTCAAGCCCTTGATCATTTACTGGGAAGGTGGGAGAGTATTTACATGAGTCACCAAGTAGCTACTTAAAAGAGCACAGGAGGATGTGTAATTTCTGTTAAATGAGGTGCTCTTGGAAAAGTAATATTTAATTACACAGCAGGAAATACCAAAGAGTTCTCAAGTTTGACCCAACTTAGCTGTTTGCACTGGTGGGTTGTGACATACCTACAACAGATAAGCTGCAAAACCAACACAAAATGAGATCTAACAGTTGCAAGTTAGATTATCAATGAAAAAAAAAACCAACCCTATACAGACATCTGATCAAAGCCAGCCAAGGGAACGAGCTTGTACTTCAATGCTGTAGAGCCCACTGGTTACAGAAGATAAGGATGGTGCACAATGGGAAATTGCTAGGAAGTCACATGCAACCATTGTGAATCAAATCTCAGATTATCTCGTGTTTGGTTTTATTTTAATCAGGATTCGAGAGGAGAGTTTTCACCAAGAAAGGTCTGCAAGCCTTTGATCGTTCACTTTGTGGGAATTCTATTTAATCTAATGAAAAAGCAAACAGAAGATCTGTTTACACGGACACCTCAAGCACAAGAGTTGAAAAAGATCAAAGTAATACAATTAGCAAGGACCTGTGAGAGACTCAATTTCTACAAGTAATTTCCATTTCAGGATCAGCACAAGCGAGCTGAAATATTCTTCCTCCAAGTGTCAAAAAAGGTTTCTCTCTATTATTTTTGCTTCTCAGCTATGTTACCATCCCACTGCAGACATCTGACAGGATGTTTTCAGATGGGTAAGACACAGACTTTTTAAAATCAGAACGAATTTCACACTAAGCTTCCAGCTTCTTAGCCTTGGTTAAGTTTCCATGACACATGATGGACTTCCATTAAGCAGCAGTGTAAAACTAAGCACCGGAAAACATACAAAGATGTCTAAAGGTACAGAAAATCTTTTATTAGAATCTAAATCAATAATATACGTGACCCAATAAAAGTCTTCCTCAGATGCTATAACAAGTATTGAAATGCCATGTTTTTCAAGAGACCATCTGCTGTTTTGACATTTTATGACAGTTTCCAAGCCTTCTAGCAACCTTGATTCTACCTCTTGCAATAGCATGTTTTGCAGTGAGTTTTCTCCTCCGAATTGGGCATTGATTTATCATACATTTATCAGGCTTTCCAAGTTGTTGGGTTTCTGGTTTGGGCTTTTTTTTTTTTGTCTCCCCCACATTTTACTTTGTAACAAGGTAACCCACACTTTCAGCACTTCACTCTAATTGAAATATGCCCATCTGATAATGCTGGAGACTAGTTGTCAAAGCCAGAGCAATACATGAGCCGTTTCATATACTTAATTTCTTGACTTACCAAAAAAAGGAAAGGTAAGCAACACATGTTTTATTTTGCTTAAACAGCAGTGTTCATACTGTTAATAATGCTAGTAGTATCATAAAGACAGCATTTCACTAGTTGTCAGAACTAAAGTCAAGTTGTGAAACTTAGGTCACAGCCTTGCAATAAAACAAGTTCTAATTATCATCAAGAAAACAATCAAGGAATGTTGTGTCAAGAGCATCAAGAGAACTCGAACAAACTTCTTTCAGCAGATATTCTTTAGCAGCTCCCAGGTTGAAATCTCATCTTGGTCACTGGCATCCTACTGAAATCAGCATACTTGAGTTGTCATTTTAACCCGGTGGGCTCAGTTTTCAATGCTCTGCTCATCAGCTTACGAAACATAAACCACATTTACTGGTGTAATCTGAACGATACCCAAATGTTTGAAGCTTGAGACTATACACATCCCTGGCACAAGGTAAGGACTTAAAAAGTTACATATAACACAAAACGTTTCCTACCATACATAGCATGCGTCTGTTCATGCGCACCATACTGTGTTGCAGAAGAAGATACTAAACCCGGCTGTGCGTGTGTTGGTGGTGCCATCATTCTAGCGTTGCCCTGTATTACAGGGCTATAAACATGAGGATGCTGCAGTCAGAGAGAAGAAAACAGGCAGTTAATTGGGGGACTTGTACAAAGACACGAGTGTCACCTAAACAGTCACGCTTCAAAACAGCAGGAGGTTGGCCTCACTGAAACGCAGAGTGAATCGGGTATCAACAGAGAGATTTCAAACTATCGAAACTCAGCTAAACAGGTTTCAAGCTGTGACAGTTCAATTAGTAAAACTTCAAGCTAGCATAATTATCCCAACTGCTTCTAAAAATGTGAAGCTAGAAACGGACAAAGAGCCATTGGCATATCTTGCTTCTTCTACCCTGAGAACACAACAAGCTTATGTACATAATTATCCCTCAAATTGTGCCAGGGGAAGTTTAGATTAGGTATTAGGAAACATTTCTTTGGTGCAAGAGTGGTCAGGCATTGGAACAGGCTGCCCAGGGAGGTGGTGGAGTGACCGCCCCTGGAGGCGTTCAAGAAACGTGTGGACATGGCACTTTGGGACATGGCTTAATGGCCATGGTTGGGTAAGGTCAACAGTTGGACTCCATGATCTTAGGCGTCTTTTCCAACCAAAACAATTCCAATTTTACCACACCAATGCTATGATTCTGTATTTAAAAACCCTTGAAGTAAGAGGAGTCACAGAACGGGTTGGGTTGGAAGGGACCTCTGAAAATCCTAATTTCCAAATCCCCTCTGCTAAAGCAGGGTCACCTAGAGTAAAACAGCCAGGAACACATCCAGGTGGGTTTTGAGTGCCTCCAGAGACAGAGACTCCACAAACTCTGGGCAGCCTGTTTCAGTGCTCTGCCACCCTCAAAGTCCACCAAGCAGGTTATTCTTAGAACACATAACTAGCAGATGTCCTCGCCGTGACCTGAGAGGAATTCTTCAAAGAGCTAAAAAGGTAGTATCAATAATAAATGCCAACTTCTAAATTGACCTTAAAATACGTTACAGGCTTTGAAGCATAATAAAACACCACCAAGTATGCTCCAGAGCACACGGACTGCTCAGACTGACTTATGACTGGAGACAACAGGGAATTTAGGACTGAGCTGCTGAATTATTTCCAGTTTGCCTTATCACAGACACTGCAAAGGCTTACCTGAGATTGGTAGTGTGGCACATGCTGCACAAGAGGCTGATTAGGAAACTGTTGGGGGCTATATGCAACATATTGTGTTGAATAAGCAGGTGGCGTAGCTACAATTGGAGGGCCTGCTGCAGAAGCAGGATGCATCATGGTGCTCTGGTGGTGTTGGTCTTGCCGTTGCTGTGGCATATTTGGTACTACAAAGCAAAGAGTGACTCATGTCAGAAAGGCAGGATGAAGAATGACCATCTTCCTGAAAGGTTTTACATTACAGTGCCACTGTGACCAAGTGGAACACCCTCACCCCTTCACCTTTAACCACCTATTAGAGCTCTGTCAAAAAGGGGAACAGGGTGTAAAGGAGTTCCTCCTTCCAAACATTTGATTTTCATCACTGCCTTTGAGCTATGTATACAGCCACAAACCCAGGCCTGATTCTTTTTTTGGAGAAGGAAGGACAAGAATCAGTAACAGAAGAGAAAGGTTATATCAGGATAACAACATTAACCAATTTGATCCTGTCCCCTTCAAAAAGCTTAATTCACCCTCTACAGGAACTACTCAGCATCTGTTCCATCAGCTGGAAAGCTAAGTCTTTTACAACTACTTGTGCTCATAGCTGAGGAGAGCAGCATAAAGGTCTCCATGCAGCTGCCATTTGAGACATTCACATGTTTTAAGCTTTGTGCTACCCCTCAGGGAAGCAGAAAGCAACTTTGAGGTCACGGTAAACACTGAAGGGGACAAGTCAACCTATGAGAAGAAGAGCAGTAGGAATAATTAAAGGGAAGAAAAGATTAAGAGAGCAGAGGACTGTAGTGTGGGGCCACCTGAGCAATCCTGGTAAAGACAACCAAGCAAACCACAGCGGCAGGGCACTCAGAACAAACTAATTCAGCCTACTAAGCAAGAGGGCACAAGAGTTGAAGGTGAGCTCCTTGCTGCAGTGAGACTGCAACTAAGGACTGTGCTAACTCAAGCGCTTGTAAACTCCACTGCAATGTAGGCCACTTAGAGAAAAGAAAGGAAGGAAATGCTGGAGATGTCAGTAAAATACCCTCAGTGATGACTGTATTTACGCTGCAAATCAACAATAGAAGAAAGTAAATATAAGATGAGACCTGGAACAGCATAAAGGCACTGAACTTCAGTGCCTGCAGCTTCTTCAGGACTATGCCACATATGGAAGGGCTATGCAAAAGAATAATGAAGCTTAAAAAAACCCCAGGGACTCAAAATAGAGAGTGGGCTCACATAGCAAGTGAGTACACAGTAACAGATTTCTGCTGAAACAATTAGTGCTATGAACTAAAAGATTGCCTGGGTCAGGCCACAGTAGTCAGTGTGTATTAAAACAGCAATACATTGCAGGTTTTTGTCTTCCCCGCGTTCATAAAGGCTGCTTGTTAATTTCTAAACAGCAGAACTGCTCTTTTAAACAATTTCCTCCTCCAGTGACTGGAGCTGCAGCACTGGAACCCATCATCATGAAGCACTGCAAGAAAGCATGCACTGTGTGGAGTCAGAGCCCGATCTGAAACACGACTATAAAAAACAAGACCATCCTTCTTCTGCCCCTTCGCTGCACTGCACAGAGGACAGGGCCTCTCGCCACACATGTTCTGCTCTCCATAGCCACAGGTGTCATTTCTTCAAACCATGGTATTGTTAGTCCAGCTGCTCAGTTACTGGTGCAGAAGGAATGAAAAAGAACAAACTGGAACCAGCAGTAAGTTCTTTCCAGAAGAGCAGCACAGCATACTCTGAGGACAGTGATTTTGCTTGTTGACAAAAATCACAACCTTTTACTGAAGCACTATTCAGGGCTCTGCTGTAAATCAGTACAGAAAAACAGCAGAGAAAACCAGTACAGGAAGCTTCCTTTAAACAAACCCATAACATTTGTGAAATACAGGAGATTATTGGCTTACCCTAACATTCTCAGCAACAGAGGTCTTGGCTCATTTGTCTAATCAAACTCCAAAGCAAGCAACTCCCCTGTACTCCAATTTATCATGTTTTGGCTGAATTAGTTTGTTTAGAAATTAATTAGTGCTCTTACCTACTTCTCTATATAATAAAAAAATAGCATTGAAAATATCAATCAGAAGCAAAATGGATTAGAAAAAAAACACACAAACATTTGTCATTTTTCCATGCTGCATGCAGACTAAGAACCAAACAGGCAGTATTATTCTCACCTTTACCTGCTCTATATGTCTTGGCTTGGTTCACTGGCATGGGCGTCATGGGAATAGGATACAGAGGCTGAAACAGAAGGAAAGTTGAAACTATGACATTCCTTTAAAAAAAACCTGTGTATTGGGGTGAGGGCCCCACTCAGCTTTGATGTGTTCAACTCTGTTATGCTACATGGTTTAGTGAACTCTATCTAACCTATGATAATTTCTTGGATCACTGTGATTAAGTCTGTTTTACAAACAAGACCATATGGTTTGCAGCAACCAGTCAAGTAATGCTGCTGCTGCTACTTTAAGCAATGTACTAAATCACATGGCTTTGTAACAGAATTAGATTTGAAATCCTAGTGGTCCTTACAGTGACCAGAAACTTATGGGACACAACAGGAAACTAAGGATGAAAGAAGAGCTCCTTAAAACTTAAGAGAGTGAGTCTGTGCTTGGAGGACTGGGGAGGATGTTTGCACAGGTTAACAATAAACAAAAGAGCTCCTGGAATTTCAGAATCCCAGCATGGCAGGGGTTGGAAGGAACCTCTGGACATCATCCAGTCCAATCCCCAGCTCAAGCAGGGGCACCCAACAGCAGCTTGCCCAGGATCACAATGCCCAGGTAGGTTCAGAATCTCTCCAGAGAAGACTCCACAACCCCCCTGGGCAACCTGCTCCAGAGCTCCAGCACCGTAACAGTTAAGTTTTCCTTGTTTAGGTGGAACTTCCTGTGTTCTAGTTTGTGCCCATTGCCCTTTTACTGTTGCTGGGCACCACTGGAAAGAGCCCAGCCTCATCCTCCTGTCCCACACCTTTCAGCTATCACTGAGCATTGAAAAGACAGAAACCCTCTCAGGCTTCTGTTCTTCAGGCTCAACATCCCCAAGTGTCTCAGCCTTTCCTCCTCAGAGATGCTCCAGGCCCCTCAGCAACTTTCTAGCCTCTGCTGGACTCTCTCCCATACTTCCCTATCTCTCTTGAACTGGGGAGCCCAGAACTGGACACAATACTCCAGCTGCTGCCTCACGAGGGCAGAGTAGAGGGGAAGAACACCTCCTTCAACCTGCTGGCCATGCTCTTCTTAACGCACCCCAGAGACCACTGGCTTTCTTAGTCACAAGAGCATACTGCTGGCTTATGGTGAACTTAATTGTCCACCAGGACTCCCAGGGCCTTCTGCTTTCCAGCAGGTCAACCCCTAACATGTTTTGAGATTATGACAACACCTTAGCTTGAGAGACACCACTGGGGAAAAAGTCAGTATTTAGATAGCTAAAACCTAACAGCAATGTAATTGTGTCCACATTTACAAGAATAAGACAAGCTGTATCAATTCACTGTTTTAATTTGCATCTCCCAAGTCTCCTCAGCTTGCTGACAGTCATCTGAAGTGTGTTACCAAGTCTGCAGCACCAGCTTCACATTACCTGCACGCCTGGACTCACTGGAACCGGGTACATCATATTTGGTGCAAAACAAACAGGCTGAGTGTACACTGGGGTCGGCTGCTGATGACCCACCATGGAGGGGCTAGGCTGAGCTTGAGGACGAGGGGAGGTTGGTGTAGTAGAAGGTTTCGGCTACAAAGAGAATTTAGCAATGCATATGGCAAGGTTAGCTTGATTAGTCTCCAAGGAAAAGGTCTGCTTACAAACATCTACTCAAAGGCCATGTTAAACAGCATCAAATAACTTACCTGAGCAAAAGATCGAGGGTTGAACTCTTTTGCATTAGGGTTAAGTGTTGATTTTCTAACTTGCCTAAAGATAAAGAACAGAGAAGGATGTTTAGTGTCATTTGTTTACAACCATATCTGCAGAACTCTGAATTTTTAATAGTTAGGGAGAATGAAATACCTCATTTCCATCTGTGAGTCAGATTTCTGAGAACTCAACACATGGCATGCAAAAAGCCACTCCTTACTGTATTTATCCACTAAGAAGTTTTCCTGCTGTTGATACTACAGCTCACATGAGCCAGGAAAACATTTAGGTAAGCATTTAGATACAAAATTATGCATCAACAGGACTAGAGTTCTACATGGAGCTCTGCCACTCACTGACTTAGGAGATGACTTTCAGCAGAGTCCCCTGACCTGCTGTCTAACAGAGCACTTACACTGAACACATAGACAGTAAAATATGACACATTCGTAATACAAATGGCTAAACACTACTACCAGATGTGCTTACTCTGAAAGGTGGAATACTCACTCAGAAGTATCTTTCTTCTCCTCTTTATCCTCTTTATCTTGTTTACTCCCAGGCCCAGAAGTCTGTACACCTTGTGAAGTTACCTCAGGGCCTCTCTTCTGCTCAGAACTATTACTTATTGAAGGAGAAATACTTGGGCTATTAGGTTTGCTACTGCCACCGTTGGAGTTAGTATTACTGCCAGTTTCTATGATAGATTCTTTAGGGGTTGATTCTGTCTTTTCTTTAACTACATCTCTTGATTTTTCACCTTCTCGAGTTTTGTTTAGCAGCTGATCCACTGCATCTGAAGAGGAACTTGACTGTAACTGAAAAAAATGAAACAAACAAGGAATACATTCAGAAAATCGATGTACACAACTAGGGAGAGACAATCTAACGCTACTGAATCCACAGAGCAAAATACAATCCCAGAGGCCTCAATCATCTGGAAATGACCTTTTAAAACATACACTTCCATTTCTACTAGAAAAGAAATCTATGAATGTTGACAATGTTTTCAGCCTACACTGTGAGAAAAGCTATTCAGCGACTCAGCTGACCTATATGTTGATTAGGAAGTGACAGAAAAGCTTAAGGACTCTCTGGACTCATCCCCCGGTGTGATTTAACCCTTAAATCTAAACTGATTTAATAAAGTATTATAACTAGGAAATAATTAATATAAATTCTTCAATTTTCCTCAGTAAATCCCCTAATTTAACTTTGAAACAGCTCTTCCATGTAGAGCATAACTGTGATAGAATTATTTGTACCTAATGATCAAACAGGTTTCAAGTACCATCTTCTGTGTAGTCAATAGGCACATTTACATGCATTAGGCAATTGTACCAGCAAGAGGCAGCATTGATTTTATATTACCTAGCATGAATTCTTACAGATATTTTCATAAATTCCCACGATTAGTAAGGATCTGGTTTCCTGTTAACCACATGCAATGTATTCAATTCACTACAACAATCCCAATTCACCCCAGAACTGTAATAGCATTGAGTTAACAGAGAGACTTACCCTAAAGTCATTCTTAAATTTCTTTAAATCATCAATCTGTTTTCTATGTTCCGAAACAATCGGAGATACACCTGCCAAACAGAAAACCAACACTGTCCAAGCATGTCTAATACAAACTCTGCACACAACCCTTTACATTTCTCCACTTGCAGAGTCATGTTTACAGATGTAACAATTATGTACAGAGAGCATTTAGTCTGTGACTTGGTGACATTTGTAATTTGGTGCAATTCCATGAAGTCTTGTGTGTGAGCACAAAAAAATGCTCTGTGAAACCAGAGCATTACATAATTGACATATCTACCACACCAAGAGAGAAGCCCTGAGGTGCAGGGACTGCAGAACTCGGCTGAGTACAAAGCAGCATCCACTAAAACTCTCAAAACAGAACATGCCAGCATTTCAAGACACAGCAATTAAAGGTGAAATGCTGATGGGAGTTCAACAACATGAAAAGATTCTTTTGAGGATGGAATGAACAAGTAATGCTGCAGAGAAAGCCAAGTTTAAGGCACAATAGGAAAAACTGTAATTATAAAAAACCATGCTGACCACAATGCTAAGGAGCATTGTGAACAGAAACACTCATTTAGTCCAAAAAGTCAAAAAACAGCTCTGTGAGTGAGGAACAAAAAAGAAGGAAAAGGGACTAAGAAAACCACCAAAACCCCAGGCACAAAGAAATTACGCCATGTGTATGAGCATCTCCACTCTGTGTGTTGATGAAATGAGTCAAGGACAACATTTCAGGGCCTGTCACTTGACAACTGCCATGCCCACGTTTTCACTGCAGAACACGCAAGACAAACTGCCTTAGTCCAAATATTCCTTGAAATGCTAACTAGGGCAAGTCAATATAACAAGTTTAGTGCTTGGAATTCCTACATTTCTCAAGGATATATGAAAGTTTTGGATACAAACCTTTGTTTTCAGGTTTAGGAAAACTAGGAGAAGTCTCACTTGGTTTTATATTCTCTTTGTTTCCAGCTGCAGAGTTTTGCCTCTGGTCCTGAAGCCTAGTATCTTTAGCTGGAAAAGAAATTGCCAAAGTTACTCTCTTATACATAACTCAAAATCACCAGAGATGGCAAGACAGAAGATAGATTTAACCATGTTTACCTTTCAAAATTAAAACCCTAATGTTAAACATCATCTGTAATTCAGTCAGAATCTGGAGGATTATTCTCCCCACCTTCCCCACTCTACCATCCTCAAGCCAGAAGTCCCAGACAACAAATCCCTCCCATCTCAGAACCTTACCTAGGCTGAAAAAAAACCTACAAACTGAGAGTACATTATTTTCAATAGTACAAGTTTTTCATGCTGAATGCTACAAAGATTTGAGAGTTCTGAAACATCTGACTGTTGTTCCTGAATGCTGGGAGCGTACACCCCCCACCCCACCCCCCGCCTTTCCTTTTGCTATGCCCAAAATATTCTGTAAAACCAGTAGTCTGTGTTTTTTAAAGTTAGAAAACACCCATGAATTCAGTTTATAAGGTTAAATCCTCTATTAAATCAAACACCTATAAGCCCATGCTTCTTGATGGGTGGAAAAATTAATCATAAAGGCTTATCAAAAAGCCTCCCTCCAATATTTAAAGCCAGTGTCATGTGAAAAGGGGAACTCGCAACACAGGAAAATTAAATGCATCAGAAGTCTTCCCAAAAGCAGCTCTGTTCATCTAAAAGCATTTCCACTGTCAGGGGTTAGGGAAAGGGAACATTTGGAAGCTGTTGAGGGTAACTCACCTTCACTGGAAGGAGTGACAGCTCTGTTGGATGCAGGGCTGGCAGGTGTAGGAGAGGCAGCTGGAACAGGCATGGCAACAGATTCAGTGGGAATAGTACCAGGCTGAGGAGAAGGCAGAGCTGGTCCCGTGGGAGTGCTGCTCTGCCTTGGAGACCTAGGCCTGTGTGTTTTGGGGGATAATCTTGGAACTAGAAACAAACAGGAGAAAACAGTTATAGGATAAGCTTCCTCAGCTGCTCAGCAGTTTGCTTACTTTTAAAATTACTAAAAACATGCTTTAAAATACTTAGTAGAATATGATATAGTAACTGAAAACCTGTTTACCTTTCAGGTGCATGTCCTAGCTCTTTACAATGCAGCATTTTAGGTAAGTGGTGCAATTTTCCTGCAGATTACCCCCTAGTACACATCACTGCCCTGTAGTCCCACAATGACACTGCAATATGCTCCCCAGGCCCCCAGTAGTACAACTACAACAGCTCACATTAACACAGTTTCTGGCAGAACAGAAAAGGTGGTCAGGTCTCCACACAAAGATGTAAAATAATTGTTTTTTTTTTAAGGGTTGAAAAAACACATCCATTTTACAGGGTCCTCTTTTGGAGGTTTGCCAGCTGGAAAAAAAACAACACAGCCCATTGAAAGAAGATTGCTTGGTGTATATTTGTGCCCCTGTGTTAAAGAAGCAAGGAAAGTTGCACGTTCTTTTAGCAATAAGTTGTACTTCCTGCTCATCTCTCTGGGGCTAGTTACTTGCTTTACACCACATATTAACTTGAAGTGAGTGAGGAGGAAGAACTAAGTCATTTAACAGTCCTGCTTGGATGTTAATAATATATGAAGTGGGGAGTGGAGAGGGAGGATGAATCAAATAACATCAGAACAGAAATGTTTAAATCTCCACAAGGCAACAGGTCTAGGAGGCCTAATTCACACCTGCTTTCTGAAAAATGCATTCCCACTGCTCTCCTCTAGAATTCTAGCATTGCTAGGAAGTGTCAAGACATCAAGCTGGCACTCACTTGCCCTTTTAGCAAAGAAAGTTGGTAACAACTCACTAGTACATGGCCTCAACCCCAAAAGCTCAAGACTAGGGCCTGTGTCACATGACTGAGCTTTACATTTGAAGTCAAATATTAAAAGCTAAAATAAAAATTAACTGACTGAAAAAAGGAGACACTGTGTCTGCTACCACAGTACTTAGACAAATACAAAGTGACCACTTAGAGCCTGCAAGGTTTTTAAAGGAAAAATATATCCAACTTAACTCAAATATCATTTCACCTTCTACCATCAACCTTCCTCTATCCAAACACATCCTTCATTGACCAAATTCAGTGATGCAATGGGGTGGATAGAACTGTTCTTGTCTCCTTCAATAACTTCTTCCAACAGCTAATCCCCACATTTTTCCTTCCTTTCTCCTCATACAGCATCTAACCTATCTCCAGTGAGAGCAATATTGCACTGGAAGGATCACCTCACCCACCATTTAACTAAGCTATTTGGGAACTTCTCCTACTTCACCTAAACAAGCTAAGTTAGCAGACCAGTGTTTATTCAGAGCCTGGATTGACTAGAAAGGCAGTGTTCTGCTTAGTATTTGCACTCTAAAGTACCCCTGGCAAGCCATCTGCAATAAGCCAAGCTTTACCTACCCCCACTGACAACTGATGACCACGTCCCACCTGAAGGGCTGCCTCGTGCCACTGCAGTAGTAGATGCTTCCCCTGGTGCATTATGAGATACAAATTCTAAGCCACTTGAAATTGTACCCCTACCAGTAGAGACTCTGTGACCTCGAGGGTGCCGTTGTGCCTTAGGAGACATCCGTGGAGGCCCTGAGAAAAAGAAGACAACCCCACACAATAAGTACTTCAAGTCCATCACTAAACAGCACCCAAACATACTGTTTTAAAACTGAATTTAATCTAGTATCTTTCAATAATGCAGTAATACATAAAACAATTTACACTGATATTGACCAGAACCAGGGATCCACCAGACTAAAAAAGCCAAGTCATTGGTCCAGCCAGACTACCAACACACTCATCACCTTGCTATGACAGTTCAAGTTCATTGATATTCAGAAGCTTTATCAGAATCAAAACAGGTCCTGGATATAAAATACTTGAAACCAAGTAACCAATATTGCTTACTAGAAGGCAAGCTGAAAAGTTTAGTGGCCCAGCTCCTTCTGGATAAGCACAGTTTCAGGCTATCAAACATTTTCCAGAAAAGAAACAAATTTCCAGTGCTTTTGTCAGGTGGTCAGTGATACCCAACATTTATTTACAGAGCAGTCACACTGGCTGACCAATGCTCTTGGGGAATTTCAGCAGAGCATTTTGTACTGAGGCTAAATTGCCTGCAGCAGGTCACAATTAATTTACAAGTCAGCAAAACTACAACTAAACAAGTTATTGTTATCCCAAGGTTCAAGTCATGCATGTTTAACGCCCAGAGGCTAAAGTCAGAAGTGAACACAGTAATTCTGAACAGCTCATACAGCTGCCACAGAACAGTTATGCTCAAGTCTAAGCAACAGTACAGTTCCTACACCCTAACAAATATTTCCTTTACAAGATCAGACTCAGATGTTGATACTTCAAAAGCAATAACTGCGTATGAACCGAAGACAATCTGGCTGATTACAGTTTGTTTTTAATGTAGGTCAATAACAGTGAGAAGTTCAGATAATGGCTTTCTGGTTTCAGATCAAAGTTCTAAAATATCAAGTACCCCTTCTGGTTACATAAAGCTTTAAATGTCAGCCTCTATTTTAACCATCAATCTAAAAGCACACTTCAATCCAAATGCTATACAGCAAGAATACACACATTCCAGCAATCCTGGTAGTAGAAATTAAACATTGCAGTAGCAGCAGTTCACTGCATGCCTGACAAATCAATTGCAAGCACTAAAAAATAACTTGAACTTGCATGTGGATTCTCAAGATCTTCCCACATTAAAAAAGCTAACATGGGTGAATTGGCAGCAGCACATCATCCAGACAGGCCCACTACCATCCACCTTCTGGTTATACACCATCTTGGGCATTTATCAGGCAAGCTGCAGAACGCTGGTACTGATTCCATTAGCGGGATGACTGTTCTCTCTCGTGACTCCTCCAGTGGAGCCAGCTACAGCACAGACTCCGTATTCCCAGGGAGTTTGGTATAACCACTTTGCATTTTTTTCAGGCTTGCTGGATGTGTTGTACAGGCTTGTTTTTAAAGTGAACCTAGACAAAATAAACATGTTAAAATGTGTTCCTTACTGCACCCCCCAGAGGAGAAATTAATTTGGTTCAGATACCTGTGCATACAGTTACCAAAGACTCCTGAGCTGGCCTTTCTCTGTGTATTATGGACTATTTGTTGGCTTTCTGCTCTGCCTCAGTGCAAACGGATCTTAGCTTCTCTATTGATTCACCTTTGAAGCAGTTTATCCTATCCCACTCCTCAATGCACTTCTCTGTATACAGGATTTTTATTACTGTTATTATTGTTGTTGTTTTACAAAAGCTAATTCAATTATTTAGTTGATTTGAAACTTTCTGTGGAACAGCTGTATTAAAAGATTTGGTATTTTATATGAATTTATGACCCTAAAAATGCTCTCTAAGGTTATTGGGTCCTGCCTGGCGCTGTTGGTTGAGTTAAGACACTGAGCAGCGTTTACAAAGCTGAGTTTATTTCATACCAACTTGGGAAATGCCACAGCTTTATTTTGTTTTTGTAAAGTTCTTCAAATAAAAAGGTTAATAGAAATAGTCTGATAAACTAAAGTTAAACACAAATTATAGGTTAAGTAATGAAGAGGAAAAACAATTTTGTAATTAAAACTCACAAAGGAGTTAAACAAAGACAAACAAAAACATGAACAAATTGTGGTATTGTACCTTCTGAAGACATGCGTTTAGGCATAGTAGAGACAGTAGCTGGAGAACCATGAGCAGAGGGGTGAGACGGGGGCCTGGAGGGCCGCGAGGGGGGCCTGGAGGGCGGCCGTGTAGGGGTGGCTGCCCGAGGTGGAAGAGAGTTGGGACCTGACTGGTAGCGAGAAGGTGGGCGAGAGGAAGGAGATGGGCAAGGCGATGGCCAGGGAACACCTGACAGAACAAATGATATGAAGGAAAGTATAAAAACTAAAGAAAAATTATGGGGAAAAAGGTCAACAGAAAAAAAAAAGTAAAATATGACAAAATGATTTTTCATGTTTAACCCTTTGGGGAGTAGATTCGTTTGTCTCTGCAACCAATAAAACAGTCTCTGCAAGGTTATTTCCTCCACTTCAGGTCAAATTTAACACTGGAATGTCACAAACTCCCCAAAGGGTTAATTAGGATCTACAAATACTACTAAGGAATAGACAGTAAAGTTTGATCTGTTAGCCTATCATATATATGTTCTACAGTATGCATCACTTGACAAGGTCCTTCAATAGCTACCAGAGGTTCTCAAACAGCGGTTCACAGACACTAGCGACTATACAAACTACTACTTGCAAACCAAATGATGAGCAATATCAATTCTAGGAACTGTATCTTTACAAAAAACAGCGGTGTTCAGTGTCTGGATCCTGATCTTTATGTCTTTTATCAGTTATCTAAAGTATTGATGTTGTATTTTAAGCTAAGATATAGGGTTGGTTCCAAAACAAACTGAATTCACAAGCCACCCTGAGTATTTTAGATATATGGTGTTCATTCAGCAGAGTAATAGGATGAGAGAAACCACAAATATTACCAACAAATGTCAAGGTTAGTGTTGCTTGGGCAAGACTCAGTTGTACATCCTTCACAGGGCTGACTCTGTGTTCAAGAAGGAAGTCTCACTTACCTTTAGATGTTTCTCAGACTTCCTCTCCAGACAGAGGCACTTGAGTACTATAAGTTTTTCATTTATTCACAGCAACCTCATCAAATAGCTTTTTAACTTATAATGCCTCAAGGATAGGCTACTGCTGAAATCCATCTCAAAAATGGTGTTTGACTTATGAAACACCAATTCCCGCCACAGTGCCTAATGATGTGTGTTTATGAGTATCACCCATGTGTACAGCAGAAAATACCCAAATAGCTCTTTGGAGAGAAGGTTTTCCATTTCTTTTCCCCTAATTCTTCTCTTCCTTTCCCAACAATGGTTTTTTTTTTTTCCCCCTCCACAACATCACATAGTGAGTTGCTTGATTCATTTTCATAGGAAACAGAACAGATCTGTGCACCAGAAAGGAAGTGATGCTTCCTTGGCTCCCTTTCACTAGGTGTCAGCATTGCTGCTCCTCCACAGAGCTTAGCAGCAGCACTACATAAAGCAGTGTTTTCTCTTTAAAACCACATACTGCACCATCATTTAAGACAAAGGTGTTTGAGAAGGAAAAGAAGTAATATTTCTGCTCTGCAAACCTACACAGAGTGCAGCCAAATGTGTGTTCTATTACAAATAAGTTAAATCAAAATCACCACCTCTCTGTTAAATGATGAATGCTCACCTGGCTTATAGAATACACATCCTAAGACCACACCATAAGCAGTTTCAGCATAATTAGATAATTGACATTCATTTAGACTTCAGATACTTGCCTCCGTTAACTACTCTTTGATCTGCTCCAGAGTTAGGACTGAATTCTGAAGTATGTGATCCAGACCTTGAAATTGGAGGGCCTGATCCAGACTGGCCCATCCTTGGTGAGTTTTGTCTTCCACTCCCCCAGGGCAAGACATCTCTATTCCTCTGTCCAGGTGGAATGTATTTATTTTCTCTGAAACACAGCAAATTTCTATCAGTGACAATGAAAAATACTCTGTATCAAGTGCTCTGCTGCTGTTTTCTATCCTTCTCAAATCAAACCAAAAGGAAAACTCTAAATACTATCAGATGTTGACCTAACATTCACCTCATGAATTGGCTTTTGATACTGACCACACAGTCCACTTTCCAGGAGCCCAGAGACACGGAGTGATTTAGCACTAATGCCTGAAATTCTCCATGACATACTGAAACCACTGCCCTTTACTGTAAATTGGTATGAATTCACCACAGTGACATAGCAGAAGGGGGAAGTCTATTTCACTACAGAGATAATACAGGGCCAGGCAGAGGTGTGTAAGTCAGCCTGAGTGCCAAGAACAGCACATGATTGTTTACACAAGGCTCCTAACCTAATCAGTCCTGCTGAAAAAGCACAGTTTCAATGAATAAATTGCTACTGTACCAAAATACCTCCATCATTTCAATAAAAATACTATTCAGAGCATTTGCAAGTACCTAGTGTTCACACCATGTCCTTCTCGTTCATTAGCATTTCTCTGAACAGCAGTGTATTTTTCTTCTTCTGTTCTTTCATCATTTTCCAAGGCAACCCGAGCTTTGTATTGGGCACTTGATTCAATTTCCTCTGCTAATTGAGTTGCTCTGGCTTCCCGTTTTAAAAACTCTTCTGAATTATCTCTTTCTAATGGCACCCTAAAAAGACAATGGAAAGGAAAAGAATCTCTGAAATGCATTCAGAAGCACAAAGGAGCTACAAAAATTACAGTGTAAGTTCTAATCAAGGCAGAGTCAACAAAAAAAAAAAGGAACCTTGCTTTTAGGCCAGTAGACTTGCTGTCTTTTAAGTAAGTCAATATTCCTGGACTGGGTTGATATTATGTGCAAATTCAGTGTCCTCTACCTGCCTGGAGAGCTGAGGTCAGGGTGCTGAGCTTTTCCATATGATTTGCAAAATCCCCAGTCCCTAAAGCTATGCAAAGGCTCCAACTCTTACCATGGTTGAATACATTAGTAATAAAAAGCTTTAGTCTGTGGTTTCAATAGAAACCCACTGACAGAGACCCCACCTGAATGTCTTTAGCCAGTCACACATTCCCAACAGACACCAGAGTCCCCACCCCTACTGAAATTAAAAGTTACATGCTTAATCCTTTGATAATTCCAGCCAGAGAATTTCAGCTCTTCCTGTTATGAATAACTGCAGAAAAAGATGAATGCAATACATTAGAGCACAGGACCAGAAACCCATGACTCATTTTGCCATGTCCTAGGACCTCAAACCCATTCATTCTCTATATCTATTTTAGGTAAGATCATACTGCAAAAAGCATATGTAGCTTCTTTAGGAAAGCCACCAAGTGAGATTTCTATACACAAGCAATGAAATAATGAATGAGAGAACCAGAGATGGATATCACACCTGGCACCTCCTTCTGTCTACCCACAGATCTGTGTTCTACCTGTTCTAATTTTTGTTTAGTATCATGTTTTGTGGAACACCCTTGTGCTTTGCTTCAGATTCTAACATTGAGCATCCAAAGTTCATAGACTCATAGAATGGTTTGGGTTGGAAGGGACCTTAAAGATCATCTAGGTCCAACCCCTCTGCCATGGGTAGAGAGACATCCTACTAGACCAGGTTGCTCAAGGCCCCATTTAACCTGGCCCTGAACGCCTCCAAGCTTGGAGTCTCCACAGCTTCCCTGGGCAACCTGTTCCAGTGCCTCACCACCTTCAAGCTGAAGAATTTCTTCCTAATGTCTAATCTAAATCCAGCTTCTTCCAGTTTGAAGCCATTAAGTTGTTTTATCCAACCTTACTTTAGAATAAATTACATCAAGACACAGAACAACCCAGCTGAGGCTTGGACCATGCTATGCTGGACGTTACATAATCACTACTGCACATAGTTTGAATAATATTAAAAAGAACAATGAAGAAAGTAGGTGGAGATACAAGCCAAGTATGAAATAATATATGCAAGATTACTTAAGTGTTGGTGGCAGAGCTAGGAAAACAAGTGTCTTTGCCAAATTACAAGCCAGCACACAGCTACTGCATCACAAGTTTTTGGCCAGTCAAGGCATCTACTGGTGTTATCAATGCTAACTGCAAGACTATTGAATAAAAACCTTACCCTTCAGCGTAAAGCTTTGGCTCAAGGCAGGCAAGAACACAATGCATACAAACCTGAAGTCACGGGCCTCGCTTGCTCTGTATTAATTATACATACAAGAAAGGAGACCACCCAAAACATCCTAATTTATTTCAAGTGACTGAAGAAAAAATATGAAGGGATGTATATGCAGTAGCACCGATGGCAGTCTAGATAAGCAAAAGAATGATTTTACCACTTCTCAGAGGGAAAAGGCTATTAAAGATGCTGAAGCGAAAGGCAAGATGACACTGTTCAGAACCCTGGTGATGAGAGAAGCATGTACAGCAGCTGATCAACATACTAATGCACTTCCTAGAACACAAACTTGTACCTTTGTGCAGTTTGACAAACTATAGCCTGCTAAGGCTTAGCTCTAGGAAGAGAAAACAATCACACAAATCCTTTACAATCCTACAATTGCACATATAAGCATTTAGCTCCTCTGCTGCTCATCCCACACTTGGAGAATCAGGAAAAGAGCTTCCCAGTTTAGCAGACCAATAGGCAAAGCAAGTTGCTTGACTTGGAAACAAAGGAAGTGGTCTCTGGCAATTTAAAGCCACCTTCATGTTTTTAATCTGTTTCCATTAATATCCACAAAGCAGAAAGATGGAAGACTGAAGTTCAAAAGTACAAAAAGTACTTAAGAGCAGTGAAGTACAGAAAGAACAGCTTCCCCAGGATTCAAATGTAAGCCGATTAAGGCACTTTGATTATCACCATGTCACAGGGCTATTTTAACAAAATTGTGGCAAATAAAGTTGTTGAACCAGAGACCCATAGATAAGTGCTCCAATTCCACACACAAAAAATGCAAATGTTCACTACAATCCTTTGACTTTCCAAAAGGAGTTTACACTTTGAGGGTTAAAAGAGTGGGAAAACATTAAGGACGCTTTACAATAGCTGTTGAACATCTGGAATGGATTTGTTTTGCAGTTGATGTTAACATTATAGCTGCAGACTACTGGGAACAGGTCCACGTTGCCAAAGCAGCCAGAAGAGGTTTTACACTACTCCTATATTCCAGTTGTTGTTATATTGTAACTAAAACTTTAGTTTAGAGCAGGACAAGTCTGCTAAACAAGTCAGCCACAGCACAGGACCCCCACCCCACCTTCGTTGTGAGAAACACTTCAACACTCAATCGTCTCAATAAAACGAGGATTCAGTCAAACAGTTCTGCTAGGTTAAACGCAAGCTACAGGTCTAGCAGCTCTGTAAAGACAATTGAGCAATTTGGTTATTTCCCACCCTATTCCTAGAAGTTTTTGTAAGAAATGATCATTATTGCACGCCTAAATTCAGCAAATGTTGCAATGGGAATGAACTGCGCCCATTTAAGGGAATACACAATGATTACTACATCTAACTCTTCACAGCACACTGGCAAGGTTTCTCCAGCACTATTCATTCATTGGTTTTTCAGTTACTTGATTCCATGACTTTAGAAAAGTATGTAAAATTATCTTCAGAATACTTGTCAAAGCAAGGAGAAGATTAAACACAAATCTAAATAACAAAATGCTTCGGAACTTACGTGTAAGAAGATAAACTGCTGTCGTAAGTTGATACTACACCATAATTTTCTTCATTGTAACGAAACATGTCGTTGGGATCCCATCCATTAGACTGGAAGAAAATGATTGTTTTGCAAAATGACACTGGAAACACATTCCCTTACAATTAAGGGCTGATGCATTCAACCTTTTTGCCTTTTTTTCCTGCGTTCACTCTCCAGACAACAAAGTTACTAAAGCCACAATCTCCTTTCAGCAATTTTGTTCATCAGCTGCCCAGATTTTTACCCTCCAAAACCTTTTCTTTCAATTATTTTTTTTTTTAGTTAGTTTGTTGAGTGGTTTTGTTTTGGTTTTATGAGGATTTTTTAACTGCCATGCCCACTCTGCACTAAAGATTACTGGCTAGCAAGAAATACATACATCTGCCAAATTCCAAGACAGCATTTAGCTACAGCATCACAAATTTTTCCTCACACACCTTTTTTGGCCAGTTACCTTTCCAAATGGACACTTCTGAACATCAGAAGTGTCCCTGGCTGTGGCAAGTGCTGAAACTTTTCCAATGCAGTTGTCTGAAGACATACCCCAAAGGCAGCAGACCCCTTGGTAAAACTGCTCTTACAGCACTCAAGCACAAGAAATGTTTGGAATGTTGTATTAAGTATTCTAATAAATCTCAGCTGTACAGTATGTACACTAAAATTGACAGGATAACTGTTCTACCCAGACAGAGGTAATAGGCACCCCAGTAACATGACTGGATTTCCTTCTAATCAGTTAATTTTATCTAACATATTGCAGTCTGAATACCTTACTAAAGAGAACTCCCAGTTGAGTAAAACCTGACTGCTATGATATAGAAACATCATCTGAGATCATACTCATCATCTAACAAGACATAGTCTACAGAGATTGTATCTCTGCTTATTAAGTCACGGGTCAGACTTCCATCAATTTCCCTCATCTTAGCTCAGAGAATGTTTGCTAAGCACAATTTTGCCATAACTTCTAAATGCAATGATAGTCAGACAGGAACGTTCTGATTAAACATAAATCACTTTAGAGTATTGCTGAATGTGGAGTCCTTAATAAAGGCTCCTCTTTCAGCCAGCCCATGACTCAAATGTGTCCCTTACCACAGCAGCTGCCATTTGTCAATATTTGCCAAAAGTGGCATCTGAAATCCTGCCATTCTTATTCAAATTGTTAAAAAGCACTGAGGCAGCTGCTAGCAGAGACCGAACATAGAGCTGTGCAACAGAGGCCAGCAATTTTAGTCAAAAGTTTATTACAAGATTAAAATTAAGTAATTATTGCATGGCACATTCCAAGATAAAAAAGCATTACTTACAACATCTGTCTCTAATGCCTCAAGCTCCTCGGTAGCGGTGGTCTCTCCTCCATCCCATGGTTCAAGATCCTTCTCCTTGTGTTCTCCATTTACTTTAGCACTGATGGCTGAGTCAGTAAAAGCATCTACAAGGGAGTGAGGAGGGATGGGGGTGAAATCAATTTGGTTAAGCATAGGAAGATGTACACACTAGTTTATCTGAGGAACAAGCAAATGCTACTGAATCACAGGCACACTGAATCATTCACCTTCTCCTGTAGCTGCTGTATTCAGTAGGACTACTGAAGAAAGGTTCCTGCTTCAAATTTAGGATAACTATACAAGCACAAACTAACTTCTGATATAGCTAACAACAGTAATGACCTTTGGTTATTGCAAAATGTTTTAGACAAACTCTATGTATGTTTGGGGAGCAGGGGGAGGAAACAACACAAAACCCAACTCCTCCTGGATCCCCACTCCTCCAGAAAACCCAGGATTTGTAAAATATACTTTTTGAACACCTCACTCAATTGCCCATTAACAGATTATGCAAATATCAACAAAGCATGAAAGCAACTCAGTCCTACTCCCTAAATGGGTAAATAAAGTTTCCCTTCAAATATCAGGACTTCCTTGCCTTCCCACAGCTCCTCAGCACACCAGCATGCACACCACCCATGCTTTTAGTCCCTTGGCAGTGTAACTCCATTATCCATTAGCTTGGTGCACAGAGGTGTCATCTTTCCTCCAAGAGCTTTTTGAAGCAGCAGCTTACCCAAGTCACACAGTGAGGCTCAGAAACTCCCTTCTTGTACTCAACAACATATGAAAATAAATAAGCAGCAAGGGTCTGCTGTTGTTTGCAAGATTTATGAAAACATGTATAAAAAAAAATAAAGACCTTTAAAAACATATATTAAAAAAATAATGAGCTTTTCCTTCTTATTATTCATGTTTAATTCAAGACAGACTTAAAGGAGGACTAATACCAGAGTGCTGTAAAAATGAAGTACGAAGCCATTCATCAAGGAAGCCAAGCTCTTTTATTTGTTAAGCAACTGTATCTCAGAGCTGCCATACTTAAACAGAAGGAACTTTAAAACAATAAAGTAAGCTCACTCTAAGGTAATAAATAAATGAACCTACAATAACTAAGCTCTCCATTTAGAATTTCCTGTTATCATTCTATTGATAAAATAAGGAGCAAGTATGTTGGACCTTTAGAGAAGATGAGACCAAACCATGAGGCAGTGCCAGCTATGGTAGAATGTGGCTTAAATTAACTTCTGGCAAGATCTGAAATCTTCCTAAGAAATAATGCACTTTAAAGCCATCATGAAAAGAATTCCCAAGATGTGAAGCTGGCCACTGATGTCACAATTTTTAAACAATCACTGAAGATGTTTTTTTAAAGGCAGGCTGTCAGCAGAGGTGGTTATTCCTGTTTTAGCCAGTTTCACAGTGAAGTTCTGCACATTACAGGATCACAGAACGACAGCAGCTGGAAGGGACCTCTGAAAATTGAGTCCAACCTCCCTGCCAAGACAGGTTCACCTAAAGAAAGTCACAAAGGAACTCATCCAGGTGGGTTACGAATGTCTCCAGAGACTTGATCACCTCTCTGGGCAGCCTGTTCCAGCGCTCTTTCACCCTTAAAGAAGTTCCTCCTCAGGTATAGATGGAACTTCATGCTTGTAGTTTATTGGTATAAAAGTTACCTGTCTGCCTAATTCAACACTATCTCCTGAAATGCTTGCTCAACTCACATCAAGACCAAAGGAACTATGGGTAAGCAATTAAGCACTGTTAATAAGCTGATATGGAACAAAATGTTACAAGTGTATGAAAAGTAAGAGACATTTATTAGCTAAACATTCATTTCAAATACAAAAGAATCAGTAAAGTAAGAAAAGAAAGCCAGATGAAAGACAGACACCTAAGGAAGAAAACCATTGTTAGGGCTCAATGAAACTGCCAAATCTGCCCCACTCACCCAGCAAGATGTCACAGTGGCACCTAAAGCTGTGGCAGTACCTACACAGGCTGAGGTTAACAGACTTTATCTCATCACTAAACGTGATGCCTTTAGCAGTCACACTCTGAGCTCACTTGTGAACTGGTGTCAAAGTAAGTTGTTGTGTCACTGCACTGCCTACGTGCTGATGCAAAACTGCAATTGTTGCCTTCTCAGCTCTTCAGAATATAGGTAAATGTCAAGGGTGAGAATAAAAGTCACCAACTAACTGCAAGAGATTGGAAGTGACCCTGCAAAGTTACACATGCATGGTTTACAGCGCCATCAATGTGCGAGCAAAGGTAATTAAGGTTCTGTTATGTATTATGGTAACAAAAGCATTATGAAAGGCAAGATGCACAGACAGAGTGACTGCCAAAAAAGTTACCTGTTTCTGAAGGAACTACAACAGATATGGAGAGAGGAAAAAAAAAATGGGAAGACATCAGATGTAAGCACAGGTGGATTTTTCCACATTATACAGCTGTATTCAAGCAAAACTAAACTCTTTCAGTCCCTTTCTCACACATTCAAACTGATGATAGGTATCTCACATTATAAAGATCATTTCCATAGTAAAACCTCAGCAATGCTCCCACCTATTAACAGCCCCCCATTTATTTCCCCTTTTTGCTTCATAAAACCCCTTCCAAATAACCTTCAGATTTCTAAGGGGGACCAACTTGAACAATAATGACTCCCTGTTTCCTTCCACACAAACAGCTTTTGAAATATAACAGAAGATACCTTTAAATGTCTGAAACTACACAGTAACAACACAGTGCTACCTCAACCCACAGGTAAGTAGTAACTAAAGAGAATATTTAACAGTGAGGCCAAAGTAAAGCACTTATATTTGGCAACTCTACATCCCATAGCTAACACTGCCACAATCCATACAGCCCAGTGCTGCCTCTGGGCTAAGTGGCATTAATTCAGTGTCTCAAGTCTGATCCTCTCAAATTGGACATTTTACACCAAATGTACTTGGGAGGCTGCTTATGTCACTTAAGAAACTAAGAGATGTGCTTCTGCATTACTTCAGTGGGAGCAGAGGAGACTCTTCTTCAGTAAGATTAGATAAATATGAGTTAGGAGGGCTGATGACAGCATCTCATGGAGGAGACATACTGTATTTTAGAAGGGTGTTTCCTAATGTCTATTACATGACTTTAAACTCCATACCCCACTGTGCCATTTTGGATACTGTGAATAAAATACTGGCTTAACAAGACTCATCAACTCAACCCACTAATTTTCTTATTTAAAGAGCCACATAAACATTCAGTAGAGTGCTATTAAAAATTCTAATGATATGGATGAACTGGGGGAAAAACAAACCCAAGTCAAAACAAAAACTCCACTACCTAAGGAATGCTACAGATCTGAGCCAAGATGTGCACAGTCAATGCTAAGCTTCCCAGCAGAATCCAGTATATTATTTGGTACAGGAAGCTCCTCTGCTCTTCATTTCTCTCCTACTTGAGCATGAAAGTCACAACTCTCAATGTTGAGACTGCAACATTAGTTTAACCTCTACAACTCAAAGAAAATCCAGAGTTAGGAGAAATTCAAGCTACAAAGGCAAGACTTCTAGTCAGACAGTGTGGTCTCACGAGCATTCAGGCAAAGTTTAAACGTAGCAGAACGGTACCTCAAGGCACAGATCGCTATTTTCCTGGAACAAACAGCCAGGCAGACACATGGGACATCAAGATTAAAAATGCAGCAAGTCAAACAAGGTTTTACCAAAATTAATGAGCAACACAAATTGAGAACATAGGTAAAAAAAAAAAGACCCAACCAAATTCTACAAACACTTCTTTCCAAAACAAAAATACTGCTCTTAAGATTATTAGTAAAGTAGGAGCTAAAACGTGAACTGCTGCTACAAGTAGTAACAAAAAAAAGATACTGACTGTACAGGCACAGCCTTCCCCTTATCTGGGGCCTCATCTCTCTAAGCTGCTGAATGAGTAATTCACATGACACCTTGACATGGCCAAATTTTTTAATACATTCCTTGTCTATATGGTAAAACCCAAGTTAAAGATCAAATGAAAACCAATCAGACAAAGAGCTTGAGTTCTAACACTCAATTAGCCCCACATGCCTCTGTACCTGCTTAATGTGACATCTCCCAAGCAAAGGAGTTTGGTATCAAAGGCTTTGCCACTTGTTTTAAAGCCTGAAAACTGGAAGAAAAAAAATCCCAAGGACAATTCTAAGTTAACAGAAACTCCTGTTAGGTAAAGGCAAATTAAATATTACAGAACCCCTGCATGGTGGGCATTGGAAGGGACGCACTCGCCCGGTCCAACGCCCCTGCTCAAGCAGGGTTACCCAGAGCAGCTTGCCCAGGATCACAAATTGGGCCATGTGAGTTTGGAATCTCGCCACAGGAGACTCCACAAGCTCTCTGGGCAGTCTGCTCCAGGGCTCCAGCACCTTCACACCAAAGAAGTTTCTCCTTCTGTTCAGGTGGAATCTCCTGGATTCTGGTTTGTTCCCATTGTCCTGTCACTGGGCACCACTGTAAAGAGTCTGGCCTTGTCCTCTTGCCCCCTGCCCTTTAGATATTGATCAGCATTGAGAAGATCCCCTCTTCAGGCCGCTCTTCAGACTGAGAACAACTCAGCTTGGACAAATTCTTCAAGTACGTGCTTTTAAATGAGCTCAAGTAAAAACTGCCAGAATAGAGCAATTAAGAGTCCGGGTTTAATTAATTTTGGTGTTTAACACGTTTGGTTATGCAAACATATTTTGAGCTACTAATGGAGAAGAACACAAATATGTAATTAAGTGCAGCTCAGCAGCTCAAATGCTATTAAACCAACTGGCATGGTGTGCCAAGGTGATCGTGCTGCAAGCTTTGAGCAAGTTTAGCACAGCCCAAAGTAAACTGAGGTTTCATCTTAAAGATTTCAACAGTAAACTCTCATTTGTTTTGTAACTACTCACTACTGATTTGAAACATTAAAACCAGTTACCACCAGCTTTGCAGAGCCAACATTTCCTTCTTTTGTTCATAATATGCCTACTGCTATTCCCCTTGCAGCACTTTCTCTGGAAGGATGCCACTTGCAGTGCTAATTCAAGGAAAAAACTGAAATAGCCAATTCTCTTCTGCCTTTTTTCACTGGATTTGTGGTATTTTTCTCAGAGTGCAGTAATGGCGCCAAAAGAACAATAAAAACATTGTAGAAGGCCTTTTACTTTAACAGCAGTTATGGTGTTGAATTGTCTTGTCCTTAAAGAGAAGCCAAGAAGGCAGTTCTGAAGCCTCACTCAGATGTGAATCATGCAAACCAGCACTGATCACATTCAGTATTACAGGAAACACCGCAAGGAGCTTGCTCTGTAGAGCACAGAACTACATCCCCTATCTCAATCATGCAGCCCAAGCAAGTTTGCAACTAGGAGATCCTGGTATTTCACCTTTGCCTCAGAAGGTGAAGCAGAAAGATGCTTCATGCTAACAGACAGCCAAGGATTTCATCTTGCACATCAGAGGGGATTTAGCAGTCGATCTGTGCTGCCGCATGCAGCAGACAGTGTCTGGCCCTCTTTAAATGCAGGCAGAATAGGCTGAAAGGAGGCTGCTGGATATAATGCAATTTCACCTCAGTTTTCCAATGCATGTTTCATTCATCAGCCTGACTGTAGTGCAGAAAACCCTAATTCCAGCGAGAGACCCTCGGGTGACTCCTTTCTATTCTTGCTGGAGCCTAACAGGAGCCTACAGAGCACAAAGGCCTGTGCAGACTGACAGAGCTGCAATGAAGGCCCAGGAAGCAGAGACAGATTGATTTTTCAAACATGAACTGTTAGAACCTCCCTACCTACACACACCTATCATTTTTTCTCTCAACCCTTCCAATTTCTACAATCTGGGCATGCACCACACTTTCTCCACTGGTGAGTACAAAGGTGCAGTGTCATGCTTGGCACAAACAAATCTAAGACCGCCACTTCCAAACAGGGTGGTTTCACCCACCCCAAGCCTCCCCCTGCTCTCACACTAGTGATGTCACTGCAGGATGGCTTATCAGCTCACTGCTCCAAAGCTGCACAAGTATGATAGCAATGAAAGGTGCCTGGCAGACTTATTTCAGACGGTTCCTTCAGACACAAGTCTATTTGCCACTCTTCTGAAAGGGGAATCCATCTCATTTCCTTTTTCCCCACCAGCTGCTGCTTTTTTCCAGTACTCTTAACAGTCTCTTCCAACTCGGTCAGACAATGCAGCTAACATCTCTGCTGTTCAAGTCTGAGGGTAAGGCAGAATTTCAAGACCCATAGTCAGGAGCACCATTTGTTCGCACTCCTCCAGCTCAGCAGAGAAGCAAATGCCAGAGCAACAACCACAGAACTGCAGATACCTTTAGTAAACCAGGATGCACTAAAATGCCCAACAATATCTTTTGCAGAAAACAAGTTTACTTTAAAGCCTCCTCAGAAGCCTAGTAATCTCCTAAGGAGTAAGAGAAACTACATACACAGACCTCAAACAACCCTGCTCTAGGTAAGCCTCTTCTATGGCAACAGAGTGCTTGTGAAGTGCCCTTTTGTTTAACTACATCTTTAAAGAAGTGAGAGCGAGCTGCCTTTCCAACCAAATATGTCCAAATTATCTACTAACTTGCCTGTGAAAGCCAAAAAAACACTGAGGACTAGGCAATTAAAAGATATTTGCTCCTGGGCTAAGGGCAACACTGTCAAAACTTCTCTGGGCACTAGACAGAAGGTATTCCCAACACAAAAGCAGCAAGGAGCCACACCTCCTCACCTAATTCAGTCTTACTGTGAAACACACAGGCTTATCTGACATGGGGCCATGAAGATTTGGGTTTATTTGTAAGAAAAAAACCAAGGCCAGCAGTTCCATGCCAGCAAACATGTTCATACACTCCCATTCTTTTGAATCCTTGCTTACTTGTATTTCCCAACAAGAAGAGAGCCCTTCATTGCTCTAATTTGCAGGTGTGACCAGAGAGTGCCTTACATGTTCAAGTGTCATTTCAAGATAGCACACTTTTGAGACAAAATGGAAAGCAGATGAATTTACCCCCTCTAAGTTATCAAGTTTTGCAGCCTTCCAGTTTATCTTGCTCCAAGTCTCTACAGCTTTGTTTCAACTCTCCTCTCCAGCTACTTAAGAGATTTAGATTCAAAGTCATTCTACTCAAAGCGAACTGAGCAACCGTTCAGCCTGAAACAGCTGTTTTCTTCTACAAAACTTTCACTGAGTACTTATTCCTAGAAGTTGTATTCTTCATTCCCTCAACTCCAAATCTACAGAGAATGGGCAATGGAGAGCCCAGTTTGCACTTAGATTAAAGTGATGCTCATAGCAGACTTATTATAATAACAGCTCTCCTGCAATTTAAATTCCAAGTCCCATCCAGAACCTGGAACTTATCTGCATTTCAATGCTGCATTTACTCTGACATTATGCATCATCTTCTGGGAAAAGCAAATTCCTTGAAACAACAAGCCTCTCATTCTTCAGCTTTAATCAGGCAAGAACATATGCACGTACAAACACAAGGTGAAAAGAGAAAGAGCTCATTAAATGTCCACCAGTCCCTACGCATCTCCAAGTCCCTGCTAGATGGGACTAAAGCATGTGTGTCACAGCAATCACTTAGCTCCCAGGGACAGCTGTGGATCAACTTGACAATGTACATATATGCAACTTCCCTCCACAGCTCAGAAAGCTGTTATTTCTTTCACTCTTTAGCTCAGCAAGTCAAGAACACAGGCATTAAAACCCTTCAGATTTGCTTGCCCCCCAAAGTATCTGTACAGGAAATGGAGCTGTCTGTAGAGCCTCTTAGGTTCCAGAAAAATAATTAAGGTCTTGAAGGTCAGACATTTAAAATATGAAGACTGCCCATAAAAATCATTTAATCTGACACTTTCAGAGACATCTTAAAGATTTTATGATCACTTGCCTGCACCCTTCACTAGGTGCTGTATTTTGGAGAGCCTCGTCTACAGAGCTACAAGCAGTGAAGCAGAAATTAAGAGCACAAATAGTGAATTTTCTAAGAATTTTGAGCTCCATTTGCAGTAGTATTTTTAGCCTATTTATATGAATGCATGATAGAAACAAAAATGACTTAACTAAATATAGACCTTATATATACGCCAACTCTGAACAATAATCCTCTTTATAAAGAATTTGTATATTCATGGAGTCTCATATAACATTTAACAGACTAATTTAGAAAGACATTTACAGAAAACCCACCCAGCCTCCCACTACATCTGCAAAATGTTTTCTAACACCACTTTCCAGATACCTAAAACTGCTTCAAGTGCACCCTCACAATGGTTCACAAAGGTTCTCCAGTCTATTTTATTTCTCTTTTTTTAACATTTTTGATAAACTCATCATTCCAGGAGGTGCTGAGCATCTGTTCTTTCCATTGACTTTAAAGAGGTATCTGAGTGGTTTGCATTCATTAAGAGTCTAAACGTGAACTTCAGTGTTTGGATCTTAAAGCATCGACTTGGGCAAAACTCTGACTCAAGACAGGGACAACTTTAAAAACAAAAGACAGGGACAACTTTAAAAACAAATATACCTCTTCTGGCATAATTGGTATCCATATCCTTAAAATGCACCATAACAAAGTCTGAAGACTTGAACAAGATACTCTCTAGAATGTCTTCACGTTTTGGCCCCAAACTGGATTCCGCAGTTTTCCGATGAGCAGCATCAAGCACTAAATCACACTATTAGAGACATAAAAAGAATACACTAGCTTAATGCACAAGAAGCCACTCCATGACTTCCATCTACTTGCAAAAAACCCCAGGTATTTACAATGTTAGTCTGCTCATTTACAGTAATCTGCTTCTGCAGAGCTAGACGTGAACAGTTACACCACTCATCATAAATATTCACATTTTAATCGGTGATTAACATTGATCCTACTACCAAAGCACTAGGACCTTTTAAATAAAGGAAGAGACAAAATGGAAACAATTACCTTAGGACTGTAGGTTTTAAAAACTCCTTCATATATACCACCATTTTTCACCTGTACTTCACATTTGGATCCCTAGAATGCAAAAAAAAAGAAGAAGAAAAAGAAAATGCAGCTTTCTACCAGGACTGACAAATGACTGAGAACTGTGAAGCTGTGACATTTGAGTGGTTTTCTTAGGCATATTTTTCATATAAGCATAAGACATAAAAAATACAGCTCAGTTTTTACTCAAATCTCCTCATTCAACATTTCTGCTTTTATAAATACACCACTGTGTGCTGCAGATGCAAACAGCTGGATGAGTACCAACATATTTGTTGTGAGGGGATTGAAAGGTACTCACAGAAAGGTATTTGGTACTCTCAAGACTTGACCAGTTCTGCACAAAACCAAGTTTTTGGGCAAAATCAAAATCTGCACTTGTGCAGGTACAAATAAAGCTGAAAGCTTATCCTGGACTCTAGTAGACGTGGGACAGTGTCTTCATTATGAGATGTCAGGACTTGCTTTAAAATCTAGGGAGAAAAGCTTCCATTCCCTGTACACAGACTCATTTTATTTATCCAAAACCTCTCTAAAGACAGAAAATTCAAGGTAGGATCAGTGCACTTAAGAAATTTGCTTTACCCCCTACAAATCTTAAGCTTTCCAAGCTAAAAATATAGACTCTCACAATGGTTCTTTAAAGTTCCATCTTGGCCAAACACTCCTACTGATGAAGTTCAATATTCAGTCCATTCTATTGCAATTAATGGAGTGGTTAACAATTCTGAGTCACTACAGAAAGTGTTTAATCATCCCTTCCAAATAGGAAGACTTACAACAACTGATGTAAGGATGTGAACCATTCTCATGTTCGCATAGATGCCATCAAAAGAAATCTGAAAAATTAAAGAGGATGTTGTCAGCAACATAGGAGAAGTATCTAACTATTCAAAAAGCCAGTGTGCCCAAAATAATGCAGGCTTTCACCAGTGCACACCAGTTCCTATAACCATTGGTCCAAAACCTTAGATGTCATACATAGAACTTAAGTCACATGAGATTTCCAGAGCACCATTCGCCCTTTTTCTGATTGTGAAAGGTCTGAGCATCCTTCCAAACAAGATAAATGTTACCGAGTGCCCCTAATGTCATTCACTAAGGGAATTCTCCTGCTGGTTGGGTGAAGCTCATATGCAGACTCCCAACTGAAGAAGTCCTGCTACCACTCCCCTCTGGTTTTATGGCCATCAACAGGATAAGCTGCTTCAACAGCTGTAGAAGCACAAAAGTACTTCCAGGGTCTGTTGAATAACATCCTTTCACCTATCAGACCTGATTACACGCATTAACAGAAGCTAAGTTCATCAACTTATGGAGCATGAAAAAGCTACAAAACCCAGAACAAAAAAACAGAGTAATTCACTGCAGGGTCAGGATTTGAGACCCTACACTGGGATAGCTGACCAAGGATCACCCAGGTTGCTAGATGACAGATCAGCATCCATGAAGTGCCAAGGATGTCTGGGTTTTGTGACATCTGGTATTGCTCCTTGTCAGCTTCACAATGCAAAACGAGATGCTGAAACACACAAGGACCCCCCCCATACTTTGAGCTTTTTAACTGACAAGTTATCTTTTAAAGTGTCAGCTACTCCATCCACTTCCTCCTGGTCCACACCTTCCTGGGATGAAGAGACAGGATTCGTGATGCTCCTATGCTCAACGCTCAGTATGGATGACATAAAGATGAACTCTTTCATGATGTTTAGTGTTTGCACATGACTTTTTTCACCACTCTTCCTCAAAGCTGCTTTGTTTTTACTAAAGTGTCTTGTTATCTTCAATAAACATTTATGTAAGTAAACTGTAGTCCTTTCAAACCTTCCTTCCTCAAAATTACCCTTGAAAAACAAGCCAGTAACAAATTAGCAAATATTTGATTAGTGCAGTTCAAAGATCCACTCTTTAAATTGAGATCTACATCTTCAGCTTTGATAAAACAAGTCAAGCCACACCTATACTTCAACAATATACAGCTCCAACAGTAACTAAAGCTATGCATTGAGATTGCTGATAACACTGGGTTATCTGGTTTATAGTAAAGCTAAACAAAATTGTTATTTTTGTTTAACTAAATGCTGCCTTACTGTCATCTGTTTGAAGGAGAAGCCAATGTTGGAGTCTTTGGAGAGGAATTAATTCAAAAATGTTGCCTTAAGTTAAATGTTATCTGTATCTACAACTATAATTGCAAGAAAATGCAGAATATTTACATCAGTGTAGTTAAAAGTTTAAGTAAGCCTCCCTCCTTCACCCTCCTAAGCCACTTCAATGATGCAAGATGCTACATTTTTAGAGAAGCATATCTCAATCTGAAGTATTCACTATGGTATCCAAAGGAAAGAATTGAGAGAACATTCCAGTATCTACTATTCTATTATTGATACTTGGGTTTGCTGTACAGGAATTGTTTTCCTCCTATCTTAAAAGTGGTACAGTGCGGGGGGGAGGGGAGGGGAAATACTTACCGTAGGCTGAGGCGGTCCTTTGCCACTGCTGCGACCTCTGAAATTAAACATATACATGAGATATGATTAAAAACTGCCAAAACTGGTTCACTTCTTAACAAGTAAGAATTCAAAACCCATCTTAATTTAGTGGTAAGAATAGGATCAGAGAAAACCAGCATTGCCCCAGAGACGAACTTGACAGCTACAGGGCCCATGGCATTTATCCACCAAATTACTGGCCTACAAGCAACTAGCATTGGTTAGGAGGCAAGAGGTTTACCTACAGTAAAGAATAAACCAAAGAAAATACTAAGCCAGTGTCCTTGCAAAATACATTAAAAATAAATTATTTCTTAAGCAGAATCCTGTAACTAAAGCAAATTCTGAAACTTATTGGCACACAAACCCATAAACTCCCTTTGAGGCCCAATCCCTACATAGCACAAGGTCCCTTCTGTAAGATCAGAGGCTCAACACACCTCTGCTGTCCATCTGAGTAAGGGCCACCCAAATAACTGACCCACGCTGCAAGTTAGAGGAGCCCTGACTGCAGAGACCTCCTCACAGTTTGCTTATTACTATCACAACTATGGAGAGTCAAACTAATGTCAGCCCTCACTCACAGACTACTTTTAATGCATATCCGGCATTCAGGACACTTAAAAATATTTTATGTTAATCTGCATGCTCTTACTATCTCACAAAACAAGATGTAACAACAGTCTGTGCCCTTCACCTCAGATATTTGAGTCCCATCAACACCCTTGCAGCTAGCAAGTCCAACATCTACAATTCTTTAGTGCTGTGTCTTATTTCAGAGTCAATTCCTTGCACCAAGTCCTAATTCCAAATACTCTTGCAGTGATTCACATTTGTATCATGATTTCAGGAATCCACATTAATGTGAGGCAAATGAAGTCTTCTACTTTAAAAAAAAAATCCCTTTTTAAAATAGATCCACCTTAAACATGCACAACCATTTAATTAAAGAGACCCAAAGAATCACATCTGTGTTTCCAAACATCCAAACAACAGTGAAATCTAAACCCAGCTGAATGTCAACTCCATTTAATTGCTTTTGAAAACACTAAGCTGTGGTTGAATACGACCTTGCTCTCAAAACATGCCCTTATAAATAGGGCTCAAATGTTAGTCAAGAAATCAAATGGACTTCTAATGAACAGAAATAAATTCTGCAGAAATAAGCAAGTTCATCAGAGAACCATGAAAGGCCTTAATGAGGAAAAAATGGAAACCCACTAAACTATCACCTGACTTGTTTAAGAAAAGCTTCTGAAACAGAAACAGTCTCACAGCATCAGGCACACTGATGACTTTGCTGACTGGCATCAACTGCAGATTTTGGGTGTCTTGCTGATATTTTCAGAATACTTGCAGAGTAATAATCTCACAAATAAACCCTAATGCAAATAACCTTTATTAATTACCTATCAACCATAACTTTCCAGAAGGCAGCTTCATGACTTCAGGCTTGCTTTGGAGACAAGTGAGTCTCACCATTTACCAAGCCTGCCACTTAGCAAATGGCCACCTACAGCACAAGGCTGAAGTGAGCCCTTCCTGAGCCTGGAATATAATATTCAGTTGAATGATTCTCTTCTTTATGAAGTCATCACACCAGATGTGAAACACTCAAATAAAAGAGAGGTACACTCCAGTTCTGACTTTTCCTTCTATTACAAATCAAAAGTGTCAACAACATGGTCTTTCAAAGAACACAACCAGAGTCAAGCTGTTCCCTCAGCTGGTCTCAAAGATTTTAGAAGATAACTGTTTCTACATCAGCTATAAAATATCAAAAGTGAGAGAGTTTTGTGTCTCTGAAACAGAAAGCACTCCCTTTTATTTCTTCCAGTTTAGTGGTGACCTGGCAGTGTTATGCTAATGATTGGACTTGGTGATCTGAAGGGTCTCTTCCAACCAAAACGATCCTGTGATTTTAGTAACAAGTACTCAGAGAACATAAATAACTGGGTTGCTAAACTGGTCAGAAAGTCTGGAATATTCCCTTCAATCAGCAACCCATCTAGATTGTTCTAGATTCTCCATCTCTTGCCACATTTCCAAAATTACTGCACTTACCCACGTTTCTTTAAGAAACAATCTGACTGCACACATCCACGCTGGCAAGAGGTTCTAACTTTTCTAACCAGACCATGAATTAAGCCAGTTGCAGATATCCTCTAAGCTATTCAGGCCTCTTTACAGTCCTGACCTCTTGTTTTCCAGTAACAACTGCTTAACACAAACCATTACAAGAAAGAAAAAACATTCACCAAGATGAAAAAGAGACCAACTCTGCCAACGCTACACAATTCAATCAAAACTGTGTCTTCTGCTAAACCCAAGGCCATCAGCTTGAGGTTTATATTCCAACAATTGAAGACTCCAGTTCAAACTATCCTTTGAGACATCTTTGATGAATCATATTAAAAAAACAAAATAATTAGATTTTTTTTTTTAAAGCAGAAAACAAAAGCAGTAAGTAGGTGGTCTTTTAAAACACTGGGGTAGCACTAAAAACAAATATGGAGGTGGAAGAAACTAGAAGGGGTCAGTAGCAGCTATCTAAACCACATCCTGATTACAGTAAGTATGGAGAATGAAGTACATTTTGTGTTGCAGGAATGTGGTTAAAGGTAAGCATGGGCACAGCAGCTTGGCAAACCCAACTTGTAAACCCCTTTGAGGTAGCCAAGTCACAAAAAGTCAGGAAAATGCTGCATCAGACAAAGTAACAACCAGATAATTAAACTTAGTAGCCAGCTCACTTCAGGCCAGAGGTTACACCTCAAGAGTCAAAGTCTCCATAAGTGCTTGATCCCAAATGCTGCACCACAACCATTCAGGAACCTGCATTTTTCTTCCACTTTTCATGGGCATTTACTCTCCTATTCCTCAGCATCCCTCATCTCCCACCCTAATGTTTAAATGCCAAGTAGAGCATTTGTATAAGCAAAGCAAGGTCATGCATTTGTATTTTTCCAGTTATGTGAAAATAAATGCAAGGACCATGAGTCTTGCCAGGATGTGAAACAAAGTCTTGGGTTTTCTCTCCAGCAGCACCTTCACTTTGAGACTAAGCCACAAACACAACCATACTGGATTTCATGTCTAGAGCAGAAGTGCAACTACAAAGACTGTGGAAGTTAGAGTGAATGGATGTTTCTGGAGCACTGGCTGACATTACTACAGCTTTGAAAATAGATCTGCAGGATACTCTGAACAACTTGCAGAGAGCTGGTAAAACTTTCTGCTAAAGGAGGAATCAGAAGTACAATTTTTTATTTAAATGCAGCATCTGTCTATAGCAGACAAGAGTCAAAGCTGACAAATTGAAATAGCAGAAGTCCTGCAGTGTTGTTTTCTGTAGTTTTCCACAATATTCACATTAATAGTATCAACTTCTATCTTCTTAAAAGATGAAACCTTCTGAAGCATCTGAGTATGTAAGGAACCTGACTCAAGTTTGACCTAGTGCACATCTGTAACCTGTTGATGGACTTAGTGACTTAAGAACCTTCTTCCTGTACATTATCATGAACCAGTTGTTAAATGAAAAGTTGCTCAAAAATCAGGTACACAATATCACACCAAAGTGTACTAACAGTGATAAGGAAAGAGACCTGCAGGTCATCCATTCATTGTGCTCAGCAGTTTAGCAAAGCTGCATTAAAACCAATGCACACAAAGATGTGAGAACCAACCAGAAAAACTCTGAATGAACACGAATGAACCTCTAGAACAGTCACCTCAACAGCCTCAGCACTCAACATTCCCCATTACTTCTGTATGAACATAGTGGATACCTCTCATATGCCCTTCAATTAAGCCTTTAGATAGGCTAATAACAAAAGATGTCAAGGAAAAAGGAAAGTAAGAGGATGCAAGAAGCATTAAGTCTCAAAATCAAGTTACATAAGATGGGCTCATTCCAGTTTCACCTTTTCAGTGGGCAAAACCATTTAGAAAACCCAGTAACTTAAGAGTATTCTTAAAGAACTTCCAAGTCTAGCTAAGCAAGAAAGTTGCCAAATAAATAGGAGAAAGACCTTATGCCACAAATGTAACTAGAGACGTAACCACCCAAAACGAGGTGTTTAGCCTTCAGACAAAATAACTAGGGATGAAAATGGGTAACAAAAAGGATGCAGTGCTGAAGGAATGCTGGGGCAGATGCAACTTTCAATCACAGTGCCACCAGCCTTCCAGGGCTTGTGTAAGGGTAAAACTGAACCAGAACACCAAAAATGGGTATTAGATAATGGTTTGACTAACCCAGAAGAGCAGATTTGTGTGCAAGATCTACATTTTCTCCCATTACAATTCAACCTGCTCTTGGCATCCCCCCTCCAGTCCCATTTCCCATCTGCCATGTTCCACATGCAACTGATATTAAACAGAGGCACTTACTGCCTTTATTTAAAAAAAAACAAAACAATGAAAACCAACCAACAAAAACTATTAATACTTGTTTGTTCTGATATACCTTTGAGATACCTTGATTTGTGTTTTTTTCCCCTTTATGCAAAAGAAATTAACATTGTAGAATACTGTAATGACCACACAAAATTCAACCTTTTCTGATACAGAATACATATACCAATCATCATGAAACCATGGAAATAAATATAGAGAGCAAAGCTGACTCTCTACCCACTGTCAGAGGCAGAAGGACTAAGTCCTTAGCCCAATTAAGTCTTACAGTAATAAACACAGAGAAAATTAGGTCCAGGACAGTTAACTCTCAACAAGCTTTCTACCCAAACCTAAGCATTTAAAAGCAATGTAGCCATGGGAAGTAACATTCTTTTCCATTTCAAGATAAGAAGGGCAGCACTGCAAGGAAACGAGCTGCTAAGAAGAAAGCCTGGAATAAACTGGAGATGTTTATGTTTCTATTAAATATGATCCTTCAAATATTTAAATTTCTATTAAATAGTATTGAAATCATGATGCAGAGAAGCTAAAAAAGAAAAGACATTTGATTTTTCCAGCAGAAAAGCCACTTAGGTTTAAATCTGCAGTCCCCTAAAGACAGGAGTTTTCTTTAGGACAGCACAGGAAGTTCTCTGAAAGCATTCCACAAGGCTCCACCAGCCCTGGGAACTGTGATTTTTTACACTCTGCTCAGAATTAACTTGAAAAATTGATTAATAAGAAAAAAGTGTGAACAACTCTGAAGGAACATGTCAGTTGTTTAGCAGCCCCACTACAACTCCCTAAGGAATTCTGAAGTGGAATTTATCCAACAAAACTGAAAAGGCAACACTGATAAAAGAAATTCAGTGGCTTGAATCTTAATATTTGGGAGGGAAATCGAGGCTTGCATGCCCCCTAATCTACAGAGGCAAGTGTCACCATCACAGTGAATGAAGGAAAAATAAAGCTGTAGGTTTTGTTGCCCTTCACGTTAACCTCTACAGTGCCACTGTGTGTTGGCAGGAATAACTGTTTAGCAAAGCACAGTAAACATCATGTTCAGTGTAAACAGCCATATGTAAAAACCATTAAATCATGGCAGTGAGGTGCTGAGGTATTATTGTTAGTATTTATTTTGTCCTTTGCAACCCTACCAAAGCATTCCCACTTCCAGTTTCACAGACTGGTATCACAGCAAAACCCTCTTTCCAGCGATGGCCAACAATGGGACCACTGTAAATTCTGTTTTATGGCCAAGATGCAAAACCGAGGGAGAATAAAAGTCGAGTGAAAAGAGCAAGATGAATAAAACTTGAAATGAAACGGCTCTGAGTGACCATGACCTTCAAAACTGTTACCGTCCTGCTCTGATTGTTTGTTATGACCCCCAGAGCACTGGAAAAATTCACAACACTATAAAGTTCATTTTTTTTTCAGCCCCTTTCTCTCCCTCAAATATGTGTTAATTTTTACAGCAAATGCTCCGGGAGCAGAAGCAGGACCAATCTTCCAGAGGCTGTATGAGACAGCAGGGCCTCCGCAGCGTGGAAGATGTGGGGAGGGGAATCTGAGCCTGCTAAGGAGGGGGAAAAAAATAAAAATAAAGGGGAAAAAAAGAAAGGGTGGGAAAAAAATTGACCCGATTCCCCACCCCCTAAATATGGGAAAATGCAAAGCCGTGCTTGGAACCCCCATCCACCGGCGGCGAGGCCGAGGAGCGCTCCCGCGGCCTGCCTTCCCGCGAGAATTTTATTGCGATTTAAATAAATAATTTTGTATGTGTTAAGATGAAATAAAATGAACCCCTGTGAGCTAGGAGGGGCTCCTCCACAGGCCTGCGTCGGCTGCCACAAGGCAGGACCCGCTGCTCACCCTCCCACCCACCCCCCGACCGCCTGGGACCACCCCGCCGCCCCCCGGCCCCCAGGCCGCCGCCATCGCGGCCGGCACCTTCCCGCCGCCGTCCCCCCGCGCACGTGCGGCCGCCGGCTACGGCGCCTCGCCCCCGCCGCCCCCCGCCTCCTCTCCCCGCCATCGCCTCCTCCTCCTCCTCCTCCTCAGCAGGCGGGTCACGTTGGCCCGGGGGAAGCGGCGCCCCTCGCCCCCGCCGCAGGCCCCGCCAGGCCGCGAGGGTTTTCGTCCCACCGCCCCGCCGCGGAAAAAAAAAAAAAAAAGGAAAAAAAAAGGAGGTCCCGCCTTGCCCTCCACCGTCCCTCGCCGCCTGAAGGGCACCGGCCGCGGCCCGGCGTGGCGGCCTCGCCCCGACGGCACTGCGGAACCGGCAGGGCCCCCTCGGCGGGCCTGCGTCCGCCCCGCCCGCCCGCCATGCCGGCTCCCGCCCCGCCGGGCGGAGCCCCCCGCGCCGGGCCGGGCCATGTCCCCCGCCATGCAGCAGGCCCCGCTCCCCCTCCCGGCCGCGCTGCCGCCGCCGCCGCCCATGGAGGCCGGTGCGGGGAGAGGGGGGGGAGGGAGGGGGGGGGAGAGCTGCGGGGGGAGGGGGAGCGGCACCCGCGCCGGGCTCTCCGCGGCAGGGCCAGGCACTCAGGTCGGGCCTGCCGCCGCCACCGCGCACCCACCTGCCCATGTTCTGCCTCCCGCCGCCTGCGGCTGACGGGAGGCCAGGGCCGCCGCCGCCGCTGCTGCTGCCGGGGGGTTTGCGGTTGTTGCCGGCGGCCTGAGCCGCCGCCGCCGCCGTTTGCTTGAGGGACATGACGAACAGGGAGAGGGCCGGGGGTGCGCGCCGGGGCTGGGCGAGGGCCGGTCCGCAGGAGGCCTCGCTGCGCTGGCGGGGCCGGGGCGCCGCTGGCTCGGCCGGTTGCTCCCAAACAGTGCGAGCGGGGCGGAGGGAGCGGAGCGCGGCGCGGAAGGATCCGCGGAGGGGGGGTGGGGGGGGAGAAGGCCGGACCGAACCGGCGGGTGAGGGGAAGGAAGGAGCGGAGGGATGCGGCGTTCACCCCTCTCGCTTCTCGAGCACCTCGGCGGTGGTAACGGGGTGGTGACAGGGCGGGGAGCGGCGAGGCGGTGATTCCGGAGCGGGCGGCAGGCGCGGACTCTTTACGGGAAGTCGGAAGGCTCCGCGGCTGTGCTGTGGCGGGTGAAGGGGCGGAGGCGGGAGGCGGGGAGGGGAGGGGGACACGTGAGGCGGCGGCGCGGGACGGCGGTAGCTCCCGCTGCAGCCCTGGCCCGGCCCCGGTGGGGCCGTGAGGCCCCCGCGGGTGCAGTCTTCCCCTCCTAACCCTCACAGTCCGCCCCCGCCTTACACCCCCCCGCAAAGGGCAAGCCCTAGCCGGTGCCAGCCGCGTTCATGCCCCCGGCGCGGACGCTGCGGCGGGCAGGGAGAAGGGGAGGGAGGACGGCCCGCAGGCCCCGGCCCCTCAGGGGAGCGTTCCTTCTCGCCCCGCGGCGCACGGCCCTGCCTTGCGGCCTTCTGTCTGCACCGCCCCGCAACCCTCGGCGGGGTGGGCGCCACCCGGACCTGCTGCTGTCCGCCGAGGCCCCGCTCGCCCCCCTCCGCCGGCGAGCAGGAGCGGGAGGGAGGGCGGCGGGCAGGGCCCGGCAGTGCATCGTTCAAAAGAAACCCAACATGGAGAGACACCAAAAGTGAGAAAAAATGGCCGAGCCGCCGACTAGCTGTGAAAGGCGAAATGGAGAACCTCGGCCCCGCTGTGTTTGCCAGCCAAACTGCACCCGTCTCCTGCCTTTAACCACAGATCTCCCTTTAACCACTGAGATACCGAACTACCACCAGTGAACACTGACGTCACATCGCCCTCCACCGTGGAGCCAGCCGTAGGAAAGCAAGATGGGGCCCAAGGAATTGCCACGTTCCTTGCTGACAGCCCTCACTATTAAAGCTTTATGGTGTTTGTTCCACGCACACACCCCCAAACTACTGCAGCTCGAAGAAAATCGGCATTGAACTGAGAATATTTGAGCCCAAGGTTCTTCTACTGCTCCATGCTGTTACCTATCCACCACCACCAGATTACCTGCAGAGATCCAAGCGGCAGAGGCTATTAATCTTTGCCACATCTGTGGTAGCTGCTTTACGCAGAGCAGTGGTTTCACCAACTCATACCAACACGTTAAAAAAAAATTAAAGCCTGGTTTGTCCTGCTAAAAATCTATGTACATACAGGATTAGTAAGAGCAGATGTAACTTGAAAACCAAGAGCTAAATTGATTTATAGCCATGGTTACTCAAAACGCTCAGGGTTTAATCTATTCATAGAAATGCTCCAGAAATCCCACAGGATTTCAAACGTAATAAAAGGGAGCTGTGCTCTTAAGCAGGCATATTTATACACCTTGCTTGTAAAGCAACAGCTTTCCCATGTGGTTGGGAGAGTTGTGGGTGGCAACACACAATGGTAAAGAAGATAACAAATATTTAACAGCTTTCTTAAATTAGCAAAGTTGGTTCCCCCCCTTCCCCCCTACCCCCCCCCCCCCCCCCCCATACTTTTGACTGTTAAACTGCTTGGTTTACCTTACAGGCCCCCAAACCCTTGTGGTTAACACATTATTAGCTAGATAACAGATACTGGCCAAAATGGACTGAGCACAAAGATTTTTCTCAGTGAAAATTCTTGCCCTGAACAAGCAGCACTTCTAAGAAAAGTAGTTATTTGTTTTCTTCTGGATCACTCACAGGACACTTTGCTATTTCACAGCAATGCAACAAAGAGAGAAGGATATGGAAGATTTCTGCAGGCCAGGAGGTTTCATAGGAGACACCGGCACCTGCAGAGCTGAAAACAAGTTGTGCTACTGCTGGCCACCAGTTTTAGGCACATTTACTCTAAAAGCAGAAGTCTGCTTTGCTGCATGTGATAAGACAACCAACATTTCCTAAGATCAGCTAAGACCTTTTGAGATACATACACACATATACAGAGATATGTGAAACCCACTGAATTTTATTAACTAATACTGGACCTCAAGTGAAGAACCTCCCAGTGCTGCCACAATAAGAGAAACACAGCAGGAAAGGAGCTTGAAGAGGCAAAATATACTTTGATACTAGCTCAAGCCATAGCCAGCAAAGACCTTTTTAAGACCACACTGACTTACTCAGTGTGCTTCATCAGCATGCTTTGGATTTGAAAGTAAGTTGCCAAGAAAAAGCACAAGGAAGTCTGATAAGAGACTGATTATAACTTATCCAGGTCACTTTAATAGTTGGGGTTTTATTTTAAAGACCATTACTTCACTGCTTTTTCAGGTAAGAGTGTTTACAGCATAGCAATTAGTCACTATTGCTGTGGCTAAAGGTTAAGGACTATTAAAGAGCCTGCAGCATTCTGAAGTGACAGCCATACTCTGGGGTCCTGCTGGTGAAGATGGAGCCCTGGATATTCAAAGATATCAAAAATACAGAAGTTCCCTGGGCTGAGATAGGTTTCAAGATAGGATGTGAACACACTAAACTACCTAATGGAGTGACATTGCATGGGTATGAACACACTAAACTACTTTTTAGGGGTGACATTACATGCACCAGGAGCAGTATGAATAAGACTCGTGTTCATGTCTGCAGCAATGACTCAAGTGCAGTTGCAGTTTGACTTGTTTTCTCCTTCAATGTCTTCTTTGTTTGGTTAAGCTCTGTTTGGCTTTCATTGTGCCCTCCCATTTTTGTTTGTCAAGCATCTTCATTAAAGAAAAGAAAACAAATAAATAAAAGAAAGGAGAAAAGAAAAAGAGAAACACACACACCCCCCCAAAAAAAAAAACAAGGCAATACATATTAAGTGTAGAAGAAACTAAATGAAACAGCTTCAACAGTCAGGGCCACCAGAGAACCTGCAGGTTGGTTTCCAGCGGTGGCCAGCTTCTTTGGTGAGCAGCTGCTCCTCACCTTTCTGTTGTGAGCAGACATCTGCAACACTCTACCCAAATTCCCAGAGTGATAGGATCACATCATTCCCTGTACTTCTGCCTACTCTCCTTTGCTAGCCCCCCATTCCCAATAGGCTGTAGTTACTCATTTATGGTTTGGCTCTATCTGTTTCTCACTTGTTTGCTGTTCCCCACCCTTATGACTGCAAGTGTTGCTGCAGATGAGGTTGTGACAAAGGACAGCCAACAGTGGGTGCAGTGGTCTAGCTGTAGAAACATTCAGGATTGAAAGGCAAGGAGGAAAAGCAAGGATTTCTAAAGGAGAATCTTATGGTGTTCTGCCCTTCCTGCTCACTTTCCAGGCTGGAGCTGCTCTTTTTCAGGACTGCTCCTTCCATTCAGGTTCAGGACTCCGTGTGCAGGCTGCATTTGCATCAGCAGATGAATGAGCCTGATAATATCACCACTTACCAGGAAGTGCTATGTGATGTAACATTTCCTTGATCTAACCTGCTGTTAGGTGGTTGTGCTCTCTTCCTTTAGCTACTCTGGGTGATCCTCAAGAGCGTGCAACAAGATGAAACACGCCTGCCTGCAGAGGGACAACCAGCAGCAGGCTCTTGGCTTTTATTTTAAGTGAAATCAGCTGCTACAGAAGCTGAGCGAACTGAGCATTGCTACACCTGAATTTTCTCTCCCCTGAAGAGTTGTGTTATTTCCTCCCATTATCCCAAACTCTGTTCTTGGAGGCTAAGGTTTTGTGACCAGTGCTACAGGCACAGGATCTCCAGACACCCAGAAAGACATTAGGAAAACAAATCAGGTACTCTAACAAGAAGCACTTCCCAGAGATATAAGATATTACCTCATCAGCAAAGCTGCCATCAGTTTTAACTGATGAACATGCTCCTGGCCAAACCAGAAAGAGGAGCGTGCACAACAAGGAGCAAAATCAAACCCCAAACCAACCAGGTGGGATAACTTCTGCCTACCTCTGCCTTGCTTCCCCACTCTAGGCTCTATGTAGTGTCTTCTCATAGAATTGTTTTAATTGAAAGAAGCCTTCAAGATCATCAAGTCCAACATTAACCCAGCACTACCAGGTCACTGCTATACTGTGTCCCTCAGCACCACATCTACACAAGTTTTCAGTCCCTCCAGGGATGGGCACTCCATTGCTGTCCTGGACAGCCTGGACCAGGGCCTGACAACTATTTGGAGAAAGAAATTGTTCCTCATGTCCAACCTAAACCTCCCATGGCACAATTTTAGGCTGTTTCCTCTTGTTCTATATCTTGTTCCTTAGGAGAAGAGACCAATCCCCACCTGGCTTCATCCTCTGCTCAGGGAGTTGTAGAGAGCCAGAAGTTTCCCCTCAGCCTCCTTTTCTCCAGGCTGAGCAATGTCTTTGCCTACAGCCCCTTGGATTCACAGCTCAGTCCCAAGCAGAGGCCAGCTCATCTACAGTTACAGATACAGTTTTTGATCTGCTCTTGCATTTTCACAGCTCTTTCTTACCAGTTTGTCTCAGTCCACCAGCACCCCCCTCCAGCTCAGTTCACACAGGGTGTGGATGACAGATGTGCCTGCTGAGCCACGTTTGCCAGCTGCTTCTCCTGCAAACAACCCACAGGAGAAGGGAAATGCCAATGTCCACAGAGCACAGGAGAGACACAGACGTGCCAGAGCTTTTTGCACCTATAATCAACATTTCAATGAACCTTGCTCTCCATTTCTATTCACCCTGGGCACTAAACAAGGACATTTCCTTCCTCAAGAAGTAAAGCTCCAGGACCTGCACAGCAATGCTCTAGCTCTGTACAATTGTTTCAGGATAGAGCTGCAAACTGGGAGACGCCAGCTGTGCCCAAACTGCCCAGCAATCTTCTGCCAAGCACTTTGTGCTTTTAAGATTTCTCATTTTCACCAAAGGGAGAGGGAAACCCAGCCTCGCCCCTGCTCAGCAGCAGCACACAAAGCAATGGTTATGCCAAGCTTTAGCTCTTAAATCCCTCAAGATCTGGTGCTCAGAGTGCATAAACAACCTGTGCCTCACAGCCTCGCCGAGCTGCACCTCCACGTTTCCCCAGCACAACCACACAGATCCACCAATGCCCATCCTCTCCCCGTCCCTTTGCTGAGACAGGCATGCCAACAAGAAAGCCAGTTGCCATGGCATTTTTTCCCCCTACAGACAGATGTCCATTAAAAACCCAGTCAGCCTCAGGTTTGCTTCACAGAGCAGCTTTCAGTTATTATTGCCAGCCCACAAGGAATTTCCACCCTGCCCCTTCACCTCAGATGTTTCGCTGCACTTCAGGATTAATCCCAGGGGATCAGAAGGAAACTACCACAGAACAGGTACACTGAAAGGACAAATTTAGGGTTGTGACCATGGTTTATGTTTTTGGCAGATGACTGCCACATGGCAGCATTGGGAAAGAGTTGAATTCGTTACCTCTGGCACTCTTTCCCTTGTTCACTAAGATTCTGTGCTGAAATAATCAGGCAAATTGGAAGTGAGATGCAGAGCTTCTCCCTTCCTCTGCCACATTACTCCAGGGCTTAGATCCAGGATTTTGGCTTCAGGAGGAACCTGCTTGCCCAAGCCAGAATCATCATCTGAAACTATCTGTAGAGAAGGGATTCCCACCACCCTGTGCAGAAACCCCAGGCAGCGTCAGAGCAGGACCAAGCAGTCTCAGCAAACACGTGTGGCAAGGAGTGATGTCTTCTTCCTTGGGTACAAGGCCACAGTTATAAATAAAACTGGAAAAAGGGCATCATGGGTTCCATGCTTTCCCCTCAGGCCATCCCACCTGCAGTGTGGGCCAAAGCCCCCTTGGAGGTGTCCCTTAGAAAAAGCAGGAGAGCTTCCTACTGCAGAACTGGCAACACACCACCAGCATTTCCACAGGGTTGAGCTTCAAGAGGGAATGGTCAGGTATTTTTATTTAGGCTGTAACAGTACTAAATGTGTGAGAGCTAGATGCTAAAACTCAACTCTGCAGTGAAATTAGTTTTTCTTCCTCAAGCACTGCAGTGCTAGGACAACTGTTAAAGAAATTCTCTTTGTGATGTCCAGCAAGGGATCTCCCCACTTATATCTGGGTCTAAACCTGGCAGGGCTTCTAAAGTGTTCTTCATTTAGCCTCTGGCACTGGGGAGATGTCAGCCTTCTGCATGGGAGCTGACATTTTGGAGCAGTTATTGCAGCTCAGAGCCCTGCATCCGGGCTAGTTGGCAGCAAGTTTTCCACAGGAGCCTGGATCTTTGGTGGAGCCAAGTGTCCCTGCTTCAGCTGCAGGAGCCACAGCTCCTGGGCGTTCCGCGATGCACCGGGGCGGAGCACAACCCCAGCTGTGGGGTCCCGAGGGGACGCTCCCTTGCAGGCTGAGAGTCACTTCCCAAGCCGAAGCAGTTGGATTGCTGCTCTCGGTTACAGCCGGCGCAGCTGCAAATATGATCAAAAAGATCTAATCCTCTTAACTGCTTCTGCAGCAGGACTGCGATCGCTGCAGAGCAGAACGCTCTGATTGCAGTGTGCTGCCTGCATTCCCACCCAGCTCCCTACAGACTTCGGATTTTACACCACCGTTCATTCCTCCCCATGGATTTCTTGCGAGGAGGAGTAGGTGTTTGGCTCCTGGTGATGAAGCTGCAGGGGTATGGCAGCAAGAAGTGGAAGCCAGAAGCTCCTGGGGCTGTGCTCAGCTCTTGGTCCTCCCTCATTGCGCAGGCAGGATCCAGTTGGGATTTTTTCTTTGCTCTGGTGAAGCTGGAGCACATTCTAAAGCTGCCAGGGAGAGCTGCTTGGAAAAATCCCTCTTCTCATGCAAGCCCTGCACCTGCAGAGGGAAACTCTTGGCATGGCTGTGCTCAGACAGACCTGTCAGCTCCCCCTCCCTCAGCACAGTGCCACTGGCTCCAGCAGCACCAGTGGCTCCTGTGTACAACTCCAGGTCACCCATCTTGCTCAGCTGCATCTCTCACTTGGCTCCTCCAGCCCTTGCAGAAGTTTTTCCAAGTGGGACTCCACACAGACCATGGGTTCAAGCCAACAGTACTAGGAGTTTCTCCAGCCTATGTTAATTCTGCTTGGACTAAGATTACCAGGAATTGTTCTAGGAGATCTAGTCACATTTTATATGATAAAAAGATATACTAGGTTGGGGGTTTTTTTTTAGGATTACAGAGGTCAGACATGAAGACCACAAAGTTACTTTGGAAGCTCACTCACACCAGTGGCAGGGATGTCCCACCACCCCTAAAAGAAGGAGCCAACCGAGGTGGGCTTCCTTCCTTCCTTTACGCAGCAAAAGAATGCAAGTCTTCACCTAAGAGCATCATCACACATCAGCAGGGACTCATCAACACCATGAAGTCACACAGAAAGAGAGGCACAAGGGAAGAGAGAGACTGGGAGGCAGAGGCTTGTCCACTGGTGTCAAGAACATCATCTTCACATCCAGAAAACCAAGGTATGTCCTATACTAACATTGTCCTGAGCCATTCCCACCACATCGGGACACTGATGATAGGCAAGAAAAGCAGCTAAGCTATGCTCTGCCTCCAGGAGCAGCCCTCCTTGAATGCATGCAACAGCCTGACTGCTCACTTTGGGGCAGCCAGGTGGATTTTGTGAACACTTTGCAGCCCCCACCAGCATTTGGTGGAGTACCCATCACTCCTGTCCAGTGCAGGTTTCTGTACACCCCTAAGCACAAACATTGGTACTCAACTTGAGCACTTTTGAGTGCTCAAGCTTGCAGAAGTATTGCCTCTGAAATTACACCTTCAGGTAACAAGGAATACTGAGGGCCCTGCACCAGAGAGCAACACAGTCCCAGAGATCTTAGGTGGGGAATAAAGCACACATAAGATGATAGCTTATTCTCCCCCCCCCCTGCTCTCAAGCCCACACACCCAGATAAACTCTACAACCACAAAATAATCACATTATTAAACTTCCACAAAATACCAAAATCCATCTCCTGGTGAGCTCAATCACCTCTGCACCAGCCAGCAGCAAAGCTTTCCACTGCTTCCCATCCTCAGCACAGCCCAGGAAACCCTCCACAAAGAACCCCCACTTACCCCCAAGCCAGCCCCAGCAAGGGCACAACCCCTTCAGGTGCAGCAGCTTTATAGGAGCTATTGGCCCTGAAGAAGGCTCAACAGAGACCAGTTTCCTGGTGGGGAAGTAAACATTGTTCTCTGTGAGGTGTTTGATGTTCCTAAACAGCTTGGAATGAAAGGAGTTTGACTCTCCAGCTCCCTGGGAGAAGGTGGAAGGAAACCATGCGAGTGTCTTGAGGTTTGTTGTCTATCTCAATTAACCAATTACTTCCAGGTCAAGAAGGGGCAAAGCTATAAAGGCTGCTTGCTGCTATAAATAATGTTTGCACAAGGGGGGTGCAGGAGAAGGAAGTGTTAGTGGGACTGAAATGAAAGTAAGTGTCCCTAACTGCTTCCTTCTTTGAGCCAACCTGGTACTGTTTTGCCATTGCCCCTCAGAGGCTGAAAGGAACCAGTGCCTAGGGCTGGGAAATGTGTGCAGGAGCTCAGGATGAGGAATGCACACACCGGTGTCCCTCCTGTGCTGCAAAACTCCCCTCCAAACACCACTGACTGCCCTGCTGTAGGATCTGCTGTGGAGAGCTGGATGCTTCTGCCTTTAGAATATAGAATATTAGCCCAAAGTGCCCATTTATGTAAAAAGAGAGGGGGAAGAAAAAAGCCTGGGAGAAATCAATGCAAATTTCTCAGAGCTCAAACGAGAACAGACACGTCAGCTGGTGCAGATCAAGGCAGGAATTTTCCATGGGGCCTTAGGGAACTGGGCTCTGGTGAAAAGGTGAATGGAGTGGGGGGGGGGGGGTGGGGGTGGAATGGCAGTGTGGTCCTGGGTACTTCATGGGGTACTTCACCTGCTCATATAGATGGACATGGACTTCTGGCTGCGAGGTGACTCCGTGTCCATTCTGCTCGTGGCACTCTGTGAGGTTTCTCTAGGGCACAAACCAGAGATACCACCTCACCCAGGACCCTGTCTCTTAAAAGAGCAGAAGCAGTGTCATTGGATGGGTTTCATTGGTATTAAGAGACAGGTTCTTCCCAAAGGGCAAATTAGCCCCACTGAGGAATTAGAGTCCCTAGAACTGTGTGAAACAGTGATGTCTGCAAGATGCCTCACCCCAAACTTGTACCCACAGCCTGCTGGGCTGCAGAGGGAGATCTCTGCAGGCTGCTGCTGGGCTGGCCCCAAAGGGGCTCATGGAAACCCATCGACAGACTGGAAGACACTGGAGATGGGTGGCTGCAGGTTTCATGGGTGATCCATTCCCCTCCCATTCCCGGCAGATCCTTCTTGGAGCTTGGGCACATACCCCATGGGTTCCTGAGGTGCTGAATGAGAAGCCCACCTCATCATTGAGTCGAGCCCCACCAAGCAGCCTCCTGGTAAGCTGGACTTATAGGAACATCCCTGGCAGGAAGCAGAGACAGCCAAGCCCCGGGCCCCAGCTCACCCTGCGCTGCCCCACAGGCAGCTGTCCCCCTCGGGCTGTGGGTGCTCCTGGCAGCTGCCAAGGAGCCTAGCCGCCCTCACCCCAGCTAACCGCCTCTGCCCTGTGCTCGCTCGGAAGCAGCTGCTGAAGTGAATCATTTCAGCATCCTCGGAGCAGGGAGGACTCTGCCAAGCTTCGTGCAACTTCTGGCTGTCACTCTGCTCCATCTGTGTTTCTCCCTGGCCCTTTAAAATCCCGCAGCCTTTCCCGCAGTCCCCCATGACCTCCTCCCGAGTAGGTGCGTGCTGTCACCACAGAGGTGCAGAGCTGACATCAGAGGCTGCCTTGGGTGTTTTCTCCATTTTCATCCTGCCCACATACACAGAATCACCAATTCTTTCTCTGCCCTACTCCCTCTCTGCCAGCCTGTCACTTGGGGACCGTTTGCAGAAAGGTAGCAGCAGGAACCAGTGAAGTTCCCGGAACGTGCAGCCCTTCCAGACTGAGCAGGTCCCCTGTGTCTTGCTCCCACTGGAACCTCTCTCCATTACTGCCACGTAGTCCACGTGGCAAGTGCCAAGGCAGGCTTCTTCCTGGAGCTCTGATACCACTCCAGCCACCCCCCACAGCACCAGCAGTGATAGTCAAGCCCCTCTGCTGCCCACTGGGGGGGGTGTGTGTGTGAGAATGTGCATTTCTTTCACCATTTAAACAAAAAAAAAAGGCTATTTTAAGGTTTTTAATCATAGCAGGAGCTTGGCCAATCTGAGCTGTCCAGTGCTTGGAGGAAGTTTTCTGCTGCCGCAACCTTCTGCCGTGGCGATACTGAGTCATCAGCCACAAAGCTGACCTGGTGTTTGAGCTGCAGATGTCAAAACTTGACCACAGGCTAGAAAGGTCCAAGCACCACTGCTTTTTCCATGCACTTGGGTGTCCAGCTGTTAGGTAAGGAAGAGTCACAGACTGGCCTTTACTGGGAGTTTTCCCTTCACCACCAGCCACATCAGTGCTGCTTCTGCCCTCTGGCAGTGAGTGTGGTCCCAGCCCAGGGGAAGTCTTGCAAGAAGGGTGCCCTCAGCCTCACCCAGCAGGAACACAGGGGAAGTCTGGTTGAATAACCACCCAGATGGACACTGTAGATTGCTTTGTCACCTGGGATGATTTGAGGAGAAGCTGGAGGGGACTCGGTAACTGAGGGTAATGTGGTTTAATGCAAAACCTGAAATGGCTGGAGAACAGGTCTGAGGAACAGCTGAGGGAACTGGGGTTGTGAGGGGAGACCTTCTGGCTCTCTACAACTCCCTGAAAGGAGGCTGGAGCCAGGTGGGAGTTGGTCTCCCTAAAAACAAGTGATAGGACACAAAGAAACAGCCTCAAGCTGCACCTGGGGAGGCTTAGATTGGACATTAGAAGAAAACTCTTCACTGAAAGGGTTCTCAAGCACCGGAGCAGGCTCCCCAGGGTGGTGATTGAATTCCAGTCTCTGGAGGGGTTTAAAAGCCACAGAGATGATGTGCTGACAGACATGGTTTAGCACCAGACTTGATGATTCTAAAAAGTACTCCACACCTCTTGTTCTTCCTGCATGAGCTTCACTTCTCCTGAGCCAGAGATCACTACCCTGCTGTATCTGCCCTGGACAGCTCAGCAGAAGCAAACTTTGCCCAACCCAAACATGACAAAGAGCTCATCTGGCCAGCTTTGCCTTCAAGTTAAAACCCAGAAGACTTCAGAAAGGCTAAGTCACATGTTTTGTTGTACTCCCCTGCCACCTCCAGCCTCTACTTCCAGTGGACCACACAAACAAAAGCCAACCCTGCAACACTGGTTTAATTTTCCATCACATTTTTTGAAAATGAATTCCAAGATACAGTACAGCATCTTAGTGTCCTACACAAAGCAAGCTTTCAGCAAAAGGTCAGAGGATCTTAGATGGTGTAAAAATATCTCTTAAATAAAATAGTTTCTATAGGAGAGCAAGCCGCCTCGGACATCTCTAGGTCCTTAGAATCATTTACAGAAGGCAGAGGCCTGGTTGTACAATCCACACACTAGAAAAGAGTTAGTGTACATTCATGCTACAAAGTTAGAAAAGGTAGAAGTTCCAGGTGACTGGGGCTGAGCTCCAAACCCAAGCAGTGGATGCAATGAGTGCACTAATGAGTGCCCTGTATTTCAGAGTGAGTAAGTTGAACACTTCCAGTCCATGAAGTCAGGAAGCAGACTGTAACAACCCACCTTCCCAGAGTCAGTCTATTTATTGAAGCTTACTCCTTTCAACTGACCCAGAAGAACAGCTTCCAGCAATAAAGGATGGGTTGCTTGCTTGCTTGCTTTGTTCCAGTTTGGAGCTGGTAAGTCAGAGCTGTGTTTTCAGTGTGACAGACTAAGATCAAGGCTCTTCCTAGTTTGAACAACTGGAAGAAAAAAAGGATCATACTGTGATCTGAAAACACAACTGCAGGACTTCCCCAGCCACTTGTAATAAAGAATTAACTTCTAAATTCTCAGATTGCTGAGCTCAACACAGCAACCAGGAGAGGCAAACTTCTTCCCACTCCCAGAGCAGCGAGTCTAAATGAGAAAACAAAAAAACAACCCCATTTGCCCACAATTTTCCCTTCCAGGGTCTGCATACCTTTGGGGCCAGTAACAGGAAAGCCTTGCCAGCTGAGATTCTGGACAGAGCCATGTTCCAGAGCAGAAAAGGTAGTGCCAAGTGATCCCAGGAACTGGAAATGGCCACTTCTAGTGGCGAGGGTCTGGTGGCAGGGAAGCATGTGCCCAGCTCTGCCACAGAGCCACCTGGCCAAGGCTGGTTGCAGCCATGAAGGAAGGAGAAGAGTGTTTAAAACACCGTATTAGTCATTCTCCTCACCTCATTCTCAGGAGAGCAGCACTGGAGCTTATCCCAACACATCTCTAGTGCAGCTCACAGCAGGAATGCACCCACACCCTGCTCCAGGACCATCAGAACACTGTTAATACACAACCTGTACCAGCTTTGTAGAAATACCTGTAAAATAAATAATGTCCAGAACACAAAACTTCCATGTTTTCTGCCCCAAAGGCTGCAAGCATTGGCCTTGCAAAGGCTATTTTTAAACTGAAGAAAGAGATAGTCCCTTGAAGCCTTTAATATCCTGCATTACCAGCCTTTAGGACTTGTTCAAGCTTCTTACACCACCAAGATGGTTTGTTCTCCACACCTCACTCCTTTCTACTTCCAAACTACAGTTCTACTCTTGTACTAGCAGTTCTGCAGCGTCAGGTCTGCACATACTAAATGGAGATGTGTGTAATCTAACTGACACTCTTCATCAAATAAAATCACTTTACCTTCAAATGCTTTTAATCCAGAAGAACTGGGAAAGCCTTCCACACTGGGCCTAGCCTACTCTATTGTATCCCAGCAGGGAATGCAACAGTGAACATGAACACACCCACCCAAACCAGTACACGCTCCAAGGAGAAAGTCAAACGCATGACAGGAGGGGCTTTGGATAGGTAGGAAGGCAAAATGGCCATTAAGATCTGCCTAAAAAAGAGCTAAATAGTGCAGTGAAATGCTTTTAAATACCACAGACACCTCCAGTAACTGGCAGCCAGTTTTATGAGCAGCTCTGAAGACAAATTTCTAGCTGAGCTTTAGTGAACTGGGTGTTCCCAGCCGGAGTCCCGTGAGGTGAGCCCGGCCTGGCAGCAGCATGGCCAGTTTCAGAATGGGAGCAGGGCACTCTGATCTTCATTTGCCTCTCTTGCCACGGCCTCTCCTGGAAGAAGGTTTTCCCGTGCTCCCTGCTGAGGAGCTGGCAGAAGATGCCACTGCAATGTTGATCTGTCCTTCCTGAATCTCCTGTCGGGTCTCGGCCGGGAGGTGATTGATTTTCTGTTGCGTCTCTAGGTAGAACATGACATCCCGCAACTGCTCCTGGATCTCCGAGATCTGCAGGTCCTTCTGCTCACAGGTTTCCTTCAACACCCTCTCCTCCTCCTTCAGTTTGTTCTGAAGCAAGGCTTGATTTGCTCGCAAACACTTATTCAGTTCTTGCTCCTCCTTCAGCTCGTTGGACAGTTTAGCCACTTTGTTGTTCAGCTGGGAACACCTGAGGAAGAGAAGCGCAAGTGAGGACAGCACCACACTGAGGTCACACTACTGCATCCTTTTTATTCCTAATCCTTATGGCAACTGACCCCCAGCTGTCCTCAGCCCCACCAGGACAACTTGGAATTTGCTCTTTTGCGGCAAGGGGAGGCAACACGAGAGGACTCTGAAATCCTCCCAGGATTTTCTTTACCCAGCTTAAGACTTTTGAGCACCAATTGCCTGCATGGTGTTACCTGCACATGGAACAGGATGTTGGGAAGCAGAACCCCTTCCTTTGTCCCTCAAGTTGCATAACCTGGGAGAATCCCTTCTTTCAAGTTAGGGAAGTCCATCTTGCACCATATGCCAGCAGTGCAGGCAACAGGAAGGGTGTGTTGAGGAGCATGGACTGTAACCTTGAATGAGTGCAACTTATGGAACAGGTGACAGAAAGGGCACAGATTATGTGGGAACCTGAGAGAGGTAAGGGCAGTCAAGGATCCTCAGATGATAGATCCTGCCACTCTCTGAGTGCAAGACCTTGAAGAGACCACTTCACTCAGAAGCAAGATGCTCCCCCAAGGACATCAGTAGCCTCATGTTTCACAGATGATGCCTCCCTGCTCCTAGTAAGTCAGCTTAAAGTTCATTTGCACCATACACGGACTCCTTTCCCTTCAGCAAAGTGAACTGCACGGACTACAGCTCACTAGGCTGGGTTCCAGGACTGCTGGAGAATCAGCACTGCTGGGGTCTGTTGGGCTGGGAGGAGCAGAGCATTTAATCCCACCTAGGATCATACTAGACTGATCTGCACACTCCCTGTGCTCAGTATCTCTCATTTCGGCACCTCCCATGAGCTACATTTCCCTCTGTGCTGGGCGAGATGCCTCTACTGAGCTGCTTTTCTTCCCTCTGGATGTATCTGCCAATAGCCAAACAGGCTGGCATCTACTCCTGAGCAGGCAGAGGAAGGATCACTGAATGCTAAATACGCCGACCGCGTCGCAAGAGCCAAGAGCCCAAAAGCTGTGTTCCACTCCACAGGCACTTCCCGTTTGTGAACACCTACAGAAACTAGAGCTTTTTTTAACACGAGCTGCACTCTCAGGGTAACAGTTTAAATAGCTCCAAATTGCCCAGGAATAGCAGGATTATTTTTTTCTTTCTTTCTTTCTGGTGTTTTTTTTTTGTCTTTTCCATTCTGGATGTCAGCACAGGGAGCTGTAATGGCTGCACGGAGCTAAACCTGGCAGCGGTACCCACTTCCTCTCCACAGACTGCTTTTCTTTCAGCAAGTCATTCAGCCTCTGTTCCAGACTGTCACACTTCTCAATGGTCTCTTTAAATTTGGTCTTCATGTTGTTAATCTGTAAAAACAAACACACAGCCGTCTCAAAGGGAGCAAAGTCCTCTGCACTTCCAGGATGACACTCGGTTTTCTGCACTGCCTTCTAGACTTTGACCAAGAACTAGACCCAGCTTGGAGTGGAGGCTTCATTTTCATGGAGACCCTCTGCAGTACCCCCAAAGAGGAACCACGTTGCCGTGGAAGTTGCTCACACAGAAGAGCAACCCAGGCAGCAGATCTGTGCCAGGGACCCCCCTCAAACAAAAGCTGCTTCAGATCCTTAACTTCTTACTGATTGCAGCCAAGCACAGGAACAGGCTGCCTGTGGAGGTTGGATGGGAGGTGGATGGCCCCTCCCTGGAGGTGTTCAAGGCCAGGTTGGACAGGGCCTTGAGCAATCTGGTCTAGTGGAAGATGCCCCTGCCCATGGCTGGGGGGGTGGTACTAGATGATCTTTAAGGTGCCTTCCAACCCAAACCATTCTATGATTCCTTTAGCCATTTGCTCAGGTTCTATCTGCACAGTGAAATTTCCACCTGAAGGCTTTACAATGCTGAGCTTTTGCTAATTTTAAACTAAAGCTCCAATAAATATGGTCAAAGTCTGAAAACTCAACGTGCCCCTTTGCTCAGCACTGACTCAGCAGCTTGCTGACATAAGGCAGTGACCTACTGACACGAATATCTTACTCATGCAAAACGCAAACAGAAACACAGTACATTGGCTTCCTCTTCCTCTCTGCTTCACACAGCTCCACACTGCTGAAGCTGAGGAGAACCAAGCTCTCCTTCTCTAGGCACTGCTCAGAATGTATCCAAACCTCTACCAGAAGTATTTCCACCTCTGCATCTCCTGTCTTGTTTCCTCTTTATCAGGGTCGAAACTGTGTTTGCGTGTAGTGGAGGTGGAAATTCAAAGGAAAAATGTTTTCCAGGAGGAGCAATCTGGATAAATGTCAGTGTCAGCACACATGGTGCCTTCACTGATGCCAGAGTCAATGCAGAGCAGGTTTGAAGCCTTCCAGCCTTAATCACTGAGTGTTTATGCAGCTGATGGCTCATTTGGGGAAGGAGCCCGAGTGCTGATAATGGAACACACTGCATGGTGGAACTGAGCCAGGCAGGGCTTATGCAGAGCAAGTGCCACCAATAAAGCTGGAAGGATCTTTATACACCAAAGCACATTTGGGGCATGTATCATAGCCCTTTCACTTTGAAGTTGCTTCATGGCTCATGTTTCCTAGTCATGTCTAATGTTTACTAGTCATGTCTAGGGATGTGATTGTCCCCCTCAGCACTGGTGAGGCCACAATCAACTACTGGGTTCAGTTTTGGGCCCCTCACTATACAGAGGACATTGAGGGGCTGGAATGGGTCCAGAGATGGGCAACAAAGCTGATGAAGGGCCTTGAACACATCTTGTGAGGAATGACTGAGGGAACTGGGGCTGTCTAGTCATTAGGGTCCAGAAGGGGAGGCTCAGGGAAGACTTCATGACTCTCTGCAACTCTGAAAGGAAGTTGGAACGAGGTAGGGTTGGTCTCTTCCCACATGCAGCAAGTGACAGGACATGAGGAAATAGCCTCAAGTTGTACCAAGGGAGGTTCAGGTTGGATATTAGGAAAAAGTTCTTCCTGGAAAGGGTTCTCAGGCATTGGACCAGGCTGCCCAGGCAGGAGGTGGAGTCACCATCCCTGGAGGTATTTGAAAGACTCATGGATGAGGTACTGAGGGATGTGGTTGAGTGGTAGTGGCTCAGCAGTAGTGATGGGATTGTGAGCTCCAGATGAGTGGCTGGACTTGGTGATCTCAAAGATCTCTTCCAACCTCAACAGCTCTATGATTCTACTATGTGCAAAAGAATTTTTGGCTTTAGCTTTTCCTTTTATAGGGTCCTCCATAGGATTTCTGGGACTGTTCTTTACACCAAGGTCAATGACCACTATTTCTACAGTCAAAATTTCCACATTTATGATGCTACTTAACCACAGATACTAACTGGTTAATTAGAAGTCATGTAAAAAGTTCAGCTCAGGACTCAGCCCTAAATCCTGACTCACTTTAAACCTAGTTGAAAGGCTCTAGGTAGAATGAAAAGCATTAAAATATCCTCCCAGGATTTTTTTGCTCATGACATTTTGAAGCAGTCCTGCCTCCAGGATGCTTTATAGGAGGAGATTCTCAACTTCTCCCAGAGGGTGATGAGGAGAGAGAGGGGATCAAAAAGAAAGGGCAAATCAATATGCATTTGGAGCAGAAAGACAGCTTCCACTTTCTGCTGCTGAGCAAATTAAAGTCATATTGTCTATGCTACACTAACCTTCCCCAGAGATGGCCGTCAGCATGAGACGGATGGCAGCAGCAAGCAGGGATCCTGCAGCAGCACCGACTTGTTTTCTCCACTGCTGCAGTTTCCTCAGCAGCACATTTAAATCAACCTTCAATCTAGGTGGCAATCTACCTACTTCTGCACCACTGAGCAGCAAATTGCTAGATCTGAGCATCAAGATAAGGGATACATCTTGGAGCCAATTTTCTCGGCTAGCAGGGAAACAGGCTGCACGAGGAGGCCACAGCATGCAACATTCAGGCTGTGTTAGAGACCAGACAGCTCCACTGCAAATGAACTGGGTTCAGTTTTGAGCCACTCACTCCAGGAAGGTCAGACAACTGCTGGAGTGTGTCCAAAGAAAAGCAATGAAGCTTTTGAAGGGTCTAGAGCACAAGCCTTGTGAGGAGCAGCTGAGGGAATTGGAGTTGTTCAGCCAGGAGAAAAGGAGGCTGAAGGGAGACCACCTGGCTCCCTACAACTCCCTGAAAGGAGGTTGGGTGTTGGTCTCTTCTCCCAAGGAAGAAGTGATAGGGTGAGAGGAAACAGCCTCAAACTCTGCCAGGGGAGGTTTAGCTTGGACATTAGAAAAAATGCCTTCCCCCAAAGGGTTGTCAAGCCCTTGCCCAGGCTGCCTATGGTGGTGGTGGAGTCCCCATCCCTGAAGGGGTTTCAAAGCCATGGAGATGTGGTACTGAGGGCCATGGTTGAGTGGTGACCTGGCAGTGCTGGGTTAATGCTTGGACTTGATGATCTTTAAGATCTCTTCCAAGAAAAACTATTGTAGGATCTCCCACTTAATGGAACAGTGGCCAGGGCCCTGTTTGAGCAGAGCTTCACACGTGCCCAGAGCAGAGCTCACCTCTTCAGCGGTGTCCTTTTCTATTCGGACAATCTTGTTCTCCCAGTAGATTCTCTGGGATTCCAGCTGGCTTGTCAGCAGATAGGAGTACTGCAAACACAGGAGACAAACACCAAGCAGTCAGCTTTGCTCTGAGGGTGGCTCTGCTGATTAAGAAGCCCAAAAGGACTCTGATACACAAATCAATTTAATCAGAGGAAATTGAGCGTACAGGACATTCTGAACACAGGTGCAATGTGCATACCCAGTAGATAGGTTTCATCAATTTGATTTCAAGACCCAAATCCCTGGGCTTTTGTGAAGACAAGGAAAGCCTTTGCAGCACAACAGCAAAGATGAAGGAAGCTCCACCAAATCGTACCCAGTATCATGCCAAGTTGTGGTTTTTTTTCCCAAGAGGAAACTAATTTTTCACTGCAGTAGCAATAAATCCCTACAAGTTTTACACTCCACAGGAAAATGAAGCATCCCTGGCATGAGAGTTTGAGATCCAAAAGGCTGAGTTGCTGGTTTCTTCATTCCCAGCCCAAAACTCAAGACAGAAGGGTGAGGACATCTCTGGGAAGGCATCCTCGAGCTCTATCTAGTCACAATTCCTGTACTCCAGAACATGTGGTACATTCCAATGTTAGTTTGTCAGCTGCACAAGGATATATGCCTTACATCCCCTCTTCTGCAAATAAGCAATGAGAAGGCTGGAAAATGTGGTAATTCCTTATCAACAGGCTAATAAGCACCAAATTAGGCATTTGCCACATGTGCAAAAAGCCTGGGAGGCTCTCAGTAATACCTGAGCACCAAAACACGCTGCCAAATTCGTTCTCTCTAGAAACATTGAGCTCTCATAAGCTAGGTAGAGAGGTCTTACATACTTTAGGCACCAACCTCCTGGGAAAAGAAATGGGTTAAAAATAACTGGTTTAGCATCTAAATGTTATTCAGAAAATTCACAGAAGAGCAACCAAATATTTCCTTCAGAAATAAGCTTGTAAAATCTGGTCTCTGTCAGCTGTTCCTCCTCAGATACCCTTGTGTCTAATGCAGCTGGAATGATGCTGCAGTGTATCTGGCTCAGTGGAGCAGTAATTTTGAGTTTCTCTCCTTTACCCTTCTACTTAAGAACAGGAGAAGCTGGCCAACAGGCACAACAAAATAAACTCCTTAGCTGTTCAGAAGGAAGCAGAACAGGGCTGGCACCAGATGAGTCCATTGGCTTTCCTTGATAGCCAAAGCAAGCATACAGCTATGGATTCCCACATTCTTGTACAGTTCACAAGCTGAACTACTCAAAATGAGAGCTCCACACACGTCCTGGCACTTCAGCCAAGTCACAGAGCCACCAGCAAGGGTCTGGTGAAGGGATCTGGGCATTCAGACCCATTTCTCTCTCCGGGGACCGGACTGTTTGCAGCAGTCACCAGCTCATCTTCAATCAACATTGAACGCAGGATGAAGCTGCAGCCAGCTTACACTTAGCTGCATTGGCTCTGCAGAGCCAGGAAGAATTGAAAAAAAAATAAATATAATAAATAAAAGCAGTAAAACCCATCCTGCTTCTGCCTGAAGATGATTGCCTGCATGCAGGGAGCAGGTCTGCTGCATAAGCTGATGTAATTGTCCTGTTGTATCTGGATTGGAAACGCTTCCCTCCAGCAGCACAACGCAGAGCCCAACAAGCCCCAAATATTTACCTCTAATTGTAAGGCATCAATTTTCTCTTCCTGACACATATCTCCCTCACACTCGTACTGAACGATCTTCCCATCGGTTTTACTCGCGACCAGTCGATGCACATAGTTATCTGAAGAGAGAAAATCCAAGCAGAGGGAGCTGGAGCTGAAGAACACCCAGGTTGACACCAGTGGAAATACTTTATGCAGCACAATTAACCATGCAGACTGCTGCAACAGCACATTAGCAAGGCAGGAAGCCAACATCAGATGTATTTGTTATTTAGCAGACTTCACACAGACACCTTACAGGATATTTATTACAACAGCCCATTCCCATTCCTCAGGGCAAATTGATGGAGAGGGAGTAACAAACACATTCCACAGAGACTATAGGACTGTCCTGGGTCATTACAGAATCATGTTCTCCCTCCTCCATCTGCTACAGAACCACAAAAATTGCTATTAGAGAGGAGATGGATGTTCCCAAAAGACAAGGTATTAGTACAGCGACAAACCCCTTAATCTCCAAGCACACTCAACCACAAGTACTCATACTAAAGGGTCCTGAAAGCCATTTGACGAGCAAGGTCATCCTGCAAGAGGGGAGGACACAGCACTTACCTCCAGCATAGTCCCAGACTCTGTGGTTGGTCAGCTGCATGGCATAGGTGTGCTGGGTCTCCTCGAAGTGCTTGTAAGCGTGGCGGCTCACGTAGCGCCCGCAGCCTATGTGCCCACATATCAAACAGATCCAGAGGTTCTGTCAACAGAGGGAGAAAGCTCTGTACATACAACACTGTCAAGTGGTGGTATGGGGGCTCTGAGAATTGTGATCTGACACCAACAGCCTGTACATCCAGCCCCTTCCTCAGAAAACGGTGTTTGCTTTTCTCCCTCCTTTGAAGCCTTGCTAGCTGGAAGGCTGAAGAGAAGGAGGTACCTGTTCACTGGAGCCAATTACAAGCCTGCAGGCACTGGGCATGTGGATGGGTTACAAGCATGGATAGAAGCCTTGACTAAGGGACACCTCAGCAGAAGCATACAAGCAGGCTCTAAAGAGCACAGACTAGAGGGAACCACCAAGCTGAGTGTCAGTTTAGTGACCATCACACTCTGCTCAGCTTATAGCTAACTTCTGCCTAAGAATCTGAAAGATTTGTCCTGGGAGGTAAGGTCCCTTCCCAGTACTATTTCCATCTCAAAGGGAAAGCAGACTGCCTGCTAAAATCAGCCTGAAAGCAGACACAGAATGAACCCCAAAAAGCAACCTGAGCAGTTGTGCAGTCAGATCTAGTCTAGATCTCACTCAGCATTCACACACCTACTTACTTCTTGAACTCCACACTCAAAACACTTGTTCTCTTCCACTGGCTCAGGTGTTTGGCAGTATCTGCAGACAGGACACCTGGAGGGCAATAAGCATCATGATGAGGCACAAGGAGCTCTATCCTAGTATTACAGTAATTAAAAAGAGAGTCAGAGAGCTCAAAGTAAATGTCTTGTGCAGTTGGATGCTCCCCATACATGCACATCTCTAAAGTTCACATTCCCCCCACTCAAATCTGCCTCCATTCCACACCAGGCTGCCATTTTCCAGCCAGCAAGTGACAGAAGAACAAAGAACAGTTCTTCCAAAGCCATTGCACATTCTCAGCTTGATCTGGTTTTGCTGCAGTCCAGGTGTAAAGAACATCTGCAACCAAGAGCATCAGTGGGGCTGCCAGCAATGTCAGCCTCTGCCTGTAAGCAAAAAAAGTCATGACAGAGCTCAAGAAACTCTTCCCTGCCTCAGCCATAAACGCTACAAGAAGCACTTGTAGATATCTTACACATCTCTAGAGGCTGCTACTGCGGGCTGCTGCCAACTGACAGCTGCAGCTCTCCATTACCTGCAGGGTTTCTGCAGCAGCTACACGCTGTTGTGGAAGGAAGCTGTAACTACAAGCTGCTGAGGACAGCCGAGTGACTGAGGGCGGTAACAACACTTTGCAAACACCTCAGCACATAACACAACCCTAAGGAGATGAGAAGAGGCTTCTATTTTTACTCAAACCAAATGGATTCAGCCTCAACCCTTCCAGGAAGAACATCCCATAGCTGTATCCTAAATCAATCAGTAGCAAGCACCCTGCTGTGCCTTCTTTTGAAACCACTGTGCTGCCAGAAAGACAGAAGACCCCAGACCAGAAGGAACCTTTGTCCAGACCCTAATCACTAGAAGCTCAGCTGGGAAGTGGTGTAACTGAGGTTGTGCATCCTGTTTCCAAGACTGTTTATGTATTTTTCATTAGCTGCTGGATAAGCTACAGAAATATTCAAGGGAAGAGACAACTGGGTTGCAGTCAGCTCTACACAAACTCAGGCACTTACAGCCTCCCTGGCGCCTAAGCACTGTGGTCAGGGATTTTCTTTTATCACTCTCCTAGACTGGGAACTTCAGTCCTGCTTCAGTTGTGTATTACATATTTAAGTGCTGTTTTGGATCTTGCTCTACACTGGCTAAGCTCCACTGCTTCACATTTAACCTGGGCAAAGCAGCCCATGAACCTGGAACCTGACTAGCCACAAATCTGTGATGTGGAGTCATCTGACAGAGGTGCTGTTTCTTTGATTTACAAATGATATACAGAGGGTTACAATTTTCCTCACAGTCCATCAAAGAATCAGGCAGTGAGGGGTAGCAGTGACAGAGAAGTGAACACAGTGAGGATTAGCAGCCCTTTTGCTGCAGTATCTGACTGCCTGATGTGCAGTGAAACAGCAGAGTCCAAATATGCACAACCAACACCAGCACCTGGGTGCCAGTCAGGAGCTCAGACACACCAAAATCCCCATCCACAGGGATGAGAAGGATGGTAAGGGCAAGAACAGCAAAGGGACAGCACTAGCAAAAAGAAGAGCTGCTTCAAGGACAGAGGAGGTCCAGTGACATAGTGCCCCATCACTCAGCCCATGCCCACCTTAAATATGACAGCTGGTCTACAGCAGCTGCCTCCCCTTCCCAATTCACTGAGTGATCTTATCATCAGACCTTCCTTTCCCATCTTCCCTCCTGTCTCACTTTCCAGTCCAGTCTCCCTGCACAGCTGCTCTTGCCCAGCTCTTCTTCATCCTCTCCCAGTATCAAAGCAAATAAGCAAGGCTGCAGTGCTCCGAGCTCCAGCCAGGCATGCAGGTCTCACAGCCTCAACTGTCTTGAAGAAAAAAATGACCAAACAGACTCTCAAGACTGAGTGAATCAGGGCTGTGTGGGCATCCAATGCTGTTCACCCCAGAATTTTTATCCTACACTATCTTAAAATAATCAGCATTACTCTACAACTCCCCTCCTGCCTTAGCAGGGAAACATGGTTAACCTATTTTTGGTGGTTAGATTTCACTCTGGGAGTTCCTTAATGGGGAAAAAAAAAAGAAGAGAGCACTAGAACTTGCTGTAATTCCTGCCCCCACACTCTTGATAAGCAGAGCCAGTCTCATCAGCACGTAACCACCACACTCAAACAGGGTTTCAGATAGGGAAACAAAGAGAAGCCTCTTACGTGGTGTCCTCCCACCGCTGCAGACACTGGCTATGAAAGCTGTGGTTGCACAGTGTGGTGAGGATCCCGTTCACAGACTCATCCATCCTCTCTAGGCACACTGTGCACTTAGGCAGCTCTGTCAGATCCATCACAGGCAGGCTGGCCCCCTTCAAAAGAACAAGCACATTGCTCAGCACCTTCTCAGCACTGTAACTTCAGAAAAAGCCAAACTTCTCTCCCATAAGTACTGGCACCAGGGTACAAAAACACTGCAAGGTAACCCTGTGAATCTACACAGTGCTTAGAGATTTATATACACACACACACACATATATATATATACATAAAGATATCATAGAATAATTTGGCTTGGAAGGGACCCTAAAGATCATCTAGCTCCAACTCCCCTGCCATGAGCAGAAACACCAGGTTGATCAAGGGCCCCATCCACCCTGGCCTTAAACACCTCCAGGGAAGGGGCATCCATAAGCTCCCTGGGCAACCTCTTCCAGTGTCTCACCATCCTCACTGTAAAGAATTTCTTTGTAATCTCCAGTCTAAATCTCCCCTCTTCCAGCTTATCCACCACGCAGCCAGAATCATCACGGCACAGGCTCAGCACGGCTGCTGCATCTGCAACCAGCCCATTCTGTTTTCAGCATTCACTGGATCCACCACCCACAGCAGGTTTACATCAGAGATGCTGCAGTGGTGAGGCACAAAGCCCCACGAAGCCACCAAACAAACCCGCACAATTAGCCCCAGAAGGGGGACCAGGGTTTGGGCTGATGCAGTTAAGCAGTTCTTGCACCACTCTGCCCAAATAACACAGTTTAAGTTCTGCAAAGAGCAGGAAAACCAAGCAAACAAAACTTACATCTTCTGATTTGAAGACCTCAGCCCTCTCCACATACACCAGCTGGCAGACATCCTCCTCGATGGAGTTGAACTGCCGGCCATTGCAGGCCATGTAAAAGCTGTCTGCATCGGCCTGCGTGCAGAACAAAGGCAGCCAGTTACAGACAGCAAACTCACAGCTGGTACAACCAAGAAAGAGGAGGAAAAACCTGCTGCCCTCCCTCTTCTCCCCTCCACCAAGCCCTGTAATACCAGAGATGTTTCAGGCAGCCAGCTACTGCCAGCAGGCATTGCATCTTGGCACAGGGTTTGGTGTTACCCCTTGAAGACAAGGAGTGAAGTTCAGAGCAGTGACAGCTACTCTGGTACTAAGCACTTCACAGGAATGCTGGAGGATTTCCCTTCAGCATCTGCTTTGCCCTTTGTCAGCAATTTCAGCGCCTTTGCAAAGCAAATTTGGTCTCTGGAAAAAAAAGTTTAAAAGGGCCACATTGCAGGTCACTGATACTAGTGTCAGGGAAAGGAACAATCTCACTGTGGGAAAGGATGCATTTCACTGCTTACAGTTCAGGCGTGCTCTGAACCGTGCCTGGAGTCACTGGCAAAGAGGCAGAACCAAAACAAAACCTGTTGATTACTCAGTCACCTCCCCAAACCCTTTCTCTTCCCAGATTGAGGCAAATTAGCTGAATGCCATATTCCTGGCTGCTCCAGCCAGAAGCATTCAAGCCCTTGAGATTTGTTTTTTGCTGCCTGCAGACCCAGCCATTAAGGGTCACTGAGGAGCAAGCCTTCAGGGAATTTCCTAAGAAACAGGAATTTCAGGGTGAGTTTGAGTAGAAGTTTATGCATTTGCTGCAAGGCTGTTCAGCACTAGGTATCTGCCCAGGTAATCTGACACAGCAACATACAAAGTGCACCTTCACAACCACTGCAAATGGCAGGAACCACACAAAAATACTGCATCTGCACAACGGTTATGGGAAATGCCTCACAGCATTCAAGGCTTGGAGAAACCTCTCCCCCAACCTCAAAATAGATCACTTGCAGCTGGGAGAAGAGAAGGAATGAGTGAGAGGGTCCACACAGGAACTGGCAGGGACCTCTGGAGATCATCCAATCCAACCCCTTGGCTAAACCAGTCACCCACAGCAGGCTGACCAGGATAGCAATGTCCGGGAGACTCCACAACCTCTCTGGGCAGCCTGCTGTAGGGCTCCAACACCTTCACAGCAAAGAAGTTTCTCCTCCTGTCCAGATGGAACCTCCTGGACTCCATTTTGTGCCCCTTGCCCTGTCACTGGCCACCACTTACAAGAGTCTGGCCCAATCCTCCTGCCCCTCACCCTTTCTGTTCATCAGAGTACAACACAGATAACAGAGAATGTGTACCTCTGCTACTTTACAATATCCAACAGGAAATATTGGAGCTGGAACATGGCAGACGCTTGCCTCCAGGTCAAGGTGTGGGACTAACCCCAGTCATCATCCCTGGGAAAGCTCTGGGCAATAGGTCAGGAGTGTTGTTCCAAGGGTAAAGTGCAAGCTTGGCTATGAGCTGGCCAGTGAAGCCAGACAGCTCCTCCAAAAAGCAGCTCCGTATGACAGCGCAGCCCCTTCTAGAGCAAAGGGACCTCCAGCTCTTACCTGTGAGCTAAACTTTATCAGCACCATGTACTGGTTTGGAGTGGAATCTCTGATGATTTTCATGTGCTCGATTACTTCATAGAAGGAGGCCACAAACTTCATGAGGTCATGGCTGGTCATTGTGGCAGGGACCGTGAGGATACACAGCATGGCGCTGCGCCTCACGTCTTCCTTTAACGAGGTCATCTTGCTGGCAAGGCAACAGTGACACAACATCATCTTGCTTCAGAGAGGACAAAGGCAGAGCTGGACACACCACACCTCCAGCAGCCACAGTTACTACAGGAACTTTGTTGTCAAGTCTTAACCCTCTTTTGCACATTTGTAAGTATCAAGCAAGAAAAGCAAGGGGTTGGGGGACGTGTCAACCACATGAAGCTTTTGCTCTGTCACAAAGGATTAAACTGGGAAGCTCCAATAAAAGGTGGTTTTGTCAGCAGTCCTTTGACACTGTTGGTTTTCCATACCAACAGGCACAATGCTCAGAACTATTCCCAGAATAGGCTATTTCAAATAGATTTCTGTCTCCTGACACCTTTCAGGAAGGTTCAAAATGGAAGTTCTCACACAATTACAGAGCAACGGTGTGGAACTGCAATCCCTGAAATAAACTCCTGCCTCAGCTCCTCAGGCCTGCTGCCAGGATCCCAGAGACCAACACTCAGCTGTGGGATTCACCAAAAAGCTGCTTTCAAAAACCATTTTTCAGGAAGCTGCACTCGTCTTGCACTCTCCCAGCCTTGGGGACGAGCCCTCTCCCCGCCTTGGGGACGAGCCCTCTCCCCGCCCTGGGGACGAGCCCTCTCACCTGCTGCTGGAGGACCAAGGCCAGCCTGCAGCTCCACCATTAAGACAAAGCTAAGTCTGCCCTCCCAGTACAAGTCACCCTTCCTGTTTATCCCAGCTCAGCAGCCACAGCCCCGGGGTGCCAGACTCACCCTTCCGGGTGGTGGCATCACCCAGGAGCGCTGCACCCACTAGAGCTAGGATTGGCCAAGCATTCTTACTTTGTTTTGTACAGGTGCATGATGCCATGAACGATTTCAACCGAGGGATTCCCACTGAAGAAGGAGATCTGGTCAGGGAGCTGCTTTGATGGAGAGTCTGGAGCAACCTCATGCTCTTTGCTTTGCTCATCTTGTTTATTTTTGTCCTCAGCAGACGCAGCCTCTGAAGCTTTTCTCCCTTCCACGGCAGCTTTAGTTTCGTCTTTTGCAAATCAAAAGTTTGCTCATTACTAATGGTGCATCAGAAATGTCCTGCTGCTCCCCAAGCACATTCTGGATGTATAAAACCTGCACCCCTGCAACTCAAATTGCAACCCTAAAAAGCAGCAGAATGAGACACTTCTCATCTCTGTTGTCCCAGGGGAAGCTCCAGAGCTGCCAGACAGCCAGTGTGAGCCCCTGGCAGGACCCCAGCGCTGTGGATCGAGCCAGGCAAGTTTAGCACCATACCCAGTGAAATCCCAACAGACTCCATAAAGCAACTGGGAGAGATTTGCTGAGGAGGGGTGAAGAGCAATCTGCTCCTCCTGTGACACTCAGATGGCAGCTTGGATGTCTGACAACATTTGGTGCTTCCATCAAAGCTGCTTTTATAGAATCACAAAATCATTAGGGCTGGAAAAGATCTCCAAGACCCAGTCCAACCATCAACCCAACACCACCATGCCCACTAAACTGTATCCCAAAGGGCCATAGCTACATGTTTTTTTGGACATCTCCAGGGACAGAGACTCCATCACTGCCCTGAACAGCCTAGGCCAGGCCTTTACCACTCTTTTGATAAAGAAACCTTTACTTATGTCAATCTAAACCTTCCCTAGAACAACTTGAGGCCATTTCCTTGCATCCTATCACTAGTTACTTGGGAAGAGATCAATTCCCACCTCATTACAACCTCTTTTCAGGAGCAGAAATTTCCTATCAGGGAACTGAATTGTGTCATAGCTACATAGCAGCAAAGCTGGCAAGCAAAGGCCTTGCTCATGACACAGCCCAAGACAAACCAAACCCTTACAGGGTGGAGAATGTATGCCAGCACTATCCAGATCTTCTACCCAGATCCCAACATATATTCCTGAATGTTCCTACGTGTTTTCCAAACTGTGAGACTGACCCAAGCCCCACAAACCCAGAAGCATCTCCAGCATTCCCACACCGACAAACAGCCGCCACTGATGGGGCCAGCGCCTGGGAAAGGTCCGGCTCCCCTTCCACAACATGGACACCACAAAAGCAGGGTGGGCAACCCAACCCCCAGCATTTTCCTGCCCGAGGCCAATACCTGGTCGCGGCTGAATGGTCTCAATTATCACGTCGGTCATTTCCCTGCGGCCGAGGTGCTGGTGGAGGATGGCCGCCCGCTCCCCGGGACCTTTCCCCTCCAAACAAGCCGGCACAGCAGCCGGGGTCGCCCCGGTACCCTCCGCAGCCATCTCCGGAGCTGCGCAGCAAGAAAGACACTTTGGGACAAGGTGCTGGGAGCGAAGCTCCGGTACGGGGGAACCCACTGTCAGGACCAAGACGTCGACCCCGACCTCCTCCCCGGGTGCCTGAAGCCCGCGGCCAAAGCCCAGCTCCGTCCCCCGCCACAACAGACAGCGCAGACCCACACCCGTGCGCAAGCCCCCGGTGGGGAAGAAACGGGACGGGACCGGAGAGACTCACCAACCGCGCTGTAAGCGAAGCCCGCGGGCAGCGGCGAGTGCTCGGCCAGCTCCAGCCGGATCACCACCAGAGACACGCTCATGGGCCCGGGCACCGCGGGCCTCCGCCGCCACTGCACTCCGAAGAGGCCAAAGGAGATGAAGCGCCGCTTCCGCCTCCCGCACCTTTCCCCTCTGACCCCGGCGGGGTCACGCTGGCGACGTGATGACGTAAGGAGGGGACGCTAAGGACGCCGTAAAGACGACGACGGCGGCGGAGGGAGACGACTCTGGGGGGCTAGGAGAAGCGCTCGGCTAATCTCGCGATACTTCTCTATGCGGTCTCGCGAGGTTTGCAGGTGTGTTCTCGTGAGATTTGGGGGATGAAGTCAAATGGCTGGTGAAGCTTGCCCTTCTTCTGGTGGAGCGTGGGCTGGGCTAGGAGTAGCGGGGCTTGGACCAAGCCTAGGGAGCCTAGTCCCTCTTGGCCCCCCTGCTCTATGCACCCCGACCCCCTCACAGGATGATTATAGGCTTGAGAGGAGGGATGGGACCCTGAAAGTGGAAGCTCAGAAGTAAAAAAGCTGCCTGACAGGCCTGCACTAGAGCGACAGCCTCCTTGCTGTTGCAACACAGGCTGGAGGGACTTAACCCCTTAGTCCAAAACACCCCTGAAAAAAAACCCAAACCCATTTCCTTTCTTGCTTTCTTCTTGCCCCTGCCATGCTGGTATCTTGCAGTCTGTGGCTATACCAGCCTTTGGTATAGCCATACTTAAATAAAAGAATCATACTTAAAGAATCATAGAATGGCTTGAGTTGGAAGGGACCTCAAAGATCATTGAGGTGTAATTCCTCTATCCTGGAACCAAGGACTTTGCTTCATGGCTTGGAGCTGTCCCTAACGGATAAAGGGTACTTGTGAATAATCTAGGCAACACCAACAACCTTAAATGTGCATGGATAAATATTTAGCCCTGTAATTCTATACTTTGTGTCCTAGCTTCTCTCCTCAGTCAGCATGAGCCACTTGCAGATTTTCTGCAGCATGTACCTGAGGAGCGTTGCCCGTGCCCCTCACCTGCTCCGTGCTGGCGTCTGGCAGCACCCTCAGAGGTTAATCCAGCGAGGTCGGTCTGGATGGTGCCATTACAAAGCTGTGATCTTTGAGGCAAGCGGAGTGCTCCTCCCATCCCCTTACAAGACCATTGTGGGTGTGTATCTCATCTCTCATTTGCTCCTGTTGTTTCTATGGGTGGAGGGAAAGTACATTTCCGGTGTCCCTGTCAGCTGCCTCTGGCTCTGGTGAGACAGTCAAGAACTTGTGATGATGACAATGGTACCCCCTTGTGTCATCAGCAGTACTAGAAGTGACGCAACTGACAACACTGTGGGCAGCTCCAGGTCAGGGCCAGAACCCAACTGGTAATGAAACTATTCTGTAACCACAAAGTCATGGATTTATTTTGGTTGGAAGAGACCTTTAAGATCAAGTCCACCTGTTACTCCACACTGCCAAGTGTCCACTAAACCATATCCCTCAGCACCACATCTCCACAGCTTTGAAATCCTTCCAGTGATGATGACTCTTCCAGTCTGGGCAGACTGTTCCAAGCCTTTCAGGAAAGAAGTTGTTCCTAATGCCCAATGTAAAGCTAGTGACACCAGCTGATAGTACAACCCTTTCAGGAAGGAAATGATCCCTAATGTCCAATCTAAATCCGGTGACCCCAGCTGATACCACCCAATGTTGGTACAGCCCTTCAGCATACTTTAAGAACTCAGTGTTTTCACCCCGAAGGTACCACACCAAAACCAGAAGTGAGGTGCTTCAGTTAGGGGAATGCCCAACAGTCTCTATGTGTCTGCATAGATTAACCCCAGTCCAACACACCAATTCTTGCACATGCTGGTTGATTTATCAGACCTCAGAGGGATTTCAGGCTCATTTCCCACCTTCTCATGATGCCATAGATGGTCTTTCCTGGCTTTCTTACTTTTCTCTGTGTAGACTGGGAGGCCCGGAACTGGATTCCAGCTGGCACCATCCAGCAAGCCATGCTCTCTGGAGAGGAAACCAGTCCCTCCCAGAAGTATGCAAGAGGAGAGCTGACACCTGTGGAGTTTTTGCAGGAACTGGGACAGCAGTGTTTTGAGATTGTAAGCCAGCTTCCCCCTCCTCTCTTTGTGCTTCCTGAATGCAGGCAAATGGGATCCTCCAATGTGGAGATTCAGTGAGGAAAGAGGAGCTTTTACAAGAAATCCTTCAGTGGAAGGGTCTGGATTTATCTAGGAAGCATTGTTGTCTGTTCAGGACAGACTTTTCACTGTGTCATCATTCTGGTACCCAGGCAGGATGGTCAGCTGAACCTGCCTTCACTTCCAGGAGCCTCTTCCTGCATATTTCATATCTTTCTTATTTCAAGACACCTCTGGGACCAGGCAAGATGAGAAGTCAGAGAGTTAGAGATCAGATGAAAGGCTTTTGCTGGAGTTTGTACATGGACACCATGGTCTCTGGGAAGGGTTCTTAAGAGTAGTAGAAGCCACTCCACCACAGCTCCAGGAAGGCAGTGCAAGAATCCTCTTGTTTTGAAACAGCTCAGTCTAAAATGCAAATCCCTTTCCTGCCTGCTGAATGGTAGAGTAGGATTTATCTCTAGCCTGCCTTGACCCCATGTCAGGCACAGTCCTAGTGCATTGCTCTTTCCCCAGATCAACCCTTCACCTCAGCTGCTGCTTCTTGTAGAATTAATAACATGAGAACACTTGTTTATTTGGTCTAAGCAATTTAAGCTTTGAGAGTCTCTGCCTGCCTTCTCCTGCCAAAGGAAGTAGGACAGCAAGATAAGATGATCAGGCAACCTGCCTACCCAACCACTCTTATTTTCATCCCTGCTTAAAAACCATTTATGGCTAATTACCATTCTTAGGGGTGTGTGTCTGTTTGTGTGTTCTTTGGTTTCTCAGGCAAAGGTCCATGTTCCAGGGGACTCTTTTCTCTTGGACTTAATCAGAACTGAGATGATAAAACAGCTCCCCATAATGGCAGAAGCAGTACAGTGTATCCGCGCAGAAGGTCTTAAGACAGCTCTTCTAAACAACAGCTTCTGCTGGCTGGATGGGAAGGGCTTTCTGCCCCTGGACCCAAAGCACTTTGATGTGGTAAGCCTGGAGGGATTAAAAAATGCATTTCTGTACCTAGGTCTGTAGAAAGCAACCAAATGAGGGGCAACCAGCAGCACGTGTTAATAGACCTAAATGGAACAGGCTGTGAAAATGTTGTCTGGCATAACTCATTGTGGTGACTGAGCCTTGGAGAGAGCCTGACTGACAGAATCAACCAGTGCCCTGGGCAGAATAGTCTGGGCCTTGACAACCCTTTTGGGGAAGAAATTGTTCCTCATGTCCAACCTACACCTCCCCTGACACAACCTGAGGCCATTTCTTGTCATCCTATCACTTGTTACTAGGAAGAAGAGACCAACCCCAACCTGGCTGAGCCACCTTTCAGGAATTTGTAGAGAAGGTCACCATGGAACCTTCTCTCCAGACTGAACAACCCCAATTCCCTCAGCCACTCCTCACAAGACCTGTTCTCTAGACTCTTTACAAGCTTTGTTGCTCTTCTTTAGACACACTCCAGCATCTCAATGTGCTCATATTAGTGAGAAGCCTAAATCTCAGCCCAGTATTCAAGGTGTGGCCTCACCAGTGCCCAGTACAGGAGGACAATCACCTCTCTAGTCTTGCTGGCCACTGTTCCTGGTAAAGAACACTCATACTGATACATTTTAAACCTGAAACTGTTTAAAGCCATCCTGTCAACATGGCATCATTATCAACTTGGCTTTCTGTGCATTGCACTTGTGACACCAGTGCCTGTGAAGTTCTCTTAGTGGATTGATGCACTGTTGGGATGCTCTGTGCTGCCTTTCATCCCAGACTCGTTCAAAGCACTTCAATAACCAGGGCCTATCTGCTGTCATCACTCATGTGGTGTGGCTCTTCTGTCACAGCAGGCAACAGCACTGCACAGTAATTAGTGTGGGGGGGGAAATATTAATTGAATGTGGATTTCCATTAGCATTGGCTTTTATATCTATCTAATAGATTTATTTCTATTCCTCGAGTGTCTGTCAGTGCAGGGGTGAAAGACTGCTTGGATTTTTTGATGACTGTGAGGCCAATGAGAGTACCCAGAGAATGACTCATCATGGTTGTTTTGTTTTTTTTATCCAGATTCACAGAATCCCACCGTGGTGGGGGTTGGAAGGCACCTCTGGAGATTATTCAGTCCAACCCCCTCCCTGCTAAAGCAGGGCCACCCACAGCAGGTTGACCAGGATCACAATGTCCAGCAGGGTTTGGAATCTCACCAGAGAAGGAGACTCCACAACCTCCCTGGGCAGCCTGCTCCAGGGCTCCAGCACCTTTGCAACAGAAAAAGTTTCTCCTGTTCAGATGGACCCTTCTGTGTTGCAGTGTGTGCCCATTGCCCCTTGCCTTGTTGCACCACTGAAAAGAGCCTAGCCCCACCCTCCTGTATTCCACAATTTAGCTCTTGCTGAGCACTGATCAGATCCCCTCTCAGGCTGCCCTTTTCCAGGCTAATCAGCCCCAGGGCTCTTAGCCTTTCCTCCTCACAGAGATGCTCCATTCCCCTGCATCTTCATAGCCTCCACTGGACTCTGTCTAGTAGTTCCTTGTCTCTCTGGATCTGGAGACCCCAGAACTAGACCAGATACTCCAGCTGTGGCTTCACTAGGGCAGAGTACATTTGGACAGATTATTATGGTGAACATCTCTGCTGCTGTGAGCTGTGGCCTGGTTGATAGGTGTGGTGGTCAGGATACACTGCTCTTCCAAATCATTTGGTAGGTGCACCTTTCTTGGACAGCACTGCTCAATTGGTTCACTATGGTTTGGTGCATCCAGTGAGTCTCCCACATCTCACTGGGTATCTTCCATCTGAAGGCTGGCTGATCCTGTTTAGCTAATTTGAGTTGAGAGCACCACAGCCAAGGCAGTTGGCACCCACGCAGTCACTTGAACCAGGTCCTATCCAGCTCTGTCAGCCCTCCATTCCCTGTGTCCTTTATTTTGCATGCTAATTAGACTGTCAATCTCTTTCCCACCCTCCATTTCCAGCACTGCACAGATGTTTGTGGTCACAGCAGGCTCATGCATAATCCATTTGTTGTTGCTGTAGATGGTTGAGCCTTATCGGGAAGGGATGCGCGAGCCAGATCCTCGGATCTACAAGCTGTGCTTGGAGCGCTTGGGTGTTCAGCCCCAGGAATCCATCTTCCTTGACAACAGCAGCCAGAACCTAAGGGCAGCAGCCCAGCTTGGCATTAAAACAGTAAAGGTACAAAGCAATGCAACCAGGGTGGGCTCTGGGTATGGTTTTTAAGTCCAGAAGCTGTGTTTGACTTGAATGGCTCAGGGTTTTCAAATGGCAATGGCAGTCTCGTGTTGCCAGACCTTTTGTTTCAGCCTGTCCTGCAGGATGTGGTGGGGTCAAAGGACAGGATTGCTGGCAAGGTCTGCCCTGGCCTGTTTCATTCACAGCTCCAAACTCTACAGCCAGTGTAAACTTGGAGGTGGTGTTTGTCCTTTATGGGCCTCAGTTCCCTGTTGGAGAAACAGCCCTAACCATATGGTTGAGACGACCACATCCACCTGACGATCTTTAATGAATTTCTGGAAGCTTTGAAGGCTTCATAGACCTGTTAACTGGGGACTGGTTGGTTAACTTCCAGGTTTTGGAGATAGTGATCACAGAGGTTTTACTTCAGTGAGGGATCCACTGAGAGAAGGACAAGCATAGGACTGGTGGGAAGAGCGAATTCTGCTCCCAGAACTGCACAAAGGGAGTTCCAGCTCTTGGCCCAGCCCAAGCTCACAGTGCCTATATCACTGTAATAGGTACATCTCCAGGACAGAGACCAAGGCAGGAGGCTCATTGTTGGCAGTGACTGACCTGTGAATTCCTGTGTCTTTTAGAGGATCAGTGCTGTTGGACTCACACTACATCACAACTGTGCACAGCTCTTTCCTTCCCATTTTATCTTCCACCACCCAGCATTTCTCTCTCTCTCTCCTGCTTTCAGGTTGATGATCCAGAAGCAGCTCTCAAAGAGCTGGAAACCTGTCTGGGTTTTCCATTGCAAGGGTTTGTTCCATATACTTGTTCAGTGAGAGCAGACATGGAAATCCCAAAAGATCATCTGCAGAAGTACCTTGGAAATGTTTTTGGTGACCATGCCACAGGTACTGCAGTGCTTTTTGCTCTTCAGCCCCCCTTCAGCTCACGTGTTCTGGAGCCATTGGCTCTTTGATTCATCCAGCAGATGGATTGAAAAGTAATATTAACAAAAATCTTCTCATCTCCAAGCAAATGTTGCAGCCATTCAGGTTTCAGTGATCCATCACTGCTTCCCAGAAATGGGAAACAACATTTCAGGACTTTCTCATCACATTTGGAGGGGCTGAATCGAGCACAAGTTTCCAAAGAGATGCTGGAAATATTCCCAGCCTGTGAGCCATCTATGAGCTGCTGCCATGCTCCCCAGGGATTTGGGGCATGGGAGCAAGGTGTAGGTTCCTGATTGCTGCAGAAAGGGGAAGTAAAACCTGGAGAAATGGTGATAAATAATCCTGTCTGATGCCTCTGTCTGATGCCCCTCTGCTCTCAACTCTTCAGGCCCACTGGTGGTACGGCAGTTTGGTCAGGGGCAGTTGGCCAGGACCTACCTAGTCAAGTTTGGAGATCGCTTGCTGGTGCTGAAGAAGGAGCTTTCTGACAGCCTGTGTCCCTTGGGCTCTGCTGTCAGAAGGGAATACAGGTGAGGAGGTGTCTGTGCTCCACATGCCAGCTGAATGGAGAAGACTCTTAGAGGAGATCCCAAACAAGCCAGGGACAGTGCTTCTATTCCAACTTTGGCTTTCCTGTTCCACATCACACACCTGCCTTCCACATTCTCCTCCCCTGCATTTTGCAGAGCTTCATACCTTGAGCTATGATCTGTGTGCTATAGATAGACACAGATGTGCCACCACTCTGCAGCTGGGGCCCTGTGCCTGTGCACAGCATGCTCCCCACTCCTTCCAATCCACAAAACACACCACAGCAATCCAGGCACATCATAGTCATGGAACAGTTGTGATTGAAAGAGACCTTTAAGATCATCAAGTCCAACCATTAACCCAGCACTGCCAGGTCACCACTAAACCATGGCCCTCAGCACTGCATCTCCATAGCTATGAAACCCCTCCAGGGATGGAGACTCCACCACTGCCCTGGGCAGCCTGGGTGAGGCCTTTGCAACTCTTTTGGGGAAGAAATTGTTCCTCATGTCTAACTCAAACCTCCCCAACTTGCAACTTGAGGCCATATCCTCTTGTCCTATCATATGTTCCTTAGGAGAAGAGATCAACCCCCTCCTGACCCCAACCAATGAGGTCTCCCCTCAGCCTCCTTTTCTCCGAGCTGAAGAACCCTCAGCTGCTCTTCACAAGACTCATTCTCAGGAGACTTAGGATCTCACCATCATATCTGGCATCTTGAGTGGCAGAGAGGTTGCAGCACAACACTGCAAGTGAGCTGCAAGGAGCCTGCTAAGGGCTAGCCCCATGCTGGGCGGTCAAGCTGCAAACCAGTCTGCTGTGCCAGAGATCTGCACTTCAGCAGCAGAGCAGCAGGGCACATGTTGGGGGAGCTGCTGCAATCTCCCCTCGATTTTTCAGAGTATGTTGGATAGGTCTCAGAGCTCTGGGCTATAGAAAGATTTTACTGTGCTGCTTTCCCCTACCCCCATCCATGTTATTTTAGTGTTTGAGCACAAGACTCTCTTTAATATTGTGTCTGCCTAGCAACAATGCAGCTCTGGTATCGATTCCCTGATGCCTTTCTGTGCTGACACTGCTCTCTGACTCGCCCTGGCAGGTTGCTGAAGGCACTCGCTGAGGCTGGAGTTCCTGTTCCCACTGTACTTGCTCTCTGTGAGGACAGAAGGTAATCTTGTCCCTCAGCTTTCACTCTGGGCTTGACAACTTTAGCTAGATTCCCCCAAAGAGGAGAGGAGAGGAGAGGAGAGGAGAGGAGAGGAGAGGAGAGGAGAGGAGAGGAGAGGAGAGGAGAGGAGAGGAGAAAGGAGAGGAGAAAGGAGAGGAGAAAGGAGAGGAGAAAGGAGAGGAGAAAGGAGAGGAGAAAGGAGAGGAGAAAGGAGAGGAGAAAGGAGAGGAGAAAGGAGAGGAGAAAGGAGAGGAGAAAGGAGAGGAGAAAGGAGAGGAGAAAGGAGAGGAGAAAGGAGAGGAGAAAGGAGAGGAGAAAGGAGAAGGAGAAAGGAGAAGGAGAAAGGAGAAGGAGAAAGGAGAAGGAGAAGGAGAAGGAGAAGGAGAAGGAGAAGGAGAAGGAGAAGGAGAAGGAGAAGGAGAAGGAGAAGGAGAAGGAGAAGGAGAAGGAGAAGGAGAAGGAGAAGGAGAAGGAGAAGGAGAAAGAGGAGCCAGACCTGACAAAGTACACTGGTCTGATTAGTGTTTGCCCAGTCTTGGGCTAGGGGAGCCTCTGGAAGTTCAAAGGACAGTAAGACTTTTATTTGGCTTGGTTTAGATGTGTCTGATTTTAGCAATTAATCAAAAAGCTGTCTTCCTTTGAAAAGCAGCTATAAAGTAATGTTGTAGGGCTCCCCACTGACTCAGTATTCTCAGGTTTCCAGTCAGGAGGTGATTTTTCTAAGTGCCAGACCTCAGACTTGCCCTAAGATCTACAGCCACTCTACAGCCACGACAGACTGTAGACCAGGACACCCCACGTAGCCTGCAGCCAGCACAGCCACGCTCAGATCTCTGCTGGCTGCGGTAATAAAGTCTCTGCACTGCAGTTAAATGTGTGTCCACTGCTCTGGTGTTGTGCAGCCTGGCAGCACACTGCAGGGGAGGCAGGGAGAGGGTTGGTGCTGTAGCCCAGCTTCAGGCTCAGCTTGCTGGGCTAGAAGGACCAGGACTGATCATGCCACAGCTTTGTGCCAGCACCTGGCAGCCTGGGCTGGACTTGAGCCCAGGCCAGAGCTGGGTGAGTGCTCAAGTGCTGTGGTGTCTTCACCTTGCCATGCAGGCAAGGCCTGAGGGCATGTTTAAGGTGCAGATGACATCTGAGGGGTGGTAGATAGCAGGATTAACCTCAGCCCTGCTGGTTCCACCTTGTTCCCCAGCACCCTTGGCACAGCTTTCTACCTGATGGAGCACTGTGCTGGCCGTGTCTACAGCGACGCCTCCCTCCCCACGCTGCAGCCCAGCCAGCGAAGGGCTGTTTATGCTGCCATGAGTCAGGTCCTCTCCAAGATCCACAGAGTAGATCTCAGAGCAGCCAAGCTGGAGGATCTTGAGCAGCATGGTGAGATAAGCTCTTTATCCTGCATGGCTGCTTTCTTCTCCTGGCTATCAGCATTTCAGAGGACAGGCTTGGGTACTTGGGGCAAACTTGGGGGCATCTGGAAAAGCAAAGATGGGCAGCAGGGTGTCTGAATGCTCAGGTGTGGTGGGAGGGTGCAGGGAGTTGCTTTAGTCTCCAGCTCTGTGTTTCTGGATAGTAGTTTTCCTTACAGAGCATCCTGCCATGAGCAAGAGCTGCACTGTGGGTGCAGGAATAACTTGTTTCCTGCTGTGTCTGACCAAACTCCCTTAGCTCCTCCAGTCTCTACAGAGCTGTCTTAGCCTCTTGGAGTTGGAGAAGTTATATTTTTGTCCAGGACCTGATTATTTCCACCAGAACATCAAATCCAGTGTCCAGCTAAGAATGTATGAGACCTCTGGAAATCACAGCTCAGCTCTTGGAGCTTATCTCAGGGTGCTAGACTGGCTGTTTGTTTGCATGCATCTTTTATGCATCTCTTCTGAAGCCTCTTTGTGGCAGTCCTTTTCCCTCAGAGCCTTTTTTTCCCTGTTACAGGTAACTACATTCAGCAGCAAGTTGAGAGCTGGACAAAGCAGTATCGAGCTGTGCAGACTGATGTTATCCCAGCCATGGAGAGACTCATCCAGTGGCTGCCTCTGCATTTCCCTGAACCTCAGAAGACAACACTTGTGCATGGTGACTTCAGGTACTGCTTGGCCAAAAGCTCTGCCCTGTAGAGAAGGAGAATGCAAAGCAACATGCAGACTCCAAAGAGGTGCTGAGCTGTGCTGGTGCAGCAGCTTCAGAGCAGTCTGAAAGCTGGGCTCTGGGACAAGTTCAGCATCCCCCAGGTAATGAGATCTAGGAGGCTGAAACTCTTTGCATCTGTCATGGGAAACACGTCTCAAGAGCTCTGACTGTGGCTGTCTTGAACCTGGAGCATTTTTTATCTGTGGTAGTTTAAAGCAATGCCCATTTGAGAGCAGGGAAGTGGGGGTCAGGAACTGATAGCCTGGACTCCTTTTGTCCAGCTCTAATCTTGCTGCCTCCTTGGTGTTTCAGAGTTTCTTGGCCCAACCACTGCAAACACAAAATGCTGGAGGATCATCAGCTGTTTCTGCAGTATTCAGAAATGGGTCCTGGAGCAACTTGCTAATGATGTTTAGTGCTGAATGAGTTGGGTGGCTGGGGAGGTGCTGCAAGATGTATGGTGTTACAGGTGCAGGTGTTACAGGGGAAGCCATTCAGGGTCATGATGGCTGGGGACAGGGGTGAAGGGTGCTCAGAGCTACTTCTGTGTTGTCAGACCCTGGCTGAGAGGGCTGTGAGGCTGCAGCACGGGCATGTGCCAATTCTGGGCCAAGGCTCCTTCTCACAAGGCTTAGCAGACACGGTTCCATGGTGAGCAGGATGGTTGCTCTCTCTGCTTCCTCCTCAACAGGCTGCTGCCCTCTCCTGGGCCTCAAACTGGTGCAGGCTCTACTACAGATCATCTGCAGCCCATAACGGTGTAGGGCCTGGAGTTACTCTGTGCCTTTGAAATGACCAGAAGCTCCTCTTGGACAGTGATTTGACTGCTTCACTTTTTGTCTAGTCTGTCCTGTAACATCTGTTTAATGATCTGAGGCTCTGAAAAACTTGATTTCTTTCTTGAAACTGCAGTTCAGTTCATCATTAACCAGGGAGTTCACTATTGAGTAATCTCAGTCCTCTCTGACCTATGCCTGCAGAAATTAATGTTTCACTTGTGCAACCTCCCAAAGGACTCAGCCATTTTTGAAGAGCACTGGAGAGCACCTACTGCTGCTGAGCACTTGAGACTTTTCTGATCTCTTTTTTCCTCTGATACAGGATGGACAACCTGGTCTTTCATCCAGACAGGCCAGAAGTCCTTGCTGTCCTTGGCTGGAAGCTTTCAACTCTAGGAGATCCCATCTCTGATTTGGCGAATAACTGTATGGCCTACTTCCTGCCACCTCACTTTAGTGCACTCAGAGGTACAGAGAGGGGCAAAGTCATGTTTGACACATGGAGAGAGGAACTAGAGTTCAGAAACAGATTAGCTCCTGCCCAGAGAGCTCAGCTGGCAGTTGGGCTCATTGCAGCTGAAATCTGCTCTGCCCTTTCTCCCCTCCATCCCTCCAGAGTGGAAATACCTTTATGCATGTGCAGGAATCACTGTGCCATGGTCACTTCATCCCCAATTTGTCTCATGTCTGCCACCCATTTAGTAGATGCTCTGCCATGTACTCCCTGTCCTGGTTGGCACTGTCACCCTGTTCATGCACAGGATCTTTGTTAGCAGTCATGTCATGGCCTCAGAGAGGAGCTTGCAAAACTACCTTTAAAAATGATTTCCCCTCTCACCCCAGCTGTGAAGCTGGGCAACTCTTTTGGGTGAGAAAGCTGTGAACCAGGCCAGCCTGGAAGGAATTTATCCACAAAGTTACACACTTGATAAAAAGAAAAATACAGGGTTAAACCAAGAAGAAAAGGATTCCATCATCTAGGAGGAAGATCTGTCAGTGACTGCTCTCCCAGTCTCACCCCATACACATGTCACCTACATGGGTAGGCACAGTGTGGCAGCAGTGCAGGTGTTGGATGGGTGCAGATGTCTCTGCTGCTCTGCATCTGCATGGCTCTGCCCAAGCCTCACAGCATCCCTAGAGGGCTCTGAGCTTCTCACTGTCTGCTGAGTCACTGTTGCCTCTTTGCATCTCCCAGGCTTGAGGAAGTGTGACTTGGGGCAGCTGGGAGTCCCCACAGCAGAGGAGTATGCCCAGGTGTACTGTGGCCACATGGGAATGGAGCACCCTGAGAACTGGAACTTCTACCTGGCCTTTGCCTTTTTCCGACTGGCTGCAATGCTGCAGGGACTCTGCAGACACTCTCTGGCAGGTGAGGAACCCAAGCATGCCAGCCCTGTGCCCCACTTGTGTGCTCACCAGTGTGGGGAGAGCTGTTACACTGAACTGGGGGAGGCTAGACTGGCAGAATGTGCCACAGGGTTTGGGCACATCTGGCTGTGAATCCTGAGAGCTCTGAAATGCCAGATGCTCCAGCAAAGCATGGCATGTCCAGCAGTGTTGTGCTTTCAGCAGAGGAGCCCCTGTGGGAAGTCAGGGCTCAAAATGAGAGATCTTGTTTCACTCTGAGGATGAGCCACCTGGGAGCCATTGTGCAGCCAATTATTGTTGCATGTAGTCAAGGGAATAGGAATAGAGTGTCCTGAAAAGCACAGAGCTCCCTCCATCCTCCAGCACAGGCTCTCGAGGGTGGGAGGCTGCTGAAACCTCTCAGGTGAGCTGTGGAATGTGGTCAGGTTGTGTTAGGTGGTCAGGCTGTGTTATGTAGCCAGGCTGTGTCCTGCAAACAGAAGAAAAGGCCAAAAGGGAGCACACACAGGACATTTCCCTAGAAACTGCTTTTTGCTGGGTGAAAGGTCTGGTCTGTTCCTCTTTGTGCTGATGGGAGGTTGCTGTGTGATCACTTTTCTTTCATGGGGGAACTGAGCAAATGGCAGAGCGAGAGCTCAGAGCCGCGTCCTACAGGTGGAGCTCTCAGACCTTCAAACTAAGCACCATCTTGGCTAAGCCACTCAGAAACAGGGAGGTGGTGTGAACTACTCTTTATCTGCAGACATCAGGCCTGGCCTGGGAGTCTTTATCAGAGGAAAACATATTCCTTAGAGACGAGTCTCCTCGAGTGCTGCTGGGCTGGCCCAGCCAAGGGCACGTGGTGCTGTTTGGGATGTGACTACATAGGCTCCTTCCAACAAAGATGTTGAGACCCCACCTGGAGTACTGTGTCCAGCCCTCCACACCAGAAGGACATGGATCTGTTGGAAAGGGTCCAGAGGAGGCCACAAAGATCATCAGAGGGCTAGAGCATCTCTCCTATGAGGACAGGCAGAGAGAGTTGGGGTTGTTCAGCCTGGAGAAGGCTCCAGGGAGACCTTAGAGCAGCCTTCCAGTACCTGAAGGGGGCTACTGGAGAGCTGGGGAGGGACTTTTGACAAGAGCTTGTAGTGATAGGATGAGGGGTGGTGGTTTGAAATTAGAGCAGAGTACATTTTGATTGGACATTAGGAAAAAGATCTTTCCAGTGAGGGTGGTGAGGCAGTGGAACAGGTTGCCCAGAGAAGTTGTAGATGCCTCATCCTTGGAAGCATTTAAGATCAGGCTGGATGTGGCTTTGAGCAACCTGGTCCTAGTCAGAGGTATCCCTGCCCATGGCAGAGGGGTTGGCACTAGGTGATCTTTAAGGTCCCTTGCAACTCAAACCATTCTGTGCCTTCTCTTGTCCTTAGGGAGGCCAGCCCCAAGTGAAAGCAGCAAGGAGGATGCCGAGTTCGTGGCTGAGCTGGCTTGGGAGTTTGCCGTCAAAGAAGGCTTCCGCGTGTTTGACAGCCTCCCCACTGCCACGTCTCTGGCACGGCGTTACAGCACCTGGGCTAGGCCAGGGCCATTCCTCAGCAGGAGCTACAGTACCTGGCCACGACCTGGGGAGGCTCCTGTGCTCAAAGTTCCCCTGGTCACTGCCCCCACCAGCCTGCTGGGGATGGCCCTGGGTCTCAGTTGCAAGCTGGAAAAGATCCTGGGCATCCAGTGGAGTTTCCTGATTTCCAAGCCCAGATGGGCTCCACACTCTCTTCTAGATCTGAAGGTAGGACTTCTTCCTCCCTGAAGCTGCTTTGCTGCTCCTGCACCAGGGTGAGGGATCATGGCCTGTCTCTTGCTTTCCTGGTCACCTCAGACATTTGGCATTTGTGGAGTCCAGTGGCTGGAGAAAGGAGGCCAAGTTCCCATTGCTGGCTACATCTGAGTAACAGTTCCTGTTCAGGGCACCAGCAGTATCAGGAGCTGGCACTGCTTTCCAAGATGAGCAGATTAACACCAGCCCAGCTGTAATCACTACTGCCACTCCCCAGGCTCCTGCCATCAGTGCTGATGGAGTCCCCAGAGCTTGTCTGGGCTTGGGCTTTTCAACACCTGCCAGTCCAGCACTTGCTCATCACCTTCCCCTGCCAGCAGGAAGACTCACTGCTGCCTTAGTGGGAAAGGCTAAGTGAATTCTCCTTGTAAGACTCCTTCCCAATGCCTCCTTGGGAGGTCCCTTAGGTAGGGCAAGGAGCTGCTTGCACCTCCACAGCTTTATTTCCTCCTTTTTGTTCTCTCATTCTGCTCACCCAGGCAGGGGCTGCCCTGCAGATGTCCCTGTTGCCTGCCCAGTGATAAGCAGAGCATGATCAGGCCCTCATCAGGACAGGCTCTGGGATGCCAGCTGGATTTTGGCCCTGCCACTGTCCTGGGTTGTCCTGTGCAGAGCAGGTGCTGCTGCAGTCCTGAGCCCTCAAAAGGGAGGAGCATTGGTCATTCCTGCTGTGGTGGTGAGGGAGCAGAAACCATCTTCCAAGTGTCTTGCCCATGGGTCAGTGGCAGAGATGAGAGGAGCATCAGCTCCTTGAACTGTAGAGATTTAATCTTCCTTCTGTCAGTGCAAGGCAGGTCAGGTCAATCCACAGCCATAAGGGACACCCAAGTCCCCTACCTAGGCTCTGCAAACTCTTTTCACTGTGCTTGCACTTCCCAGTGCTGCTGGTGGCCACGGTGAGGCTCTGAGCTCACAGCTCTGGGCTGGCTGGTGCTGGAAATGGATTTTCTGGGAGTGGTGTCAGAAGTAATCATTCACAGAGTGTATCATGAAAGCAAACATCCCAGCCCTTGGGTTGCTGCCAAGATTAGATTCTCAATGTATTCCAGAGGCTTTATCAAACTCAAGCGGGTTGCTTAACCGCCTCTCAGCTGCCGAACCACAGAGAACCGTTCAGCCCCTCAGAAGCACTTCCTTGTGCTCTGGCAGAAAGCAGCAAACCCCAGCATTTCAGGAGCTCAGCAGCTGATCCCCTGAGCAGGTGGAAAGGGAGGGGAAGCAGCAGCTCTGGGGAATTTGGAAGTGCTGAGATGAGCAGATCTCACCCTTCTTTGAAACACTCATCCTCAGAGCTGGGAGAGAATCACTCCAGCTATCAGGACTGCTGTGCTCTCTCTACTCCATGCACCTTGGGCTTGTGGTGGAGACACTGCTCCTTATCTGGGGGACCACAGAGCCCCTTCATCCCTACCATCTTCCCATCCCTTTGGCACTGTGCCTGCACTGTCAACCTTTGCTGCAGAAGTGTGTTGCGAAAGCCAGGGGAGGAGTCTTGCTGCCTGTGGCAGAAAGATAATGCAGTGGAGAATGAAACACCAAATAGTCCTGGCCTGTGACTGTCACAGTGCTCCTAAACTGGGCAAGGACCAGGGGAGAGGGCAAGCTGTCTTGTGCCAGCTGGCACTGCTTGGATAGAGGTTTTTCCCCATGAGCTTGGCAGGGAGGTGCCCTTTGCTGAGCCACTCTCAGGGCAGTATCTTAGCTGATCCTGCCACGTCCCACATGGGGAGGCAGCAGCCTTTGCACAATGGTCATGAAGGTTGCTCATCCCCACAGTTCTCCAGGGAGATCCTCTCCAGAGGAGCAGAGTCATAGAACAGTGTCATAGAAATGTTTAGGTTGGAAAAGACCTTCAAGATCCTCAAATCCAAGCATTAATGAAGCAATGCCAAGTCCACCACTAAACCTTGTCCCTCAGGACCACATCTACACAGCATTGAAACCCCTCCAGGGAGCATAAGCATGTCTGGCCAAAGCAGGGTGCACACAGCTACTCTCCCAGTGTTGTGCCTGGTGCTGGCTGTTGGTGGAGGTCAGCACCAGCATAGGGCATATAGGAAGATGTCTTGTTCTCTTCCATCAGGCCAATAGTACCAGGACCAGTGCAGTGGCTCTGAGGGTGACCTTACAGGCCATGGAGCAAGAAAGCCAGGTGAGCAGACACATGCACCTAACATCTGACCCTTCTCTGGCCCAACTAAAGCAACACAGAGACACTTCTCTTTGAGGGTCTCCTCTATACCAGGAACACATTGCAGTCTGGGGTTTGTGAGCTCCAGGGGTGGTTTTTCCTATCTGTTGGGGGATCCCAGGTGAGGACATTTCCCCAGCACTGCATTGCCCAGAGTATTTGTAAGGAGCTGGGGCATTTGCTGCCATCCTTCCCTGGTCCTGCAGTCTCTCACTTGCCCTGTGTGGGCTTTGATCTCACTCTCCCACAGGTCTCTGGAGCAGAGCATCTCAGCAGTGCAGCCCCCAGCCTGATGCTCCACTCAGACCTGAGCTCCACATCTGGCTGAAGGTTCACAGGACAGTGCTCTCCAAACCAGAGCTGAGCCACTAGCCACAGTGCTGGGGAGACTCAGGCAGCTGCTCTGGGGTGGGAGAGGTCATCATGTTGACAGCAGCTGGGGAATCTGAGTTTGAGTGGATCAAAGTCCTGGATCTCGAGGCTGCAGGAAGTCAATACCAGCCTTGCAGGGGGAAGCCAGTCAGGAATAAGCAGGTGAGGCTGGATTTGGGAATGAAGAGAATGGAGCAGGGTTCTCTCCTCCTCCAGCACAAAACCTTCAGCTACCTGCAGATCTTCAGAGAATTGTTGATGGCAGGGAACTGAATCAAGTCCTCTAGGACTCTGTCCTCAGGGAAGGCATTGGAGCTGAGGCAATGCCTCTGAAGGTGGGAGGAACCAGGAGGTCTCCATGACTGCAGTGGATCTCTGTTTCATTGGGGACCACAGAGGATGCAGGCTGGATCAGGGGGGCTTGCAGTGCTTTACAGAGGCCAGCAGCGAGGGGAAAACTGTAGGAACAATCATGGTAATTCCTGAGCTTTTTATGTGTTGTCTGGTGGTAACTCAATATTAAAGTGAATTCTTTGAATTCTTCTCCACCTTCTCCAGCATGAGTGCAGCTTCAACTCACTTTCACAAGGCCACATCATCTGTCCAGGGTCACCACCACGTCCCTGCTCTGAGGGACACAAGGGCTGTGTGGAGGACCCCTGGGTTTTGGCTTCTCCACACCAGGATCACAGGGCTGTAGGGCAGCCTTGAAACCTGAGCTTTGGTTTCTCCCATGGTGTAATTCTACCTCCACCGCAGCCAGACGCTTGCCTTGGGGAGGGAGCCTGTATCTGAGCCTGCCTCTGCCCAGTCCAGCCACTTGGGAGGATTTTCCAGCAGGCACCTGGCCTTTGCACCTCCCACCATCTCATCTTTCAGGCAGGCTCAATCCCAGGCAGCTACCGCAGGGCTGAGAGTTTGAGGCTGAGAGTTGGGTCTGCCATGAAGGTGTGTCCTCCACTGCCTGCGGGTCTAGCGTTGTTTGTCTGCTCAGCCCCGGGGAAGGGAAGGGTCCTGCTCAAGAGGAGCAGCATTCACACAGGGCTGATGCTCGATGCTATCAGCTGTCCACCCAGGTATCAGCAGGAGACACACTTGGGACAGCACAAGGGATCTTATTCCTCAACAAGGCTTAGCTGGTGCTTAGCTGAGAAGCTGAGATGTTCCCTGTGGATACACAGCCTGACCCCATCCCTCTGGGAGGTGTACCTGCACATCTCTGTGGGTAAGCCAGGCCTTTCTGGCAGCTCCCAAAAGAAGTTTAACACTCACAGGTCTTCAATAGAGGGGAGAACATGTTGGAACAAGTGACCCTCAGTCCTAAGGGGCTGTCCAAGCCCCAGTGACTGGAGCCATAAAGAGGACACAGTTACCCTTCAGGGGATATGGGCAACTGAGGATGAGAGAGGCTGAGATCCAGCTCAAGAGGATTTCCCAGCTGATCCAAGAAACACCCAGCCTAATCTGCTGGGTTACCTTGGGATGTCAGTTTGCTTCTTTGGGCTTTGTGGTTCCTCCCTGCAAAATGGGAATGATACTTGCCCCCTGAGTGACATTCCGGAGACCTGCAGATGCGGAGCCACCACCAAGACTTTGAGCGACCTGAGTCTAGCAGGACAATGAGTTAAACTGGGTTTGTGTTGACATCCTCTACAACCTTTCTGGCCCCTTTAACCAACCAGAACCACCCACCTGTAGTTACCCTTCACAACCCCTCACTAAAGAAGCCACAGAGGTGCTGTCAGACACAGGGTAATCACCACTGGTTTAGTCTGGGGGTTAAAAACTCTCCATTTTTGGTCTGTGGTTTCTACAGTGGCGGTGATGAGAAGCTGAGAACATTTTCGTTCTCTGCATGTGAACAGACACTCTGGCACGCTCAAGTGGCTCAAGGTTTCTTGAGCAAACAAGCAGAAAAGGCCTTCAGCCATTGGAAGAAGTTCTGCAAAGCTTCTCATTTGCATGCAGCAAGTAACATTCCTGTTGTGAAAGTGCTCTGCTGGCTTTGTTCCTCTTCCCCTCTACATGGTTGTTTCTTTTTAGGATTCCTGTGCACATGTCCAGGTGGCCAGAGGTCCTCAGCCCTCTACCTCATGACACCACCCTCCCCACAAAAATAATAGGTGCAACAGAGGTATTTCTGATTTTCCTCTGCCTTTCTCCTTCTTGTTGCCTGAGCAAAGTTCCCTTGGTATGGACAGGGGACCAGGAACAGGGGCAGACAAGGACAGGGGTAGCCAATGCTGGTACTGGACACCCATGAGACATCTCAGGTGCACTAAACCAAACCAACCCATTGCCAATGTGATTTGAACTAAGCTGGGTTAGGGAAGTGATTATCCTCTTAGAAATAGTGAGGCCACACCTTGAATATTGGGTTCAGTTTTGAGAGTCTCACTCCAAGAAGGACATTGAGGTCCTGGAGTGGGTCCAGAGACGGGCAACAAAGCTGATGAAGAGTCTAGAGCACAAGTCTTGTGAGGAGCAGCTGAGGGAACTGGGGTTGTTCACCCTGGAAAGAAGGAAGCTGAGGTGAGACCTTCTGGCTCTCTACAAAGTTCCTGAAAGGAGGTTGGAACCAGGTGGGGACTGGTCTCTTCTCTGACCAAACCATAGAACAAGAAGAAACAGCCTCAAGTTTCCCCAGGGGAGGTTTAGGCTGGACACGAGGAACGATTTCTTCTCCAAAACGGTTGTCCAGTCTTGGCCCAGGCTGCCCAGGACAGTGGTGGAGTCCCCATCCCGCGGAGATGTGCTGCTGCGGGACACGGTTTAGCGGCGACCTGCAGTGCTGCGTTAACAGTTGATGGTCTTAAAGGTCTCTTCCAGCCAAACCATTCTGTGATTCTATGACTGGGGCGGAGCTGAGCCATGTCCCGCTGATCCGAACAGGACCCACAGAACCGGGCTGTACTGAGCCGTTGCAGCTCGGGCCGTGAAAGGGTGGACAGGACCGGGCGCAGCCCTACCCTGCCGTGCCGTGCCGAGCCGAGCCGAGCCGGGCGGGGCAGGGGCGGAGCGCGGCCGCCCCGGGGGCTGAGCGGGGCTGTCCCGAAGGAACGGGGCCCTCCTTGCCGCCCGGCCCGGCCCAGCCCAGCGCAGCGCAGCATGTTGCGAGTGGCGTTGCTCGGCTCCCGGCTCTGCCGCGGCCCAGCCCGGCTCGGTGCCCCCTTCTCGGCCGCCGCCTCCCCCATCCCGGCGCCCAACTCGCAGCCTGACGTCGCCTATAACAAGGTAAGAGCCGCGCCGGGGGGCGCAGCTAGGAGCCGGCCGCTGCTCGCTGGTAGCCCCGGCTGGAGGCAGCGATGGCTTCCCAGGGAGCGAGCGAGGCTGGGGCGGAGGGTCCGGGGCTCTGCTGCAGCCCGCGGGGCTTGCGCCGTCTGCGGGGCAACAGCGGTGCGAGCCCGGTGCGGGGCTGGGGACAGTCCAGGGCAGCAGCAAGAGATTTGGGCCTAAAGTCTCGTGTTGCAGAAGATTTGGTGGAGAAAAAGCAGCGCTGGGTGCAGCAGCTGGTGTGAGGACCTTCATTCCGATCCCCGGGGTTGTCTCGGGTGCCATCTGTACGGCAACCAAAAAGCAAACTGCACGAAGGGAGGGGCATGTGCCTGGCTGGGTGCTAGTTGTCCATGTAGAACAGAGCCGGAGCTCCTTGTGGAAAGCACCATCTGACCGTCCATGCAGGGTTGTGGAGGAGGGTGAACCTTCCTCTCCCAAACCACTCAGCCACTCCTTCCCGCGGCCGTGGTAAGGCTGGCGGTGGTTGGCTGGATGTTGGGCACGTTCTTGGCGAGCAGTGTGATCTTTGCACTGACTCTTTCTCGCCATGGACCTGAAAAAAAACCAAAATCCACCCTTACTGAGGAAGAAGGAGTTGGCAAAGAGCTGCTGTTGGCGCTGGATTCTGTTTCAGAACCATGGGGAGCCCAACATGGGTTAATTGGGGCAGTGCTGCAAAAGCTCTAGTGCCATGTCATCTACACCTGGAGCATTTCTCACTCTTCAGTCTCTGAGGCTCCTGGCGTCCCTGCGAAGGTCCAGCCTCCAGCTTCCAGGTCTTGCAGGGACCTACTGAGAGGGGAACCACCCCCAAGTCACATGCAGTTAGCCAAGATAAGATTCTTTGTATAAACTTCAGGCTGTGTCTCTTTGTGTTCTTTTAGGCTAAAATATCTCCTTTATATCAGTGCACTTTTGGAGCCCACACAACTTAGTGAATCAGAGAGTCATTTTGGTTGGAAAAGACTTCTAAGATCATTGAGACCAACCACTAATAACTCTATCAAGTCTGGTGCTAAACCCTATCCCTCAGCACCACATCCACAAGTCTTTGAAACCCCTCTGGGGTGGGGAATTCAAGCACCTCCTTGGGGAGCCTGTTACAGTGTTTGAGAACCCTTTCAGTGCGTAAGTTTCTTCTAATATCCAGCCTGAATCTCCCCTGGCACAACTTGAGGCCATTTCCTCTTGTCCTGTTGATCATTCCATTGGAGAAGAGACCAGCCCCTACCTGGCTCCAGCCTCCTTTCAGGGAGTTGTAGAGAGCCAGAAGGTCTCCCCTCTGCCTCCTTCTTACTCCAGGCTGAACAGCCCCAGTTGCCTCATCTGCTCCTCACCAGACTTGTACTCTATACCCTTCATCAGCTTTGCCGCCCTTCTCTGAACCCACTCCAGGAATCCTTGTTAATTAACCAGCCTGCTTAGAAGCCATCACCCAACTAAAGCTCTTGCAGATTTCCCCTAAGCCTGGCTCTAGGTTTTAACCCAGCTTTGCTGTTTCCCTTGCAGATTTTCATCAACAACGAGTGGCACGATGCAGTCAGTAAGAAAACCTTCCCAACTGTCAACCCAGCCACAGGAGAGGTTATCTGCCAGGTTGCTGAAGGGGATAAGGTAAATGTTCTCTTGGTGAGATGGGTTTGTTTTCCACGTGAGCTTGCAGAGGAGGACACTACCTCACCCCTCACCAAGGCAGCTCTGCCCAGTGCCATGTTTGCAGTAGTAAGTGACCTATACAAACACCATGTCAAGAGCTCTCATGTTCTTCCTTGACTACTGCTTGCAACATAAACCCCCAGGCTTTGCCTGTTACCAGTGGCAAGCTGGGACTGGAAAGGGCAGAGAGGAATGGGGAGCAGTCATGGGTGGGGGTTACTGGGGCAGGCAGGGGTGAAGGCAGACAGCTTTGTGGTGCTGTGGATGCTGTGCTGGTGGTGTGACGCAGAGTTAGGGTAGTAGAGGAGACAAAAGGTCAGGATTCCCCTGAACAAATCCCTTTCTGCAGTGTAAAACTGTCCCAAGCCCTAGGAAATTTGAAAAGACAAGAAGAGACAGAGATGGTGAGGAACAGACTCTTGTAATCATTCCCTGCTTTATGCAAGGCCCTCCTAGGAGTCTGTGGCAGAGCTGTTCTGGTGTTTCCCAGCAATTTTGGGTTCTTCTTACAGTCTGGAAAGCTGTTTTTGTTGCCCAGGGGAGGGGTGAGGGAGGGAAACCCTTTGTTGTTTGCTTGTCTGTGGCAGACTGGCTTGTCCTGGCGAGACCATTACAGCAAGCCAGAACACAGAACCAGCCAGAAACCAGCCAGCCAATGCCCTGACAGGACAAAATGATGGATCAGAAATGTCTGATCAGGGAAAAGAAAACTCTCTTGTAGACTGTGCTGGTGAAATCAAGTCCTGAAAGTGTGTCAAAAGCACACTTCTAGAGCTTTTCCCACGGCTTGTTCTAGGCTGCAAATATGAACCTGGCAGATGAGATTGTGGAAATAACTTGGCAATATTTGTGCTCCACATAGCTGAGGTTACAGAGGGAGTAAATGGAGGTGGGGGCTGCATGGTCTTGCACCCATCTGTTTCTCCACCACTTCTGCTCCCTCTTCCCCATAGATGCAGCCCAGGCAGTGCCCAGGTTGATGCTTGTAGGGCAACTGGCCCAGGGGCCCCAGCCCTGGCACTGATAAGCGTCTTGGCAGCATCTTGACAGTGTCTGCAGCTGTCAAGGCTGCAAATTCTTGCCCTCAGCAAGGTGCCATCTGTATGGAGGTTGTTTTCTTTTGGAGATCAGGGAGTGCTCCAGCTGCGATAGTGGGAGCTGGTTACTCCTTCCTCACCCTCCTGCCTGTACTTCTCTGCAGGCAGATGTGGACAAGGCCGTTAAGGCAGCCAAGGCAGCTTTCCAGCTGGGCTCTCCTTGGAGGAGGATGGATGCTTCTCATCGGGGGAAGCTGCTGAATCGTCTGGCTGACCTGATCGAGAGGGACCGCGCTTACCTGGCGGTGTGTATCAGCCTGGGCTCTCTGCTGGGCTCCCTGACTGCAGGGATGGCTGGTTCATGCCCAGGGGGTGTGGTGGAGACTTCAGCCACAGCTAAAGCTGTGAGAGAGAGCCCAGGTGGATGGGGAAGTGGTTTGGGGAAGCTGAAAGCAAAAAGGCCAACACTCAGAGCTGATCCAGACTTCAAACTCAGAGTCTAATCTAAATCTCTAAGCCTAATTCTCCTCTCCTCACTCTTCAGGTGATCTCTCTGTGTTTTGTAGGCACTGGAGACTCTGGATAATGGCAAACCCTACGCCATCGCCTACCTGGTGGACTTGGACATGGTGGTCAAGTGTCTCAGGTAGATGTGAAGGCTACAGGGACAGCTCAGTAACTTTTTGTGCTCCACACTTGTGCTCAGATGATCCTCTGCTCCTGCAGAGACCAGATGCTGCTGATTGAAGTAGTGTGGGTGACAGGGCTGGGTCTGACTTGATGGTTGCATCATTTTCCTCTATTTTGCTAAGAATGAGGCTGAGATTCCCGTGACTTCCCAAAGGACTTTTGTCACATATATGATTCTCCTTTGCTATATACAGGACTTGCTCTAATGGAGGTGATCTGGGTTACAGCAAAGGAATGAGAGAATTTATGTTGCATAAAGAGGAGAGAGGCAAAAGTCTGTATTTACTGTCCTGTGTTGGTTTGTGTGCTGTGAAGTGACTGAAGGAGGGAGTAAAGGGAGCAGCTGGAAGAAGTCTCTCTTATTTTCTGCTGTTATTTTATATTCACTGACAAAACTTCCTTGTTGGCAGATACTGTGCAGGCTGGTCAGATAAATTCCATGGCAAAACCATCCCCATAGATGGAGACTTCTTCTGTTACACAAGACATGAGCCAGTGGGAATTTGTGGACAGATAATCCCAGTGAGTAAAACCCAGCAGCAGTCCCACCAGGCAGGACCGGGGCAGGGATTGTCCCACTGTACTTGGCACTGGTGAGGCCACACTTTGAATCCTGGGTTCAGTTTTGAGCCCCTCACTCTCAGAAGAACAGTGGGGGTCTGGAGCAGGTCCAGAGCAGCACAATGAAACTGGTGAATGGTCTGGAGAACAGGGCTGGTGAGGAGCAGCTGAGGGAACTGAGGTTGTTCAGTCTGGAGGAAAGGAGGCTGAGGGGAGAACTCCCTGAAAGGAGGTTGGAGCCAGGTGGGTATTGCTCTTTTCATAGAATCATAGAATCAATAAGGTTGGAAAAGACCTCAGAGGTCATCAAGTCCAACCTATCACCCAACACCCCATGACTGACTAAACCATGGCACCAAGTGCCATGTCCAATCCCCTCTTGAACACCTCCAGGGACGGTGACTCCACCACCTCCCTGGGCAAGGTATCAGTGATAGGAGAATTGGGAATGTCCTCAAGTTTCACCAGAAGAGGTTTAGGTTGGATGTTCAGGAAAAATTTATTCACTGTAAGAGTGGACATTGGCAGGCATTAGAACAGGCTGCCTGTGGCAGTGGTGGAGTCCCCATCTCTGGAGGGGTTTCAAAGCCTTGGAGATGTGGTGCTGAGGGCCGTGGTTTAGTGGTGACCTGGCAGTGCTGGGTTAGTGGCTGGACTGGATAATCTTAAAGGTCTTTTCCAACCTTAGTGACTCTGATTTCAAGAATTCAGTGTTACCATGAAGAATTGTCCTAAAAAGCACTGCTTCCTCCAGTGGTGAGGAAAGTTACCCATGCCCCAGCTGGGAGGCCTGTTCCTTTGCTCTGGCAGTGGAGAACTACCTGCTGATTTATGAGCTCTGAGTAAGGTTTACTTTGTATACAGAATTTGAACCCCTTTACAGGAGTTACATAGCTGTGAACCACAGTGAACTTTAAACTATGGCCTAGCACAAACCCCAGACCTCTGTGTGATAGCGAAATGAGGAGGTCTGAGTAAGGTTTACTTTGTATACAGAATTTGAACCCCTTAATAGGGTTTATCTGGCTCTGAACCCAAATGACCTTTAAACTACTGCCTAGCATACAACCCAGACCTCTTTGTGATGAAGAAATGGACAGCTGGTGTGCAATGGAGAGTTCTTTGGCCATGATCTTAAGGAAGGATCAATAACTGCTCCCATGCGTGATGCAGCTGATTTGAAGCTCACTGGTTGCTTACTGATTAATTGGAAGCTTTCAGGTTCACTCCAGTAAACAACCTCCTTATTTTTCAGTGGAACTTCCCCTTGTTGATGCAAGCATGGAAACTGGGACCTGCCCTGGCTACTGGGAATGTGATTGTGATGAAAGTGGCAGAGCAAACCCCTCTGAGTGCTCTCTACGTGGCTAATCTGGTCAAAGAGGTGAGCCAGAAGCTGGGTTTCCATCATAGGTGGAGGGATGATGCAGCCACACTGGTGAGCTGTGGAGGCCTTGTGATGGGAGCACAGAGGGGCTGTCTGCTCTGAAGAAAGGCTGGATTGTCTTGGCTATTTTAACATTTGATTTAGGCAAAAAAGCCTCCTTGTCCTTGTAAATGTGTATGCAGAGGACATAAATCTTGATTGGGGAATGACTTTTGGAGGTTCAGTTAAATAACAAGGTTCAGGGTGATTAGAAAAGTAACAGAGCTCCAAACTGTGCTTAGGGTGTGGGGTGGAGAGAGGAGTTGTCCTGGCTGTTTCTAACTGCACATTCAAACTAAAGACCTGGGAAATGAAAGTGCAGCAGCAAAGGCTCTGTTCTTTGTGGGAGGCTCCTGAAGCATTACTAACAGATGTGGGTAGGTGAAGTCCTTGGTTTGGAAAAGGAATAATGTTGCTCTCTCCTGCTCTGAATCAACAGGCTGGGTTCCCACCAGGTGTGGTGAACATCATTCCTGGCTATGGGCCCACTGCAGGTGCTGCCATCTCCTCCCACATGGACATAGATAAAGTGGCCTTCACCGGCTCCACGGAGGTGAGAGGGTACCTTAACCCCTAAGCTCTTGGGATGTGGAGAAGATCTCATTGCTGTGATACCTTTTTGGCTTAGACACTGGAGGTGTCTTGGCTTCCCCACTCCTTTTTAATACAGCTGACTGCAGGGTGTGACATTTCTTTTTGCTTTACGTAAGACTCTTTTTAGTGCCTCCTTTGTGATGTTTTCTGTTGTTTGCCCTGAGCTGCTTCTTACTAGAGGTGAAACTGGGCAGAAGCCCTGACAATGAAGGGATTATTATTAATCTGCTGACAGAGATCTAAACCCAGCTGCCCTGACAGGTGTTGCTGGAAGTAGGAGCCAATTCTTGATCGTTCTGTTCTTCCCATGGTGCAGGTTGGGCATCTGATCCACAAGGCTGCAGCAGAGAGTAATCTGAAGAGGGTGACTCTGGAGCTTGGAGGAAAGAGTCCAAATATCATCATGTCTGATGCAGACAGTAAGCACCTGCTGGCATATGTTTGATCTGTACCTTCTGTATTGGGTATCTGCAGGCAGAGCTGGAGGGGAAAGGAAACATCTCTGGTGTTGTGGGAGCCTCCAGTTCTGGCACCACCTGGCTGCCCTCACCCAGTGCAGTCTCCATGCCTCCCACTGTAGCTGCTGTATTTGTGTCTCAGAGCTTCTCCACTCCCACTTCTTTCCCAGTGCTGTGAAGAGGTTCAGTTATCAACAAACAAGAATTGTTTCAGTATCTCACTCCAGCCTTAGTTCCATTTTTGTTTCCATTTCTTTCTCTTTGTGTGTGCCACTCTTCTGCTCTTAGGAAATTCTGGTTCCTTCATCTCCTGCTTATAGACTGGTTTTGGGTCTCAGGGAGCCAACACAGATGCTTTTAACTGGGGTTGTTCAGTCTAGAGAAAAGAAAAGGGGGTTGAGGGGAGACCTAATTGCTCACTACAGCTACCTAAAAGGAGCTTGGAGCCAGGTGGGGGTTCTCTTCTCCCATGGAGCACTCAATAGGACTAGAGGGGAGATTTGGGTTGGATATTAGAAGAAACTCCTTCACTGAAAGGGTTCTCAAACATTGGAAGAGGCTCCCCAGGGAGGTGGCTGAGTCATCGTCCCTGGAGGTGTTTCAAAGCCATGGAGATGTGGTGTTGAGGGACATGTTTTAGCACCAAACTTGGTAGAGTTAGAGAATGGTTGGATTCAATGATCTTAAAGATCTTTTCCAAGCAAAATGATTCCCTGGATCTATGAATCTATATGGCAGTAAGGAGGGAAATTCTTCTAGATCTAAACCAACTTGTCCTTAATACCTAATCATTTCAAATGAGAATTGCCTTGGATTAGTTTCAGGGTTTTTTGGCCTAGTATGGGATGCTTCACTAGACTCCCAAATAACCTAAATGGAACTTCTGCCCTGCCAAAGCATGGAAAAGCCAGCTGAAGGGTCTTTGTACCACAGGCTCTCCAGCTGACACCATGACAGTTGTTCAGAACAAGCCACTTACTCACTCTGGTTTGGCTTTGTGCTCATTTGTTTTCTCTCTTCTCCCCAATCACAGTGGACTGGGCTGTGGATCAAGCCCATTTTGCCCTCTTCTTCAACCAAGGGCAGTGTTGCTGTGCTGGATCCCGAACCTATGTCCAGGAAGATATCTATCATGAGTTTGTGGAGAGGAGTGTTGAGAAGGCCAAGTCCAGGGTAGTTGGAAACCCATTTGACTTTAAAACTGAACAGGGCCCTCAGGTAAGAGCCTCAGGAAATGTCCTGAACTGTTATCTCATGAAATAATCCCAATCTTGAGTGGATGGATTTGGCAGTGATGGATTAATGGTTGCACTCAATGACCTTAAAAAGTTTTTCTTCCAACCTAAATAATTCTGTGATGGAATCATTGTGCATCAGTTAATTAAAATGAAAGGTATCCTTGAGTCTCTTGATTAATCTCCTTTGAACTGGGCCCATTAACTCCTCACTTGTGCAGGAGGGCAAGGTTCATTAGCAGTTTTGATGATTTGAAACCCCCCACTTGATGCTGAGAGTCAAAATTCACCATCTCTCTTTGTGGCTGGCTTGGCAACCTGTTAAAATGGGGAACTGCCAGAGCACAGTTGTGTGCACAGCAGGTTGTAGTCCAGTCTTATTTTGCCTGCAGTGAAGGTGAAGCTGATCTGTCTGTCCTCATGGCTGTCAGGTTGATGAAGAGCAGTTTAAGAAGATCCTTGGATACATTAGCACTGGGAAACGTGAAGGAGCCAAACTGCTGTGTGGTGGCAACCCTGCTGCAGACAGAGGCTATTTCATCCAGCCAACTGTCTTTGGTGATGTGCAGGACAACATGACAATCGCCAGAGAGGAGGTGAGATGAGACCTGCAGCACCTTCTGTCTGTCAGCTTCTCACTTCTTCATCCTTTTGCCCCTGCTGATGGAAAAAACCCCAAGCCTGCAAGCTGTGAACGTTTATGAGCTGTGAAACTCAGCTCTTACAAAATTACCTCATGAAACTTCCCTCCAGATTACATCCTGGGCGCTTCATGCTATGGGAAGTGGCACTTTGATGTTCTCTGTGACTTCTACCATACATCCAAAACTCCACCATCGACCTCAGCCTCCCCTGTGATTAATTGACACAGGGTTTCACATGCTGTGTTTTGGATCTTGCAGATCTTTGGGCCAGTCATGCAGATCCTGAAATTCAAAACGATTGAGGAAGTCATCGAGAGAGCAAACAGCACCAAGTATGGCCTAGCAGCGGCTGTCTTCACAAAGGATATTGACAAAGCCAACTACGTGTCACAGGGCCTGAGAGCTGGAACAGTTTGGTGAGCCTCCACCCTTCCTTCTCCCTAAACTGCTGGAAGCTTCCTCCTGTGCTGCCCTTTCTCAACTACATTTGCTCTTGGACAGCCTGGCCCTACTTTGGATACAATTTTGCATGCACTTCACTGTCTGTAATCTCAGACCTTCAGTTGTAGCAGTAACTGTGGGTAAAATTTAGGTGTATTAAGATTCTGTGCTCCCATGGGATGGGGAAAAAAATCCTCACTGCTGCAGCTGGCAGTGCCAGCAAGTGCCAACAGTGATTAGATCCCTGAGCACGTCTGTGATGTCCTGGCTGCTGCAGTGGATGTTCTCTGTGTGCTGAGGCTATGCCAAAGTCAGTACTTCAACACCAGTTTGCTGTTCTAGCACGAGATTGTGGAGATCCAGTGTCTCACTGGCTTTGTTTCGATGGTACTGAGTGAATAAACAGGTACTTTTGACAGCTGTCCTCTGAAGGAGGTGTGAGTGGCAACCTGGATGCTTGATCCTGTGATAATGAGAGATGTGAATCGATTTCAGGATGTTCTGTGTCCTGGTTGATGAGGGTAAGGTTTCAGTATCGATTAGTTCTGTGGGCTGAGAGGACTGACAAAACCAGAAATCCATCTTGGAAAGTCAGCTCTGGGTGAACAGCCCTGATGTCTTGTGTGCTGCCACAGGGCTCTTCCATCCAGCAGTTCTGAAACCACAGGCACTGAGTTCTTGTTTCCATTTCAGGATAAATTGCTATAACGTGTTTGGTGCACAAGCTCCGTTTGGCGGCTACAAAGCTTCTGGGAATGGCCGGGAGTTGGGAGAATACGGTCTGGAGGCATATGTAGAGGTGAAAACTGTGAGTATCCCTGTGTCACATCTGTGCCTGTTGCTGTAGGCTGGTCTGACACTTGCAGTCTTCTTTCTAACACTTTAAACAAAATTGGAGCTGTGCTTTTCCCAGACTCACGGAACACATCTGCTTGGAAAGGACCCTCAAAGGTCATCTTGGAAGTCAGCAGGGACATCTCCAGTGAGAGCAGGTTGCTCAGGGCCCCATCAAGTTTGACCCTGAATGTCTCCAGGGATGGGGTCTAAACCATATCTCTGAGCAACCTGTTCCAGTACCCCTCATTATGCAGCACTTACTCCTAAGTCCAATCCAAATCTCCCCTGCTCCAGTTTCAAACCATTGCCCCTCATCTTATCACCACAGGCCCTTCTAAGCATTCCCTCCACAGCCTTTCTGTAGGTCTCCTTGAGATACTGAAATGCAGTGAGCACAAACACAACTCCATCCAACTGTGTTTAAAACAGAAAGCTGGTCTTGGTTTAAACTGCTGGGGAGACAAGGATATGTGACCCAAGAGATGCCCAGTTCCCTGCACAGCTTGGCACTGTGGAGCTGTTTCTCACTGTAATGAACAGAAGCGTATGGACCCCTCTGGGTTTATCCCATGGACGAGAGGAAGAGCGTGTGCTGGGGGTGTGTGGCTGATGGGTAGGAGCTTCTGGTGGTAGGAAATGGCAGATGAACACTGGGCACTCATCACTTAAGAAAAGGAAGCCAAGCAGTGACCTCCAGTGCTTAATGCTGCTCTCCTGAGTTTATAGCAACACTCTTGGGCTCATGTGCAAGGCCAAGCTTGCTGGTGTTGGGCAATCCTGTCACCACAGGCCAAGTAACTTCCTGTAGACACAAGGGCTGTCACATTGACTGCTTCCAGCTGCATTGCCTAAAGAGTGACAGAGCTGTTGGGCAAGAGGCGGTTAGCCTGTGGCCCCAGAGTTACAATACCATGTAATGGTTGAGGGCCTCCAGCCTGTGACTGGTTTGATACAGGAGCTCCCGGTGAGAACAAATGTGACTGCTCCCACTTCTCAAAGAGCAGCATCGCCTCTGAAGCCATCCTTGGTGTTGGCTCTCTCTTTGAGCCTTCCAGATAGGTCTCCAAGCTGATCTCAGCTGCTGACTGGCATATGCTGTTCTCTGTTTCTGGCTCTCTTCTACAGGATGCTGCTGCCTCTGGGCCTTCAGGTGAATACAGCTGAGCATTGCCTCCAGGAAAATAACTTGTGACTGTTATTTTGTTTTTCTAGGTGACGACCAAGATTCCCCAGAAGAACTCCTAAAGGACAGCAGCCTCTCCTTGCTTTGGCAACATCTATGCAGCTCCATGAGATACAAAGCGAAGGCACCTATCCTTAATGCACAAAACTTAGGTGGAAAATATGTAACTGCATTAAGAAATGTTTCTTTAGAAGGTGCCTGAGGAAGCTTTGTTAAACAATGTTACTCAGCTTTATCTTTTTGAACTACCAAATACAGTGAGTATTAATGCATTAAATGGGTGTAATCCTCTTGCAACTGTATCTGATGAGTATGCTTTTTTTTTCCCCCTGAGATGTGATTGGAATATTTGTCTGGTTTTATAACAATTCCTTCTTAGCTTGCACAGCTAGCTCCATCCTCCTTGTGCTTCACACCTAGCACATAATATCCTTATGGGAGCAAGTGAACTGAGACTCAGCTGTGCAACTGAGCAGGAGCAACCTCTCAGTGTCAATCTCTGAGGTAAAAGTTTGGAGCAGAAAAAGAACAAACTGCTCTCTTTGTATCTCCTCACAATAAACAGTGAAGTTAACCCAGCCGTGTTGGAAGTTTGTGTGAGTGAGGGGTGGTGTATGTGTTCATCCTAGAGAAGAGGAGGCTCAGGGGAGACCTCATTGCTCTCTACTGCTACGTGAAGGGTAGTTGTAGCCAGGAGGGGGTTGGTCTCTTCTCCCAGGCAACCAACACCAGAACAAGAGGACATAGTCTCAAGCTGTGCCAGGGGAGGTTTAGGCTTGAGGTGAGGAGAAAGTTCTTCCCAGAGAGAGTTGTTTGCCATTGGAATGTGCTGCCCAAGGAGGTGGTGGAGTCCCCATCCCTGGAGGTGTTCAAGAGGGGATTGGATGTGGCACTTGGTGCCATGGTCTAGCCATGAGGTGTTGGGTGACAGGTTGGACTCGATGATCTTTGAGGTCTCTTCCAACCTTGGTGATTCTGTGAATTACCCCCTGCCTCAAGCAACTGTAGAGGTTTTTTGCTGACTTTCCGCACTGCTTTCCCCGCGTTGCCCTAACGCTGGAGAGCCCTGCGCCTGCCGTCTGTCCCCAGCGAAGCAAGAGGAGAGGCTGACAAAGCCTGGCAGGAAGAAATGAGGGGCTCTGTGCCTTAGTGAGCGCACTGGGGCTGCTGTAGGAGACACCTTCGTCCTGTGTCACCAGAATAAGTCCTGCAGAAGGGCAGGTGTGCGAGGAGAAGGAGACGATCCCTTTCTCGACTGGAGACTGAGAGGCCGCTCCCCGCTCGTTGCCCTTGCCCAGGGCCGGCGAGCGGCAGCCACCTGCCGTCACGGCAGCGAGCGCCCAGCGGGCGGGGCCCGAAGTCTCGAGATGCTTCGCCTTGCTCCGCCCCCTCGCGCGGCTCTCTTGGTGGGAGGGGCGGGGCCTGCTCCCCTCGGGGCGGGGCCGGAGCGCAGCAGTTAGCACCGCCCCCTGAGAGGCATTTCCCCCTCCTCCCCGTCTTACGTTGTTAGAAGGCGCCGGGCAGCTTGAAGGCCCTGAGGGGGGCCTTGATGGGGACGTCGCGCTTTTAGGGGTGGAAAGCAGCCGCCTGTAAACCGCGCCACCGTAGTAGCGGAAGCTCCTAAAATTCCCCGGTGGGAGCGGGGAGGAGGTGGGGGGGCGTGGGCTGGCCTTCCGCACAGGACGCGGCGGGGGTGGTAGCGCCGCGGCGGGACGCGCCGCCCGGCGGGTGTGCCCGGCTCAGGGTGCCGGCAATGTCTGGCTCTCGGGCGGCGCGGGCGGCGACGGCGCCTCGGCGGCGGCGTCTCCCGAGTTGAGCGGCGGCTCTGGGCCCGCCCGCGCCCTCCCCGCGGTCCTCCCCCGCCTCCGTGTGGGGTCCCGGCCCCCCCCCGGCCCGTCCGGCCGGGGATGAGGCGGTGCGGAGGTGGCACAAAGGCTCCTCCGGGGCTGCCCATTGCCTAGCGCGGCCCAGCGCCCCCGGTCGGCCCCGCCGCCGCTCCTGGGTCCCCTCACCACCTGCCTCTCTTTTCTGCCTCTCCGGCCCCCGGAGTCCCGCTGTCCCTCGGTGGGCACGGGCCGGCGGCTCTTGCGCCCTATAGCCACCCGTAGCCTCGCAGGAGGATGTCGGAGGATCACGAGATGGACAAGATGATCAAGGTAGGCAGGAGACAGCGGCGCTCGGGGTCTCCCCGCTACCAGCTCCTGCTTGTCCCCTGCCCTACGAGGGGCAGTGCAGGCATGGCCTTGGGCCCGGCGGGGACTGGTTCCCCTTTCTCTTAGGACTGCGGCTCTGCTCCTTGCTGGCCAAACGCCGCGGACTTGCTGCCGTCGGGCCCGTGACCCGCAGTGCTCCGGTGTGAAGCGCCAGACACTGCACAGGGACTTAGGAGCTGCAGGCAGATGGCATCCACGGGATCTCGCCTTGGGGGAACAGTTTTGGGGCGTTGAGACCGCAGGGAGCAAGACTGGGGCTGCTCGGTGCGGCCAGGAGCTGGGGTCTGTGCCTCACGGCAGACCCGTGCTGCGAAGGCAGTGCTCTTGCTTCGATCCATCTCAGAGTTCCTGTTCGGATGCTGTGAGGAAAACAAATCTGGCGTGTGGGATGTTTGTGTTTCGAGTGGTTGTAGAGGAGCTGAACAGATTCAGGATTTCTTTTTTTACATCGAGAATCAGCGTGTGAGCTTAGCACTTCCCAGTGAATCCTTCTGTGGCCTGGCTGAGTGGAGTTCCTGAGGAAGATGGGGAAACCCTTTTAGGATAAAGTGACAATGTTTTAAAGACTCTCTGCAGTCTCTTTCCCATGTCCAAAACGTTGGCTCTCAGATTCTGGATGCCTGCACAAATGTTTATTTTAATAAGATTAATGAATTCCTTTAGGATACAGGTTGAAAGACCTTGTATGTTGGCATTTGACACCTTTCGTTAGCCCTGCTTTCCGTCACAGGGGGATCTGTCTTTACAAAGCTCACCGTGGGACAAAAATCAATGGAAGTGAATTAACAGCAGGGCCTTGTGGTGTGGAAATCCAGATAGATTAAAAGTACCTGGGTCTTTCCTTCTGAACTAAAAAAGCCCGAAGCAGAGGGAGGTCTAAGCACCATGTTCAGACAACCCAGACTGCAATTAAACTAGGAGCTCAAGTATCACAATTGTATACTGTCTCTTCATGCTTCATTATCAATCTAGGCACAGTGCAGGGGGAAGCAGCTTTCATAAAGAAGGGCTTTCAAGTATTTTTGTGGTGGTGAAAGTAAAGGTCAAAAACCCTTGGAGGTTAAAAACAAAACAAAGAAGCTGAGGTAGCTGTTTGAGTGTAGGGACAGTCCTGTAGCTGCCATCTGCTCCTGTGTTCGGAGGGGTTCTGAGATTCTGGGCAAGCCTTTATGATTATAGGCATTGTCTGACTCTAAACCATGATTTAATGCTATGATATATTTCTCTGCTTCTCTCAAATGCTTGGCTGTTGTTTAAGGTTTGATTGGTTGAAGGCTTAAGGTCTGGGATTCAAGATAATGATCTGAAAGGCTGCATGTTGGAGTAGCGGAGGTGGAGTTACGCTGGTGGTTGGCATTTCACTTGTTGAATAGGTGGACTTTGTCCAAACAGCAGTCTGTATACTTTTATTTGAGTATGAGTTATTCTCTAAGTAGCTTATTTCAAACCTTTTTCCCCACTGGTATTCAGTGGAAACTGAGAAGTAGAATCATAGAATTGAGTTTTGCACCCCCCCCACCCCGAGCAGTCTTGATGCATGCCTGACCCTGTCTGAAAGCAGCTTGTTGAGTTCAAGCTGGGAGAAATCTTAGGGCCCTGCCTTTGCAGGCTGCTAGTGCCCCAGACTGCTGACTCTGCATGGGAGTGATGCTCAAACTGTTGTTTTAGGTACCCTGAGCTTGCTGACAGGGAGATGAACTGCTGAAAAGAGCTCAGTGCTTCAAGTCTATGTGAAACTTTGTTGTCACTGAATACATTTCAAACTAGTTTCTTCCTATTGCCCACTGGAAATTGAGGGGTGATCACAAGTTTCAAGTTCCTTTAACAGTAGGAGCAAAAGGCTTTGCTGTAAGAAACTGCACCACTGCAGATTGTTTTCAGAGGCTCTCTCTGGTGCTCCTCTGCCTCCTCTGTTCCCAGCCACAGCAGATTAATTCCAGCTGACCTGTCAGCTGGTCTGTCAGTTCAGTCCTGTGCAGCAGTGCTACTGTAAGGCCTTTTATTCTCCAGCTGTGGAGCTAAGTACAGGATATTGTACAGGAGGGTACAGGATACTGTACCCTCTGCTGCCTGCATCCATGGTCCATTAATCTAAATGAAGAGTCAAGGCATTTAGGCTCAAAAGAAATTGTGGTCTTTTCACAGGACAGTTTTCTATCTGCACACTGTTTGAATGTTATGAACCTGTTGATTTGTAGGTGCATGGTCTTGGAGCTCCTGTTTCTGAACTAGAAGGTGACAGAAGCAATTGTGTATGTTGGTGGACATCAGAGGTCTCAAACATTGTGTTTCATATCATCTGGAAATGGTGCATAGTTTTTCTCACTCGAGGTTATTGATTTTTACTTCTAAGTTGTAAAGCTGTTTTGGAATGGAGATTGGAATCCAAAGAGAAATGCAGAAAGCAGAATTGCTTTTATTTCAAGTAATGGTAAATATGCAGAACACAAAAGAGGAAATTTGATTTATAATAGAAATGGATTTACTTGTAGTTGTGGGACTTGTCCTTCAGGAGCTATCAGATATTATTCTCCCTCAATTCGGTTCACAGATCACAGACTTGCCAATTCCTGATCAGCTCCACTGTTCCACTTCCTCACCTGGAATCTAGTAAATGTTCTCTGTGCCATGGCAGAAGTGTCAGGAGGCATCAGAAGCTGTTTAGTCAGGGCTGGGTTTGTGTTATAAAGACAGTATCCCCTTGTAGACCAGCAGTTGAAGGGGTTAGGGAGGGCTGGAGCAGAAAGCCCAGAACTGGAGCAGCAGACTTCAATTCCTTATTTTTTATAGAGCTTTGTTATCACTTAATAACACTGTTGCTCCAGAGTACTTTGGTGTTTGCTTCTTCAGTTCAATGGTTTGACATCATAACTTCAACGCCTAAGAGCGGCCTTGACAGCATGAGCCAAGGAGGTACTTCCCAGCTCAGAGAAACCCTTTCTGTACTCATTAATCTTCTAAAATTGTGTTTTCATTCCACCTTTGATGCACTTGATTCTCTGAATATCAGAAAAATCCAGTTAGCCATTTTCCAATACAGTTCTCACAAGTGAAATTTGCTAGCTGAACTGACAAGAAAGTTCCTTTGTGCTTCTACCTGAAAACACCAAACCATGTGTGATGCACCGTGCTGTTCTTCCCCTTTCTTTTATAACCCTCCATAAAACTTCCACTTCAACTTTCCCTTTGCACCTTTTCACACTAAGTCATTTAGGATTTGTGCAATATCCACTCCAGACTGCACCAAAAGGCAGGTTTTCCATTCATGCCTCTCTTTTACATTCTCTAATCCCTTCAAATCATGCCTTAACTATCAGCTTTCCTCTTTTGCTTTGTTTTCAATCCATGTGGCTTGAGGTCTGGCTCCAGTCTGGCAGTATCACTAAGGTTGGAAGAGACCTCAAAGATCATCAAGTCCAACCTGTCACCACAGACCCCATGACTAGACCATGGCACCAAGTGCCACGTCCAATCTGCTCTTGAACACCTCCAGGGACGGTAACTCCACCATCTCCCTGGGCAGCCCATTCCAATGACGAATGACTCGCTCGGTGAAGAACTCTCTCCTCACCTTGAGCCTAAACTTCTCCTGGCACAGCTTGAGACTGTGTCCCCTTGTTCTGGTGCTGCTTGCCTGGGAGAAGAGACCAACCCCTTCCTGGCTACAACCACCTTTCAGGTAGTTGTAGAGAGCAATGAGGTCTTCCCTGAGCCTCCTCTTTTCCAGGCTAAACAATCCCAGCTCCCTCAGCCTCTCCTCACAGGGCTGTGCTCAAGGCCTTTCCCCAGCCTTGTTGCCCTTCTCTGGACACATTCAAGAGTCTCAATGCCCTTCTTAAACTGAGGGGCCCAGAAGTGGACACAGGACTCAAGGTGTGGTCTAACCAATGCAGAGTACAGGGGCACAATGACCTCCCTGCTCCTGCTGGCCACACTATTCCTAATGCAGGCCAGGATGCCATTGGCCTTCTTGGCTGCCTGGGCACACTGCTGGCTCATGTTCAGGCAGCTGTCAATCAGCACCCCCAGGTCCCTCTCTGTTTGGGAGCTCTCCAACCACTCTGACCCCAGCCTGTAGCTCTGCATGGGGTTGTTGTGGCCAAAGTGCAGCACCCGGCACTTGGACTTGCTGAATGCCACAGCCTGCAGAAGAGTCCTGATACAGAATCACAGAACTGTTTCTGTTGGAAAAGACCTCCAAGATCACTGAGCCCAACCATCAACCTAGCAGCACCATGGTTATTAAGCCATGTCCCCAGGTGCTATGTCCACACATTTCTTGAACACTTCCAGGGGTGGTGACCACCCCCTCCCTGGGCAGCCTGTTCCAATCCCTGCCCACTCTTGCAGCAGAGAAATTTTCCTAATCTCCAACCTGAACTTCCCCTGGCACAATTTCAGGCCATTTCCTCTCATTCTGTCACTTGATACTAGGGAAAAGAAACCAGCCCCATCATGCTCCAGCTTCCTTTCAGGGAGCTGTAAAGAGCAATGAGGTCTCCTCTTGGCCTCCTTCTCCAAACTAAGCTGTTCCCTCAGCTGCTCTTCACAAGAGTTGTTCTCTAGACCCTTCACCAGCTTCATTGCCCTTCTCTGGACATACTCCACCAGGTTAGGGACTGCCATTTTCAACACCTTAGCTGGGAGGACGAGTGATCTCAGTTTTCTCACCATTTGTAGCATGAGTGAATCCTGAAATGCCGCAGGTTTTGGCTGGGGTGGTTGCAGAAGGAACAAATCTGCTCAGAATAAAATTGCTGTGCAAGCAGTGGACTCCTCCATTTGCTTTCAGTGTCTTCAAGAAGGATTTTACCTGTTTGCTTAAGCTTCTCCAGCACTAGATTTTATTATCAGCTGCTTGTCCTGCAGTTCATCAGAAAATGTGGCTTTTGGAGAGGTGCTCCTGAGCATAGGTAGCAATGTTCATGAAGGAGAAAGGCAGAATTGTGTGGTATGTGTTACCTGGAGAGCTGAGTTTGCACACCCACTGCTCTTGGGTCACCCTCTGTGTATCAGCACGTGACAGTGGCATGAATCAAAATGCTGCCCACTGAAGCTCCATTTCCATCCTGCCTTGTGACATGTTTAAGCATGAGAGCACCCAAGCTGTGTCATAACAAAACCAAACCCTCTTTAGATGAATTTAGACAAAAGGATTATAAACAGGAGCCTGGTTCATTATCAGACAAGCTAAAACTAGTCATGCAGGGTTTAATTTACAGGATCATGATTCCAAAGGTTTGGAAACCCTAAAGAAAGCAGCAAAACCATTTCCTGTTGTATTGTATGGCCAAAAAAATATATATATAATAATGCTGAAGTTTGGCCTTTGTGTTTAATTGTGATTGACCATTTATAGGTAGAAAGATGGATTTAGGAGTCGGGGTGGGGGGGGGGTGAGGAAGTACCCTTGATGCTTTCTGATTTAAAGGCACAAGATCCCTTTCACTGTTCTCAATAATCCTGTTTCAAAAGGCCAGGGTGAGCAGTCTCAGCTGCACAGAGATCACTTTGAACTGAGTTGTATTATTGTGCTTGTGTTTATGCTTAATTTTCCTAGGTGAAGCAAAACCCCAAAGCAGGCTCTTTCACTGCTCAGGTATCTTGCAAATCAGGTCTGCTGAGTTGGTTGTCTATTTTTTTTCCCCCCTTTCTGGTTGAGGTGGTTTTTTTGCCCCCCCCCCCCCCCCCCCTTTTTTTTGTATTTGGAAGGGATGTAGTAATTTTGTATTCATGTATTTATTTTACTCTCTTTCCCCTCCATCTACTTCTTGACTAGGAAACCTCCATTTTAGAGGAGTACAACATTAACTGGACTCAGAAGCTGGGAGCTGGGATCAGTGGGCCTGTTAGGTAAGACAATCCAGCAGCAGATTTGTGTAATCTCAGCCTGTTCCATTAGCTGTGGAGAAGTGAGTATATATTTGAAGTGTGCTAACAGCAGAGGGAGGTCAGGGGGGGAAGACTCTCTAACCAAACAGATGTCTCCGTGTGGGTCGTAGCTGATGTGCAAGCAAGGTATTGTCTTCCCCGTGTGTTTGAAGTAAAAGCTCTCCATGCCTCTCTGCTTGCTCCCATCTCACTTCCATGTTCCTGAAGCAAAGAGGGAAGAGGAGTTGCTCGTGAAATGGTGGCAGCAGAAAATCCTGCTCCAGCACCTTTGTCCTTTGGGTGCTAGTGTCAGCGTGGAGCAAAGGTCACCGCTCCCATCTATGGTGTCATCACTTGAGGCATCAGCGCTGCCTGCCCCCTTCGCTATTTTTACCAGCTATTTTTTTCAGGTCATCATCATGTGAGGCCAAAGCAGACAGTGCCACGAGCTCTGCATCTCAAACCAGACCTGCCCACCGTGAATTTCTAAGCCCTGCAGGAGCTGGATGCTTTCTGCACAGCAAAATCCACGTTCCCTTTGCAGCAGGCGCTCTCCCTTTTGTGCACCGGCGCCGGAACGCAAATCTCTGCGCCTCTGTTTCTGGGTGCTTGACAGAACAATTGTCTTTTGCCACCATTTATCTTCCTGTCCAGGCAGTTGGTTTCTCCTCCTCCATTTTGTGTTGCTGTGTTGCCTCTGATCTTTATGAAAATATCCCTTTGTGCTTCATTCTTGTAGCTGCCTGGTAATATCTGGGCCCTTCCCTCTGACGCAGTTCAATTGTTAGTGTTAAATGGGGGAAAGAGAGAGAGAGAAAACCGTGTGGCACAGTTGGTGGCCTTGCCAAAACAAGGATTCCCATTCAGAAACACGTTATTTATTGCAGGCTACACCCTCCATTGGCAGTGTTCAGGCTGCCACTGTGTGGTTTGGGGGGTTATTTTAAATCAAAGAGGCTGCAGGTATAGAGTGCGTGCTGCTTGCCTGCCCTTACCCATCGCTCCAAAGCCCTTTCTCTGCATTGCTGAAAACCTAACTTTGTGTGAGGTGGTTCTCCATGATGTGTTGGGTTGCTGTGGGAGGCTGAAAACAGGCTTTCAGGCTGGGATGTGGTGATGGGTAATATGTATATTCCCAATTACAGGCATTCCTGTTAATTCCCAACGTGGAGAGCAAACTCTTAACTGTAGCTCACTTGCTTGAACTGTCTCTTTAACATTCTTGCTGACTGAATCATTTTGTTGCTGTAATACCAGAGTCTGCGTGAAAAAATCCTCTCAAGAGCGTTTTGCACTGAAAATTCTTCTTGATCGTCCAAAAGCTAGAAATGAGGTATGCTTCCTGTTTGTACTCTGCCTCCTGACACACCACAAAGTCTCACCCCTTTTGCTGAATTGTTAACAAAGGTTTAAAAACCCCCCTGAAACCAACCACATGTTCTGCAGATCTTGCTGTGCAGGATTCCTGGGGTTTGATCCTCTAGCCTTGCTGTGCTCAGCTTCCGTAGGATGGGTGAAACAGGAGTCTTTGTGCCCTCTGCTTTATGGGTGTGAAGTGTCATGTGTAGAGCTGTATTTTAAAGCTGCTCTTCTCCCTACATGCCATGGGGGGTAACTTGAATGGTTGAGGATTAATTTTGTTTCTGTCCATAAAGTCATAGAATGGTTTGGGTTGGAAGGGACCTTCAAGAGCATCTGCTTCCAACCCCATGGCCATGGGCAGCGTCACCTTCCACTAAACCAGGCTGCATAAGGCCCCAGCCAACCTGGTTTTGAACGCTGCAAGGGAGGGGGCAACCATAACCTCCCTGCTCAACCCATTCCAGTGTCTCCCCACCCTCACTGTAAAGAATTTCTTCCTAATCTCCATTCTAAATTTCCCCTCTTGCAGCTCAAAGCCATTGCCTCTCATCATGTCACTACAAGCCCTTGTGAAAAGTCCCTCCCAAGCTTTCTTGTAGGCCCCCCCCCCAAGTACATCTCACTTTTAGATGTTACTGCCCTAAGAACTGCCAAGAATACTTCAAGTTGTCCTCTAAATGGTACAGGCTTCTCAGTGCAAGAGGAAATAAATCAGCTCCCTGATGCCATTTGTTACTTACTGTGGCTGGCAGGAGCATGCCAAGGTACCAAACTCAGCCTGCTGAAAACATTGGGCAATCATTCAAGCTGTCACGAAAGTGAAAGAAATGTTAATTGTCCTTAAGGTTTAGGCAACCTCCAGTTCTTGCTGCTGAGCAGAATTCTCATTTAAAATCTCCAGTCAAAAAGCCAAAGCTTGGCTTGGTTTACCAATCCAGGTGGCTTTAAACAGTGAGAAGTTCCTTAGGTGCCTCCTTCAGAAAGCTGGGGACAGGAGATGAGGTTTTGTGCGTGGAGTGCCAGTTCATCAGGCCATAAAGAAGCTGGATTATGGAATTGCAGGTTTTACTCAGGAATTTTTTGTTTTAATCATATATCTATTGCTACTTTAAAGTGAGTTCCAGCTTTAAATTTCTTCTAACCCCCAAAGAATTCAAAGATTGGACTTTTTCAGGCACCCTGCTGGGATTGATTCTATGGTCTGTAACAACCAGGTTGGCAGGGTACAATCTGGGCAACCTGGTCTAGTGGTAGGTGTCCCTGCCCATGGCAGGAAGGTTGGAACTGTATCATAGTATCAGTCAGGGTTGGAAGGGACCACAAGGATCATCTAGTTCCAACCCCCCTGCCATGGGCAGGGACACCCCACACTAGAGCAGCCTGGCCAGAGCCTCATCCAGCCTGCTCTTAAACACCTCCAGGGTTGGGGCCTCAACCACCTCCCTGGACAACCCATTCCAGGGCTTCACCACTCTCATGGTGAAGAACTTCCTCCTCACATCCAGCCTGAATCTCCCCACCTCCAGCTTCATTCCTTTCCCCCTAGTCCTATCACTACCTGAGATCCTGAAAAGTCCTTCCCCAGCCTTCCTGTAGGCCCCTTCAGATCCTTGAGGTCCCTTCCAACCCTGACAATTCTGTGATTCTTGTCTTGGCCTGAGCAAAGTGATTGCCATTGGTCACTCACATCCACACCTGTAGGCATTTCTTATCTTCTGTGCATCATTCTGAGCTGGGTGTGCCTGGTGCTGAGCACAGCTGGCATTGCACAGGCTTGTGTGTGCTGTAGTTTTGGGGGCAGAGGGAGGAGCAGAAATGGGGTCAAGTGCCTGCCACTGTGTGCAGTAACATTTCTTCCCTTCTCTTCAAGGTACGTCTGCACATGATGTGTGCAACACATCCCAATATTGTTCAGATTATTGAAGTTTATGCTAACAGTGTGCAGTTCCCACATGAATCCAGCCCAAGGTAAGATTACATAGGGTGATTCATTCCCACAGCTTTCTTTCCATGTCTAGGCCAAGGTATAGTGGAGTTTGTGCTTTTTGGTTGTCTGGGTTTTTTTTGTCTGTGTGTGTTTTGGGGGTGTTTGGTTTGGTTTGGTTTTTTTATCACAGAGTGACCAAAATGAATATTTCTGGGAGGTTCCAGATATGTTATTTATACTTCAGACTAAACAACCTCTCTGTTTTCCCCTCTCAATGCCCAGAGGGCATTGCATATTTAAATCAATTTGTGTCCTTTACTCCTGGTCTTGAATTCAACTTAATTTCTTAGTTTTTTTCAGTTTGTGATAGCTGCCTTGTCTGAGGGAGTATATTAGCTTCTAGCTTCTGTCCTGCTTTGATAATGCTGTAGTAGCTTGAATTGAATTGTAACCTTTGAACCTCCTCCTGCTTTCAAAGCATCATTAAGGCAGGATTGGAGCTGTGACTTTTGCTGCTGCCTTGAATTATGAGATCCTTTTTCATGATGGGTGATGCCTGAGAGCCACTGGGGAAACCCAGAGTGCCAGTTTTCCCTGAGAACAACAGAAGGAAGAAAGAATTACATCTTAAAATACCAGGTTCTGCCCTGAAAACTCTCAGTACATTCTCCTGCTTAGGATGCACACAGCAAAGCATGAAGCAGACTTTTTTTCATACATGAATGTTGCCTGGGATAAAACATTGTCTTCTAATTGGATGTTAGTTGAGGGCAAATAAACCAGAGATGGAAAATTGAAGAGCTGAGACCCATGTTAGTCTCTGCTGTATCTGATATTGCTGTGTGGTGACAAGAAGTTAATTTCTTGAGGACCTAGCAGTCCTGATCTCCATGCTTCCTACTTGCCCTTCATAATTATGGCAATAAAACTGGAAACTAAAGTGAACTAGAGTATCCAGATTCAAAAGCATTGAAGAGAATTCCTCAGCCTTCTGCCTCTAAGTTGTCAAGATCATCTTCAGTGCCTAGGCAGACAGTTAGGCAGGTCTTAATGTCTGCAGGGATGAGTGCAGACCAGTACATGGCATGGTCTAAGCCAGCTCCAGCCTGGAAGCTCTTCAGCTTGTCTGATGCAAGACTCTACCTGCTGTATGATTCTTTGAGGGCAGGATCAGACATTGATGTGTCTAAATGGCTTCCAGGTCCAAGCTGGCTTGCTGGTGGAAAGTAGGTGGAGCTTGCATGTAACTGCATCCACGTAGACATGTCCATGATGTTTGTTCCAGCTGGATGTGGTAGCCCAACATGAAGAGCAAAGTGTAGATTCCTGGCTGACACTCAGATCATGCTGGGAGCCAGAAAATCCTGCAGCTTACACACTTTAAAGCAAAAAACCACACCTCAAACCCCAACAGTACGGAACCGAAATAGCTCTAACAACTGTAGGAGAAGCAAGTGTCTGTCTCTCTCTCTCGGCCTGCATCAGTAGATGTGAAGTGTGCATTATTAGCTTAGCAACTCTGTTACACTTTCTGATTATTTTTCATGTAACAAAATGAAATGCTTTTGAACAGGGCTCGGCTCCTAATTGTAATGGAGATGATGGAAGGGGGAGAGCTATTTCACAGAATCAGCCAGCACCGGCACTTTACTGAGAAGCAAGCAAGCCAAGTAACAAAGCAGGCAAGTTAACCCCCCTGTATAAGCAAATCCATGAATGATAATGGCTAAAGTATTTTAACAATCTTCTGGGCTGGGAGGGGTAGGAAAAAAGGAAGCTAAAACAACCCTCCGTTCTGATCCGATGCTCATTGCCTGCTTTGTTATAACCTGACAATGCCAAAGTTTTAATAGAAGCAAAGGATTTGAAGGTGTGGGCTAGTTCTTCTGTGTTGGGACCCTGGTGTCTCTGCTGTCCTCAGCAATGGTTTTCCTAACCTGGTCTACAGAACACCTCCTCAGAACTCTCTTCTAGCTCACTCTTCCTGCTGTATCCCTCACTGTTGTTCCCTCCACCAGTCCACAGGCTCTCACCAGACCCCTTGTGGCCCCTGAGATCCAGGTTGAGAATCGCTCTTGGCCATGGCATAGACTTGTTGTCTCTCTCACCTCTTGGGTGGGAGTGACCTCTTGTCTTGCAGCAGACAACAATGTGCCCTGGGCCAGTGATTTTCAAGCTGGGGTCTGTGGCTGGTTTTGTGGAAGCCCTGCCTATCATAGAAGAAAACAAGAGGAATGTACCACTGTAGTGCATGCTTTCTATGCTCTTTGTTCTGATGTTGGTTTTCCCTCTCCCTTTCTCCACACAACTCACTCTTGACTCTTTTGTTTTATACCCTCCATGGTATTTATTGGTAGAGATTTTGGTGTCCATCAGGCATTTGCTGCTTAGCAGTACAGCTGCTGTGAGTAGCTTGTGTCCTGCTAGAGTAAGCAGGATGATAGAGCAGAAGGGGCTCCGTGGGGTGCAATGTGAGGATCCCCAGCATCAGTTCTGGGGTGAGCTTGTTCTTTTTCACATCACAGCTGTTGGCTGATTTGTGGTGCCCAGTCAGAAAGCTTGGATTAATGGGAAGGTTGCAGGAAAGATGGTATGGCTGCATGTTGTGATAGCCACAGCAGGGGACCATCAGATTGCTGTAAGGAACTTACAAGGCAGAAGAATCTTGCTGTCAAAATGGCTGTGCTCTTCTGCATGGGGATTGGCACCAAGCTGAGGGCTGGAGTTGGCCATTATTTGCTTCTTGCAGAGGTTATTTGCAATCCAAAGAACAGATATATGAGCTGTAGGCTGTACTGGAGATACAAATCAGTAGATGTCCTGCTTCCACACCAGTGATCACTGAACTGAATAAAGGAAAGAAAACATGAGACAAGATGTTACAGCATTTGTCCTAAACTGGCACGACTCTGTGAATTTATCCATTACCCCATCACTTGCTTCCCCCAAAGCTAGGGAGATGTTTGGTACTGAGGCAAAAAAAGAAGGCCAAATCATTTCAGCTTGCTTTTCTGTCTTGTGCTTTGACTTGTTTCTAATGAAATGCTAATTGTACTGTTACCTTTTTGGTTTCACCCAACAGAGAACTTAGCTGTAAGTGCAGAATTATTCTTGGCAGTTTGTTTTCGTGTCCTCTGGGCCATTTGATTTTGACACTGCAAGGCAGTCTCCAGGAGGAGCACATTGGGAACATCCTTTAAAACTACACAAAGAGACAAGCCACTGAATTGAATTCTGTGTGTACACTTGGGTTATTCATGTCCCAAGTAGCTCTTTGCTTTAATGTGTATACAAATGGAGTTTGAAAGTGTTAAAGCCTCACTCTTTTGTTCCAGTGGTGCTTCATCACTGTCTTGAACTACAGGTCTTAGTTCCTTGTACCCAGTAAGAGTTAAAAACTTGTCACAAAGCTGCCTCATTGTCTCTGGAAATGCATTTATATCTGTTTCTGAGCTGAGTTAACACAGAAGTTCTCTCAGCACAATCATTTGCAGCCTTCTAAGGACTCAACACTTCACCAAGGGTTTGGGTGGGATCCTGCAGAAGCCAAAAGAAGTACTTTTAAATAAGGGTTGTGTGGCTTTGCCTTACTTTGTTTCAGTAACACTGTTTAAGTATTTATGCTTTGGTTTTCTCCAATGAATTGCACTTCCCAGTGTACAGTCTGAGCTTTTGTGACTGGGTCACAGCTTTCTAAACCGCAGCAGTGTAAGAGGTTGTCTCTGGAATAACCAAATGATGCATTTCTGTCTAATATCCCATGAAATGAGTAAATTGCAGGCAGTGCTCTCCAGAACTAAAGAATAAGACTGCCTCAGTGGTGACTCGTAAGTCAGTACCAAATGCAATTAAATACTCCCTGAAATCCTGAAGCAAGAACTTGCTGTTGACTGCTAACAGAATGTAGTTACTGGAGAGCATTGTAGTGACCTTGGAGACCAAGCATATGAAAGGACACTGTCATGATCTGTTTCACTGCTGGGGGACTAAAAATACCCTGAGTTGGTCAAACTGGGATGGCTGGGAAGCCCAATACAACACAGCCTTTATTTTCTCTTTCCTTTGAGCAGAACCCAAACTGAGTAGCTTGGTGGGTTTCATCTCCCACTCGTTGCTTTACCGCACTGTGATGCGGTATGGCTGGGCTTGTCCTGCCTTAGAACAGTACCCAAGTGGAGTGAAAATGTTTGGGGCCTAAGCTATGCTGACAATGTCCTTCTTTTGAAGCTAAAATAACTGTGCAGGTTAAAGGAGGAGTTCTGTAATTGTGGTTGTTTTATTGTGCCCTCTTTCAGATAGCTTTGGCTTTGCAGCATTGCCACTCACTAAACATTGCACATAGAGACCTCAAGCCTGAGAATCTCCTCTTCAAGGATAACTCTCTGGTAAGATGGAGACTTGGTGTTCTTTCCTTGCTGCTGAGCTCTCTGAAATTGCTCAATGGTGGTTTTCAGAATTGTAGTTGTAAAATGGTATTTATGCCCTGTTTTGGAGGCAAAATGAATCACCTCTTTTGGCTTTGTGCTTTTCCATGCTGTGATCTGCTTGGAGTACAGGCTGTCTGTGTGGGTCTGGTTCTCCACCTCAGTACAGAATCCTGTTTTGCTGAGGAGAAAATCCACTATGCCACATTTGCTCTCTAGGTGTCATCAAGGTGTTCTTACATGTATTATAGATGCTTTGATATATCCAAACACTTGCCTGGTTTTCTTTTCTTCTTCTCCTCATAACCACCCTGCATAAGCAGTGACCTCCCTTCAATGTGCTTAGTGCTTTCCAGGTTTGAGAGGGGCACTGGTTTTGACCCAGAGGACCCTCCCAGGAATACAAAAAAAATTACTGTTTCAAAGATGAATATTTGAGCTTTAACCTGCTTTGTGGGATGGTAAGGGTCTAAATACAAGAGAGGATGATGCATGGCAAAGGTAAGATGAGTAGAAGGCAAGAAATAGGTATTAGGAAAGCTGACACAATGAGATTTTGTAACAAAGCTTCTTCTCCTTGTTTTAGGATGCACCTGTTAAATTGTGTGACTTTGGGTTTGCCAAAGTAGACCAAGGTGACTTGATGACACCACAGTTCACTCCATATTACGTAGCACCTCAGGTAACAAACGATTACAGTTTTAGGCTGGAGGGGAATCATTATCTTTATTGCCTGTGCCTCCATAACCATGTCATTTTAAAAGCTTTTGCTGTCCCATTAATGGCTTCTGAGTGCAGGAATTTTGAGTAATTGTATAGTAGCCATCTTTCAAGGTAAACTGTTCACCCTGGCTTGGCCTCCTTGTCAGCATGCCTTGAGAGCTAATCTATCATTTACGGACAGGCTGGGTTTTGTAGTGCTGCTTTCCCCACTCTTTTGTGCTTTGTGCTGGATTCCTGAAGAAAATGAAAAGAAAGCTGCAGATATTTAATTGCAGTTCTGGGCAAGGCAGCAGCCTTTAATGACTAGGAAGAGCAATTGCAGGGATCAGACCCCGCAGCCACAGTTGAGTGCCCTGAAAATGCATCCTCAGCTGGAGCCTGCTGGGGAAGGGCCGCGTGCACTGCAGACAGGGTTTATGAGGCAAGTGAATTACCAAAGCTGCAGATTTTCCTGAGCAGATTTAAATAGATTTTAAGTTTTTAATTATTATTTTTTTTCCCAGAAACCCAAATTTGATCAACAAGGAACAAATTTGATGTGATTTGTCCAAGGGAGAGGCAAAAAGGGACATCTCTGGAGCGTGCAAACATGCTTTGTGACCTAGTTCCAGAGATATTTTGAGGTTTTGAACAAAAGAAGTGTGAGCACTTGCTTTAATTCAGGCAAAACTGGAATTTTTATCCAAAGCAGCAAAGTATTTTAGTTGACATGTAGAAAGTTCTGATTTTTCTTAAGGATAACAGTTGGAGTTTGACAGAGCCTTCAGTAGCTGGGCTTGATGTGGCCCTGGGCAACCTTATCCAGTTGGAGGTGTCCCTCCTCACTGCAGGGGGCTTGGACAAGATGCCCATTGAGGGTCCCTTCCAACCCAGTGCAATCTGTGAATAAGGTCACTGAATGGAAAAGCATCAGGCTCATCTTTGGTGTAGGTATTGCTGTTTGTGGTGCCTGTATGAGATGTGTTTCACCTTACTTTTCTTTTCTTCTCGTGGCAACAGGTATTGGAGGCACAAAGAAGGCATCAGAAAGAAAAATCTGGTATTATCCCCACCTCTCCAACACCTTACACTTATAACAAGGTAAGCTCTGAAACAGCCCACAAATCAATGTCTGTAAAGCACAGTGTCTTCCCCACCCCATGGATGCACCTGCTGCAGGAGTAGTCTATAGACATCATTTATCACCTAAGGCAATAAACTTTATTGCCCTGAAATGACACACTTAGAGCTAGGAACAATACAAGTTGTTCTAATCTCTGGCAGGGACATCTCTAACTAGCCAAATGTCTCCCACTGAGTAAAAGGCAGGATCTCTAGGAAGCAGCAGGGAATTGCCATGTTGCTTGCTATTGTGTGTACACCTGTGTTTCCAGCTGTAAAAAGAAGTGGCTTTGGGGCTGTATTGCTCCAAAGTGTGATTCCTTTGGCTTTTCTGAGAGGAGTGGGCAGGGACAGTGGTATTTCTCCCCTTAAGTGTGTAAGATTCAGAGCAGGTTTCATTCAGCTGAACTGGCAAATTAGAAGGCAATGATCTGTGCAGGTCTGTCTTTAGAAGCGCCCCACTAAAAGATGCTGCTGGCTCTGTGCTCTGATAGAGCAGATAATGACATGCACACTTTGCCCAAGCTTAATTAACAATCCCTTAATTAAAGAAAAAAAAAAAATACACAAACACCATTGGAGGAGCACTAGATAGGAGCAAGATTTTGGAGAGAGTAGAATGGTTCTGCTGGAGTGTGACCACGTGGGAAGTTCTCACACCTCTGCAAGAGGCTGGTTCAAAGGAAGCATTTTCTTTGCTGTCAGCCAGAGTTTCTGGGTCAGGCAGCTGTGCTTGGGGATCTTCTGCAAAATGACCAGTAGTGTGTTGTGTTGGTTGTAGCAGCAGCCATGGGCAATAGCAACTACTACTAGAGTCTTGGCAGAGTAATGACAGCAAGTGTCCTGAAAGGTTGCTCTCCTTTCTGGTCATTACAAAACATTTTCCTCCATATTAGCTCTGTCTCCTGCTGGCTTAACAGTGATTGAACCACAGAGTTTGCTTTCAGAGGGTCACTTTTGATTAAAGTTACCTGGTTTCTGGTTGCAGTTTAAGTATCTACACTGATTCCAGCTTCAAGGGTGGTTTAACCCACCAAATGCTAGAGGGAATTGATACCCGGTGTTAATGTTTTTGTAGCCTTCTACAGAGAGCTAAAGCTGCCATGGGCTGAGATGATTTTCACTGAATTGGGCTGCACAGGTTTCCTAATCACAGATCTGCCTTCTTGAGGGTTAGGATTCTCTCTTCTCCATCCTGGAGACAGGGACTGGTGATGAAGCCAGACACTTCTTACAAAGAGTTCTCCCACACATGTCAATAGCCATTGCAATATAGTTTCTTCTGCCCTGTCTTGTGTGAACCCCAGCCACAGGGAACGTTGTTTTCTATGAATTGTGGAAGTCTCACAAGGCAGAATTCCACTTTTGTGGATTGCAGTAAACTTACTCTGCATTAATAGCCCTTTTCAGGGGAGTAGATGCAGTTCCCAGAGATGCCTAGAAGTGGTTGCTCACTATTCATGTTAACAGTTTGGTAGCTGCCTTGATCTTTCAATGAATCAAAGTGTCCTGGTCATGGCACATGAAGCAAAATCTGGGTCATATTCTTGTGGAGAATGGAATAACCTTGAAATTAGAAACCAGCTGGAGGTAACTCTGATACTGAGAAGGTCCAGCTGCCTTACCTTCAGGGATTTATGATGTGATTGTGTTTTCATGTTTCATGTAAAGAGCTGGTGGGTCACTCTGAACTGCTTTCAGCCATAGTGGCACCAACTGGAGAGGCTGCTGAAAGCAGTGGCTTCATCCTCACCTTGCCAAGTGTGACTCACTGCAAAAACAGCATCTGGCTTGTGTCTTGTTCCCCAAAATAGCCTGTGACAGACACCAGGTACACTGTCCTTCCATAGAGATTCAGAGCCAGAGTGGGAAAACCCACATCTTTGCTTCTTGAGGATTTTTAAGTTGTGTGTGTGTTGGATCAAGGCTGAGCATATCATGGCTGGAGGGGGTTGACTGTTGAGGAATCGAATGTGGGAACCATATCTGTGAAGAATTGAGACACCCATTTCCTGCTTCCATGCCTAAAATCTAAATGCTATTTCATTAGCATTTATATCCAGTTAATGTGAAAAGAGTGAACATTTAGACACCTAAATAGACACTTAGACTTCTAGAGCAATCTGAGGCTGGCTTAAACAACTTGCTGGAAAGCAAACATGGGTAACTCCTTGGAGTTTTCTTTTGTTACCAGCATCCACATGTTTTGTAAAAGCCAAAAGCTGGGGGTTTAATATACTGATGTATGAGTTGATCTAAAGGTATTCCCTCCAGAAGGACCTTTGAGGGCCCCTTCTTGGGTTGGTGTTGATCCAATCAAAAAGCAGTTCTTGGAGTGAGGGATTCTGTTTGCTGAGTTTCTGTGCAGCTTCAGGTATGCTGGTGCTGTACCAGAATAGGTGGTGGAATATGGGGCAGGTGCAGTGGTGTTGATGTTGCTTCAGCTGGCAGCTCTGCAGGCTTCTCTCTGTGTAAAATGATCACAGAACCTCCCTTTGGTCCCCAAATGTGCCCTTGCATGTCTTTCCATGGTCACCTGAACCTGGCTGGGGTTCAGGCTTCTGCTGACACTTGGCAGCGTGTTCCTGGGATAAACCTTTAGAGTCTCCTGAAGGACTGCTGGGCTGGGAACCAGGCTAGTAAAAATAAATCATTAGCTGTGCTGGCACAAAAGGAATGTTTGGAGTGGATGGCCAGGGTCAGAGCACATCCTCCCAGCCCTAGCCTGCACCACGCCATAACCAAGTGATCACAGAGACACGTTCTTAAGGACGCAGTCCAACAGAAGCTTGGATTGAGGTCTAGGCTGTTATGGTCCTCTTGCCTTCTGCCCGAGTAGTGTCTGTGATACTGTAACACAGTGACCTGGGTAGGGAATAGATCTGGCTTTCATCTTCTTTCCTGAGATGTTTTTTGGCTGGATCCACCTCCTGGATGACCTTATTCTGTGTTGCATCAGCAGTAACACTGGTGAAAGGGCTGGGGAGGGAGGGCAGCAAGGAGCGCAGCCATGAAATGCTGCTCCTGGCTTTCTAACGCTTCTTCATCCCTATGGCTTTCAGGACATGCAGTTTTCATGACAGACATCTCTGATTAAGTCTCTCTGCTAGCTTGTTTGTTTCTTTTTGCAGTCTCACACTCTGGTTTATGTTCTGATACTGAGGGATTAGGGTGCAAGTATCCTGAGTGATATAATCAATGTGCAGCTTGCTCACACCTCTGATTCTCTGTCCCAGACAACTTACCAGTGCATAGCACCGTTAGAGGAGCATTTCTCTAAACAAGCTACTTCTGGGTTTAGCTTGACAGGATGGAGTTCACTTGTGCTTCCCTATTCCCCATGTTTATCCAGGAAGGTCCTCAGCTGGACCTTCAGGAGGAGGCTGAGCTGCGTTTCTGTGTTCTTAGGGAGCCAGCTAGAAGGTTTCTTTAACGTAGCTACACCGCTGCTTGCTGCAAACTGCGCCCCAAAGTGACCATTTCCTTGCTTTCAGAGCTGTGACTTGTGGTCCCTGGGTGTCATTATTTACGTGATGCTGTGTGGATACCCTCCGTTTTACTCCAAACACCACAGTCGGACAATCCCCAAGGACATGCGGAAAAAGATCATGACAGGAAGTTTTGAATTCCCAGAGGAGGAGTGGAGCCAGATCTCAGAAATGGCGAAAGACATTGTGCGAAAGTGAGTCAGTGGAGGAAAAGGTTGTATTGCTCCTTGCTTGTCTTCAGAAATTGGAGAAAAAAAAACCAAACCAGTAATGAATCCCTTGGCAAGTGCATTATCCCCAAGGGCTGATTGCTGATTTCTCCAGAGGTGGGGGGAAAGTGTCTGCAGCACACGCAGCTGAAACATTTTCTGTCACCCTCAGCACAAATGAAACCTGGTAAATATTTTTCTTTCCCCCTCTCTGTTCCACCCCCCTCCCCCCTTTTTGTTTTGGTTTTTTTTTTTCCCCCTCCCCAGCTGTTGGGTTCACTTTTTGATGTCTTCTGTCTCTGAGCTTGCAAGAGTGCATTGGGCATTTAGCCTGTTAAGGGGCGGGGAACAGGGAGACTGCCTTGCTTTGTACAGCCAACTGCCTGCCACAGCTGCAAGTGCTCCCTAGGCACTTATCTCCTCTGAGGATGTTTAAACTCCTGCTAAAATCAGGGGGGGACATTTAGGTGGCGTAATAGGATCTGGTAGATCTGCCCCTTAAAACTCTGTGCACATAACGCACAGCCTAAAAGGAGTCAAGAGGGAGGCATGGGAAGGGAGGTTAAACTCTGTCACAAAGTGTCAGACTATGAGCTCAGGTTTTTGCATTGATATTTTATTCTAAATGCTAATGGAAGCAGTTTCTCATGCAGTGCACATCTCCCAGCTGCAGATGTTCCAAAGCCTGTGATCCTGTGGTCCTGTTTGAAAGCAGCAATGTGACACTGACAATGTGGCACTGATTAGGTCCTGACCTTGCTTAATTTTTTTAACCTGTGAGAAGGGCTTACTGCCAGAGAAACTGGAAGGATAAAAGCAACATGAAGAGTAGAAGTTGGTTAAATAATTTTAAACTGTCACTGTCTTCCCAGTGCTGTAAAATCTCCAAGGACTTAATGTCTGGAAAGGATCCTGGGACCTGCTTACAGCAGTGCAGGAGAGCCCACAACCTTTTGCCAGAGCAACTACAGACCAAGGGCAACTCTTTATTCTCACTCAGAAGCTCCACAGTCAATAGGTTTCATTGTCTTTTAAAACGTCCCTAAAACTCAGCTCACAGAAAGTTGTTTTCTTGGGTTCAGTTCACCTCACTAAGGTTATCAGGACTCCCTTTCCTGCTTATCTTTTCCAGACAGTCTGAATCTGTGTTTATGGTGCAGAAATACATTTAGACTTTATATTAGCCTGGCTGCCTTTACATTTTATTTATGTAGATTGCTCTTCCATGTGGAGTCTTGCTTTTGGAGGTCATATTTTGCATTCAAGCAGCTGCTTCCTCTCAAGCATGTCAAGCTGATTTCTGACCTCAAGCTTTATGAGCTGGAGTGCTTGATAATGGGTTAGGGCTTTGAATACCTACAGAAAGGAATGCATTTGTCTTGGGTCTGGTATAAAAACTGGAAGTACAATCTGTTTGGCAGCACAGCCTTGCAGGTGAAATTTATGAGCTAACCTGTGGTGCTGCTGATGTTTTGTAAAGGTTATTTCCACTTTCTTGGTACGTTAAACAATTCTGCTTTGCAGCCAGGGTGCTGATTTAGAGCCTTGTCTAAGTAAGTGTCACAGACTCATCAAGTCATTCTGCTTCAGCTTTAGGCTCTGGGGATACCTTGTCAGCACTGTCTGTGAAATGGGTTTTCTATTAAAGAGTTGTGATTACTGTGAGAACCTGAGTTTCTCTACAAAAATCCTCTTTTTCCAGGCTTTCACTCTACTAAAATTTAATTCCATGGAGTTTTCAGACATCTCAGAACCAAGCTCTGTCTCATTTTTGAGATGCTGTTGCCTGACAGGGTTTCCATTACATGAGGCTTCTGCAAGGGAAGAAAAGCTAAGGAGTTACATGGTGAAAACAGTTAACTGAGCAAAGAGTTTTTCAGTTCTGAAGCTTTGCCTTACCTCCCCATGGCCAGATCCTTGGTGCAGGTATAGGCTGTCATATAGGGGAGCTCTAGGTGTGTATTTCCAGAGTGTGACAGTTTGGATCATTTCCAGTTCATCTGGAAGACAATTTCCCATCTGGGAGGATGTGAGTATGGAGTTCAGCAGCACAGGGGTATTACCTTTCTGTCACTCTAAGTTGCTGAATATGACTGAATGAGCTGTGGTAGCAATACAATATCATCACAGCAAGGGTGAGGGAAGCTGGGAGAAAGTCAAACTGCTTTTGGGTCAGCTTAGTGCTTTAGTTGTTAGGGGAAACCTTTGTTTTTTTTGGCCCCTCTAATGCTCAGAAATTGCTAAGTGCTCTGATCCCAGACAGAGCAGCACATTGTGAATCAACAAAGACCTCTTTATGGACTGATTGATTCTTCTCCCAGGCTGCTGAAGGTCAAACCTGAGGAGCGGTTGACCATTGAAGGTGTGCTGGACCATCCCTGGCTCAACTCCACCGAGGCTCTTGATAACATCCTGCCCTCTGCCCAGCTGATGATGGACAAGGTTTAAACATTTTATTTTGTCAAGGCTATTGCATAGGAGAGCTGGATAGCTCTTGGCTGATTGGAGTATTTTCTTTGAGATGGTGTTATGCAGATAAAGAGCTCCCCTTCTGCCTTAACCAGAGCCTGAGACCATTGTGGGGAAAATGGAAACAGTTTGGAATGGAATGCAATGAGGAAATGGCCTCAGGCTGCACCAGGGGAGGTTCAGGTTGGATATTAGAAAAAACTTCTTCTCTGAAAGGGTTCTCAAAGACTGGAACAGGCTCCCCAGGGAGGTGGTTAAATCCCCATCCCTGGAGGAGTTTAAAATAGGCAGAGATGTGATGCTGAGGGACATAGCTCAGCTGCCAGCTTTCGTAGAGTTAAGAGAATGGTTGGATTCACTGCTTGTAAAGGCCTTTCCCAACCAAAACAATGCTGTGATTCTATGAAATTTGGGCTAGGGGAGGATGATCAAAGAGTAGCCATGTGCTAACAAGCAGAGAGCACAGTATGGCAGTAAACAGGCCTGAGGACTCTTCTGTAGGTCTTTTCCCTTGTATTTTATACCTGGCTGTTGCTATGACTTCATTAATTAGCAGCAAATGAATAGCCCTTCTGGCTTCCTTTAAAGTCTGCTCAAAGAGGAGTTCAGTCAGCACTCTTCAGCGTGTAAATATCAGAAGCAGAGATGATACTTTGTCCTATTCAGCCCCTGTGAGCTCAGGATGTATTGTCCCCCAGTCAGTGACTGTCATTCTAACCATGTCTTGTAGAGTGCAAACCTGATTCCTGTTGTCTTTGGAGCTCATGGGGGTTTGGTGCATATGGGAGGGGGGGGCTGTTGGTGTGTATTGGGGGGGTTAATGTTGTCCATATGTTGTTCTTTAATTCACAAAGAAGCTAATTAAGACATCAAGTGCAACTCTTTCCATTGCAGGCAATGGTCGCAGGGATACAGCAGGCTCATGCAGAGCAGCTGGCCAACATGAGAATCCAGGACCTCAAAGTCAGCCTCAAACCCCTCCACTCTGTCAACAACCCAATCCTGCGCAAAAGGAAACTGCTGGGGTAACTCTCCAAGGCTGTTTGTGACAGAGCAGAGCATAGGCAGCTGGAGAAGGGCTGGAAATGTGTCACAGGTTCACTCAGCTGTGACCACGCTCCAGAAATCTTGATTTGGTTGGCACACTCCTCCTGCTGAAGTGGGTAGTTGGAGTCAAGTGATGCTTGCACAATGTGGTGTGTCCCCCAAGAGAGGAGGAGGGCAGGAAGGAGGGCAGATGGTGTCATTGTATTATGCAGGCAGCAGAACAGATTCCTTAGGAAAAGATGGGTCCTATGTTGAATAAGGTAAGGCAAAGAGAGAAAGAATTTCAGGATTTTTTTCTGATCCTGACATTTATTTGCTGAAGAAGCCAGGTAACCTCTCTCTTCCAGTTACCTATGTGAAAGACAGGGATATACCTTATTACTTGAACTGATTTTAAAGAGTGTTTGTTTGTCTTCATATTTAAAGTGGTCTCATAATACAGGACATCAGTGCTAAATCCAGCTCCCAGTCCCAGCCCTCCAAAGAGTGAAAGACAGTGGTGTGGTTATGCAATGAGTAACGGACTTGAGTTGCATCCAAATGGTAATTGTTTCCTCCTTGTTCTTTTGCAGCACTAAGCCAAAGGATGGTGTTTATATTCATGACCCTGAGAATGGAAGTAATGATTCCAACGTGGCTCTGGAAAAGCTCAGAGATGTGATTGCTCAGTGCATTCTACCACAGGCTGGTAAAGGTTGCCACTGTTCAGAAAGTTCCATTCCTAAACATGCCAGACACTGACTTTTTAGTGTCCTTCAAGATCAGGCTGTGTCAGTGGTGAGGAAGGGTAAACAAAACTCACACGGAATCCCAGCAAAGTGGGGGTTGGAAGGGAGCTCTGGAGATCATCCAGTGCAACCCCCCTGCTAAAGCTTCAGCACCCGCAGCAGCTTGCCCAGGATCACAATCTCCAGATGGGTTTGGAATCTCTGCAGGGAAGGAGACTGCACAACCTCTCTGGGCAGCCTGCCCCAGGGTTCCCACACCCTCACAGCAAAGAGTTTTCTTCTGTTCTGATGGAACCTCCTGGGTTCCAGTTTGTGCTCTTTGCCCCAAATCCTGTCACTGGGCACCACTCATAAAAGTCTGTCCCCATCCTCTTGTCCCCAGGTCCTTTAGCTCTTGATAAGCATTGATCAGATCCCCTCTCAGGCTGCTCTTCTCCAGACTCAACAGCCCCAGGGCTCTCAGCCTTTCCTCCTCACAGAGGTGCTTCAGGCCCCTCAGCATCTTCGAAGCCTCCACTGGACTCTCTCCAGTAGTTGTGTCTCTCTGGAACTGGGGAGCCCAGAACTAGACCCAGTTGGTGTCAACAGGGACAGGCAGAGCTGTCCAAGGAACTTTGAAGCAGGATTTTCTGCTTTCACTCCCATTTCCCAGACTGTGTGAGGTCAGGAGGAATAACTGCACATGGTATTTACTGGATGTTGCTGCAAGGCAGAATGACAAACCTCCTGTTTATCTTTGTTCTAAACAGGAGAGAATGAAGATGAGAAGCTGAATGAAGTGATGCAGGAGGCCTGGAAGTATAACCGAGAGTGTAAGCTGCTGCGAGACACCCTCCAGAGCTTCAGCTGGAATGGTGAGGAAGTCCTTCTCTTCCATGGAGAATGGTGCTGAGGCTGGGTGAAAGAGGGGCACCAGTGACCTTCTAGTGTGAAAATAACCCCAAATACCTTGAATTTGTGCCAAACTGATTTAGGGTTTGATACAGTTTCAGCACTTCTGCCAGCATGGGTGCTCTAGAAATAAGGTTGAATGTTCTGTGTGAAAGTTTCTATTTGTGGCTCAGGGTAGAGCTTTCAAAGGCACCAAGACGTGGGAACATCACAGCACAAATGGATCTTCACTCTTCAACTAGTTTGAGCTGGTTTCTTTCCAGGTGCTGCTCTCATCCATGTTAGCACATCTCTCCTGCTTGATTTGGACAGCAAAGGAATAGAATTAAACTGGGCCAGCTCCCTTGGAAGTGTTTAGGTGGCTCCTTGACCAAACAGGGTGGCAGAGCTGTCAGCTCCCAGGAGCAGATGATTAGAAGTGGGTCACAACCAGGATCATGAGGCCTTAGTCACATCTCTTCCCTCATTCTGTTGTATTTGTTTTGCTCAGTATTTTTTTGGTGCCAGGGGAGGTTTAGATTGGAGATCAGGAAAAACTTATTCCATAGTTTCATAGTTTCATTCAGGGTTGGAAGGGACCACAAGGATCATCTAGTTCCAACCCCCCTGCCATGGGCAGGGACACCCCACACTAGATCAGGCTGGACAGAGCCTCATCCAGCCTGGGCTTAAACACCCCCAGGGACGGGGCCTCGACCACCTCCCTGGACAACCCATTCCAGGGTCTCACCACTCTCATGGTGAAGAACCTCCTCCTCACATCCAGCCTGAATCTCCCCACCTCCAGCTTCATTCCTTTCCCCCTAGTTCTATCACTACCTGAGATCCTGAAAAGTCCTTCCCCAGCCTTCCTGTAGGCCCCCTTCAGATACTGGAAGGCCACAATTAGGTCACCTCGGAGCCTTCTCTTCTGCAGACTGAACAGCCCCAACTCCTTCAGTCTGTCCTCATAGGAGAGGTGCTCCAGCCCTCTGATCATCCTTGTGGCCCATCTCTGGACACCTTCCAGCACCTCCACATCCCTCTTGTAATAGGGGCTCCAGAACTGGATGCAGTACTCCAGGTGGGGTCTCACCAGGGCTGAGTAGAGGGGGAGGATCACCTCCCTCGACCTGCTGGCCACACTTCTCCTGATGCAGCCCAGGATCTGATTGGCCTTGCGGGCTGCAAGTGCACATTGAGAGCTCATGTTGAGCTTTTTGTCCACCAGCACCCCCAAGTCTCTCTCCTCAGGGCTACTTTCCAGCCAGTCACTGCCCAGCCTGTATTTGCGCCTGGGATTGCCTCGACCCAGATGCAGGACCCTGCACTTGCTCTTCCCTGCAAGACTGGTCAGCCATTGGAACAGGCTGCCCAGGGAAGTGGTGGAGTCCCCATCCCTGGAGGCATTCAAGAAATGTGTGGCCATGGCACTGTGGGACATGGTTCAATGGCCGTGGTGGGGTTGGGTTGATGGTTGGACTGCCTGATCTTAGAGGGCTTTCCCAACCAAAATGATTCTATAACTCCTTTTGGTTCCCTTGCAGCTGTCCTGAATTTGAATGAAGCGTGGTTCTGTGAGACTCCAAGCATGGTTGCTCTCCTCCTTGTGCCCAGCAGCAGCTCACTCCCCTCTTCTTTTCCTTTCAGGCAGAGGATTCACAGACAAAGTGGATCGGCTAAAACTGGCAGAGATAGTGAAACAAGTTATCGAAGAGCAGACAAACTCCCACGACTCTCAATAGCTGGAGCTTCTTAATCTTATTTTTATTATTATTTTTTTGGGGGGGGTTTTTTGTTTTTTTTTTTTTTACCATTTTAAGATTTATTCTTTAACTGTAAAAAGTATTTTTATGTAAATTAATAAATCATAATTATTTCATGAGATTTCCACACCGCTTGAAAATGCTGTATAGTTGTAGATACAGAAAGAAGACAAAACAAATCATTGGTACTGTAATATTTTTTTAAAGCTCAGTTCCTTGACCTATGTAATGATCACTTATGTACTGTTAATCATGAGCCCCACCCCAAAATGGGGCAAATCCTATCGTTGAAGACCATTTTCTTCTCCTTAATAACCAGTTGCAGACGCTGCCTTCCATCCGCTATACGTACAGCCGGCTGCAGTGACTATGTATGTGAACCAGACAGCCACAGTTTCTCAGCACCCTGCTCAGTGAGTACTTGAAGCAAGTGCTGTGAAGCACAAACTTCATAGCTACCTTTTTGCTCCTCAATTCTGACTCTTTGTGTAGAGGCAATTAAAGAACCTCCTGTTTCGTTAGATGACCCGAGAGCCACACTCAGCCTTGCCAAGGGCACCTGAGTCCATGTGCTTGCTGTGTTCTTCAGTTCTGATCTGTAGCCCTCTCTCTTTTTATTCTTATTACTTTCTCCCCTTGGACCTTTTCTAAGGCCTAACCCTCCTTATTTCTTCTTCCCCATCTTCCTTGAACCTTCTGTAAGGTCGAACCTTCTGTAAGGTCGAACCTTCTGTAAGGTCGAACCTTCTGTAAGGTCAAACCTTCTTTAAGGTCGAACCTTCTTTCTTTCTTCTTCCTCATCATCCTCCGACCACCTTTTCTTAAGGCTGAACTGACCATTCAGCAGAAGACTCCTCTTTCCATCATACAGTTCTGCAGCAGAATAGAAGAATGTTCTACTTACTCCTGTCCAAGTTACTCTTATTTTCATGGTGGGATCTTCTACAAGGTTCATTTGCTTCATCCCCAGATCAGAAGTTGTGTAGTCTACCTGTGTGCTCCATTCTTTCCTGTCTAGAAGATCCAACACTTGGTTTCAGACTTGTCTTGTTTGAAAGAGATCATCCTGGCAAGGGTCATAGTGCTGCTGTGTGAATCCACTGGTGATCCTTTTCTTGTGTCATCCTCTGGAGTCCAAGCTCCCCATCTCTTTGATGCCTTCGAGCTCCTCCTGAGGGAGCAACAAATGCAGGGCTGCTCCTCGACACACGTCCTTAGGCTGCCTGTGGACCATGAGGCTGCCCGGGGCAGATTCTTACACTAGTCTGGAACATTGGCTCCAAAAAGCTGCTTTTTTAATCTTAAGTAAACAAACAAATGAGAAGAATCTGTACATAGTTCTAGTTTTCTACCTTCTGATGCTTTTTCTTTCTTTTTGAGACCGGTCGAAGGCTTTTTATAGAGATATTTTGGTACTAAACCCTGTGCAGACGTCGAGCGAGTTTGGTCTGCAGACTGAAGTGCCAATTCAGGGCTATTAAGTAATGACTCTTGAACATTAGTGTTGTATTTCATAGCTCATTGATTTGGGGTTTATGTTTACAAACCTGAGCCATGAATCTCCCAATTTACTCTTGTGGCAGTCCAGCCTTGTTCTTTTGTGTTCTTTTTGTCTCTTTTTTCTAGACTAAGCTTCCTTGCGACCTTTAGCTTGGATGGCAACCCAGTGTCTGACTCTTTCTTATGAAATTTTGTAAACAGTGACTTCAGTTTTTCTACAGGAAGGAGAGACTTCATTGCCCATTCTTTGTCAGCACCTCGTCCCCGTGCTTTCAATCCTGTTGAGCGTTTTCTGAGGCCTGATTTCTTGCAGAGTAGGAACCCCAGTCCCTGCTTAACCGTCACTGATGGAAACAGGCAGGCTTTGGGCAAGCCAGAATTGTACCTCTGACACTGCATGGAACATTTGTGCACTGACAGCTATTGATGTAGAGAAGAAACAAGAGAATTTGTCACTTCTTGGGTAGTATCAGCAAGTTTGCAAGCCCTAAAAGAGGCATTTCTACCCTTGCCCTAAATTCTAGGTCATGTCAACATCCACACGACCTTTAAAGGTAATAGATCATTTTCTTTTTAACTTGAAATCCAAAGGTTTTCCTTCTGCAAAACCTGGTGACATAGAAACTTTTAAACATGGCAAATAGACAGTTAACTAAGGAAATCATCTGTGTTTGAGTGGGAGTGCAAAAACCCTCCCTACAAAAGCACTTTGTAACTCTGCCCTCCATGGAGGAAAACATTCAGGCAGTCTGTTGGAAGCCAGAACTTGTTAGCAAGAGGAGGGATCAGAATGTAGCTATTCTTCTGGTCAATGCTTGGTGCAGTGAGCAGAGACCACGGCCATGCCACGGCCTGCTACATCCCAACCCAACCTGATGCACCCTGTGAGCAGTGCTGGATGTAACCCACTGGGAACCTGTTTTTTCCCCTATCAGGTTCTCTAGTTTGAACACACCCACAGCAAGGCTTCTAAACTGGTATGTAATGGTGTGTAGGAATGGCTTCACCCTGTTTCTGCATTCCTAGTGTGTTTGGTGTAGTGGGGAGCATCTTGGGCTGTCAGAGCAGCTGCTGCTCAACAACATCCAGGCAGCTCAGAAAAGAGCGGAGAAGTGGGATCTGACCATGCTTTTGAGGGTCCTTCCTTTCTTCATGGTCCCTTGACTTGCACAGCAGAATAATTCTAAGCTGCTGCTGCTGCTGCCAGCGAGGTGGGTGCCTTTGTGGCTGACCACAAAGTGTTCTGGTGTCTGGAGTGAAGTCAGGTTCTTTTAAGGGCTTTTGTGCTGAGGAACAGCTTTTTCTGGATCCTTCTCCAGGTTTTATCATCTGTGACAGAGAAGAAAGGCCTGATCTGAAACAGAGCTTGGGAGGGACAGATTAAGAAAACACAATTTGAAGATTCAAGGTCAAATGGTTTTATTTCTGTGAGAAAGTTGATTTGTTAGGTTTGGGGGGGGGTGTGGGGGTGTGTTTTTGGTTGGTGGTTGTTTGGTGGTTTTTTTTATCCACTCTTGACAAAGTTATGTTTTAGATTTCAACATTAAATACACTTGAATGGATTCATTTCCCTATTTTTTTAAGGTAATATTTTACTTTCTCCTCTGTTTTTTTTGTTTCTAATTTATTTCTCAGCTGGCATAAGATAACCTCACCTTGGTTATGTAAGGTTTTGCTTGGTGTAGTAAATCTACTGATCCTTTCTAGCAGACTGTGAATATTGTAAATACCTGGAGCTGGAAGGGTTGTGTGGGATCAAAGAAAGATTGCTCTCTGTACAAAACACTAAAGAGGATGTGGGGGGGGAAAGCTCTGGAGGATGCTGGGGTTTGGTTTGGTTTATTTTTGGGGGGGGCTTTTATTTAAGAAGTTGTTCTGAAATCATTTGACCTCTTCAAAAATTTTATGTATATCTGACTTCTCCTGTGACTTGATTATTTTTATATATATATATATATATAAAAGTGAAAAGAACTTGACTAGGCAAAGGAGGTTTTGGTTGGAAATAGCAACGTGTCAAAAGTCTTTTTGCTGTCATTACTTCAGGTTTTTCTTTTGGAAGTCTGAGTCTGTCCTCATGCCACGTTTAACCTCTGTGTATTAAACTGTTCTCATTTTTCTCCTTTTCAGTGTTACCTGTACAATGTTAGTTTGGTTTGGATCAGTATTATATTGTAAATATTATGCATTGGTGTATATAAATGATTTTACTAAACTTAAAAGTCACTGCCTGCTTCTGTTTGGTTCCCATCACAGGCTGGTTTGGGTGGGAAGGGACCTTTGAAGCTCGCCCAGTCCAACCCCCCTGCGGTCAGCAGGGACATCTGCAACTGGAGCAGGTGGCTCAGAGCCCCCAAGCAACCTGAGCTGGAATGGTTGCAGGGGTGAGACATCTACCACCCTCAGCATCAAAAATTTCTTCCTCATATCTAGTCTGAATTTCCCTCTCAGTTCAAACCATCACCCCTTGTCCTGTCACAACAGGCCTTGCTCAAAACTAGCCCCAGCTTTCTGCTCAGCCCCTTGAAGCACTGAAAGGCCACCAGAAGGTCTCCCTGGAGCCTTCTGTTCTCTGGGCTGAACACCCCCAGCTCCTTCAGCCTGGCATCAGAGCAGAGGGCTTCCTGCCCCTCCCATCGTTGTTGTGGCTTTCTCTGGCCTCGCTCCAACAGGTTCATGTCTCTGGTGTGCTGAGGACTCCAGAGCTGGCCCCAGCACTGTAGGTGGGGTCTTAGCAGAGGGGCAGACTCCCTTATGTCCACCTGCTGCCCACTCTGCAGGGATGATGCACTAATGTCCTGTAGCAGAGAAGAGAAGAAGGACAACTGTGGGCTGAAGAGCACAGCAGCTTCTCCTGTCACCCCATTTCTGCCTGCCCAGACCTGTCCTGCCATGCTCTGTCCTCCATCCCACTTGCCTTACACACTGGATGAGCCCTTTGCTTTGTGTTTTGCAGGTGTGCCTCAAAGCTTTGAGGGGAAAGCTTGGCTGACAGGACAAAGCCCTAGACAATGGTGAGCTCTGCCTGGCAACACAGCCTCTTCCAACACAGCTGCTTTCCATTAGATGGCAGCAGTTCGTGCCCAGTGCTGGCAGTTAACTCCTCGAGGTCCATAGGATTTTTCTCGTAGCTTTGGGCAGGCAGGGAAGGGAGGGTTGAGCTGTTGGGTGTGCACTGACATTTTCCCTGCCAGCTGTGACAGTTCCTCTCTTTTGCCAAGCATGTTATTTGAGGCACGAACTAGGAGCCAGTTTCTTCAGGAGGATGATCTTAGCTTCATGGGAGGTGACTGGACCAGGAGCCCTGCAAGGGCTTGTGGCAGGACTTGTGGCTTGGGAGACACACTTAGAGCTGACAAATGGGTCAGCCTTTGTGCAGGCTTTGCCAGGGAACACAGGAGTGCTTCTCCTGGCCTCTTGGGCAGTCAGCCCTTCTGAACACAGACCTGTGCCCTCAAGCATGGTACCCATAGCTCCCTGGTTCTGGAAGCATTTTTATTACCCTCAGGCACGGTTTGTTGACAACAACCAGATAGACCTTTGTCATGTCAGCATTTCAGAACAAAAATGGCACTGAAAGGAGGCAGTGGGACAGCTGTGAATGCTCATGTGCCCCAGGAGACCTCGGTAAGAGTCAATATCCATCTGCTTGGTTATTTGAGCAGTGAACAGTGTGACCATCAGCATACAGAGCATTGGGAATGGGAGGGAGAGAACAACTTCCAAGCATCCTGGGACTATATATGGCAGGCAAACCAGGTGCAAGTGCTGTGGAGGAGTGGCACAAGGAAAGACTCAGAGAAGGCTGTGTGGGCCAAAGAATGCCTCTCCTTTTCCAGCAAGAAAACTCCCCTCAGATAGTTAAAATGCTCATCTGGGTGAGGAGCCCTGCAAGGAGGCCAGTCAACAGCCACCCAAGGCTCTCTCTGCTGCAGCTGGAGGCCCTGTTAGCAACCAAACCATTGTTTTCCTGGTAATCTTCTCTTGCTTTCCGCTTTAATCCCCTTTTAAACAAATTGCTGTAGCATCGCTGGCATCACACTCCCTCTGATTGGGGTCAGCCCAAGCAGGGTGCATCAGGCTCTTAGTTATGGATGCATTTGATGTGCTGCTTACTCCTGCCCATGCAGTGGGGGATGTGTCCTATCCTGTCTGTGGAATATTTCCATTTGAAATGGGGCTGAAGAAATGGTTGCTCCTTGGGCCCTTCCATTGCAGCTTCAAGAATAGCTCTCTGTGGTTTCCACCCCCCAGGCCAGGTCGTTCCCTGCTCTGCTTTGCTCTGTTGCAAGGTGTATTCTACTTTCCTGGTGGACAGGTAGCTGAGGAAGAGCATGAAAGAGAAAGAGAAAGGCATATTGGATGAATCACAGGATGGTTGGGGATGGAAGGGACCTCTGGAGGTCACCTAGTCCACCCCACCCCCTCCTAAAGCAGGATCACCCAGAGCAGTGTGCCCAGCATCCCAGTGTCCAGGTGGCTTTGGACTCTTTCCAGAGAAGGAGACTACACAACCTCTCTGGGCAGCCTGCTCCAGGGCTCCTTAAATTCAAGAAGTGCCTCCTCATAGAATCAACCAGGTTGGAAGAGACCTCCAAGATCATCCAGTCCAACCTATCACCCAGCCCTATCCAGTCAACTAGACCATGGCACTAAGTGCCTCATCCAGTCTTTTCTTGAAGATCTCCAGGGATGGCAACTCCACCACCTCCCTGGGCAGCCCATTCCAATGGCAAATCACTCTCTCTGTGAAGAACTTCTTCCTAATATCCAGCCTGAACCTCCCCTGGCACAACTTGAAACTGTGTTCCCTCGTTCTGTTGCTGGTTGCCTGGGAGAGCAGACTGACCCCCACCTGGCTACAACCTCCCTTCAGGTAGTTGTAGACAGCAATGAGGTCTCCCCTGAGCCTTGCTAGACAAGCTCAGCTCCCTCAGCCTCTCCTCCTAGGGCTTGTGTTCCAGGCCTTCCAGGTGTTCATGTTCAGATGGAACTTCTCATGCCATTGTCCTGTCACTGAGCACCACTGAAACAAGGCTGGTGCCATCCTCCTGCCACACACACTTAAAGTATTGATCAGCACAGATGAGATTCCCCCCTCATTGTGTTCTTTTCAGACTGAGAAACCCCACTTCTCTCAGCCTTTCCTCATAAAAGAGGTGTTCCAGTTCCCTCAGCACCATTGTAGCCCTATAAAAAGATGATGTTTAAAAAGCCATGAGAGCAGTGGGAAACACAGCAGCTGAGGTTTGGAAAGGACTAGAGGCCCCTGAAACTGGACTGTTAGCCCCAGGAGCTTTCCCACAGTGTCATTTACACAAGGAAACTGTAAATTCCATGAGAGTTAATTACATAAGAGCTGAGTATTTCCTCTTCTTGTATTACCAACTACGTAAATAACTTTGGGTTGGACCCAGAGAGCAAAGCTGGTGGAAGATGGAGTCTAAAAGCTGGAGAGCTGCTTCCAGTGCAGCTACAGATCTGCTTGTTTTTCTGTAGGACCTTAGTGAACAATTTACTTGAGCATCTAGGAGAGTACAGACATCACCAAGGCTGGAAAATAATCTAAGCTCCTCAAGTCTAACCATCAATCCAACACCACCATGTCCACTAAACCATGCCCCAAAGTGCCATGTCTACACAGATTTTTGGACCACCTCCAGGGATGGTGACTCCACCACCTCTCTGGGCAGCCTCTTACCCTATCTGACCACTCTTGCAGGAAAGACCTTTTTTTTCTACTATTCAACCTAAACCTCCCCTGAGAGTGCTTGAGGCCATTTCCTCTTATCCTATTGATTGTTACTTGGGAGAAGAGACTGACCCCCACCTAGACTCTAGCCTTCTTTCAGGGAGCTGTAGAGACCCAGAAGGTTCCCCTCCTTTTCTCCAGGCTGAATAGCCCCAGTTCCCTCAGCTGCTCCCCACCAGCCCTATTCTCCAGACCCTTTACCAGCTTTGTTGCTCTTCTCTGGACCAGGACCAGTCCAGGACCTCAATGTCCTTCTCAGAGTGAGGGGTGCAAAACTGAAGCAAATATTTGGGGTGTGGCCTCAGATATTGCTGAGTACAGGGGCATGATCACTTCCCTACTCCTGGTGGCCACAGAAGGGGGAATTCAAATGAGGAAGAGAAGGGAATCGTGCAGAAAGTTGAGGCATGGAAGCAAGGGCTGATTTTGTTTTCACCCTGCTTCCCAATTTTCCATTCCTTGCAGTTGGCCAGCGTGGGGGGTGGGTCCATGCCCTCGGTTTTACAGTGAATGAAAAAACTCAGAGCTTGAAAAATATTCACCTTTGCTTTACTGCTGATTTGTAACAGCAAAGACTTTGAGAAGTAAAACGTCCTTTGCCCACCTGCTCCTCAGAGGAGCTGTACCACACCTCCGAGCTGTTACACACAATCTGCTGCCTGTCTAGAGAGATGTCCACGAGGAGAAAGTTCTGTGCTAAAGGTTTACCACGGTTAAAAGCTCCAGTTACAGTCCATCCACACCTGGCAAATAAATAACTATCTTCACTGAAGTGTCTCTCTCCAACAGACCTGCTCAGGCTCCTCCAGCACTGACACTGCTGCTGGCAGGGCAGGTTGTAGAAGACAGTCCCATACTGGCTAAAACACGGTGAGACCTCGTCAGGACTCCGCCTGGTCTCCCTCGAGGAAGGGATTCATCAGAGCAGGGTGGAGGTGGACCCCTCAGCATCTGAGGGGCTGGTGGGGAGCGTGCTGGCGTAGAACTTCTTCTGGGAGCGCAGGAGAGGAGTCTGTGTGTCCACGTCCCGGCAGGCCTTGCGCTTGAGGGAGAGGAAGACATGTTGTGTCCAGCCATACACCATGCAGTTCAGAAGCCCCTGGGAAGCTGCTGTGAGAGCCTGGGAGAGAACACAGAGGAAATCAGGGCTGTTCTTGTCAGTCAGCACTGTGGTGCTCCATGACTCCCTACCAGGCTGCCAAACCTGGCACCTCAGGCCAAGCCTGCCATTTCCATGGGTTTTACTTCCTTTCAAGGAGTTGTAGAGAGCAATGAAGTCTCCCCTCAGACTCCTCCAGACTAAACAAGCCCAGTTCCCTCAGCTGCTCCTCACCAGCCCTGTTCTCCAGATCCTTCACCAGCTTTGTTGCCCATCTTTGGACCAGCTCCAGCCCCTCAATGTCCTTCTTGTAGTGAGAGCCCCAAAACTGAACCCAGTACTCAAAGTGCAGCCTCTAGGCTTATGTTCTGCAGCTTCCATGATGTGATTTTGGTTTCTAAGACCTTTTCAACCTGTAAGAAACCTAAACCAACTAATAAGGTACTATCAAAAGCATCACTCAGGCTTGGGCTGATCACTGTGACCTTTATGACACACTTTGACTGGTAGACTAGAAGCAGCCAAACACAAATATCCCTGACCAAGCAGAGAAGGCAAAACATCAGAGGCTGCAGAAGAAGACACTTACCTGCAGAATCAGAAGAGCCATGTAGATCTTGCTGTTTGCTGAACCAGCCAGCTTCAATATGCCAAGGAGGACAGCTGTGGAAAGGGGTGGAGGACAAGAGGGCATCACTTTAATCTCTGACCCTCAGGCGCTGTGTCCCAGGGGAATGCTGTGGGAGGAGCTGAGCTCTCTGCTAACCTGGGGCCCAGCAGCAGAAGAACGCGACAGGGTAAAAAACCATTCGTTGTTCTACCATCTTAATCACAGCCCACTGCTGATCCCCCAGGAATCCTGTGGAGGTCACAAACCTTTTGTACAAACCTCGGGCTTGACTGAGTACGACCTAAAAGAGAACAAGCACACACTGTTAAAGATGTCCCTGCTTGCTCCAAGGGGATTGGACTAGATGAAGGTCTCTTCCAACCCAAACCAGCCTGTGATTCTGTGATTGATTGTGCACATGCTCTGATCTGGCTTGTTCCTCCAGGAGAGAGGATCCCATTTCAATCTAACAAACCTTTCCATGGAATCATAGAATCATTCTGATTAGAAGAGACATTTAAGATCATCAAGTCCAACCATTAACCCAGCACTGCCAGGTCACCACTAAACCATGGCCCTCAGCACCACATCTACACAGCTTTGAAACCCTTCCAAGAATGGGGACTCCGCCACTCAAGGTCCAGGCCTTGAGAAACGTTTTGGGGAAGAAGTTGTTCCTAATATCCAACCTAAATCTCCTTCCTCAGCGTGCTCTCTGGGCTGGAGTAGTTGCTTTGAGCATGACCTTTTCTGAACTGAAGACTGACCTGATCTGGGCTCTTGTTGACCCATGCAGTGAGTGATCTCTGCTGCCACGCTCTGAGCCTTCTCTACTTGCTAAACCCCTTTTGGGATGGGCTGACAGAACACAGGACTCCAGATGGATTTATATGGTGGCACAATGATATTTTTCCCTCCCCTACCACCCCTTCCAAAAGGAAAGTGGCACCATACAAGTTCTTCTGACATTGCCTGGCCTCTGCTACCATCCAAGCAAAGCTGTAAGGATGAAAAGGGGAAAATCATAGAATCATTGAATGAATCATAGAATGGTAGGGGTTGGAGGGGACCCTCTGGAGATCAAATCCAACCTCCCTGCCAAAGGAAGATCACCTAGGGCAGGTCACACAGGAAAGCATCCAGACATGTCTCGAAAGTCTCTAGAGATGGAGATTCCACAACTCATCTCACACTGATTGACTGGGTGCAACAGGTAGTGTGGAAGGATTCTGTTTCTTACCAGAATAGCTACAAAGCTGATCAGAAAGGAAATGAGGAAGACTCCAACACCATAGAAATGCATCGCATGGCAAATGGAGCCACTCAGGGTCTGTAGCTCATTGGTGGGGTCAGCTATTTCCATGTGCATCAGGAGACATCTGAAAGGAGAAAGGGAAGAGCCTGATCTCCTGCCAGGACTCATCAGCAGTGAGGCTCTTTCAGAGATGGATGAAGCTTACCCATGCTTCTGGCTGAAGTTCTGGTAGCAATTACTGATGTTGCCCAGGCAGAACACAGGCACCATGAGAAGGAAAGGGATCAGGCTATGAGGAGAAAGGACAACAGCAAAGCTGGGAGTTATGGCACTGCACTGCTCCCCTCCCCAGCCAAACACTACTTGATTTGTCTTTTGTCACTCTAAGAAGGCATAAAAATAGAGATTAACTGTGATCTGGAAGAGTGGGTTACCAGCTTTGCTAACTTAGCTTTGCTGTGCTTTCAGCCATGAAGGAAATAGCACCTTCTGAAAAGTCCATAGATTTATTGTAGTTATAGAATCATAGAACTGGTTGAGTTGAAAAAGACCTCCAAGGTCATCAAGTCCAACCATCATCAACCCAACAGCACCATGGCCAGCAAACCGTGTCCCAAAGTGCCATGGCCACACGTTTCTTGAACACCCCCAGGGATGGGGACTCCACCACTTCCCTGGGCAACCTGTTCCAATGCCTGACCACTCTTGCAGTGAAGAAATTTTTCCTGATATCCAAACTAAACCTCCTCTGGTGCCACCTGAGGCCATCCTAATATATAACTTCCCTGGCAAATCACAGAGAATCACAGAATGGTTGGGGGCTGGCAGGGACCTCTGGAGGTCATCTTAGTCCAACCCCCAAGAAAGACATCCAAAACCTCTTACTCTGAGTTCATTAGGTCACTCCACTGTTAGTGGTGAGCTTTAGAGGTTGTAGCAAACTTGCTTCCAAATAAATAGGAAGCCCAGGGCAGCACAGAAGAGTTCACCAAAGCCACATCATCCTGCCCAAGAGAACTAGCTCTTACCTGGATAAGATGGTGGCTATCCGGCCAATGCAACTCGCGTAGCCTACAACCTGCAAAAGCCAAAGAGCTTCATTAAACCATTGTTTCCTTCCAGCCACTGGCTCAGAGGAACCAGCTCCCAGGAAGCACTCCAGCAGCTGAGGGCTTTTCAGATGCTGATTAAGCCCCAGACCAAGCACAAATGTTTGTTCAGCTCCCTGCTGAACCAACACCTCCAAGTTCAGTCTGTGCTGCTTCGCAACAGAAACAACAGAAGCTTCTACCTGGGAACTGACTTATCCTTCAACACCAGAGGATTGGAGAAGGAATCTTGGAGCTGCACATGGAGCAGACACTTGATGAGTATCCTGAGGTACCTTACTCGATGACCCCTCTGGTGTGACTGACTCATTGTTTGTTCTGCTCATTCATTTTACCTGGCCCAGTTGCTCAGACACTTCATGTTCCGGTGAAGAAATGCAGGCTCTTTGGAGCGTCCTGGTCTTTGCTCACCAGGAAATGTACCTTGGCAGCTGGCATCCATGCACCAGCTACGACAATACAACGTAAGCACAGCTGTAGTGGTGGGGAACTCATGGGAAGAGTTGTGTTTCAAATGAGAGTGCAGCAAGAAGGAACCCAGTCCTGCCAGTTGATTCAAGCCCTATGGACAAGGGCAATTCCAATACAGACTGATCTGCTCAGCCTGCTTCTCCTGAACCAAACATGGAATGTCTGGGATACAAAGTTTGCTCTGCACAGCAAATCCCTGGGGAAGAGAAAGGCTAGAGATAGAACCATGGAATGGTTTGGGTTGGAAGGGACCTTAAGAATCATCTAGTTCCGACCCCCCTATCATGGGCAGGGACACCTCCTACTAGACCAAGTTACTCAAGGCCCTATCTAACCTGGCTTGAAGCCTCCACAACTTCTTTGGCCAACCTGTTCCAGTGCCTTACCACCCTCATGGGGAGGAATTTCTTCCTAATGTCTAATGTCAATCCAGCTTCTTCCAGTTTAAAGCCATCACCCCTCATCCTGTCACTCCATGCCTTGGTAAAAAGTCCCTCTCCAGTGCTCCTGTAGCCCACTTCAGATAGCTGAACCAAACAAAATAGCTGAACCAAACAAAATAGCTGAACCAAACAAAATTCCTTGCTGACACAATGCAGTAATGACACAGTATGATCACAAACTGTCCAAAAGCAGAGCAAGTCCACTTCCATGTCTGCTAGCACAATACCCCACTGAGGTGGATGTTCCACTGGGAACAGGAACTGGTGGAGCTGATGAGTTCAATGGGAAGAGCTGAATAAGGAGTCTGTCATCTTGAAGCAACACATCAGCAACCACACAGCAGCCCCAGCCATGGGGGTGCCTCCCTGTTTGCCAGGTGTGAGGAGTGAAACAGCTGCAAGGAGAGACGTTGGTCAGGTGGTGTGTGGAGTGTTTGCTCAGCCTGCAGCACAGAGAGTGTTTTCCTGAGGGCCCTGTCCTTGTCCCTCAGTTCCCAGCGGTCTCACTGGCTCCCTGAAGGGCTTGTGTAAAGGCCAGTGGTGATGAAGTGAGTCCTGGCCCCAGTTCACAGAGCCAGCAGCTCCTTAATACTGGCTCACTTCAGTCACACCTCTTATCTCAGCCTCTCACAACACTCACTGACACTCTCAAACGCTGGGTGACACCTGGGCAGGGCAGAAGTTATCAATTCTCCACTCCAGGCTGTCCAGACACCCTTTGCTTTCCTGTCCCCTCTGCAGGCAGTGGCAGCAAAAGCACTCAGTTACTCAGGTGGTGCAAACTGGTGTTCTTCCAACTGCAAGAGAACTTCACCAATATCCAGTCCTGAGCTTTCTCTGCTCTGAGGCATACACTGCAACTCTCCTTCACCTGCTTTGATCTTCAAGCCTAATCTTCCACTGAGATCCTACAGCAAACCCAGCAGTAACTCTGCTGGCCTCAGTGGGCAAGATACATCAGCTCATACAGTGGTGGGGCAGAAGAGCCTTCAAAGTCCTTGTGGTGAGATAGAATGTCATGGATGCACCTCCCAGAGCCCATCACAACCCCACAGCTCGATCTTGGGACCAAGTAATTGTTAGGCTGTGACATGCACATTGGGTTGTGACAGTCATCGATGTGCACATCAGTCCCACTCACCTGGGAGGGCATCCTGAAAAGGTTCTGGTTGTATTTCATCTTTAGGTCCATGTAGAGATGCCAGGTGTAGTTGACAGTGTATAGAAAAGAGGCCATATAGAATACCTGAGGAATACAAACAATAATACAAACAATAATGGTTCTTGTAGCACGTTAAGGTCACAGCCAAAGCCCGCAGCCAGATGCAGGATGCCAAATGGTTGGAGGACCGTAATGGTTGGACTTGATCTTAAAGGTCTCTTCCAGCCAAAATGATTCTGATTCTATGGACACTGCAATGGACTGCCAAAGGTGAGAGTCCTGCACAGTCTTACTGGGGTCACAGTGGGACATCAACTGGGAAGATCCAGATAGAGGAGGGGTTCCCACCTCAGAGCACACAGAGGCAGCTTCACTTTGCCCCTGGGAAGAACTAATGCCAGCATCAGCTGTCTTTAAAAACACAAATCTTTGTGACCTGGATCCCTTTTTTTTTTCTTCTTTTGGTCCAAATCTAGGCAACAAAGAGTTTCAAGGCACTTGGATCCTCTCCACATCCACTAGGAAACACGACACAAGATGCAGCACCAAAGATTTGCTTCTCCACTCGTGACCTTACTGCGCACTGAATTGACGGAAACGGCACACAATAGTGTCTAAAGAGGAAAGTGGGGGCAGAGGAGATCTGCTCAAAGCCTGAGTGAACACCCCAAAAGCCCTTTTTACTCTCATGAAAAAAAAATGAGGAGAGAAAAGAGAGAGAAGATTGTTTCCCAGAAAATTTCTCAGCCCTCAATTCCAGCTTGAGGGGAGACCAAGTAAGTAAAATTTCCTGTTAGAAAAAACCCAAAGCTCGCTCTTGCATTTCTTTCTGCTTGCTCCAGGAGGACAGGAATAACCAGAGCTGCCTAATCACAACATATCTATGTGTGTGCTGAGTTTGTTGCAGGAAACCCAAGCCTCAGGGGCAAAGAGGAAGGGCTGGACAAGCGAATTTTTTACTGTGGGTTTCCTATCCTTTGCCAAAGAGGCCAAAGGAGCAGAGGTTTGCCACCCTGATATCATCTACATCCAGGGAAGCAGTCACTCAATAACCATAGTCTCCTTCACTGAGGTTGCACATGCTCTTGGCTGATTTGGAAGAGGCTGGGTCCAAGGGGCTGCGATGTTGCAGCAGGAACATTGCAGTGACTTTCCAGCTCATTAGACGAGGTTTAATGAGGGTTTGTTGCCCTTCAATTACTTCCAGAGAAGGTCATCAAAACAATCCACAAAGATCCTGCTCTTGCACGTCAAAATGGTATACAGAAGCTCAAAAAATGTCAGCACAGGCAACCAAAAGCCAGTTGTGAAATTGCCAGCAGAAAGCCAAGGGAGTTCTGTTCTCCTGAGCTCCGGCTTTGGGGCTGTGAACAGTCCTTCAGCGCTCACCATGAGGACATGAAGTAAGGGCTGGGAGACGTGGGAGTCCCTCATTATAACACTTGGGTGGCTCCTCATTGTGCTCACCAGTGTGAGCAGAGCCTGCCAGCACGTTATTAGGGCACTGGAACTGAACTGGAAGAAAGTGGGGGAATTGTGCAGTTATAACACAGTCTCTGTTCTGGAGTTGATTGCTGCTGTGCAAATGCAAAGGGAGGAGGAGACACCAAAGTCAAGGGGCAGCAGAAGGGAGCAGTATTTACATTCAAAATCAACCAAGAGTCTGGGGCTGAAACAGGGGAAGTCCAGGAGAGCAAGTCATCTCCTCTACAGCATGGGGTGGATGCTGGGGCAGTTCCATGTCCTGCAATATCAACCCCTCGTGATAAAATGATGGTCAACAACCTGGTGCCCTGCTCTGGCAGTCCCTCAAGACAACCACACCACAAAGACTGAAGTGTGAGACTCTCCAAGGGCTGCCATCTGCAAACACCACTGCTGAGCAGTCCTGAGCCTGTCTTCTAGGCATTTGGGTGCAACGAGGCACTCTGGAATGCCACCCTTGTGAGACTTCTCCACTCAGCCAGAGCAGAATGGGGCCAGGAGACATTTACTGATTTCATTTGGTTACAGATCACTTGTACTCTGGAGAAGCTGCTGGTTAAACCTTTTGCTGGCTCCTACTTATGCACAAGGTGTTCCCACCAGGCAAGGGCATTGCTGGGGTAAGGAGGTGTCCTGCACTGTCACGTGCACCCCGCAGGCACAGTTGCCATGGCAAGGCCTCCGTTTGTTTTAATTTCTCCCAGAGCAAACAGCAGTGACAGCTCCTGCCAGACACAAGCCGGTTCTGCCACCCTGGCAGTCCTCCTGCCACTGGGACCTGGGTGGTCTGTTGGTGGCATGCAGTGGAGAGCCCAGTGACCCTGTGGCTGAGGTTGGGATGTGGCAGGCACCCTACTCACCCCATGACAGCACCTTGACTGTCATCTGTGGGGCTGAGGCAAAGGCAAGCCCTGCCAGGACTGGCCCAAAGCCAGCTCTTTCTACAGGTGTTGCCTTTCCCAGGGGGGAAGTAAAGCTCCCACTTTGTCCTCTTCCTTTGCTGGTGGCCACAGGGGCAGAAAAGAGCCAGAAACGCATGGGAGCATAGAATACTTGCAATGTCTCTGCTGATTAATGATGTTGTATTGTCTATATCCAGCTTGCTTTCTCCACAATGCAACCTGTCTTCTCCAGGCCATAAAAAGATCACAGCAGCCCTCAGGCAAAGCTGCAAGGGGAAGAGCTCAGAAACATCTGCAGTCCCACATGATCCTTCTACCTTCTGGCTCTGTAAAGCCTCTCACAAGCTCTTCTCCTTTTCCCCTGAACCATCACCTAAAACTCATCTTTGATACTGTTCTGAATCACTCCCAAGTGGCCAAGTTCCCCACACACCACTGCTCCCTCAACGTGAATATATTGTGGTGCTTCCCTAGCAGCGCAGGAGAGCAAGAGATAAGCCAGGAGTGGAACAGCTGCTCTCACCATCACGAGTATTATGGTTTTACCCACAAGAGCAGATGTTGGAACAACCCTGGGGTGGAGGAACCTGTGCCCAGACACACTACAGTGTGAACATTTCCATTCTGCACATGCAGGTGCTTCCCTGTGCTCTCTGAGGTCAATGAAGAACCTCTTCAGCTTCAGACGCTACCTCTTAGTGAGGACATTTTCCGTTCCCATCTGTGGGAACCATCATGCTCCCAGGAAGCTGCCCAGGCCCACACAACACACATCAGTGCTTGGACAGCCACTTGCTCTTCCCAGACAGGCATTTGTGGGTCTCTTGAAAACGAAACTGTTCAGCCCAGAGCCCACCACTTGGAAACCACTGCCCTGGCCCCAGCTTGGCCACACCCTGCTGGGTTTTCTGATTTGCAGAGCCCAGTGCTGACACGGGAACTTGCTGAGACAAAAGCAAACTGCCAGGAAAATGCCTATCTCCACCCCTCCACTCCAATTAGGCTCCAATACACAAAATCAGCTGGAAAGCAGCTGAGTCACTGGGGCATGGGGCTGAGCTTGTGCTGACGGAGCAGGTCCTGAGCATCCTTAGGATTGTTTGAGGGGGGATGGGGCCAGGTCAGCGGGAGCAGAGCTGTTTGAGTATGTTATATTCTGAGTTCAAGCGAATCACAGACTGTGTCTGATCCTGCCCAGGATGGAGGAAGCATGAAGAGGAATAGAAAAGCTGCTGTGCAAGAGGCACTGACATCATCATTGGCTTGGGTCCAACAGGAAACAGGTTAAGACCAATCTATTCACTTTACACAAACAACCCAAATGTGGCAGCCACAAAACCTCACGCTCTCTTTGCCTTCCTCATTGCCTCCCTCAACCCAAGCATCATTATCTCCGTTTAACACACAAAATGATCTAATAAGTCAGGTTCACAAAGGGAGTCCCTGCCAAAGCCTGTCTAGAAACAGTCCCCGAAGGCCACGCTCTTATCACCAGAGAGGCTGATTATGGCCGAGGGTGCCCAGTAACAGCATGAATGGTGATGCCAAGACTACTCACTTGTCCTGTTGCCTGCAGGTTGTAGCAAATAAGGTCCTGCTTGGAGGTTGGTGTGCTATAAAGGAGAGCCCCAGCAAGCCAGCAGATGCCCACAAATAGGTCAGAGAGACTCAGGTAGAAAAGCGGACGAACCTGGGAAGAAGGGCAGTTGGTTAGTAGGGCTGGGTGGTAGCCACAACACTTCTACAACCACATACAGCAGTCCTTTCACCCCCTCATCTAAATAGGCTTCCACCTCTTCTGAGAGGGCACCTCTCCTTGGGAACAAAACGCATGCTGATCCTTGTTTCAATGCAGAAAGCCTGCTCTGCTCCCCCTTTCTGCCACTAGCAGCACCCCAGGACCTAAAGGCAGCATCAAATCTGTGAGGGTGACAGAACACTGGAACAGGCTGCAAGTGTTTAAAAAGAGCCTGGATGAGGCACTTAGTGCCATGGTTTAGTTGATTAGATGGTATTGAGTGATAGGTTGGGCTTGATGATCTCGAAGGTCTTTTCCAACCTGGTTAATTCTGTATTCTGTTGTGGAGTCTCCTTCTCTGGAGGTATTCAAGACCCCCCTGGATGAGTTCCTGGTATAGGTGATCCTGCTTTGGCAGGGGTGTTGGACTACATGATCTCCCCAGGTCCCTTCCAGCCCTTAACATTCTGTGATTCTGTAACCAGAATGTTACCATTTGGCAGAAGGGGAGGGAGAAGCAATGTTATTGATTAGATGAACTTGATAGAGGAAATCAAGCTTTGGGTAAACACAAGCCCTTCTTCAGCCCCGAAATAACTTCCAACAGACATTTTCCCCTGTGTTTCATGACATTTCAGTTGGTGACTCAGGCTGAATCTATTTTGCATGCCAGATTAGTTTTCACCACCGGAGCCAGTAGTCCCTCCACCGCACGCTGCGTCTTGCTGGAACAGAGTCACATCTCCTCTAATGGCAGTTTCCAGCCCATTTCCAGTTTGCAGGCACTGGCCAAAAGGACTGTAAACACTGTAGGAAAACATTTGTGCAGAATTCCAGCCAACATTTTTGTTGTTAGTGGGAGAACAGACGCCCTGGAAAAGCAGCCTAATTATCTGGATTCTTAATTGGAGTCTTTGCTACCTAATTTTCAGCATCCTGGAGAGAAAATTATGGCTTCTTTTCCCACCCCCCCACCCCCCCTTCTCTTCTCCTTTTTAAAAATTCTCTGCAGGAAATGATAATGCTAAACACAGCAGGGAAACCTTTCAGGAGGTCTTGGTTTTCACCTTTTTTTCTCCATAGAACTGAGCTTTTTTTCACCCCCCTCAGTATTGTCCTTTAAGTAAGTATTTGCCGCTCGTGTTGTGTGACACTTGTCTTGATCCTGTGAGCAAGGAGAAAGAGCTTGAGAAAGTAGATCTGATGGAACCAGAACTGTCCTTATGGAACAGGCTGATGGAGATTTGCCTGGTCTTGCTGCCCCCTCACTGGAAGGGGCAGCGGGTCCTCTGCTCTCTGCAGGTCCTCTGCTCTCTGCAGGTCCTCTGCTCTCTGCAGGTCCTCTGCTCTCTGCAGGTCCTCTGCTCTCTGCAGGTCCTCTGCTCTCTGCAGGTCCTCTGCTCTCTGCAGGTCCTCTGCTCTCTGCAGGTCCTCTGCTCTCTGCAGGTCCTCTGCTCTCTGCAGGTCCTCTGCTCTCTGCAGGTCCTCTGCTCTCTGCAGGTCCTCTGCTCTCTGCAGGTCCTCTGCTCTCTGCAGGTCCTCTGCTCTCTGCAGGTCCTCTGCTCTCTGCAGGTCCTCTGCTCTCTGCAGGTCCTCTGCTCTCTGCAGGTCCTCTGCTCTCTGCAGGTCCTCTGCTCTCTGCAGGTCCTCTGCTCTCTGCAGGTCCTCTGCTCTCTGCAGGTCCTCTGCTCTCTGCAGGTCCTCTGCTCTCTGCAGGATTTCTCTCCTCAAACCATCTTGTCTCCTTCCAGTTCTGCACGTGGACCATCCAACCCAGCAACATAGTAAGTCAAACTGCTGTTGCCAGCTAAACATCTGCAGCTGGTTTGCACATTTTTGCATTCACAAATGTCTTTTTTTAACCCAGCTTTTCCTCACTGCTGCAGATTTGAAACCCTGGCATGGCAGGCTGAGGACACCGTCCAGTTTGTGAGCATGGCAGGTTAACCCAAAACGTGCTCCAAAATAAGCAAAGCAGCAACTTTTGCAATCAAGCAGGTGACCTTTTCCTCTAGAAACAAGTGTCCCTGTAGTCAGGCACTGCTGTTTGGTTGAGGAGCTATTTTGGCACAAACCTAAATGCAAAAAAGAGGCGACATAGTGGTGAGTGAGAGGCAGCACAGCCCTTGCTTGCAAAAGGGAAAAGACAAACAGCAAATGGTATTTATAAAATAGAGGAAGGGGATGTGAAGCCATAAGGATTCAGATGAGCTGCCAGGCTGGAGCATACATGCTGGTCCAGCCCTGTCTGGCCCCTGCCCAGGGACATCTGCCTGCACACAACCTGTTGACATGCCAGAGGAAATCCTTTGCGTGTTGCTTTCCGTCTTCTCTTCTGAACGATTTAGCTCAGCCTGAAGACTTTTAATGACTCCGTGGAGACAGAAAACAAGCCTCAAGAATGCAAAATTTGATTTTCTAGGCTGGGGGCAGGAGGGGAAGTGTTTATGACACTGTTCTCCTCCCAGCCTCCAGAGCTGTTTATTTTTAAACATTTTGCTCTGGAGCCTCATGACTTGGGGAATAAGATGTTTGTGGCTAGCTTTGGTATGGGTCTCTTCCAGCCCCTTTGTCTACAGATTTCCACTCAAGACCAGAACCACGGGGACAAGGCAATGGGGAAGTTACTGAAGATTTTGCCACGTCTGAAATACCAGCGACAGATCTGCCCTGGCAGCCTGGGAGCCTGATGCAGACCAGTCCCTCCAGCTGGTATCCATCTCTCCTATCCAGATTTGCAGAAATAATCTCAGCAGAAACATCTGGGCTCCCTCAAGCAGGAAGGGTCCATCTGTGACCTGGAGCCATGAGTGGCTCTCATGCAGCTAGAGTGCAGCTCCCAAGCCACAGCCACATCATATGACTAATAGCACAAGGGCTCCTGAGCAATGCAGGCTGCTAGCCGTGGAGGGCTGCTGAGTCACACTGGGACACCTGCCAAACTCAGCTCCACATCATATACCGGAGAGGATGACCCCAGGAGAGAACCACAGAGCTCTTCAGGTGCAGGAGATGCGGCACTTTGCACAGCACAAGCTCAAACTAGGTTTTGCACCCCAGCACTAAAGTGAAGTCCCAGCTTTCATTCCTCCCTGGGAACACACAGAGATCTTGCCTGTGCTGGGAAGAGGGTGCCCAGGAGGCTGGCTGCCTGGGAGCAGGACTGCCCTGCATGCTTGGACACATTCTCCATCCCACTCTTCTCCATCCAACAGTGTGTCAGCCTTTAGCTTGGCTGTACATCTTCCTTCTCTGGGGTAATACACTGCATTTGCTGGAAGTCCTGGGCTGCAGCTCAACCCCATGATGCACAAAGACCATTGATGATGAGGGAAGTACAAACACAGCTTGGTTACTAGGCTGCCATATCCACTGTCCTCCTGCTCTTAGCAGTAACCTGTTATCTGTATGGTCCACAGACTGGGCTGCCAGATGTCTTCAAATCCTGGTCAACCAACCTCAGCTTCACACAGATCAGCTCTGTGCATTGCCTCCACTAAATCCTGGACAGAGAGAGGTGGACAGCAAAAGCTTGGCAGGCCTGGGATGAAGGTCTATGGTGCATGTGGCAGCCACCTGCTGAGCATGTCCAACAAAGTCCAGACACAGGATTCCCAGAAGACACAACCTGCATGTGTGATGCCATTGGGATGTGCCAGGCACTACATGGATGTCAGATCCCATGTGCATGTGTGGACAGTCCCATCTCAAGGGACACTTTTGCCTCAGTCCCATTGCTTCAGCATCAGAAATGTTTATGGATCCTGTGCATGGTCAGGATGAATGCTCCAAATTCCCACTGTAGGGTCCAGCACAATCATCTGCTCACCAGCATGGTCCCCTTTTAGCTGAACCTTGCAGCACTGTTGACCTTTAGCAGTTTCAGTAGCACATCTGCCTGGAAAAAAATACTCAGAGATACCCAAAGACCAACCCCTGTAAATACATTTCCTACAGAGACATCTCCAATTTGTACCTCAGCAGCTTTGGACACAGTTCCACAGTCCTCCAGGCATTTTGCCCCACAGAGGAGGATGTACTAGCAAATCCCTGCTCACAGGAACAGCTGGAGGAATTTCCTGGAGCAACAGAAAGCATGGAGCTAAGGAACCTGTTTTGCCCTGCATGGGTACAGCTCAAGGTGAGTCCCTTCAAGTCCTCTCACAGGTGAAAAGCCAAATCCTCACCAAGCCCTTTGCTTCCCAGATGTTAAACAAGGTTTAATCACATAACCCCAAGACCTGCAGTTGCTCCTAGCCAGGCAGGTGTTGGCTCTATTTGCAAGGTACCAACATCTTAAACTGAGGAACGAGAAGGAGGCTCAGACCTTACCTCGGGGGACCGCACGGTGTTTTGGAAGACAGCATAAGCAATGATTGAGCTGGAACCTACGACGCTGAGAAAACAAAGCAGAGATTGGAACAGGAGCACATCTGGGACGTGGGATTTCTGTTTTCCCTGGAGAAAATCACGGTTGCAAGAGGAATTCTATCCCAGGGACGCGGGGTTAGCAGCGCCTTGTACCTGAGCATGGCCATGGTGAACTGGATCCACTGCAGAGCCGAGTAGACCTGGGGGGGGGGGGGGAAAGGACGAGTGGACTCAGCGGGACATGACCCCACGGACACGCCGGGGGCTCTGGGGGCAGCCCAGAAGCGGTGGGAGCCGGTCCCAGCCCGCTGTCCCCGGGGCAGGAGAGGAGGGCATGGGGTAGACGGGGGGCATACAGAGAGGACAGTCCCGGTGCCGGCACCGAGGGTCACGGTGCCGGCGGGACTCGCTCACCTCCTGCCAGTCCCCGTCCAGCCGGGCCGCCTCCGTCGGGAGGTCCATGGGGACCCACCGCCGCCGCCGCACCGCTCCCGGGGCTGCGGGACCGCCCGCGCTCCGCCCCGGGGCCACCCCACGCCCGGCCCGCCCCGGGGCCGGTCCCCCGCTGTCGGGCTCTGCGGAGCTCCCGGTCAGAGAGAGGGGCTGACCCAAAGGAGCGACGTGGCTAGCGTCTCGGGAAGCGGCAACCCGTGCCTCTGCCGCCGTGCATCCCCATCGGGACGCAGAACACGACGCAGGCGGGAGGGCTCACCGGGTACTAGATACTGCGGCGGAGTGCATTCTCGGCCACCCCTCCAGGAGCCGACCCGAAGCGACCCTGCTTAGCTTCCCACACAGTAAGTTGGCAGAGGGCTCCCTCTAGCACCGCCTCTTCGTGACGCCACAGGCGGCCGGGGGCGGGACGCCGCTTGAAGGAGCGCGCGGGCGGCGGCTCCGAGGGGACGCGCGCCGGGTGGCCGCGCGCCCGCTGCGACCATTTGAGGTCAGGCTTTGAACTTGAACCTGAGCCTCAGCTTGGAGCTCTGATCATCAGCCCTGCGCCTAATCCTTGCACCCGAGCTTCAGCCCCGAGGCGCCCCCGCCTCAAGAGCTACCCGGGAAGCATCTTCACACAGCCCTCGTGGAAATTGACCGGCGAAGCCTGCCCCGTTTTGAGCTTCTTCCCCCTCCTCTCCTCAGAGGAAGGGCACCAAGGGACACCCTTCCACCCCTTCGTGCAAACCCCTCATCACTGGCTGATCAGCCTTTGCCTTCCTCTGTAACTGCAGAGCTAAGCAGCAGCTTCTCCAGAAAGCAGTTTTACCAGCAGCTATTAATTGGAACCACTCTTTTTATTATTATTATTATTACAGCATTACTAATACATTTTATCTTGCAGCAGTAGCTGCTCCTTGCACCCACCGCAGCATTCAAAAGGCAGCAAAGCTCCCACAGAAATCAGTTTCACTTAGCTCAGAGCGTTGTCTTATGGTAAAAGACTCAAGATGTTTCTCTTTCTATAACCCTGACCAGGCAGCATCTTCCAGCAGCCGCTTGAATTCCACACAGCACGAACAGCACAGGCAGGATCAAGTCCTGGGTCAGGCAGCTCCATTAAAATTGTATAGACTGGACTTCTAAGGGCACAAACACTTGCACTTCCTTTTTCAAGACCTCAAATATTTAAAACTACTAAACACTGATGAACCTTTAGTTTGACTGCGTCAATTGCTTCTGAAGATGCAGCTGGAGGAAATGTTTTGTTCACGTTCACTATGGCTTGAGACTTGCAGATGCCCTCCTTGGTCTCACCCTCACCTTATTCTGACCCTGGGAAACGAAGCTGGGATGGGAAGGACAGACAAAAACACGCAGGCATTGCATGTGCTCTTCAGCTGTAAGAAAATTTACCCCAACTATACCTCTGGAAAACATGTTTTTGCAGGAACTGGCAAGACTAAGAGTAATAGCACCTCAAGGAGACTTTGCCCTTGCACAGAGTTCAAATTGCTTGCTCTGTCAGGGTACCAGAAGGATTTCAGAACATTTGCTGAGATGGCTGCTCTGGCCAGAAGATGAAGGGCAAGTTTTGACACGTGAAGGATCTGTCTTGACTGTGCCTGCCAGTATTTGGGCTGATACCCAAAGCCAAAAAGAGACAGCAGCCACTGAAGGCAAGAAAAACAACCTCTGGATCTCTTTATCAACAGGTAAGGAGAACCAAGACTCAGAGAAGGGGCCTTACTGGGAAAACAAAAGGTGAGAGGAGGATAAATCCCAAGGACACTAAGAACAGGGAAAGGTGGGGTTGTGAGGAACACCCAATCTGTACCTTTTAGAGTATGCAAGATGGAATGTGGGGCTGAAATGCTGAAATTTGTTATTTGTTTGCTAAGGAACAGCTGTAAAAGCCACCAGGAATGTGCTTCAGGCCAATCTAGTGCTTTGCTTGCTTGCATTTTTTTTTCTGGTCTGCTTTAACACTGTTATTGAATGGTATTACACAATACTGGCATCTTGCTTTAAGGTGATTTTCCCAACATTTAGGATACTCTGTTTTAAAGGAATGTCTTCCTCTTGATCTTCTAAACTGAGACTACCAGAAGGAAATCTGCTGCTCTCTTGAAGTCAGCGGGAAGTTTGCTTGCATAAGGAGGACTGGTGAGGACTCTCTGACAGTATTTCACAGCTTGTACAAAGTTCCCCCAACGTATTAGAGCTCATCTTTTTCATTGTTCTTCTTCAGGAAGGAAGCAAGGATATTCAGACTTTTCTGGAGCTCCTCCTTTTTGCCATCACTCATCTTGTTCTTCTCGATCAGTTTTGTGATTCGGACAACTTCGTTAGCAGCAAACTCTTCTCCCTGCTCCAGTATCTTGCTCATAATTTTCAAGTACTGCTCAGCTGACTTCTTCTCGGTCTCTCTTGTTTTGCCTAAGCTCTCTTGGCCCTTTTTCAGGAGGGACTGGCGTTCTGATTTCTCAGTGGTGCTCACAAACTTGCTGGCCAGCATGTCAAACTCCTTCAGGCAGCCTGGCATCCCCAGATAGATGCCATTACTCTTCAGCCAGCGCTGAATAGCCCCGGCCTTGATATGCCCACTGTAAGGTAAGGGATTGTCAAAGTCACCATCCTGGAACAGGTAAAAAATAGGGAATTTCTCCTTATCCAGCTTGTACTTTTCTCCCAGCTCAGTGTTCAGTTTATCACCATAATCTGTTAGGAGAAAACAAACCACAGAAAACCACTTCATTCATCAAAAGGGAAAACAAATGAGGATTCCCTCCAACACAAACTGCTAAATATTATTCACCAGAGTTTCAGCATGTCCTAACAACCTTTTTTCCAGGGAATGCCATCCACTGTGACAAAACCACCTGAGAAAATTCACTTCTGGAAGACAATAGATTTTCCAAAGAAAATCTCACGATTCTAATGATGCTTTGCTGATTGTGGAAGTCATCAGCAGGGCCTCTACATACAAACCTCATTCTCTTTATGGGAAATTAATAGCCTTACTTTTCCCCTTGCTTTCTTCTATCCATTGATTTTACAGTTAAATGGATTTCTTACCTGATCAATGTGCAGAAGGTGTACACTCATGTTTCAGCTCTGACAGCACAGGATGTTTTCTCATCTTACATGAGTTGCATTTATTCCTGATGATAGAAAACCTAACTTACAGGGACTTCAACACTGCTACTTAGCTCAACCCACCTGTGTTTAGAGATGTCAGCATGAGTGAAACTTCCCAGCTGGACAATTCCTACAAGATTAAATTCTTACTTCTACCTACAAAGAGCAAGTGAAGTGGCAGTGACCCATTCTTTACTGCTTTTCTCTTCAAGCCAACTGGAAGAACATCAGGTGACACCATCCATAACACAATGACTACTCTCTTCACAGCAATAAAAGGAGGGATTGCTACAAGAAATTCATCACATTACACAGGCTTTGTCTGACCAGGCTTGTGGCTAAAGCATGATTCTTGTAAAGTCTCTTCCCTAGAAATGGATAAACAGGTTTCTCTCTAGGAAAGAAGGAAAAAAAAAAGGGGGTGGGGGGAAGGGGGACACAAGACGAAAAGAGCTGTAAGTGAGGGGGATGTGCTGCAGTTCAGCAGCGTGAGCTGCCCTGCTTCATTAACCAGCCCCGAGGAGATAAGCAGCACTCCCACGTTCCTGGCGGGAGGCACCGCAGCAGAGCTCAGCACCCAGCTGGAACTGGTGCTTGGCCCATCTCATCCCTCATCAGCAGCATTGCCTCAGAGCCTGTGTTCATCAGAAATCACAGTGAATATCTCCCCCTCACCAGCCCACACCTGCCCAGAGCTCCTCACCTGATATCCCCACCTCAGCCACCAGAAGGTCCTCACTGGAGCCTGAGCTCTCTGCCAGCTTTTTAAACTCATCCTGTTTCTCGCCATAGGGATATTGTGTATCAAATTTCACCAGGACAAACTTATGCTTTGGGATTACCTAAAACAAGAAAGAAAAAGACCAAACAGTAGCATTTTGAATCTGAGCAATCTGCAAGTCACCTGAGGTTGCTTCAGCTTGTCCTTCTCTTCCCTTGCAAGAAGTAGATGTGGAGGGAGAATGGAAATGTTCTAATTACAGTCTTTCAGGAATGACTCACTGCAGTGTGGGGGAAAGGCTGAGCTTTGGGTGGATGTATTCCTACACCAAGATAAAGATGGTGCGTGGCAGGTTTGGGGGATCAGATAATGCCTTTAATTATACATGATTTGCTTTTCGCAATTCTGATTAGCATCTTGGAAGGAAGTCAGCTAAACTGTTTCCAGTGGGACACTGAGAGAGGCCACATCTAATGTCATTCTGAAGTGTCCCAGCATGAGACCTGCAGCTCTGAGCTGAGAGAGGAGGCGGAGGGTAGGTGTGGAGGTGCTGCACTGGATCAGGAAATGTAAATTTCATCTTTTAATTGATTCCTCTTTTATTTGTGCTGCTGCTTTTGCGTTTTGCTCTGCTTGCATGCTGCCCTTTCAAATGGAATCTGCCACTCAGGCTGGGATTTTGTTCTCCCTTCAGGAGGAGACCTTGCAAAATCTTTTCTTCTAATGAACAAGTTCAAATTGCAACACAGGTACCCAACTTACAAGTGGGGACTGCTCCAGTGCTTCCAGCAGCTAAGGCCAGCTTTGAGCCCTGGGCCTGCTGATTGCTTCATTACTGTCTTAGTGAGCATGACAGGAGCTACAGCTTTGCTGGTCCTTTTTAGTTCATCTTTCAGCATTCTGCCAATTACTTCAAAATCCTCTTGTTGCAGAAGAGCTGGAAACTCCCAAAGGATGCAGAGTGCAGTAAACACCACAAATAGTTTGTCACAGCAGAAAAGCCAATCTGGGACATACATACACACACAGAACTGGCATGTGGTGAGAAATATTTGCTCACGCCTGAGCAGTTTGTTTGGGCAGATACTTTTCAGACAGCTCAGCTGATGGCTGTCTCTTCACACGGTGACAGCACAGGCGTTAATCCTGCCACACTATTCCCTCTCTCCATCTGCCCCATGCCGGGCTCTAACACCTGCCACTGCGCTGGGTGCTGCTGAAATCGGCATCTCGCGGCTGACACCCTCTGTTCACAGCGATTTAGCGGAGAAAAAAAACCAACAAACCTCTGCGAGATCTCCGTCTGGCAGAAGCCTGTTGCTTTCCCCTGCATGACCAAAAAAGAACCAAAATTGGCCTAACTCACACTTAGGGCCACGACATTCTCCCCTGCACAGTCCTGCCCTCTGTTAGAGCAGGAACATGCCCAGAGCGGCTCCTCTGCTCCCTGGCCGGGCCACGGAGAGCTAGGCTGGCGCTGAATACAGGAGCCGCGGCTGCAGCCGGATAGAGACGAGACTGTCCTGGCCGGGCCGGGTCGGGTCGAGCCCCCCGCGCCCCCGGCCGCAGCACTGCCCAGGCATCCCTCGGCGGCCCGTCTCCACTTGGACGGCGTTGATTGGCTGTCCGCAGCGGCTGCCGCTCTCCCATTGGCTGCGACGCAAGGGACCCAACGCTTCGGCCGCTCCGCCAGCGCCGAGCGCTCCCCGGCGCCGGTGGCGGCGGTTGGAGTTGCGGGGAGGGGGGGGTCGCCTCCCAGCCCACCTCCTGCCCCGCAGCCCCGCTTCGCCACCCCGGCCCTCCGAGGCTGACCGCCTGTTGATGCGGCCTTTGTGGCGGTGCACATGGCCGCCGCGCTCCCCGAACAGCCGTTCCCCCCCAACCCCCCCGAGGGCTCTGTCAGACCGGGCAGCGCCCGCCAGGCGAACCGTACCTTGTAGAAGGTGGTGGTGTCAAGGGGTACGGAGCCCTTGGTGTGCAGCGCGGTGCTACCGGGCAGCACCAGGCCGAACAGGCAGAGAAGCAAGGAGCCAGCGGCGGCCGCCACAGCCATGGCGGAGCGCGGAGGGAACGGGACTGCCGGGGACACGTGACCGCGCCGAGCGCCGCCGGGGGCCGCCCCGCCCCGAGGCCGCCCCGGGGAGTGGGGCTGAGCGGCGGGGGTCGGACTCCAGGTGCCGCGGAGGTCGGGGGCAGAGTGGGATCGTGTGAGCGGGAGAAGGGAGCTAAGGCGGTCCTGGGGAGTCCCGGTGTCAGGGGAGAGGGTGGGCAGGGCACGGGAGCAGCTCCAGCAATCCGGGGCAGCACATGGTGGTGGTGCTGCTGCTGCTGCCAGAGGAAAACACAACTGGCCAGCTCCCAGTAGCAATTCTAAGATGAAGGCAAGAGAAAGGGCAGCACGCAGAGTCCGGCCCTGCAGGACAGCTGACTGCGCTTCGGCCACGCAGAGAGGAGCAGCTGGTGTGTGAGATACATACAACAGCAGGCCAGAGAGAGTGACTACTGCTACAGCCTTGCCAAAGCCCTCGCAAGCAGCATTTTTGTGCTTCTAAAAAGCATCTCATGCAGTGCCAGCTTTTTTTTTTCCCCCCTTACTCCTGAAAGTCAGGATGAAGTTCAAGCAATACAGAAAGCCTGAGCAGGAGCTTGACAGATTATCATGTCAAAGAACACACACATCCAAGCTCCTTCTTCCATCACGGCTGATTCTGAAAGCCAGCCCTGAAGCAAATAGAAAGCCATGAGTAACTCCCCCCCCCCACTTTCCATCCTCCCCTCCTTGCAGGAAACTCGATTTTCTGCTTGCCCCACACCAGGATAATCTGGTTTCAAAGCTAGACTGTGTGGGCGAGCACCTCAAAGTCACTTCCAGCCCAGCCAGACCTAAAACCAAAAAAATGAAAGAGGCAGCAATACCAACTTGTAACGAAACTGACTTTTATATAAATTATAAACCCATCCAGTTTAAAGCAGATCAGTTGCAGTGGTGTCACTTAAGTACGGAGAAGGCTGAGGCATACACATCTCCTACAGTCATAAATTAAAAACAACGAAGAGAAACCTGTTCAGGTAAGGCTGCAGATACAACAAACAAACAACAAACCAACCAACCAACCAAGCAACCAACCCCCTCTAAAGATTTAACTAGCGGTTAAAATAAAAGTCATGATTATCGATGATTGCAAAAGGAGAAACGCAGCTCGGAACAGTTAGAAAGTACAAAAACGATGGGCGACACGATCAGGCATGGTACACCTTGCCCTGGGTGTAGACAAAGCAGGGTAGGAGACTTCTGACCTTTATCTACATCAGACGCCGATTCGAAGCAGAAGGTGAGGACATCTGTAAAAGGATCGTGGCTCGTGATCCCAGTAGTATAAAAGCAGTTATTTTGTTTTTTCAGTCTGTAAACAGTAGTCTTGGTAGCTTCTTCTAGGTATGTTTGTCAATTCATCACCAAAAGAGAAATAAACCCCCAACCTCCCCCCCCTCTCCCCCCCCCCACCCCAACACAAATCCCAAGAGTGGAAAAAGTGGAGCAGCAGCAACGGGTTACAGCTCGAATTCCTTATCGGGTCCACGTGGGACATATTCTGACGGGAAAAATGCTCTTTTGTAAGAAATATAGACTATATTTACCTGTACACAGTTTATAGGGGGAGAGAAATTCTCCCTCTCCTTCAACCAAGCCCCCTAGCAGTCAGTACATGGTCAGTTGTGTACGCCATTTCCTCCTATAGACAAACTACAGCTTGTGAAGAGATGGCATCTGGTTTTGTCGTGAAACACTGAGCGAACAAAACATCGCATTTCTTTGACAAACTCATTGTTGGCCAGAGGCTGGAGCTGGAAAGGGGACAGCAGGTGACAGTGAGCAGCAGTCAGTATTCCCCCTGTGCTGGCACAAGGGTGTTTTGAGTGATTCTGTGCCAAACAGCAGGATGGGAAGTGAACAAGCCATGGTTCCATCTCTTACCAGACTTTGCTTCAGCTGACATCCACCCCCCCCCCCCAGCAGTTTCAGTTCTGCTTTCTTAGGGAGCTGACGCAGAAAAGTTTTGGTTTTATGTTTTTTTACAGCAAGTTCTGCTTTCAGGCACATGGGAGGACTTTAAAAGCTTGGTTATTTTAACCTTACACTTAATTTACATCATTACTTATCCATATGTCAGGTTGAGTTCAACCTGTTGTAGCAGCAGCGGAAAGAAACTCCAGCACCAATCAGCCCCTGGAGTGTCCCCTCTGCATCAGGGTGCTTTCAGCGCTGGTGTCTGCACAAAGCCCTCTCTAGTCCCTGCCACCAGGGAGGGAGGGAACAGGAACACCAGCAACAGCGCCAAGGAACAAGGACAGCGCCAGTGTGTGGCTCAGTGCTTCTCTGGGAACTGCATCGCCTCAACGTGGGACTGTTTTCACTTACCCTACACATTCCAAAGCAACTTCAGTCATCACTCTGGCTTTAATTTAAGGAGCACAGCCTTCCTTCAAAAAAGGGTATTTCTGTACAACATAGAAGAGTTCAGTTGTGGCTTCTTTGCTTGGTTTTTTCCTTTTTTTTTTTCCCTTTTCCTTGATTTTTTTTTCCTTTGTTTTTTTTTTCCTCTCTCCTTTCCAGGAGAATTATTACTATGAAACAGACTTAACACATTTTGGTATTCCTCCAGCCCAGAGCACTTACCAGACAAACCATCAGGACATCCATTACAATTCAGAGAACCTGTGCAGACATTCTTCTTTCCCTTTCAGGATGGGGCAAAGCAAAACCAAATCCAGCAAGAGCAGCTATGTGAAGATTGGGGGGGTGGGGTATTTTTTTATCTCTTTTTTTTTTAATACAGGGGATTTATTGTAAAAAAATACTCTCAACATTCTAGCATTACTAAGAAAACACTCTCAGAGGAGATGACAACGAAGGGAGGATTATCAGCTCTCTTAAAACAGACTTCAGCTACTAGCTGCTTGAAATCAGAAGAGAACTCCGTCGAGTCTGACCTGGCCCTTGGACTGCAGGTACACCTAACTGGTTTTTTTATTCCCTACCAATTTTAGGCTGCATTACTCCTTCCAGGTGAAAAAAACCACCCAGCAGAAATGCAGTCAGTGAAGCAGATGATAGCAGTGCACCAACAGAACACCGTGGGAGCTGAGCTAGTTACTCAAACAACCAAAGATCAACGGCACAAAGTAAGCATACAGCTACAGAATGGGTTCTCAGCCTCATACCACAGCAGGAGCAAATTACCTCTGCCAACTTAAACCCAAAAGCCAATAAGATTTGATTTCTATTAAAATATTTTAAGTCTTGAAGTTTCAGTATTCTAAATACACTTTTAAAAAGTCCTGGTGATTGCTGTTTTACACTGAGCCAACATGAAATCAGACCACAGCGTCAGACTGCACTGCAGCTTCTATATACAAGGTCTCTGGTTTGGGGTGCTGTTTTTTGGCTGAAACACCAATTCCCATCTCTCTCTCTAGAGCTGAACAGCCAAGCTTGCTCCTCATCAGGCCTGCAGTCTTCCTGAACATGAAAACAACCTGTGTGTAACACCAACTCCACCTCTTCCCTCCAGTCCTCTGCTCAGAGGAGCCTCCTCACCACATGTCAAGGCTTCCTCCCACGCTGCGGCGGAGCTGGAAGGTTGTAGGCAGAGTGTGCTCCTCCAGCGTAGCCTCACCTCTCCCTGCTGGGCCAACACCTGGATTTGTTTTCAGTAGGACCAAGTGGCTTGAGGACAAAAGAGGCAGCTCCAAAATGGGCTCATCTGAGTGCGGGCATCTACGATTTCTGCTTTTCTAAGGCAAAGACCATACAAAAATTATAAACACTGTATGGTGATGAAAATACAACTCCTTTGAGATAAATGCTTTACACTGGATTTCTATTGCTGCTTCTAAAGACCATCTCCAGTTGGTGCTAGAGATTAAAAGGGAAGAAAGTTCACTTTCTCCTGTTGCAATATACTTATGAACATGTATAAAAAGTGGTCAAACCCTGACGAGGGTCCCTGCTTCTCCTTTATGTACAATAATTTAAATCAGCTCAATACATCTGTAATACCTACAAAAATTGGTTTATGATTTGTTTTTTTTAAGTCCTTCATGCATTATGAGGAAGTTCTGGATTAAAGTGATGGTATATTGGATGTTGCTTCTGCCTGGGACTCTGGTGTCACTCCCCTGTGGAGTCTGTCAAGGACGCGTTTCTCAAATCTTTAGTTTTTTAATGGTATCAAGTCTCTTTTTCAGCAGCTCTCCAATTTCCTGAACTGAGTGATGGTAACTGCTCTGGACCTTCCCTTGCACAGTCTTTGTAAACTTTTTTTCTTCCTGGAAAATGCAAAAAAAAAAAAGAGAGAAATCATTCACTCCACAGCATCTGTTTAAGTCCTTCTGCTAAACTTCCCCCACCATCTCAAACACTGATAAGAAATTCATGAGGACCATGGTCTAAGTTTACAAAGGGGATATCAGGAGCGCAAGGTAAGCAGCAACAGCTCAGCAGCAACAAATCTGCAGGTGCTGGTTTTGCCCTGACAGGGCAGGTAACACTACCAGTTCTTCAAAAGCTTCTGGAAACACCCTAGTGCTAAACATCTGTGGCTGAAATTGAGAGTGCATGCACCATTTTACTATAGGCAGCATTTACTGAGTAGAGAATTGTTCTCAGGATGCCTTTTGCAGGCACTGATAAAGAGCAGAGAAGCCTTGGAAGAGTGGTTAAGCCCTGGAACAGGCTGCCCAGGGCAGTGGTGGCATCCCCATCCCATGAGAGATTGAAAAGCTGTGTAGATGTGCTGAAGGCTGTGGTTTAGTGGTGACCTGGCAGTGTTGGGTTAATGGTTGGGTTTGGTTTTAAAAAGTCTCTTCCAACCAAAATGATTCCATGATTCTCCCACTCAGTCTCCCCTATCCCCCTCAAACTAATACTGGTGAGGAGACAACTCCCCTCTCAAACCCTTCTCCTGGAATCTACAATCCTTTGACAAGCATCATGACTTGCCACCCCCCAGTCCCTTTCCCTGTGTAGCAGAAGATGATCCACCACTTTGCTTTGTCATGCCTTTTATCTTCACCTGTGTTTCAAGAGCAACATAAAGGAAATCCCAATTCTATCCTTTCAGTCACCTCTAAGCTTTTTAGCTGGACCCTTGACACCATTTCAAGGATATTTTCAGGGCCTCAACCATTGTTTTAATTAAACACATTAAGCATTAAACTGTTAGAATATCCCTGATGACAGTAACATCAATTTGCCTATCCCAATGTTTTAATTCTTCTCTGATTGCCATGGCTTAAAAGACAAGCTCCCTCATGAGGCCCATGCCTCACATCTCAATCTGACATGAGGTTTGGCACCTGTAGTGCCTTACTCCTGTATAGCCAAGGAGTGGGGGAAGTTGCCACTGATTTTTCTGTACAGATCAGGTAATTGTTTCCAAGAAAGTGACTGATGAATCTCAAATGATTCTGGAATCAGTTACTTTGCATCCCTCGTGTTTCAACACACTCATCCTAGAGCAGTGCACACACAGATTGTTCTCTGTCATGCACAAACGTACAGAGCAGACAAGTAACACCACGAGTTCATACCTGTAAAAGCAGAGTGTCCTTGAGGGACAGCTCTTCAAGCTTTAGTGCAGTCAGAATGATTTCAAGCCCTTTGATGTGATCTATTACATTGGAAGTTAATGTCTGTAGTTCAGTAACATAATCCAGAAAATGTGTAAATACAGGTGGCTATAAAAAGAAAGACATTTTCAATTGGTACACACACATTAAAGCCAATTCACATCACATTTCCATATGACAACTCATTTTGTCTGTCATTCTAGTCCTTCCTGCAATGCTAAGCTATCATCTAATGTAGTGACAAGACAAGGCATAATGGCTTCAAACTGGAAGATGCTGGATTTAGATTAGACAGTTAGGACAAATTCTTCCCCCATGAGGGTGGTGAGGCACTGGAACAGGTTGCCCTGAGATGATGTGGAGGCTCCAAGCCTGAAAGTGTTGAAAGCCAGGTTGGATGGGGCCTTCAGCAACCTGGTCTAGTAGGAGGTGTCCCTGCCCACTACAGGGGATTTGGAACTAGAGGACCTTTAAGGTCCAACCCAAACCATTCTATGATCTACCTTCCCAGACAGACACTACCAGGTAACAAGTTCACTGCAGCACATTCAAGGCAGGAAGGGCTGTGATACTGTAAACTCTGTTTCCTATTAAACAGCTGTCAGGAGATGCCAGAGATGTGGCACCTCACCCCTTGATTTTAACTAGACACAAGGGTTTCCAAATCAGTACCGAGTGATCTCTAACCCACTTCAGCTACGAGGCAAACTTCATGCCAAGCAGTTCATTAACATGTTATCTATCCTGATTTTTCTTTCAGCATGAACATGCTGTTGGATTGAGGGTGGGGAAGGGTGGGGAAAAAAGGGCAATATTGTGCCTACCATAGCTACACTGCTTTCTTTTTTTTTCTTCTTCTTTTTCTGCAGGTTGGATTTAAAAGGTCGGAGGACGCTGTCACAGTAACTTGATACCCACAGGGCAATGGAGATGGTCTGGAAAAGAGGTACAAGTATGTTACAAGCTGCATTTACAGGGGGCTTCTAAACTAGTTGTAGTGTTCCTACTAAGATTCAAAAGAGTTAGAGTATGCAACAAACCCCCCTGCTTTCAATAGTGACTGAGATCAAAGAACTTGATTAGGTGATGTTGGATGATAGGTTGGACACGATGATCTTGAAGGTCTCTTCCAACCTGGTTTATTCTATTCACTGTGTTTCAGTCCCAAAATGTCTTCCCTAAAGTACTCCAAAAACTCTAGGGGGAAAAAAAAACCCAACCAAAGTAAAAAATAAACAAACAGCTTACCTCAACAAAGAAGACTAAGTTTTCTAACAGGTTTGGATGAGTTTTCAAGGTGCCATCTCTGACTTCAATCAAATCACCTTTACATTTATTGAACAACTCTGGAAAGAACAAAAGAAAAGCCACAATCAGGACACAGATCCACTTAGACACTTGTTTTCTGTGCAATATTCAGCTCAGGGGAGTGTGCAAAGCTTCCAGAGAACTGGCCGCTAAGCAGCTAATGATAAAATTTGGCTAAAGCCTCTTGAGAAGGTCAACCTCTGAAGCTTCCTCTGAACTGCATTTCATTATAAACAGCATCTCCAACCATCTATTAGCACACCTGAGCCAAGCACCAGGGAGGTAACAGATGCTAAGACTAGGCTGCAAGAATGGAATGATAGGACTGAACAGCATTTTGTGGCATGCAGCAGCTTCACCCTCAGGCAAGCCAGGAGAAAGCTCAGCCTTGCTCTCCAGCGTCTTTAAAGGCTTCTGCAGATGCATTCACAAACTCCCTGTGATGCCAGCATGCTCAGCAGCTCACAGAGCACCCTGAAGCACTACCTCAGTTACCAGTGTTTGTTCTTGAGTCACCACTATTCTTGGGGCCCCAGGTTGGATGGGGCCTTGAGCAACCTGCTCTAGCAGGAGGTGTCCCTGCCCACAGCAAGGGGTTGGAACTAGATGATCTTTAAGGTCCCTTCCAACCCAAACCATTCATCATTCTATGATTTACCTGTTAGTCGTTCTACTAAAGACTTGAAGCTATTCCCTATCCTCTCCTGGATTTCTGCTGAGTCTTCTGAAAGAAAAACAGAAGGAAACAACACAAAAAGTAGTTATGAACTACAGGTTTGTGTATTTTCTGCTTCCAGAAACCCAAGAGGCATTTAAATGTCATTTAGTGCTAGCAGACAAAAGCAATGCAACTGCTTTTAAAGAGGAGAGAGTTTTACATCAGCACTGTACAAAAATGAGGCATAATCCATGAAATTAAGGCATTGTCTCCCAGCAAATTTAGTGCCATTCAGAAAATTAGCACACAAGGAGCACTCTGGGTCCACATCATCCAATGCCTAGTTTGGTTTTCCCACTAAATAGAGACACATCTTCCTCCCTCCCACCACACACCCCCACAATCTGGTTAAACCCCTGTCCCTCAAGCACTTACCTAAGCCATTGGTATCTAGTTCATAAATATCACTAACAAGATAAAACAAGCTAGTCTGGCACTGACAGCTGCCATTGCTGAAGAAGCCAGCCATTCGGGTAGGAGGAGGGCCAAGGACAGGATACTAGGCAAGAAGCAAAGAAAAAGATAAAGGTGTTGCAACTTTTCCTTCTCCAGAGCACAGTGTTTGTCTCTAGCACATCTCTCAGTCAGACTCACACACGACAAACTTGAGGGGGGGGAGGCATTTAAGTGCATTCTGCAGCCTGCAGGACATCACAAGCTGCATTCAGTTTCTCCACGTGCATTCCCCTTCCCTTCACGTTTGGGGATAGCTTTGCCCTGAGCTGGTACCTGAATTTTTTGTTCTAGAAACTTCTTCCCTGACTCCACTGCCGCTTCCAGCTGCTGCAGCAGGGACCGGATGGTGTCGATCTTGGAGGAGACGCCGTTCTCTGTGGTCTTTTCGGAGTTCTTTGGTTGAATTGTGTGACTGAGAGTGGGGAGGCCGCTTACCAGCCTCAGCGTGAGAGACCGGATCCGCAGCCACAGGGTTTCCTCCTCCAGTGAGAGCTTCCTGTGCTCTTCTGAAATGTCCCTAGGGGAAGGCACCAAATTCATAGACTCTTAGAATTGTTTTGGTTGGAAGAGACCTCTAACCGAGACCATTGAGTCCGACCATCAGCCTAACACCACCCTGGCCGTTAAACCATATCCCCAAGTGCCATGCCCACACACTTCTTAAACACATCCAGGGATGGTGACTCCACCACCTCCCTAGGCAAATGCTTCAGGTCTCCAAAGTGACATGCTTCACTGAGGTACAAAAGCCTACCCAAAGTCATCAAATGCTGTGTGAGAAGGCAGGAGTGGTCAGAAATACAGAAAGCAGCGTGTAGAACGGCAGTACTGCTACAAGGGATTATAGAATGGTTTGAGTTGGAAGGAACTTTCAAGATCATCTAGTTCTAGTTCCAACCCCCCTGCCATGGACAGGGACTCATCTGACTAGACAAGGTTGCTCAAGGACCCATCCAGCCCAGCCTTGAACATGTCCAGGGAGGGGGCATCCACAGCCTTCCTGGGCAAACTGTTCCAGAGTCTCACCAGCCTCACTGTAAAGAATTTCTTTCCAATATCCAGTCAAAATCTCCCCTCTTCCAGTTTAAAGCCATACCCCCTCATCCTAGCACTACAAGCCCTTGTAAAAAGTCCCTCCCCAGCTTTCTTGCAGACTGAAGGATGCTCTAAGGTCTTCCTGGAGCCTTTTCCAGGCTGAAGAGCTCCAACTCTCGCAGCCTGTCCCCACAGGGCAATGAATCATGCTTGTTAAGCCTGCAGTCAGCCAGCCTAGTGCACATTTGAACATGGCACTTGTCCTGAAAAGGATTTTCTTCGCCATGTGTGCTGTAAGGGAAAGCTGTGACTTCACAGCTGAGGACATCCCTACTCACCTGTCTTTTGGATCCCAGTTAAACAAGACTGTCAGGTCCCTATTGTCACGCAAATCTTTCCAGGGAATGTCATCCTCCTCTGGGCTCAGACTCATGGACTTTATACTTTCTTCTAGACTGGTTGATCTGTATGTTAAGAACAAACATTAAACATCTGATCACTGGAAAGAGAAAACACAGCTCAAACAGACCCTTCTCTCCACTGTTTGAGTCTTCTGGTGTCAGAAATGTTACACACACGGGGATGATGATGGGGACAGCAAATTAGCAGCAGAGAAATAGAATGGAATAGAATGGAATAGAATAAACCAGGTTGGAAGAAACCTTTGAGATAGTGTCCAACCTATCATCCAACACTATCTAATCAACTAAACCATGGCACCAAGCACCCTCCTAAACACCTCCAGTGATGGTGCTCTATCACCTCCCTGTGCAGCCCATTCCAATGGGCAAACACTCCCTCTATGAAGAATTTCTTCCTAACATCCAGCCTAAACTTCCCCTGGCACAGCTTAAGACTGTAGCTCAAAGCTCTCTGCCACAGTGCTGCAAGTGCAGCTCACTGTGATCTCCCTTGGCCAGGGTCCTGTCTATGCCCATACCTCTACTTGAGTCACTTTTTGCTGCTGTACTCACATATTTGCTTCAAGTAAGAGGTCCAACAACATCCGTTCCGTGCGGACCTGTGCGAAGTGAAGGGAGGAGTTCAGCCTGTTTCTGAACGCAATAAATTCAGGGATCTTCTCAAATGCACCATACTTGTAGGCTTGAATGATATATTCTGAGGTCTGAAAGGAAACACACACACCCCACACCTCTGTATTAGTTACATCCATCAATTCAGAGCAATGATTTTAACAAGGTCACTGCCAAGAAACTGCACTTCTGGGGTTTTTATTAACCCAGAGGTTGAGAGTCTGGCAGCTAATCCCTGGAAGAAGCTGAGAAGCTGGTGCTTTGCCTTGTCCAAGTCACCCTAGCAGCTTCCCTGTTTTGAAGATGCCCAAACACTCCACCAGGCAGTAGGATTTAATAACCAAACCCACACTAAGAAACACCACCTTGCTGACAATACAGGTCACGCTGCTGAGACTGAAAAGTACTTAGAGGGGAAGAGATGACTTGGGGAAGAGATGACTTTGGGAAGGCTTTTTCCCCCTCCTCCCTTTATTTTTTTCTTGTGAGATGCATTATTCACATCATTAAAACCATTGTTTCCTTGCCAGAAGCGCTTTCAAGCAAAATAAATACCTCCCACATTGTCTGGAGCTGACCTGGCTGTGCACCACATATTACCACAAAACAGGTTCAAGGGAAAAAAAAAGATTACTCACACAATGTTTTTTGGTTTCTCTTTATTCAGAGTTTTGAATACAGCACCACAAAGTAACACCACACAGTGGCTACACATTACAGTACAACCCACATACCAAAGGAAGCTGTCAGGGTCTGTGGGGGCAGTTGCTTCCCCTCTGACGAAACGTAGCAGTGCGAGGCACACAGTATTTCCAACAGTCCAAGCAATCTCCAGAAGGAGATATATATGGTGAAGGAGCTCCAGACAAACAGATCCTGATCCAGATGCCAATCAGATCCTGGGCTGCATCAGGAGAAGTGTGGCTAGCAGGTCGAGGGAGGTGATCCTCCCCCTCTACTCAGCCCTGGTGAGACCCCACCTGGAGTACTGTGTCCAGTTCTGGAGCTCCTATTACAGGAGGGATGTGGAGGTGCTGGAGTGTGTCCAGAGAAGGGCCAGGAGGATGATCAGAGGGCTGGAGCACCTCTCCTGTGGAGACAGACTGAAGGAGTTGGGGCTGTTCAGTCTGGAGAAGAGAAGGCTCTGAGGTGACCTAATTGTGGCCTTCCAGTATCTGAAGGGGGCTACAGGAAGGCTGGGAGGGACTGCTCAGGATCTCAGGTAGTGATAGGACTAGGGGGAATGGAATGAAGCTGGAGGTGGGGAGATTCAGGCTAGATGTGAGGAGGAGGTTCTTCACCATGAGAGTGGTGAAACCCTGGAATGGGTTGTGCAGGGAGGTGGTCGAGGCCCCATCCCTGGAGGTGTTTAAGCCCAGGCTGGATGAGGCTCTGTCCAGCCTGATCTAGTGTGGGGTGTCCCTGCCCATGGCAGGGGGGTTGGAACTGGGTGATCCTTGTGGTCCCTTCCAACCCTGAATGATACTATGAAACACTCCACTGGAATGAAAACTTACACCTGAGACAGAGGGAACTATTTATGCTCCCAGTCAAGACAGACAGCTGTATTTTTTTTTACCATTACTCTGCAAGTGACAAAATCTGGCAAGTCACTATTTGACAGGCCAGAGTTGGGGTTGTTCAGCCTGGAGAAGAGAAGGCTCACAAGAGACCTTAGATCAGCCTTCCAGAATTTGAAGGGGGCTACAGGAGAGCTGGTGAGTGAGTTCTGACAAGGCAAGAAGTGACAAGATGTGGGGGAACCGCTTCAAACTGGAAGAAGCTTGATTGAGACATTAGGAAAGAATTCTTCCCCAAGAGAGTGGTGAAGCACTGGAACAGGCTGCTCAGAGAAGCTGTGGAGGCTCCAAGCCTGGAGGTGCTCAGTGCCAGGTTGGATGGGACTTTGAGCAACCAGCTCCAGTAGGAAGTGTCCCTTGCCTATATGGCAGAGGGGTTTGAACTAGACAATCTTTCAGGTCCCTTCCAACCCAAACCATTCTGTGATTCCATGGTTTAATTCTGAACAAGACCATGAAATGAAGACCTCACCAGAAGAAAACAATACTTCTCACTGAAGGTGAGATGAACCAAGAAGGCCTCTGGTTAACTGAACTTTATATGGCCTTTCCAGTAGCAGACTCAACCTGTCTGGGAGGCTCTGAGTGACTAGAACCTGGCACTCACAGGTGAAAACCTCCAGAACAAGAAATGTTCTTTAGGTAGCTCTGCCTTTTTGTTTTTTCCTCTCTTCTTAAAAATTTGGTTATTTGCACTGTATGAAAGAAATATGCCAAGTATTTAGGCACATACCCTCTGCCAACCAGCCTTGCAGAGTTCACTGTCAGGCTGCGGGGCTGCTGTGCTATGGGTGCTAATTCAACGGCATGGGTGTGGTGTTTGAATCCCCAGGGGACAGGCTGGTGCTCTGTGTGCCTGTGCTATCTGGAAGGATTAAAGACAGATGCACACAAGAAAGTTACAGAGATTACTTCTGATGCTGCATGTTTAGAGGAGGACTAGCCTGAGAAGGGAGAAAATTGCCTTTTAAAGTTAGGGCCAAACACAGCTGTACTGCCTTCTCTCTCCTCACTGTCCTCGGCATCCTCTCCCAGAGCAGAAATATCATGCTGGGACTGCACAGCATCCTAGAAGGCTGCTACTCAGGGGACACACTCTTGCACAGGATTTACTTCAGGCTGTTAAGTGCAGCAAGTCAGAAGGAAAAAGGATTTATCCAAAGCAATCAGTCTGAATCAGCAGCTGTATTTTTATGCTTTGTTTCTTTCCCACACTTCCTGTTCTAGTGGAGTCCTGCACAGAGCATGCTGCAGGACAGCTTCTCTGTGCTGTAGGCATTCCAGCTATCCCAAACACCAACCTAGAGAGGAGCAGGCAGTATCTGAAGTCATGTAAAAAGCTATCTCTGAAAGGATAGTCCTCCTTTAACGCTGCAGTTAGATGCTGTTACAGGACTCAAATGAGAAGCTGGCATCAGGACCCTAAGTATGAAAGGGCAACCACAGCAGAAACCCAGCAGCACAGAAACTGGTAGCTGATTCAAACCTTGCAATACCTGGGACATGCCCTATGGTAAGGAATCCCTTTTGTTCCCTCCACTCATCATGCCACCATTGCAGGTGAACAGAACCCTGCTGTGAGCCTTCACCTCCTGCAATTTGCACTTTACAGTTGGTTTAAAGGGCACATGCTATTGCAAATTGGCATAGCTTTTTAAGGCACTTCCCAACTAAGAGGATCTTAAGGTGACAAGCACTGGAAGCATCCAGGACACTTGAGATCTGGCTACCTGAGATCCACAACAGCTCATGGTCACAAAGCTCTGTCTCCAAGACGTGATGCAGCAGTTGGACAGTTGGCAGTGGGTTGGACAGCCACATCCTTATCTTGTAGCACAAGGACTTTATAATGCTAATTGCACCACTTTCACCCCTCTTGCAATCTCAACCTTTTAAAGGTGTGGTGGTGAGGCAGGCTGAACCTCTTTAGGAATTTGGAACAGGAGCTGAGTAGCATTTTCCAGGCAACAGCACTTGGAGTGTGTCTTCATCCATGCACAGGTGTTGAAGGCAATCACCTCTTCTCTGCTGAAAGTCCTTTGCAGTCCTGTCAGAGAACAACCTTCTTCTGCCCTTCTCAGCTGATGTTACTGCAGGTTGTTTTCCAGGGAAAGACAATTTCTTGATGCTTTACTATGCAGCCAGGCCTTCTATTCAGACAGTTGGTTCCAGACCTGCTTTTCATTAACAGCCACCAAATGACTTTTGAACAAGACTGAACAAATCACTCCTCATTAAAAAGGTTAACAAAAAGAAGGAAGGGAAAAAGCAGCCACCACTACCAACAGCAGATATGCAGGAGAAAGCTGTTGGGATCCAAGGCTTCACTCCAGCACAACATGCTGCACCCAGCAATTCAAAGACTTAGCACACAGAACCAGTGCTTAAACCATGAGTAAATGAGGGATGCAGACAAGAGCCAGCTCCCATCACACATGCTCCCCTGTGCATCCCACTCCCTACAGGCCCATTTCTGTGCAGACAGGCCACACTAATTCAGCATCCACCTTCAGGCACAGGTACATGGCAACAGTACCTAGGAACAACCTGAGCTGCCACACAGCCACAGCACTTTTCCTGAGGGATTACTGTGTGAGCATCTTTACTATTTCAGTTAAGACAAATCTGTTGTTGGGATAACAGGGAAGCAAACTGTGAGACTGAAGAGCCTTTGGAGCCAGCTTAGCCAGTGGCTGACTAGAAGGAGCTACAATTTGATGGCACCTTTGTTTCTTACAAAGTAAAGTAAAACCAATTTTCTCCACCTACCTCTCATCAGTCACTGTCAAACTGCAAAATATGAATACACAGGACACATTCCCACTTGGAATGGGAATTCCTAGCACATTTTAGGGAGATGCACTGACATGCATACACTTCCCTGCCACAATTCTAGACTCTTTCTGTTCCTACTTCCTAATATGTTTCCACCAAGGCTTAAAAAACTGTCTCTCTTTTTTTCCCCTCCTGTTCTCCTGTCTTCCCTGTCTCTCCACTGTTCTCCTACTTCATAGTATCAGTCAGGGTTGGAAGGGACCACAAGGATCAGCTAGTTCCAACCCCCTGCCATGGGCAGGGACACCCCACACTAGATCAGCCTGGCCAGAGCCTCATCCAGCCTGGGCTTAAACACCTCCAGGGATGGGGCCCCAACCACCTCCCTGGACAACCCATTCCAGGGCTTCCCCACTCTCATGGTGAAGAACTTCCTCCTCACATCCAGCCTGAATCTCCCCACCTCTAGCTTCATTCCATTCCCCCTAGTCCTATCACTACCTGAGATCCTGAGCAGTCCCCCCCCAGCCTATTTTTCATGGACTCCATGGGAATGCTGAAACAGAATTGATTATTTCCCCTATGAATGTATCACAAAGTACCTCAGAGTATATCTTTGAAGTAAGACTGACAGTGCAGTTACTAATCAGCATGCTAGGTGCCTAGAGCATGGTGTGCATTTTAGGAAGCACCTGATCCCTTTGGCAGAATTCAGTCACTTTCCCCTCATCATCATCTCCATTCTAGTCCCAAGACTCTCAATTCAAGACACCTCCCCCTTCCCTCCCCCATTCACATCACTTCAGGGGTGAACTGAATAAACCAGGTGGTTCCCATTAGCACAAGGACAGGTTTTGCAGTTGGATCCTGTTGTTTTAAAACAACACAGTCACTGGTTCTCCTTTGCCTTCAGTGAAGCTGAGCCTTGAAGATGCATTTTTTTTCCTCCCACCTTGTTCCTTCTGCTTTCCTTGCCTTTTAAAACAACATGCATTCCCCACCCCCCCCTGTGTGCCCAGGACAGCCATCACCAAACCACAAACTGCTAGAAGTTATACGACACCAGGACTTATTTGCCATTTCACTTAAATTATTGCAGAAAATCCCAATCAATTAATTTAGAAGTATCCTACCTGCATCCTGAGAAGCATTAAAACTGGCTTTTGGAAACAGAAAGCTCAAGCAACACACAGCAAATTACAAATCTTTGTAATGAGAAACCCAGGTTGAGACAATCTTTACCAAGCTGTTGCACTTACTGTTCCTCCTTGTTACCATGTTTTCAGCCACTACATTCCTGTAAGCCCTCTCACAGGGCACAAACTTCTGTTACAAAGACACAGAGATCCCTTTCAACTTACATCTTTCTGGTTGGAGTGGAAAAACCTGAGTGCAAAATTGCAGGATTGGGATGCAGCAGCGTAGTGGCCCAGTGCCTCTGCATAACGCGTCAGGAGATAGCTGCAAGACAACAGACACAAGTTAAACATCAGCCCACAAGCCTGGGGAATCCTGACAGCTCTGAACAGAGATCTGCACAGTCTGGCTTTAATGAAAAGCCTGAAGATATAACAGGGCATTCACAACACTCACAGTAAAACTGAGGCTTTAAAAATAGTAATGAAAGGCGTTCCTGATGTTTTTAAACCAGTATGCGGCGGCTTGGAGTTGCTCCATCACCTTGCTAGGTGTGCAAGAGCTTTACTTAATCCCAGGCATGGCCATCTGGGGGGTTTATTTTAACTAGTGCTCCCAAACTTTGCTGAACAACAAATCAGGCCAGAGCAGCAAGATATACATTGCACAAACTTCTTTCAGGCTCCATTTAGTTAACACTGAAAACCCCAAAGAGAGGAAAACCACTCAGGAAAGATATTCCAGGAGAAGGGGAGCACGCTACAGCAGATGCAATTCCAAACCCTTTTCACATGAGGCTGTATGAAAATCTGATGATCTGCTAACTTTGGGGAGGCAAAGGGAACCAAAGACCTGGGAGCTGGCTGCTGGTCACCACCAGTGACTATTCTCAGTATATACTACCCACCCGATGGTGTCGTGCTGGATGTGTTTGGCATCGAGGCTGGAATAGAGCTCGGCAACAGGTTCGAATGCACCAAGCCTGCAGTAGATTCGAATGAGCAGCAATTTAAACTGGGCATTAGAAGGACTGTGAGACAATCCTTCTTCCAGGAGAGCGAGGCACTGCCACACAGCTGTCTCTTCACCTGGTGACAAAGACAAAGCGTGCAGAGAGAAGTCAGAGAGAAGCACTGAATGCAGACCGTGTGGTTCACTTGGGAATTGAAGCTTCCTGACATCAGACACCTCCCAAAATGGTCCCATGTGGTTTTGATCAGAGTTCTCAGCCACACTGCTGCACTTCAAACACCACCCATTCCAGCACTGCAGCTGCTCTCACAGGGAAAGGTGAATCAGTAATCCCTCACAGGGAGTATCTAGCTCACCCCTGTACAGGGCACAGCCCTCACACATGAGCCTGCTGCAGAAGTGACCTTCTCTGATGAGTTTATACATACACAGCACTCCCAGGCAAACTCTTGGGCAACCTGGGCAAACTTGCTAAGCAACCTGGTCTAACCCCCACAGCAGGGGGTTGGAACCAGACGATCTTTACAGTCCCTTCCAACCCAAACAATTCTATGACTCTGTGAAAAGAGCAGGAAGTCAAGAGGCCATGCTCCACCAGTGACCTGCCAGGAATCTGATGATGGATTCACTCAGGTTAAACATAAAGGTGTAATTGAGAGCTACACTGAGGGGCAGGAATATGAACAGCCACTACTGGAAACTGACTGTGGGATTAAGAGACTAGGAGGCAGAGCGAATGTGGAGTACAGGAATACTCAGTGGGTCTCAGGAGAAGGTATAGAATCAGGGACTCCAAATGACAAAGTATACCAGCAAGGAAAAGGAATGCTTTCAAATGCCTCTGCTATCAGAATAGAGCTGTCAGCAGAACTCATACAGAGGTAGAAGCTACATGGGAAACTTGGAACAACCTCCTGAATACAGCCAGCACTGAGCTTGAGACTCATCAGCAAAGCTCTGCCAGGACTTACAAGAATTAATCTGAAAAATTAAACACCTTTAGAGATCAGTGAGATTCAGATAGAGCACCAGCTGAACAGAGTGGCTCCTGAAACACCCCACAGCAAGATAAAACTCAGAAAGCTGAGGGCCTGACAAGCCATGCCAGGTACAGGCTGGCCATGGGGACACAATCTCCCCATCACAACCATCCAGGGCAGCATTAAGCAAGACACAATTTTAGGAACGTACCTTCTAGCCACAAATCCAGCAGCAGGTGAACTGCAAGCAGACAGTAATAATCTGAAAACTGCAGCTCAGTTTTCAAACAAGATTTCCCTAAAATGAAGGGGGAAAAAAAAGAAAGGTTACCCTTCAATTACTACCATTGCTGTCAGCTGCTTCTCACCTTGCCAGCACTATCAAAACACCACAACTATCTGACAGGTAGTAACTACAGCTTCGTTTGTAACATCCAGAGTTCTTCCTAAGTTCCCACCTGCTGGAGAAGGAAAGGCTCTCCTCCCACTGCAAGATTTACAAATGGATATTCTTGCCTGTGCATCTGACCAGTGATAAAGCCTGGCTCTGCTCAGAGGCACAGGCAGTTTTGCAGAGATACAAATGTACCATCTGAACTACCCAGGAATGTCTCCTTTATCTTTCAGATGCACAACTGAAAAGGAGAACGCTCAAAAGGAAATGGATCATTCAGGCACACCCAAGGATGTAATCACGAAGGAGAAAGCAAAGTATTATCTAGCAGCACAATGAGGGCCATCAGCGTTTGTACCGTTCAGTCCCCCTGAAGAAGCTCATCAGCTGCAAGCCCTGAAGAAGCTCATCAGCTGCAAGCCCTGAAGAAGCTCATCAGCTGCAAGCGAACTCAAACACTAATTTCAAGGTTTCTCTCACCAAATTCCAATCCATGGCGGTATCTTAACATCAACTCCTGGACCACAGTCAGCTTTTGCTGCTTCTCCATGGTGTGGTAGATGCCAAGCAATCTGGAGAGCTGCACCACACACAAATGCTGTTGCAGGGCTTTGATGTCGGCCGGCAGCGCAATCTCACCCTCTGCTGCTGCTGACAGAGGGATTACTTCCAGCAACTGACTGATGAACTGAAAAAGAAACACTGCTGTTAAATTCTGCAGGGCATCTGGGGCTGCACAAACAGCATTCCCTCCTTCAAACCCAGAAGGAAGACAGCCAAGCAAGGTGGAAATGTCAACATCAACCCTGATGCCTCGCTGGAATCAGTGGTTAAAGACCTCTTTTCAATGTGTATTTTGTATTATTATGTTTCTTGGAGATGGTGAGCACACAGCTCTGGCTGCACTCAATACATTTATTAGGTTTCATCCAACAGATGGAGGAAAAAATAAATCCCAGGCAAGTTTCCAATAGCTGACACAGGAGGGAGTTCAAGCACCTGTTAACACTCACAGCATAACAGATGCAATTAAAATCATTAGTTACCGAACAGCTTCACAGCACACTTCCAGGAAACAGTGGGTTTGTATTAGCTATTACAGTTTCTCTCAGCTCTGAAGTAATGTGCTGTAATCAGTGAGGTCATGAACTCTAATTAATGACTTCTTGAATTAACTTGTAAGGAAAGCAACCTGTTTACAATTAGCAGCAGACTTCTCCCCACACACAGGCAGGACTGGGCAGCGGCTTCGGTGCCCTAAAAATCCAACGGCATTTACAAACTTCCAGCTGAGCTAAAGCAAACTTAGTCATCTTTACTACATTTGACCTTGAAAGACAAGACCTGCAGCAAATGCATGCCTGCAGCTAGACAGGAGGAACACACAACCCCATGCTCACAAATCCCAGCTTTCCCATGGATTTTGCTGAAGATCACATTGAGAAATCTGTTCAGTTTGAGATTTTGCCAAGCTGAGCAAGGTCAACCTAATCACTAGGCTGCAAACTCTAATTTACACCTCTAAGAAATCAAGACTGAGGTTGTGATGATTATTTCTGGAGTATCTCCTGTGTCTAGTGGTCCATCATGGCTACTGAACTGTAATACTGATCAGAACTCTTAAAATAGAGGAAAACAGGAAAAAGACCCCTGGCTGTGTATGCATCAGTGTGCCCCTGCTATTTACCTGGGATACAGGAACCTTCAGCATCTTTGGCTTTGAGACAAGCCAAAGATGGAACACAAGCCCTATGAGGAGAGACTGAGGGAGCTGGGGTTGCTTAGCCTGGAGAGGAGGAGACTCAGGGGTGACCTTACTGCTCTCTACAACTACCTGAAGGGAGGTTGTAGCCAGGCAGATGTTTGTCTCTTCTCCCAGGCACCCAGTACCAGAACAAGAAGACACAGTTTCAGGCTGTGCCAGGGGAGGTTTAGGCTGGAGGTTAGGAGGAAGTTTTACACAGAGAGAGTGATTGCCCATTGGAATGGGCTGCCTGGGAAGGTGGTGGAGTCACCCTCACTGGAGGTGTTCAGGAGGAGACTTGATAAGGTGCTTGGTTGCATGGTTTAGTTGGTTGGGTGGTGTTGGATGATAGGTTGGACGCGATGATCTTGAAGGTCTCTTCCAACCTGGTTTATTCTATTCTATTCAAAGCTTGGGAAACAAGAATAAATCTAAGACAGTCTAGAAATATTTCAAGTAACTTAACACTTTGAGGCTTTTCAGCACACCAAACCTCCTTCTTGAGCCAGTTAAACTGCTGCAGACACCCTTCAGAGGGATCACAGCCAAAGAACCACACACTGGGTCCAAGACATTCAAATACATAAGTATGTCATAATGTCACTGACATTACTGTCATTAACATGTCAGTTCAACACAGCATCACTGATATTTACTGCTGACTCACTAAATCTGCAGCAGTTTTCATACAGAATCATAGAACTGGAAAAAACCTCCAAGACAATCAAGTCCAACCATCAACCAACACCACTAAACTGCGTGCCAGAGTGCCATGCCCACATCTTTCAATACCTCCAGGGATGGTGATTCCACTGCCTCCTTGGGCAGCCTGTTCCAATCCCTGACCACTCTTGTAGGAAAGAAATGTTTCCTAATTTCCAACCTAACCCTCCCCTGGCACAATTTCAGGCCATTTCCTCTTGCTCTCATTTTAAGGCCAATCAGATAATTTTAGACAATCTGAAGTCGTGGTTTTCACAAGCACTGTGACAAAACTGCAGCCTTGACTGTTCTTCTTTTCATTAAATACCATTACACCTCTGCTCCAGGTTTAGAATTTCTTTCCTGTCAGGATTAAACCTGTTCAGTACCTCAGGGTTACCTTGCCATGGTATCACCATTTCCATAACTACAAGTGAAACACCCTCCTGACCACATCTCTTGCCACTGGGGTAAAAGCACACATTTTAACATCCAGCATCAGCAGCAACTCATACATGTCAGAGCCATCATTCCTTTAGCAGTGAGCCTGTGGGAAGACCTCAGACCAGCAGTCAAAAAATAGTTCAGTAAGCTAAGAAAACACCACCCCTGTGCACATTGTTTACAAACATTTTAGCAGCATCCTCTGGCTGAGCCAGGAGTCTCCCTCTAGCCCTCCCCAGCTCCCATAATTTCACACAATGGCTTAGAGAAACAATGGGTGAATGACAGGATTCCCAGCTGCTGAAGTCATTCAGCAAGCAGCTCATGACTCTGCACAAATTGTCTTTACAGCTAGAAAGAGCTTGTTTTGGAAAGAGAATCTGCAAGAGCTGCCACAGGTCTCTCTCTCTCTCTCTCTCCAGCAGCCCTTGATCAGTGTTAAGGTCTCTGTGCCTCAGCACTGCAGCACAGCCAAGCAAAATACCTCTGCAACACTCTACCTGCACCAGAGAAGGGAGCAGATTCTTCCCATTAAACACAGAACTTTAATGGGATGGTTGGGAAGGAGGGCACAAAAGTTACAGTAGACAGCAATGAGAACTGCAACCACATGAACAGGGTGGGCTGTCTGGAGGGTTACATGACTGCATTTTGTGATCTCTAAAGAGAAGTGACAAGAGATTATGTATTTAAAAGTGAGCTCACGGGGTGGCTTATCAACTGAACTACACCTCCTAGGGAGCTTGTTACAAGACATGAATTTGTAACTCTTCTCAGCAACAGGAGTTTTTAACTTTTGATATGAGAATCCAACCAAGACCAACCTCAGAGCACCCTTGGAAGGGCAATAAACAATCCAAATTAATCTGGATCCAAGACTCTGCAGGATCGAATTTACTGTTCAGTCTGCAGCAAAACCCCCTCTGAATAAAATGGCTCAGTGTATTCAGATACTCATTGTACTTTCTGCAGGGCAGAGCTGTCCAAATTTCAAACAGAAGGCAACCATTTGAAGTTTCCAGTTTAACATGACCCACAGGTATTAGCAGATAAAGCGACCGGAGTCCAAACCAGCACTGCAGATCGATCAACCACTTCTTCGCCTTTCCTTACCTTTGTGTATTGGCTGGATGGGAGGAGATCCACAAACACTTTGAGATCAGTAAAACAGCAGGGTTTGTCCCCAAATTTTTTAAAGTACTGGAACATGAGCTCTTCTGGATCACCTAGGAGAGAAGGCCACCACCTTTTTAACACGCTCCAGCAAAAGTTCAGGCTGTAAAATCGCTGTGAGAACTCTTCAGTAACGCTTCTCCTTCCCCCCCTGCCTCCTCTTTTCAGCAATTTAGAGCTGCACCAGTGCAGATTTTAACAGAGGCACAAAGCCTCTGGTAACCAACGACACAGAAAGGGAAAAAACAACCCCAAAAGCTTCATTCAAGCTTCTCTGGCAGATAAGAGCTCAGCATAACAGGCAGCCACACTCAGCCTCCACTTATCTAACAGCAACTTATTTTTGGATGGGAATACAAAAGGAACTGGCAAGTAGCACAGATGTTGCTCTAATCACATTCTCCCCTTCACTGATTCCCCAAATGTGATTTTTAAATGGAAGTTTTTAAAAAGCACAATCTGCCACTACTGCCAGAACACTTAGATGAAAAACCACCCAGAGGTTACAGCTAACAGCAGGACTTCTACAAAGGCAGTGCATCAAGAATGCACTTTTCAGTGCCCTATCAGTGCTGTTATGCTTCTCCATCTCAGAGGTCCTTATGGAAATTCCCTGCCTCCTTCAGGCCCTGGAGCAGTCTGCAATTGCTTCCTTTTCCTCAAGGCTCACCTTCTAATACTTTCATAGTATCAGTCAGGGTTGGAAGGGACTACAAGGATCACCCAGTTCCAACCCCCCTGCCATGGGCAGGGACACCCCACACTAGATCAGGCTGGCCAGAGCCTGGTCTTAAACACCTTCAGGGGCAGGACCTGAACCACCTCCCTGGACAACCCATTCCAGGGCTTCACCACTCTCATGCCGAAGAACTTCCTCCTCACCTCCAGCCTGAATCTCCCCACCTCCAGCTTCATTCCATTCCCCCTAGTCCTATCACTACCTGAGATCCTGAGAAGTCCCTCCTCAGCCTTCTTGTAGCCCCCTTCAGATACTGGAAGGCCACAATTAGGTCACCTCGGAGCCTTCTCTTCTGCAGACTGAACAGCCCCAACTCTTTCAGTCTGTCTTCATAGGAGAGGTGCTCCAGCCCTCTGATCATCCTTGTGGCCCTTCTCTGGACATTTCAGAATGCTTTCCATGCACAGAACAGCATGTACATTTTCCTAACAGGCATTGCACTTAACTCAATGATTTAGCAAGGAGCTTGTTCCAAGTTTGTGTTCTCTCTAACAGCTGCATTCATCACCCAGTTAGTGGCTCTTACCTAGTTTATATTCATCATTACAGCCTCTGTACCGCAAGCGTCTGATCAGCTCCAGCTTAGCTAAATATGGTCCCCGGAGCGGCCGAGAGCTCTTAGACTCTTCTGTTATCCTCTCTTCTATAAATTTCACAGCTTGTTCTATAGAATAGTGAACCTCTCCTTCCAAAGAGCTGCAAAATTAAGAGACAAAAGGTTCTTAATTTCTCCCATTGATAACACATGCTCAGCATGTTCCCAGGATACTCTTAAGAAAATCTGGCACGATGGACTCTCTAATTCAGTCAGCATGAAAGACATGAACTGGAAGAGTTCTATAGTGCAAAACCCACTCCTTAAACAGCTCACTCCAATAATCTACTGCCAGTCTCCAAAGCAAAGGGAGAACACATCACTGATCTCAAGAAGGCACCCAAGACACAGACAGCACCGTAGTGCTATCAGTAGATTAACAGAGTGCAAACAATTCACTGCAGCACACAGGGAAACCAAACCCACAGCAAAACTGTTAACTTACTGCTCTTCTTCTGCTGGAGGTATCCAGGACTCATCAATGAGTTGAAACACTGAATCAAAGTAAGTTATATAAAACTGCCAATCATCTGAGCTGAAACAAAAATCAGGCACAAACCAAAGTTAAACAAAAATCAGGCACAAACCAAAGTTAAACAAAAATCAGGCACAAACCAAAGTTTAGGGAATTGCCAAAACAAAAACTCACTTCTAAAGCTGCATTCCTTGAAAAAGCTGAACTTCAGGACTAGCACATGTGAGTATTACAGAAAACCCAACTGGAACAAGAATCATTTCTCCTTGAGAAGGAGAATGCCATCACCCTGTATTTCTTGAAGCACATTAAAGGAAACCTCCAATAAAGCAAGCTACAAACTCTCCTATGAGCATTTATATTCCAACCAGAGCTCATTAATACCCCCACAAAATGCTAAGGCAGATATTTCTCCTCTGTATTTCACTTATATTTAAGATTAGGACACAGCTACACATGAAAAGCAAACAACAAATCTCTCTTGACAGTTCCAAGAGATGGATTTGATCATCCTGCTATGCTCTCTCCTGACACATCTGTTCGAAGCATCACATATATTTCCCAGTACGAAGGCTGGCCAAGGGAGAGAAATGAGATTCCAGAAAATGAAATGAAAGTGCAGTTCTGCTCTCTCATCAGGAAAATTAAAGCTGCACAACCAGCATAGCCTTTAGAACTAAGCAGGTAACCAGAATTTTATTGCATTACTGTTGCAATAAAACCCTGACACTGATTCTCCTCGTGACCTTCCCCATGTCCCTTTGACGTTCCGTTCTGCTGCCCATTTTCCTCAGGTTTGGGATTGCTGTGAGATCCTCCTCTATTTTAACCACCATTTCCAGGAGCTACTCCACAAGGCAATTCACAAGCAGCCTTTCAGGTTGTTTTTTTTTCCAGCAGGACTGCAGAAATACCATCTCACTTTTTCAGCAGCAGCCTCCTTGACAGCGCGTTGCACTCTGGCCACCTACACAGCTTCTTATACATCGCCATACACTTGTTCTCACGGCTCTGGAGCTCACTTGTCAGCTTCTCTAAATTAAAAAGAGAAGGGCAAGTTTATTTAATCAATGCACTTCCTTCTCTCCTTTCTGCAGAAAGCTTCTTATTATAGCTCAGCATGCAAAACAGTTTAAGTGTAGGAGAACAGAAGAGAGGCTCTCAAAGGACAGATTTCCTATGGAAACCTTCATATCCCAGTTCCTTCGAGCTGCAAATGTATGTAAATCTGACTGCTCCCCAAAAATGGAGGGTATCAGGAATTTTTAACAATGTGCTGTTGATCTACTACTGCTAAGTAGTCACAGTGCTGCAAAGTTCATCACTAAATAATGCTTACATATCATCAGCAAGGGTAGTTATGTAAACCTAGCTTGAATGAGAGCACCTTGTTTGCATCACTGTTTGAACCTGTTGCTAAGTCAGGCTTCTTACAGCCCTGTTTTTTTTGGACCAGTGAACAAATCTGAAGCAAAGAACTGCTGTGTCTTTCACACAGCTGTGATTATTAACTGACAGCAGAAGTTACCTCCTAGTTTTCCTCTCACAACATCTAAGGCTTCCTTATACTTCTCCAAGCGTTCCAGGATCATGTAGTACAGCTCGACCTTAAAAGAAAGATGAGACTGCAATGAAATTTGCTGGTAAAACAATACACAGGTGGGCCAAGAAATAGAGTGTCTTGTGTTACTGTCATTAGCAAGAGGAGATAGCCAGGCCTGCAAAGCTATCTTTAGCATCCCAGAGGGTGGAACATGCAGGAATTTAGGTCTTTTTTTTTCCATTCTCAGTCCTGAAGTTTCTCTTGGGGCCTCCCAGGGAGCAAGCCCAATTGCTTCATCAGTCACATCAAATGCCAAAAAAATCCCTTGGCCACATGATTCCAAATCACTCTCAACCCTCTGCTCTTGGTTTTCCTTCTGGCCCACTACACTCTCATTTACACCCAGAACACTGCTGATTATTATCCTGGAACCCTGTTAAAAGAATCAGCTTCCTTTAACAGTGCATTCCTTGTCTCAGTAATGTACAAACCAAGCCTTACTTCAGCCTCAGCTTCAATCTTATCCTCCTTCACCATTTTTTCCACCATTCTCTCAGCTAGCGGCAAAAACATCGTCTTTGAGAGGTTTTCATCCTGTGCTGAAATAGACTGAGGAAGAGAAGAATTATTCTAACAGCATCAGCCTTTGGTGTTGTCCCACCCACTGCTTTTTGCTCATGAGAAGAAGAAAAAAAACCCAAACCACCAACCAACAAACCCAGATGCTTTAATCCCCCCCCAGCAAAACCACATTTAGAGCTGCCGTGTCACGTGCGGAGAGCGACTGCTCTGGTAAGAGGCAGCAATAAAACCAGTGATAGACAGAAAAGCTCACTTTGGATTACATCATCCAGAGAGCCTTTCATCTAGGCACACACCACCCATGGCAAGTAACATGGAGCAAGAACACATTTACATTTTCCATGGTACAGTATTCTAGAGAAGGTGCTGAATGCCCCCATGGTCATTGTTTGTTTGGCCAGCACTGGCAGGCTGTCTGAGCAGCGCCCCAATCTCTCAGATAACAGTGGCACAGCTCATCTGTGCTCTGCTCCTGCAGACCTTTTGCAGTCTTGAAGATGCAGTAAGCCCAGAGCTCTCATTTATTTCCTCCTAGATTCTTTGCAACCTAGTTACAGAGAGGAACAGCTCCACTTAAGGAGCTGCAGATGTCTGAGGGTTTATTCGTTAGCGCTCTAACTGAAAAGACAGTAGGGCCCCACAGCAATGATGGGAGGGCTGGAACCCCTCTGCTGCGAGGCCAGGCTGAGAGAGCTGGGGTTGTTCAGCCTGGAGAAGCTCCAAGGAGACATTCCTGTGGCCTTTCAGTACTTAAAGGGGATGATCAGAAAGCTGGGTGCAGATTTTTTTCTAGCAGTGACACTGAGGGTGGTGAGACCCTGGAGGAAGTTACCTGGAGAGGTGGTAGATGCCCCACCCCTGGAACCATTCCAGGTAAGGTGGTTTGAGGCTCTGAGCAACCTGCTCTAGTTGCAGATATCCCTGCTGAGTGCAAGGGGGTTGGACTAGGTAGCCTTTAAAAGTCCCTTCCAACCCAGTGCACTCTATGATTGTCTTTACAGCAAAAACTGCAGCATTCACCTGGGACACATCAGGAGGGCTCAGTCCTTCTCCCAGCATCACACAGAAACAGTTCAAACACATTTTACTTCATCTCTGCTACTTTTCACTCAGAACATTTCTGTATTTGCACTATACCTGCACTGAAAGCCAAACTCATTTGCAACACTCTACACACCTGCATGATCAAGCTCATCACAGACCAAAAATAGTATGGATTTTTGGGTACAATCTTGTAAAGTGCCATTCCAGCCTGAAAAACACAAGACACAGTTTTAGCATTCCTGAAATGTATCTGCTCTCATGACAGCCAACACAAGCTAAGCAGCAATGAAGGCAGCAGACAACAGAAAATTAACATCATGGGAAGACTCTTATCAGCCCTTCCATCCCAACACACACATTACTGAAGAAGAAAAGAGGGTGAAAATGCTTCAAAGATCAGGTCTGACAAGGATCAGCAACAAGTACAAGCATGTGTGACTGCCAAAACAGATGACAGCTTTAATTAGAAGTGGCAACCACATCAGGAAGTAGAAGACCTATTCTTTCAGAGTGAGAATGCTATTTCCAGTGATGATTTTCACTGGTGTGCTCAGTCAGGACCTGACAGAAGCAGCTATCCTTCATCACTCAGTTAATACATGGATACCTGAAACATGAGGTCACCTATACATGCAAAGCTGTGGTTAAACAAAGGTCAAGCTGAAAGCTTGGTGGATCAAAGGAGAGCCAAATTTCTAGCCTACCACACAGAGCTATTCACACATTTCTCTCTCAGATTTCTAGTGCCTGAATATCATGAAGGACACCACTTTTTCCCCCAGGAAATCTGTAATTAACTGGGTATAACACAGTCTGCTACCACAGATGGACCTTTGCATTTCCTGACTGTGGATTCAGTACTTCAACCTGAAATACCCCAGAACAGAGGACACTGAAGTTTATTCTCCCTCTCCAACCAGACAGCATCCACACACTTTGCACCTCCAAGTGTTTAGGTCTTAGAGACCACAGGCCAATCTGGAACATCCTCCTTTCTGACAATGCCTAGATAAGTTAGGTAGATACTTGCTTGCATGGCATTTAAAACATACAAAAGGCCCCATAAATGTTAAATATCATTATCTGTCATTTTCCCCCCCTCATGGTTGTACAATCAACATCCAGCCACATCTCTGAAGTTTTGATTCACATACGAGGCTTGGAATTTCATGCACATCTTAGACCCTCTCTACAGCCTGAACTCCAACAGCACACAATGGAGAGTGACACTCCTGCTCAATATATTCTTTCCATTATTTAAACCAAACTTGTATAAAAGTTCAAGTCACCTGAACTCAGTGGGGATGAGAGGGAGCTCAGGGCTCATCTGCTTGGCACTCTGTGCTTTTTTAGAGAGAAGAGTGAGTGTGCATGCCTGAAAAGAATCTTCCATTTATAGGCATTCTCCAGGCACCTAATTGGGATGGATGAAAACAAACTAACCAGCTCAACACTGTTCTGCCAGCTGAGTAGCAAGATGTACTAAAAGGCAGGGCTTTTTAGTTTGCCTTCTCTGAGTTATAACCAACACAAGCCTATTTCTATGTTAGATTCCACAGGTAAGGGCATGGGCAAGATGACCTTTCTTCTTCCCGAAGACATCAGCAAATTATGGAGTAAAGCAAGTTTCTAAGATGGATGGAAGATCCAGTATCTGAAGGGGACCTACAAGAAGGCTGGGGAGGGACTTCTCAGGATCTCAGGTAGTGATAGGACTAGGGGGGATGGAATGAAGCTGGAGGTGGGGAGATTCAGGCTGGAGGTGAGGAGGAAGTTCTTCACCATGAAAGTGGTGAAAGCCCTGGAATGGGTTGTCCAGGGAGGTGGTTGAGGCCCCGTCCCTGGAGGTGTTTAAGCCCAGGCTGGATGAGGCTCTGGCCAGCCTGATCTAGTGTGAGGTGTCCCTGCCCATGGCAGGGGGGTTGGAACTAGCTGATCCTTGTGCCCCCTTCCAACCCTGACTGATTCTATGATCTTGCTAGCTCTTCTCTCTATCCCAGAATTCCTTTTCAAATACACCTCCTCATACGTAACCACCACGCTGCTCATGACAGACTGACAAAACCCCCCAAAATAATCAACATATTCCATCAGACAGACACACAGAAGGCACAGTTGTCCTATCCCAGGTAAGGAAAAGAAAGCCTTTATCTTCAGACCCCCTCTAAACAGCTGCCTTTTAAGCCTTCCTGTGAAATCCAACATGGAGTGTAACTTCTGCATGAACCCAGCTTAGCTTTCAGGAAGATGCCTTACAGTAAGAGAAGGCATTCACAGTAAGATACACAGAAACCCCCCACCCCAACAGCTTCAAACACCCACACCACACATTGTTGACCATACCTGTTGCATCTTCTTGTATTCTCCGACCCTGGCATAGGCCATGAAGAGATGGGAGTGATACTCTTCACTGTTGGGAACCTTCTTTACAGCTGCCTCATAAAGTTTAGTTACCAGTTCAGCTAAACCAAAACCAGATGCTCGAGTTAACACCAATTGGGGAATCATTTTAAAGCACAGCCACCAAAAGATAGCATCAGCAATGCTGAGGAACAATCTGCACTCGGCAACCACAGGAACCATGCACTCTGCCCCAAGACCCCATGCATACAGACACCAGTCAAAGGAGCTTAAAAAACCCCCCCACAAACCAAATTGAGTTACCAGCAGCCACTGAACCCATCAGAAGCACTTCAGCCTTTTATCTTAAGAAAGTTTATCTACTGTGGAGCATTAAACTGAATACAAATTTCTCCTCCTAGCAGAATGACTGCTCCGGGTGAATCAGGGATCAAAACACAGAACATCTTCAGAGCCTCGTATTAAATCAGTTTCTCTTACTGCAGGTTCACTTGTGTTAGTCATATCCTGTTCCTTCCCAACTGCCTCTTATTTTAACAAGGAAAATACTTCACACTGCACTCCTCACTAATAGGATCATCATGACTAAATACTTAGGGTACTAAAATATGCAGAACTTTCTCCTATTTACAGCCTCCCTGATTGCTTTTCCTTACACATACAATCAGATCTGTGTAGTATTTAGGAAACCAACTGTAATTTGTCTTTCACATAGTTTACATATCCTCCACAAACACACACAAAGCATCTAATGTCAATTTCCTTGCAGGACCAAAAGTGGAAGTGCTTGACACTCGTTATTTCCTTTCTGAGATAGAGAGCTAGAAGTTAGAAACCTGAGTACATGCTTATGCAAGTTGCTCAGAATCACAGAAGGGCCTTTGGCACTTTCAGAGGTTTACACTGCAAGCACACACAGACACATTTCCTATTATTCAAGAAATGATGCTTTCATTCCACACAGAGATAGACAGAAACAAACTAAGAGAGAGTAAGGAAGCACTGGATTGCAGACTGATACCAACTACCCATTTCTGCAGAAGCTGTCTCACCTCACTGCCATTGCTCCAACTCAGCAGTAAGTGCTGCTGCTACCACCACCAAGAACCACACTGAAGCTGCCAGAACCAATAACTGTTTAGAGCTGTAGATAAGCTTTCTTTCAGAAAAGCATATGCAGTTTATCTCTCTCCACCACTCAAACATTCCTGATTCAGTGTTTTTAAATACACCTCATCACCACAAGAAACCCTACTCAAAAAGATGAAGTGGCCAAACTGAGAGGCCAGGACTTGCCTTCTGTTTGTCACAGCTTCTTGAGGCCTGAACCCCTCACCTACAGTCTCACAGCACTAAGCACACTCCAAACCACAGACCACATCATCTGTCATCATCACCACATCCACTGACAACAAATTCCAATAGCTTTCATTAGGAAATAATAAATGACCTCACAGGCTGATGGTGATGGATGATTCTTAACATGCACATAATGAAAGAAGCCTCAACAAGGTCCTTTGCTTTATGGCCATCACTAGAGACTAAGGGACATTTAGAAGAGGCATCACTTAACTTCCCTGAGCCTAATCACACATCCAGGACACAAACCCTGGACTCAGCACATGTCCCATGAAGCTGTAGGTCACACATACTTCTGGGAGAAGGTAAATCATCACAATGCTTAGGAGAGGCAAAGGGAAAAGCTTACGTCTGTGCATTTCCCGGTAAAGGATGGTTAGTGCTTGCAAGGAATTGTCATCTGTGGGCTCAAGCGCTGCTACTTCTTGTGCCAGAGCATAGGCTTCATCCTGCTTGCCAGTTCTCTGCAAGCCAATTGCCTTTAGAACCTATTGAGACAACACAAAGGCAGCCATTAGAAACACAGCTGGCAGTCAGAGGTGAAAATCCTCTCCAGAAGGGCCTTCACCCAACCACCCCACATCTACAGAACTTCAGGTATTATTAACCCCCTAATCCACACAGCTGCAAAGGAAAACCTCCAAATGCAAGCTGAACCAAACAGCATAGCTTTGCATCTCTGAACAGACGTGCAGACTACTCCAAGGCATCAGCTGCTGCTCAGTTCTCCCCACCTGCAGCCTGAAACCTCACCACTCCTTCAGAAATTATTTTTTTTCCTTTCCATAACTGCCCAGACAGAAGTGACACAGATGGGATTAGGGTCAGTGGCACAGACCTCACCTTGGGAAGCTTTCCTGTAAAGGAAAACTCAAGGGGAAAAGAGAAAAGTAGAAATGAAGTGATACGTTCAGCAAACTGAGGAGCAGAACTCCTTTCCCTTCAACAGGGGCACAGCAAGGAGGGCATCAAACAAGAAGCAGAAGAGCAAATGCCTCCAAAATCACTGTGTTATGTTTTACTGAGGACTACACCTCTCAGAGAAATGCTTGTGTCCAAGCTATCCCAGATAAGTATCCCAGACCATGTGCCAGGGTTGCTGGCAGTGGCTCTGACAATTAACTCATCCGCAACCAACCACACTGTGGTCATTAGAAACACCTCATGGAAAGGATCAGTAACAGTTTTCAGGCAAAACTCTGTGAATTAACTGTGAATTAGAACAGTCCAAGATGTTCCAGAGGGTTCATTACAACACCATGGTCCCTGGTTGAAAGGCAGAGTGAAACACTCCAGGTCTCAGAGCTACGCTCCCCAAAGGAGGCCAGCACATCACAGTCACACCTACCTTTGCACAGTGAAGATCCTTGTGTTTCTTGAGCAGTTTATCTGCTTGCTGGATTGCCATTTTATTATTGCCATTATCGAGATAATCTGCACAGGAAGAATACATCCAGCATAAGAACACAACACCAGAGCATTCTGGAAAGCTACCTCTGATTGCACTGGGGAGTACGTGCTGCTCCACTTCATTTTCCTTGCACAATCGCTACTAAGCCCCACTTTCAGGAAACATGTCATTTTGTAGATGAAGTATTCATCTGGCTCTACCAGGTTTTAGTCACTCAAACAAACAAGCTTTTGTAATTACTTCACATAGATCATTACAGCAACAAAAGAGAGAGATAATAGGGCAGGTTCTGCAGCAACAGCTCTTTGCTAACGCTGGAGCTTAGGCACACTGCTTCAGTGAGAGCAGAAACTAATTTGGCATGCCTTTGGGAGACCTTCAATGACTTTTACCAGGCAGTGAGGTTAGAAACAAAGCACTCACAATTTATCAAAGGATTAAGTGAGAAAACCTGCTCCTCCACACCATCCATACTTGAGGCAGAGCCAATCTGTTCCCTAACACAAGTATCGCCCTGCTCTCACCAGGCTGGCTTTAAAGCTCCCAGAGAATATAACACTATCTAGTACAACTTCACCTACAGAAACCTCCCCCCTGTCTCTAGACCATTTTTCCCCTTTCTTCAGCTTGTTATTCTAATTTTCAGCTTCACCTACACTGCATCATTGTGTTATTAGACAACTTTAGACTGGAAAATGGTGCCTACGTGCTCCCCCTCCCTCAGAAAGCAATACTCAGTAACCAAAACCCTGCAGAAAAGCTTTGCTGGGCCTGTCATGGCAAGAGGGAAGGGACTGCCCACATTGCTCTGGCCTCTCCCCTGGCAAACTGGGAGCAGAGCTTGCACCAGTTAATTGAACTTACATTACAATCTTTTTCTTGTCAAGATCGCAGTTCTCATTAGGAGAGAGCTCTTTAACTGAGCAGAGAGGTGACCTTTAGCAATTCCCTGGTATATGGTACAAAGTGTGCATCTATACTAATGAGATTTATATTCAGCAGCCTTCACATGTGCTTCCATGGCCAAATGCACGCTGCAGAGGTTTGAAGTAGATCTAATTGGACTCCTGAGACCATCAAGACAAAACCTCAGAGAAGGCAGCTAGCCCACACCAACCAAAACAAAATGTTGCTACACAAAGTGGTTTGAAACTGTAATCCCTTGTCTTGACAGGGGTTACATGGGCGCTTAAACCGTGGAAAACCTGCGCATCACCTTTAGCTTGGAAACTGGAGCCGGGATTTCTCAGTGGAGAGCTCTGAAAGCTGTAGGACGGAACATCCTGGTGATCTCACCACACACCAGCAGAGTCTTCTTAGAATCAATGAGGTTGGAAAAGACCTCAAAGATCATCAAGTCCAACCTGTCACCCAAGACCTCATGACTTGATTTAAGGATCTGTTGCACAGTTCACTTACAAATTATCTGCCACGCTGCACTGCCTGTCTTGGGCTGTTTAACAACTGCACCGATAAGATCTCCACTGTAGGTCTCCTGAAGTAAATCAAATAAACCACAAACCTCCCTAAACTGCAGCAGCATAAAAAGACTGTATTTTCCTAACAAGTAAACTTGCTGGCAGCCAAAGTAGCTGGCAGCCTCCAAAGGAATCCAAGCTAAAGGAAAATAAACTCAAGCCTACATCAGCTGCAAGTCTGTAGGTGGAGAGTTCGGTGGCTGGAAATGCAACACGTGAACCTTCAGGTGAAAGGAGAGCAAATCAAGATGAAGGATAAGCATTGCTGTCAAGGAACCAGAGGAACCAAGGACAGGGTGCAAACTGGAAACCACTGTTTTAAATCAAGAACCAGACCTTCAACCTCACGCTGCACCTCTCTACTTTATGGCTTCTGTGAAAGTATTTACCTCTTTAAGGACGTGCACCCTCACTGCAGGTTCTGCAGCACCACAGCCTGCATTCAAATCCTCCACTGCAGAGCATCCTTTCCAGAGCTAGCAGAAAGCTATTTAAAAGCTGTCTCCAAAAAAAGCAGTGCTCTCCAAAATGAATACTGTGAAATACACCTCTACATCATCTGCTTTAACATCAGCTGAATTTACCAAGCTTCTTCCTTTGAAGGACATTTAAGACGTTTCCACAGGCTCTACCCCACAAATAACTGCATGCTAATAAAAATGGCAATCACAGCACGTACAGAAAACTAAGGGAATCAAAATTGTGGCACCAAGACAAACCACACAGCCCTGCTGCTAATTACACAATGAACTTTCAGACAGTTTTGTCTGATTAGGCAGCGAGCTTCCTCCATCTCACTGGAGCCCACAGAATCACAGACTTGCTCTGGTAGAAAAAGACCTCTAGGATGACTGCATCCAACCACCAACCTAAGACCACCATAACCATCAAACCATGTCCTGAAGTCCCGCGTCCACACGCTTCTCGAACACCTCTAGGGGTGGTTACGGACCCAAGTCTGTAATGCGCCATCCTCACAGCCCAAGCAGCAAAAGGAGACTTCCAAATCTCATCCATCCCAAAATGAGGGCAGCTCTCCACAGGTTTGCAGGAAGACATTTCTGTCCTGGTACTGAAAAACTTGAGGACATTTCCTAAAAATCTCTACCCAGCCTTCAGTTGTGGAGAAGAAACAGCACTGTAGCCTGGGGAAGTGCTTTTCTTTTCTCTTTCTCTGGATTTGCATAAACAGAGTCAAGCTTGCCTGCAACCTCTTAAGCAATCCCAACTGCATCTAAGACTCCGGGAAATACTTGGGGACAGCTTAATACAAGAGGTTCCTGAAGAAGCCCCTCTCCTTCTCACTCCTTCACTCCTGTCTCCCCACTAATTTTCCTAATTAACCTGAGCCGCAACACCCCAACCCACGACTTCAGGCTGCCCGGACTGCTCCTGTCCCTAGTATGAATTAATCCCTTTTGGAACGTCTCTACAGCACAAAACGCCGCCCAAAGTTACCCTGTCCCGGAGAGCCGGCACGGCTCACCACCCTTCCGCCGCCCGGCACCCGGGGAGAGCGGTACCGGGTGGGGGGTTCCCGTGCGGGGAGACCTCCGAGCAGGCAGCGATGCTGCGGGGGCTCAGATGACCGCGCAGCCTCGGCCCCCCCAGGCCCAGCCAAACTCCCGCTCCCAGCCCCGGGAGGGAACCGGGGCCGGGCTTCAGCGGCCTCCGCAGCGTCTAGCTCCCCGTGCGCGGGAGAAGGACGGGGCGGCAGGAGGCCGAGAGCCTCCCGGGGCTCGGGGGTGGGGGGGGAGAGTGGGGGGCGCGGCAGGGGCCGGAGCCGCGCTCCCCTTAGCCCCGGAGCGGGCGGAGGCGGTGCCTGCCCACCCGGAGCGGCGCGGGGCTCCGCTGCCGCCCAGCAGACAGCGGCAGGGGCAGGAGAGGCGGTCGGGCAGCGGGCCCCGCCGGAGGAGCCAGGCAGCGCTCGCCGGGCCGGGCGGCCCGCCGGGCCCCTCCGCCTCGTCCCCAAGGCACGGCCGGGCGGGCCGAGGCGGCCCGAGGAGGCGGCAGCGGCGGGGCGGCCCGGCGGGGCGGGGGAAGCGGGGCGGGGGAGCCGCGGGGTGCGTACCGTAGATGGGCCGCAGGCGCCGGTCGTTGGGGTCCTGCACATGGCCCCGCGCCGCCATGATGAGAGCGCAGAACCGCAGTGCGCAGCCGCCGGCCGCGCCGGCCCCGGGGCGGGGGGGACGGGGCCGGTAGGAAGCGCGGGGCGGGGCCGGGCCCGCCGTTGAGATCCCGAGGAGCCGGGGGAGCGCGGCTGGTGCCCTCCCTCCTCGGGGCTGGTTCCTGTTCCCCCACGCCCTTGCTCCCTGGGTTCCGCTGCCTGGCGCACGGGGTGCTCCCAGCCCTCTCCCTGCCTGAGGCGCGGAGCAGCCGCCCGGGCCCTGGCGCTGACGGAACCGGAGAGTCTTTCACCCGCCCCCGGCGAGGTGCGGCTGCCTGCAGCGCCGAGGGGAAAGCGGAGCCTCTCTTCCAGCTGCCAGCAGGAAAATGGCTATAGCTGCGGTGTCCGAGGTGGAAGCCGCCCGGCTGTGCGGGAACTGGTGAGAAACGAAACCGAATGCTGGGCGGGGGGGGGCGGGAATCGGCGGGGCGCCGGTCCCTGGGGCGCAGGGCAGCGGCTGAACGAGCGAGCAGCGGCTGTTCCCTTGAAACGCTGTGAAAGGCTAGAAAAGGCGAATTAATTGTGAACGCCCTGCCTTTTTGAGGGTGCTGGAGGGTTGGTTTTACCTTGTGAAGTATTTGGGGAGGTTTAGGTTGGACGCGAAGAACAATTTCTTTCCCCGAAAGGGTTGCTCAGCCCTGCCCCAGGCTGCCCAGGGCAGTGGTGGAGTCCCCTTCCCTCGAGGGGTTTCAGAGCCGTGGTGCTGAGGGACGTGGTTCGGTGGTGACCTGGCAGTGCTGGGTTAACGGAGACGAAAGGTCCCTGCCAACCACAGCGATTCCATGATTGTCTTACAGCTTTCTCAACCTTTACTCAAGTTTCTGGCTTAATAGGCCACTGGACAGAAATCAGAACATTCTATACAGAAGTAAAGATCTGATTTTCAGCGAGGTTACACCTCAAGCAGACGATTCCAGGTTATCCTTTAGCAGCTGTGTGGCTCAGAGCTGTAAAAATAGAATCCATAGGCACATCCTGTGGCTGTTGTTTCTCTTTGATAACAGTTCTCTTTCTTTATGAGCCCCAGTGCTGGTTTATTGATCATAGAATAGAATAGAACAGAATAAACCAGGTTGGAAGAGACCTCAAGGATCATCGAGTCCAACCTATCACCCAACACCATTTAATCAACTAAACCATGGCACCAAACACCCCATCCAGTCTCTTCCTAAACACCTCCAGTGATGGTGACTCCACCACCTCCCTGGGCAGCCCATTCCAATGGCCAATCTCTCTTACTATGAAGGACTTCTTCCTACCATCCAGCCTAAACCTTCCCTGGCACAGCTTGAGACTGTGTCCTCTTGTTCTGGTTGCCTGGGAGAAGAGACCAACCCCCACCTGGCTACAACCTCCCTTCAGGTAGTTGTAGAGAGCAAGAAGGTCTCCCCTGAGCCTCCTCTTCTCCAGGCTAAGCAACCCCAGCTCCCTCAGCTTCTCATAGGGCTTGTGCTCCAAACCCCTCTCCAACTTTGTTGCCCTTCTCTGGACACGTTCCAGCAACACATCATCTTACTGATAATGATGCCATCTCAGAAGCTGCATCTTGAACATAAGCAATTAAAGAAATGAACTTTGTTTGCTTTAAATTCAAATTGATCTTGGAATCCAACCAGTTTCTTGCAACATGAGTAGTTCGTTTGGAAGCGGTGAGGATGCGAGTTCAGACCCCGCTGCTGGACTTTGTTGCTTTGCCAGGTTGTTGGCAAGGAAGAAAACTGAACAGCTTGCAGTGTTTTTGGCGACATGGAAGGCACTAAGTGATAGGTTATGAAGTTAATTTTGGTGTTTTGAAGGCTGGTTTCTTGTGGGGTGAGGAATGATGTATCCGTCTAAAAGTGATGCTTCCTGCTTGAGGCAAGAATAAAGGCTGAGCTCCTGGTGTCTCATGTCTTTTGGAACATTTTGTATCTGTAAGCCTTGCATCCTTCTGGAGAGGAAAAGGAGTATCTTAGAAATGAGGTGAGTTAGGGAATGTTGGCTGCAGAGTTACAGGGTTACTGCTGTCATCCTCTGAACAGATCTGGCTTAGGGTGATCTGTTAGTTAATTTTTTGCCCAGCAGAGCTCTGCTCAACCTCTCATGGCCAAGTTATTTTTCAGGAAGAAACCTTTATCTTTGCAGGTGAATTTCTTCACCTGAACCTGGTGATAACTTGGTTGTGCTGAAAGAATTGTGTTTGAGATGAGGAAATAAAACCCACCTTGATTTCAACTTAATGCAGTGTGGAAATGATGGTTTCTCTCTGCTCTATAATATAGAATAGAATAGAATAGACCAGGTTGGAAGAGACCTTCAAGATCATCGCATCCAACCTATCATCCAACATCACCTAATCAACTAACCCATGGCACCAAGCACCCTGTCAAGTCTCCTCCTGAACACCTCCAGTGATGGTGACTCCACCACCTCCCCAGGCAGTCCATTCCAATGGGCAATCAGCCCCAGCTCCCTCAGCCTCTCCTCATAGGGCTTGTGTTCCAAACCCCTCACTAACTTTGTTGCCCTTCTCTGGACTCGTTCCAGCAAGTCAACCTCCTTCCTAAACTGAGGAGCCCAGAACTGGACACAGTACTCGAGGTGTGGCCTAACCAGTGCAGTGTACAGGGGCAGAATGACCTCCCTGCTCCTGCTGGCCACACTGTTCCTGATGCAGGCCAGGATGCCATTGGCCCTCCTGCCTGCCTGGGCACACTGCAGGCTCATGTTTGTCCTACCATCAACCAGCACCCCCAGGTCCCTCTCTGCCTGGCTGCTCTCAGCCACTCTGACCCCAGCCTGTAGCACTGCCTGGGGTTGTTGTGGCCAATGTGCAGAACCTGACACTTGGATGTGTTCAATCTCATGCCGTTGGACTCTGCCCATCTGTCCAGCCTGTCGAGGTCTCTCTGCAAAGCCTCTCTACCCTCTAGCAGATCAACTCCTGTCCCCAGCTTGGTGTCATCAGCAAATTTACTGATGGTGGACTCAATGCCCTCATCCAGATCATCAATAAAGATGTTAAAGAGCATGGGGCCCAGCACTGATCCCTGGGGGACTCCACTACTGACTGGCCGCCAGCTGGATGTGACACCATTCACCACCACTCTCTGGGTTCGGCCATCCAGCCAGTTCCTAACCCAGCTCAGAGTGCTGCTGTGAAGAAACACTGAGGCCTGGCTGGGCTTGGCTCCCTCTGTAGTTGCTCACTTCTTTAAAACCTGAATTGATAGAAAGCTTTCTCAGATTGTTTGGGGTTTGGTTTGTTTGGTTTGCTTTGGATTGGTTGGGGTTTTTTTTTATTGTGATGAAAAACTGTTTGAAATTGTTCTTGATCAGTTTTCTGCACGCTAACCTCTGTGGCTTTCTCACAGCAAAAAGGATATTCCTGCTGCTAACTTCATCATTCACGAAATCCACTGTAGCAGAAACATTGAAGTGTGCAGCTACTGCAGCGAGTCCGTCCCAAAGTCGGAGATGAAGAACCATATTGAGTCTGAGCACGTGCAGGTGAGAAACAAACCTCTCCTCTAAAGCTGCTGACTTGTGGGGCAGTTCATCTGATCAGGTCTGTTTGTTGTAGGTGACCTGCAAGTGTAGGATGAAGATGGAAAGCAGTCTCCTGAAGGATCATGAGGTTGGTGGACTTCATGTTGTTAAGACACTTGGATGATGCTTTGTGGTGTTTCCAAGCGCTGAGGCTGGAGCCTTTCTGTCAGCCAAGACCTGGTTTGCAGCCTGTGATTTATGCATCCTTTTCATTGAACCTTGTTTTATAAATGCAAACCTCTGAGAGGAGGTCATAGAATCAATAAGGTTGGAAAAGACCTCAAAGATCATCAAGTCTAACCTGTCACCCAACACCTCATGACTACTAAACCATGGCACCAAATGCCACGTCCAATCCCCTCTTGAACACCTCCAGGGAGGGTGACTCCACCACCTCCCTGGGCAGCACATTCCAATGGGCAATTACTCTTTCTGTGAAGAACTTTCTCCTCACCTCCAGCCTAAACCTCCCCTGGCACAGCTTGAGACTGTGTCCTTTTGTTCTGGTGCTGGTTGCCTGGGAGAAGAGACCAACCCCCACCTGGCTACAACCTCCCTTCAGGTAGAGAGCAATGAGGTCTCCCCTGAGCCTCCTCTTCTCTAGGAAGAGAACCCCAGCTCCCTCAGCCTCTGCTCACAGGGCTGTGCTCAAGGCCTCTCCCCAGCCTCGTTGCCTTTCTCTGGATATGTTTAAGTGTCTCAATGTCCTTCTTAAACTGAGGGGCCCAGAACTGGACACAGGACTCAAAGTGTGGCCTAACCAGTGCTGAGTACAGGGGCACAATGACTTCCCTGCTTCTGTTGGCTACACTATGTCTGGTGCAGGCCAGGATGCCCTTGGCCTTCTTGGCTACCTGGGCACACTGCTGGCTTATATTCAGCCAGCTGTCAATCAGTACCCCCAGGTCCCTTTCTGCCTGGCTGCTCTCCAACCACTCTGACCCCAGCCTGTAGCCTTAAAGTGGTGCAGTCTGCTCAGACCTTCATATCAAAGGGATCTCTACCCCTGGTGATTTTGGTCCTTGCTGGTGATAAAGATGGAGAATGGTAGGCTAGTTCAAAAGCCCAGGACATGATTAACTTGGCTTTTAAAATTCCTTTAATATTCTGCATTTCTGACTCTGCTGCAGCCATGGTTTGAGCTTTAATAACTCATTATGTCCAAACAGCCTTAAAATAGCTGCTAAAATAAACTAAAATAGGACAGAGTAGGATTTTCTGTGGTTTTGAGTTCAGCTGGCTGCTGTCACAAGCAATTTTGCTCTAAATGTCAATACTTTTCCCTTCCTATGGGCTCATTTAAAGGCAGCTCTTGAGATGCCACCTGAGTCTGCTTATTGCTGAGGGAAGAAGGATTTTCTTTGTAGATGTGTCCAGTTCAGGCCCTTGGAAGTAGTTTATCCTGTGTGCTTGTGTGTAGTGCTTTGAGTTTGTGAAGCAAATGATTATTTGCAGCATCTGCAATTCCAACATCTTTTAATCTGTTTAAACCCTTTTAAAGGGCAATTTACCTGTCATCCAGTGGAGGGTAAAGGACACATGTAAGCAATTCTTGTGGAGTAGTAAGTGAGCTGTAAATCTGTTCCCTAACAGGAGACACACCGACAGGGAAGGCTGAGGGAGGTTCTCAGGTTGTGTTTTTTAGCAATACTCAATGTAATGAATGACTTAGAGCTGCCTTTAATACCTGAAGGGATCCTACAGGAAGCCTGCAGAGGGGCTTTTCATAAGGGTGTCTAGCAATAGGACAAGGGAGAATGGTTTGAGGCTGAGGGAGAGTAGTTTTAGACTGGATCTGAGGAAGAATTTCCTCAGTACAAGGGTGGTGAGACTCTGGAACAGGCTGCCCAGGGAGGCTGTGGATGCCTCCTCCCTCAGGGTGTTCAAGGCCAGGTTGGATGAGACTTTGGGCAGTTGGGTCTAGCTGAGAGGTGTCCCTGCCCCTGGCAGGGAGGTTGGAGTAGATGATCTGTAAGGGTCCCTTCCAACCTAAGCCATTCTATGAAATGTGTTTCTCACTGTCTCTAAAAGCCAACTTCAGAAAGCACTGTGAGGCTGCTGCCCAAGTGTTGGAGACTCAAATGTGCTGAGTGGTTGGAGCGCTTCAGCTGGTGTCTGTGACTCCCCAGGTTATACAACAGGTTGTTCTTGCATTTCTCAGGTAGTATCTCATTCCAGGCTACTCTATAGTCCAGCTTTCATCTGGCTACAGAAACAATAGACTGCTCAGCTCTGAAGCAAGCTGAGAAGCTCCCTCAGTCTCCCATATGTGACAGATAATCCTTTTTCCTTCCCAGGCGTCGGCGTGCCCTCTGCGTCCTGCCCTCTGCCAGTTCTGCGACATTCCCCTCGCCTTCAACAAGCTCCAGGACCATGAGGTGTACTGTGGGGCTCGGACTGAGAGGTGTGGTGGCTGTGGTCAGAATGTCATGGTGAAAGACCTGAAAGAGCATCCTCCAGTCTGTGGGCAAGAAGTGAAAAAAGGAAGAGGAAGGAGAACGGTGCCGTGCTCCGAGGGGGAGGATGGAGACTTGCTCCCTCTTCGAGACCTGAGAACCCGCCTGAGATCAGGTAACTGTGTTGGTTCCTGGTGGGGAGTGCCTGTGGTGCTAGAAAAGCATTTCTGTAATGTTATTTAGCATCACTGTTATAGAAAGCATTTACAGAACCTGTGCAGGAGACAAAACCTTTAAGGACATGAGCAGAAGAAATGTTTCAGCAGTACAAAGAAATCAAAGGCAAGGTGAAGTGTAGAGGAGAGCAATCCCTGGCTTCTGATTTGACATTTGGTTTAGCCATTGCCTTGTGTAAAAACACTGAACAGTGAAAGCTCCAGAGGTGCTGTGAGTGGGACTGTTTTACCCTGGGACAGGGCTGCTGAGCTGTAAGCCAGCTAAAGAGGACTGCTGGGGTACCTGGTGTGGAAGCCCAGTCCCCTGCCTCTTCTGTCTTAATGGATCTGGCTTGAAAGTGAAACAGTTGTTTGCTCACTGCAGATTCTGTCCATTCTTGTTCAGCAGCTGCACTCCTTCTTGCTTCAGTAAAGCAGGAGGGTAGGTAAGGTCTGGATGTGGGCTCACATGAGTGGTGCTGTGCCTTTCTGCAGTAACATCCTGTTTGGATATAGCTGAAAGCCTCTGGTCCCTTACCTGCAGGTACAGGGGGGTCACATCACACATCAGACAAAGCCTTTCCATGAACCTTTCCTTTCTGCTTTATCCTCAGGACCACTCAGAGCATTTAACTGTGCAGAACACTGCATTACAGCCTTTGCTGTGGAAGGCTGCCCAGCTCATAGAAATAACTTCTTGGCTTAGTTAACGAAGCTGAATGATCTGGAGAGATGGAACTTGTAGGTCCCTCACACCAGCTTCCAAGGCCTGTTCACAAGCAGTGTTTTCATACTTGTGCAGGCTGTGTTTAGAATTCTCCTGTAATCAGTGCTGTCCTCAAATGCCATTCAGAGGAATTTGTTTTCCCATCAATATACACTGATAAAAAACCCCAAAGCTCAATTGTCTCAGCCTGGTCAAAGGGCTGTGAGACCGCAGTGGATTAATGTGACCTTGTTCACAGTGTAGGTCACAGAAGGTTCCTCAGTGACAGAAGGTTCCTCCAGCTTTTGGAGTAAAAGCAATCCCTTTCTTTGCTGGTTGCAAACAACCCTAGGAGGAGTTTCCTTTCACCCTCCTGAATTTGCTGCAGGTGTCCTTCCAGGCTTTGAAACACTCAACTCCGTGAGCATCCCATATGTGGCCATTTGAAACCCTCACGGTTGAGCTCATGTCCAGAAGGGAATTGCTTGTTGCAGGGTTTAATGTTCTCTCAAATTGATGATATTTGTCTTTTGAAGAGGATTATCTGGACCAGTTGGAGAGCAATCAAACCACTCATTCTTCACTTTATGACGAGTGGAATGCAGATTTAGACTACGTGTTGGCTCTTAGCCTCCAAAATGAGAATAATCCTCCCAATAATACTGCAGATGAATTTCCCAGTGACTTCTGGGAAAGCTACTACACCAAAGAGTCCCTGCCATCTGCCTGTCTTCATGAAAGAGACAAGGCAAATATCTTCTCCTGTGACTCTTTGGCATCTCTTAGCACATCAAACTGCACGAAAAGTAAGTATAAACACTGCCGTGCTGTGGGGGAGGAGGGTTTCCCCTTAAGGCTTAGGGGAGGGAGAGGAGTCTTGGCTTGGAAATGTCAGAGATTATCTAGATAGATCTTAAAATGTCAAAATGAGTCTCACTGAGGCTCCCCCTAAATCATGGGTAGATAATTAACACACAGGGGACTTGACTCTCTGTGAGCACCATTCCTCCTTCCTTCCATATTATCTCCTGCTCCCTCAAAATGTAGCAGCAATATTAGTGTTCAAAAGGGTTTCTTTCAGAGAGAGATTAAAGCAAGGCAGTGAGGGATGAGGACATCTAAGCTGTGGTGAAGCTCTGACCTTGATACGTGGTGAGAGCTTCATAACAACTGAGGAGGTGACAACCTTCCTGTTGAAGTAAACACGATAGGAGAGGACGATGTGGGGGAGCCCCAAAGTGCCAGCTGAGTTTGGAAGGAAGGAATGCTGCTAAAGGGTTCTTGGAGGCAGCAAGAGGCTGTTTCACCAGAGCATTCCATGTAGCTTTGACCCCAGAACCTTGTTCTCGCTGTGGGGTGATGTGAAATTCAGCAGTCAGGACTAGAGGAGCTCTTTCCTCAGCATTTGCTCCAGTGCTGAGGCACAGAACGGGAGGCTGTGGCTTAGGGGTTTTGAAGCTAAGTTGATCCAACTGTGTCACATTGCCCTATGGTGGAGGAGATAACTGTGCCTTACTCTGCAGGGGATGAGATCATCATGCTGCCATGTGAGTTCTGTGAGGAGCTCTACCCTGCAGAAGACCTGATTCTTCACCAGGTTTGGTAGTTTCTCTTTTTGTATCAGAGGGTTTTGCCCTGAAGGCTTTTTTTCCTGTCACCACAAGTGAAAAAAGGTTCAGCCTCCACTCAGTGACACCATGGGAGCTCTGGTGGTTTGGGCTTTGTGAAGTCTGGTTTGTCAAGTCCCTCTGTGCTGACTTTTCCTTCTTGCTTGTGTAACAGACAGGTTGTAACCCCGCAAGTGCCTTTGCCTCCTTCAGTAAGCGAAGTTCTTCTCCAAATCTACGAGAATACAATGGTCTGCGTGCTCCTGGGTCCAAAAGCTGCAGGGCTCTCTTTTCACCCCAGAGCCAGGCTGTCTGGGAAGCAGAAAACACGATTCCATGTGAGTTTTGTGGTATCCAGCTAGAAGAGGAGACACTCTTCCATCATCAGGTACTAGACACAGCTCAGTCTGTCCTACCATGTCTGGTTGAACGTTCAAGAACTATGCCAAGTCCTGTGGCTTCTTGCTGTGGCACATTTCAGGTATCCAAGTAGTTGTCCCCTGTCTCAGATCTTCCTAAAGGTCTGAGGGTGGTGAGACACTGGAACAGGTTGCCCAGGGAGGTGGTAGAAGCCCCATCCCTGGAGATAGAATAGAATAAACCAGGTAGGAAGAGACCTTCAAGATCATCGTGTCCAACCTATCATCCAACACCACCTAATCAACTAACCCATGGCACCAAGCACCCCATCAAGTCTCCTCCTGAACACCTCCAGTGATTTTTAAGGCCAGGCTTGATGGGGCTCTGGGCAACTTGATCTAGTGTGAGGTGTCCCTGCCCATGGCAGGGGGATTGGAACTAGATGATCCTTGAGGTCCCTTCCAACCCTGACAATTCTCTGATTGTCTTGGGTCCCACCTGGCTGTGCTGAGGCTCCTGGTGAAAAATAACAATTGATCTGAAAGCTCTTGTAACAAAAACTGAACAAAAGGCCCAGAAATTGCTCAACAGGAATGTCTGACTCTGTCAAAGTTGTGTTGAAACCAGGATTTATGAATCACAGCTGAAGAGGGAGAGGAGCACAAGTGTGTGACCTGGTTTAGGTAAGAGAGGAGGTAGTACAGAGCAGGTGGTGAGGAACATCTCAGAGGTTAGATGTAAAGAGGGAGGGAGAAGGTGAGAGTGTAAGTAGGTTGGAAGCTTGGCCTGAGAGGGAAGTGGTGGGTTTGAGAAGTGATGGGTGCTGCAGAGCACAGAGCAGGGTGTTCCTGTTCTGTATGCTGCTGTCTGGTACTTCCAGTATGGAAAGCCCACCAACTCCTGCTGGAGCTGTTGCTGCTTCAGGACCACTGGCAGATACCAGCTAGAACAATTGGTGCTGTAGTGCTTCTCTAGACCCAGTGAGCAGCTCTGGGAAGAGGCACTCCTGGAATTTCCTGCTCTTGCAGATGCCTTATGGAAATGATGAGCTTCCTCAGCTTCTGTCTTTCACTAACAACCTGGTGAAGCTGTGGCTGGCTGGTTTGTTTTTCTGGGCTTTTCCTCTCCTGGGTGTTGGCAAAATCAGTGTTGGTAGAAGTGAGATCTGACACAATTTCATAGCTTAGCCCTTGCTAATGAGTCATGCTTGACACGAAGGAGGAGTCCCATCACTTCCTATCACAGCTGGCTGTTGCAAGACTTCCTTTTCCTCACCCTATAACTATTTAGGAAATGCAGAGGCTGCTTTAGCTGGCAGCTGCTGGTGAAGTTTCTGTACAATAATCAGAACTAGCTGAGCAATAGTTGGATTGCAAACCAGGAGCAGGAGAGCCTGTGGTACCACAGTTCCATGTGGCATTCCTGGTATCTAACAGAGGTAACCAATGTTTGCCTTCCCAGGTCTTATTCTTACTTTCTGCCTTCTTGTCTTGTTGCTCCTTGGTGTGATGTAATTAACCTGCAGAAAACCATGACTTGACAACCAAGAGAGCAAGCAGAGGCACTTCTGTGGGCAGCACAACTTGAAAATAACTTGGAACTTGATGTCTGCCCTTGGATTTGTTCTGTATGGTGGCACTGATAGTAGGTTGATAGGGAGAACTCGAGTAGGACTGCAGTGGCATTGCTTCAAAGGTGCTTTTGACTGGCATGGCAGGGTGAGCTGCAGCCCTGGGAGGAAGGAGGCTGACAGGGCAGCTCTGGTTGTGCTGGCTGGTGGTGTCTGGGGTGGTTCTGCAGGACCAGCTCCTGCTGCAGTTCCTTTCTCACTCGGGCTCTGTGCTAGCTGGTGGCTGTTCCTGAGCTGTGTGTGAGAAGATGTGGGCGCCAGGCAGCAGTCTCTGCCTCCTCCTCAGAGCACTTCCCTGCTAACCCAGATCTCTGAGGGGCGATGCTCAGCAGGGTTTGCACAGGACTGAGTCTGCAGGAGCTGCCATTTACATCTCTACCCTGTGTTTTGCTTTAGCACCACTGTGCCCTGCGCCTGGCCAATCCCACTGCAGGCTTCAAACCTCAGCAGCTGCGGCCTCCTCACCACAGCAACCCAGGGAGAAGAGACTCTCCAGAGCTGGCTCGGAGACGAGTCAGGCACCAAGGTGGGGGACACATGCTCTGCTCCTTGATGTTTGCAGGAACTGAGTGTTCCAAGCTCAGTAGATGCTGTTACCCTTTTCTCTTGCCAATGTTTAACCATCTTTGGTACTCCACCCTCGGTCTGGTTTTACCCAAGGAAGATGAAATCACTCACTGGGTGAGATCTTGGTTCTGAAGCCAGGTGCTGCTGGAATGAAGGGAGGTCTGCTTTGGTACCTGAATGGTCTCTCTCATGCTGCATTTAGTTTCCTGTTCAACCCTGTGTTCTCCTCCTTTCAGGGGATGTCTCTCCTTGGTGTGCAGAAGACTTTGGGCAGCAGAGGCTCAGCTGTCCTGCACGAGGGACCAAGTTGCTGAATGCTACAGCCAACACCAGGACGGCTCCACTGTCTTCAGCCAGAGCCAGTGATGCTCCCAACCTCAGAGGGAAGCCCAGGAAGGCATCTGGCAATGAGGGGAGGCTGAAGAGCAGAGGTGCAGGTGGCTCTGCAGGTGGGACAATGCTGCGTGAGAGACCTGCTCAGAACTCTCCTTCTGAAGCCTTCACACCCAGCTTCTCGAGAGCACCTCCATCCCAACCAAGGTAACACCTTTGCCTTCCATCTCAGGGAGCCATGCTGGGCCTGCCCTAAGGATAAGGGATCAGTGGCAGCATTGGAGCACTGTTTGCTGTGCTGAAAACAGGGCACAGCCTTAGGCCTGGGATGTTCTGGTCTTCTGAAGGCAGCAACCCAACAGTGACACATCCATTCCAGTCCTCTGCCTCATTTCCTTAGGGGGCAAGGCTGGATCCTCTCCTTTTCACCAGTGGCTGAAAGGGTTTCATTCACTTTCATCTGGCTGCTGCTTACCCAAGTTTCAAGCAGCAAACTTGGGCTTTTAGATCAACAAAGTGGTGCCAGGCAGAAGATGCAGGAGAACCTTTGTTACCTGTCCGCTGCAGCACTCACTTTGCTTTGTCATAGAATCAGTAAGGTTGGAAGAGACCTCAAAGCTCATCAAGTCCAACCTGTCACCCAACACCTCATGACTACTAAACCATGGCACCAAGTGCCACATCCAATCCCCTCTTGAATACCTCCAGGAATGGTGACTCCACCACCTCCCTGGGCAGCACATTCCAACAGCTAACAACTCTCTCTGGGAAGAACTTTCTCCTCACCCCCAGCCTAAACTTCCCCTGGTGCAGCTTGAGACTGTGTCCTCTTGTTCTGGTGCTGCTTGCCTGGGAGAAGAGACCAACCCCCACCTGGCTACAACCTCCCTTCAGGGAGTTGCAGAGAGCAATAAGGTCTCCCCTGAGCCGCCTCTTCTCCAGACTAAACAATCCCAGCTCCCTCAGCCTCTCCTCACAGGGCTGTGCTCAAGGCCTCTCCCCAGCTTTGTTGCCCTTCTCTGGACACCTTCAAGTGTCTCAATGTCCTTCTTAAACTGAGGGACCCAGAACTGGACACAGGACTCAGGCTCTGGTTCTTCTGCTACAAAAATAACTCTGCCAGGGTTCAGGAGAAGCACAAAGAGCTGTTTCCTGCCAAAGTCTCCCTGGTGTGAGGGGCCCATCAGCAGGGAAAGCAGTGAAAAGGGTAGGCTTCCTCTGACAATATCCCTGTCCTCCTTCTCCAGCACCAGCAGTGGAGGAGGAAGGAGCCTCCGGGTGGCAGAGGGTGCCAACGGCTTCAGGCGCAGAGGCTCACAGGTGAGGCAGCTGCTGGAGAGGACAGAGATGGGTGTGGGTTGGACTCCCCTGTCACAGAGCTCCTCAGGAGGCAGCTCTCTGCTCTCCTAGTGCACAAATGTTTTCATGTGCTGAGGGTTCAGGTGCTGTGGCTCATGCTGAGGGAACCTGGCTGTCACCCCTTGTGATGGTTTCACCAGGCCCATGAGCTTCTTTCCCTGCCCTTTTTACCTCAGTGAGGTTTTATCAGTTGCTTCTTATCAAGCACTCCTGGAAAACACCATTTGTATTTTCCCTTCAGGCAAAAGCCCAGAGCCCAGCATCTGGCCACCCAGAGAAGTGATGCAGCACTCCTGAAGGACAAGGTCAGCCCTCCACCTGACAACTCTGCACCACCCTCTTTTGTCTGAGGGCAGGCCCAAGCCCCCCTGTGCTGTCACACACACCACCTGGGGATTTAGGTTTCTACAGGCAGTGATCATTTTCTATCTTTCTCTCTATTTTTAATTGGGGAGGGTACCTTACAGCTTTGATGTCTGTGATGGCAGCACCCCGAGACACCAAACACCCCTCTGCCTGGGCACCCACCTGGGTTGTTTCTGTGTTGTCTCTTTGTGACACCCAGTGAAAGAGTTTGTGACCTACTGGGCTTCAAGCTGGTGTCCTGCTGCTCTTTGGCAAGTTCCTTGTTCTCAAGACACCACCAGCAGCGAGCTGTCAGCCAGGAAGAGGCCAGAAGTGGTGGGTCCTTAGAAAGATGGGCTCCTTGGCTGGCACATGCTGGAGAACACCCAGGGGAGGCCGCTCTGGGCAGTTCCTTGGGTGTACTGGAGAGGGCCAGGATGTGGAAAGGGGGATTGTTGCTGTCAGTGATGAGCTCTGAGCCCAGGACTGGCCTCTCAGATGTTTTTTAATGCTGTGTTAGTCCCTGCTTTTTAAAATCCTTGTAATAAAGTTTTATCTCATGATGTCCCAGAACATGGTGAAGAGGTGATCTGTGGTGTGGGACCACAAACACCATCTGATGGTGGCCAGTTCAGAGTCACAGGCACGGGGCTTCACTAACCTGTGTTCCACCACTGCAGACTCACAGAAGTGTAGGGGTTGGAAAGGACCCCTGGAGATCATCAAATCCAACCCCCCTGCCAAGACATGGTCACCTAGAGCAGGTCACATAGGAACACATCCAGGTGGGTTTTGAGTGTCTCCAGGGATGGTTGCTGTGGCACTGCTCTTGTGGGACTTTGAAACAGAAGCCCTGGAGCAGGCAGGTCCTAGGCATCAGCCTAACTTATGAGGTACAGCAGATGGCAGTAGGCCTAATTAGCCCCTCCCCTGCCTGGGGCCCAGTCTCTGCTGCCAGCCCTGTCCCACCACCTGCAGACGCAGGAGGGCTGAAGGGATCTGGTTTCTAAACTGAAGACATTTTGTGGAGCCTTCCACCAAACATCAGTGTGATTTGTGCAGCAAAAGCAGAGCAAAGGTGTTTAAAAACAGGTGGCAGCAGCTGGTGCTGGCACCTCTGAGAACCCAGCTCTGGGAAGCTGAGGGATCTAAAGTGGCTGCTGTGGGGGGGTGGAGTGTAAAAGGATGCTTAGTTCAGAGCGCCTCTGTGGCTCACCTGGTGCCATTCCACAGGCAGGGGAAATGCTGCTTCCTCCAGGGGGAGAAATGGCAGTGACCCTCCTGCTGCCTTCCTTTGGTACAAAAGATTTGACATCTTCTGGGTAAACACAGATGGGAATCAAAGAGTTGGTTAGGTTGGAAAAGCCCTCTAGGATCAGCTGAGTCCAACCATCAACCCCTCACCACCACTGGTCATCAAATCATGCCCAAAGTGCCATGGCCAAACCTTTCTTGAACAGCTCCAGGGATGGGGACTCCACCACCTCCCTGGGCAACCTGTTCCCACTCTTGAAGCAGACATTTTTCCTCATCTTCAGCCTAAACCTCTCCTGCACAGCTTCAGGCTATTTCCTCTTGCTCTATCACCTGATAGGAAGGAGAAGAGACCAACTGGCACCTGGCTCTAACCTCCTTTCAGGGAGTTGCAGAGCACCTGGTGCTCTCCCCTCAGCCTTCTTTCCTCCAGCCTAAACAACCCCAGCTCCTTCAGCTGCTCCTCACCAGCCCTGCTCTCCAGACCCTTCACCAGCTTCATTGCCCTTCTCTGGAGCTGCTCTAGCCTCTCACTGAAGGCAGGATTTCACAGTATAACTAAGGTTGGAAAGGACCTCGAGGATCATCGAGTCCAACCTATCAACACAGACCCCATGACTAGACCATGGCACCAAGTGCCACATCCACTCCCCTCTTGAACACCTCCAGGGACGGTGACTCCACCACCTCCCTGGGCAGCCCGTTCCCATGACGAATGACTCTCTGTAAAGAACTTTCTCCTCACCTCAAGTCTAAACCTCCCCTGGCGCAGCTTGAGACTGTGATTTGACAGCAGGACCCCTGCTGCTCCGCTTCCAGCAGGTCTAATCCCCTACACAGCTGCAGCTCCACCAGCTGAGGCTTTCTTCCATCACTTGCAGCCCCCCAATAAGGACAGGAAACGGCTGGAGGGTGTTGAGAATCTGCTTTATGCAGGTGTACACTCCATGGCCAAGAGCACTTAACAGGTTAATGCTGTGTACGGACCCGAGATGGACACAGACCGCGCTAGAACGAACACCCAGCTCCAGAGTTTGGCTGTTGTTTAGTTTATAACTTTACATTCTGAATTGAATATATATTAAAAAATAATCATAATCATCATCATCATCATCATAGTCATCACAAACCAATCTTTTGCTTCGACAAACAAGCCTATTACAGACAATGTCAAGTCTCAGTTTTAAAGCACGAGGAAGTAATGATGATTAGAAAAAGCTTTAAGTAAAAGGCCATTTGAGAGCTGCAGGCCCCAACTGCTGCAGCCCTTCCTCCCTTCCCAAGAAAGGAAAAACAAAACAAGGAAAGGGGGGGGAAAAAAAAGCCCCACCCTACCACCACCACCACTACTTGGTTCTCTTGCAGGGCTCATACTGTGCTTCAGAAAAACCCCCAGAGGTGATGAAGGTTCTTGAGGGGTGTGACGTTTTCCCTCCTCCTGTCTCAGAAGCTTCGTTGTATTGTTTTACACAGCGAGGTGTAAAAGAAAAACACAGCCTTGACTAAAAGTTTGTTATCTGTACTCATAAATAATTCAGTGTAATAAATAGGTATCAAGTAACTTCACAGCACGCTCTTCGGGGCCCACAGCTGGACAGGTTCCCCTCCAAGGTGCTCTCTGGAAGGAGCAGACAGACAGTAGCAGCAGTTTCTGACGGCGTGGCAGCGTTGGCATACTGAGCTCTCCAAGCCCTGCGGGCGGCCCCTTTCCCCCAGCACAAACCCAAAGCCCCGGCCCCTGGCTGGCAAGAGGCCCCCACACGTGGGGCTGTCACCCACAGCAGCTCTGCGCCCAGGTCCTGCTGAGGCTCTTCACACTTGCCTGTGGCACAGGCCTGGGAGCCTGCATCCCGGTGGAACTAAATGGCTGCAAGCTGCCTGGTTTTTCCCTCACTCCTTGTAAACTCCAGGTGTGCTGGGGCTAGCTCTGAGTGATGTCTCAGCTACATAGATGCTTCTACCAGGAAATGGACAAGAGTAAATATTCTTCCTAGGTGTACCTGCTCCTCTGGACGGGCACTATGGAAAGGGAGGGGGCCACAGCTTTGCTATGGACAAGGTTTGGAGACTCTGTATGCCAACAACTACCCCTACGACTGTTTCACAGGCAGCTCCCCATTCGCTCACAGAAGAACAAGGACACACACACTGCTCGAGGCTCTGCTCTCTGCTCACACGTTCTCTCCCGAGCACCACGCACTCCCCCTTCCCCCTATTCACAATAATGTACAATAAATACAGCTTGCCAGTGCCCACCACCATGGACAAGCCCAAGGAGTGGGTGCTGTCTGCTAGAGATACACAACACCGACCTCTGTGGACAGCCACACCCCCCTCACCAGAGCCCCCTCCTGTGCTGGGCAGAGTAGGGGGCAACCAGCACCGAGGTGCAGCTGAGCACTGGCACTTAACTCACACTGAGTCCCGAGCCCATTGGTGCAGCAGCAGCCACCTCAGTCCCATCTCTTCTCTTCTCCAGCACCTGGGTCCTCCTCCCTGGTGCCAGGGTGTGAGCCACGAACAAAGCGCCACCGCGGCTCTTCAAGACGCCCGGCGCTGGGCACAGCTTGTAGACAAGTCAAGGAAGATGCAGGTGTTGATGTGGTGTTTTGAAACCACCCCAGGGTGGACTCCACAAGAGTTAAACCTGGAGCATTGCTCGCTCCCTGTAGTCCACCTTTCTCGCTCCACCTCAAACAGAAGTGTTGCCTTCCAAACGTGTAACTTTGTGCCTTCCCTCCACCTCAGCCACCTCTGGGCTGCCACCTTCCCAGAGTAATTTGCTCTTAGATCAAAAGACCATTTTTGAGTACAAAAATGAGTTCCCAGTGTTGAAGCTCACCCTGGTTCCTCTGGAAGCTTCCTGGGAAATGGGCTAAGGTCAGGGTTTAAAGCTTGCACGGTGGTATCGGACACCATAGAGAGAGGAGCCGTTGGGTTTCTGCTAGTGCTTTAATGACAGCAAGTGGTGGTACCGCTCAAAGCGGACATTCAAGAACATCCAGGGCAAGAACCCAGCTCAATTAAGGCCCTTCCACTGTTCTTTCAAGGATGGATCTTCCCAATCACAAGTGCCTGGCTGAAAACCCCCAGTCAGCCGTGGCTACTACCCACATGTGCTTGCTTTGAGCCACGAGACAAGGGTGGGAAGGTGAAGGTGCAGCCTGGCAGCGCATTTCCTGCTCCAGAACTCAAGCGAGGGTGAGAAGTTCTGCACGAGCCGTGACAGCTGGGGGGCTGCGTGCCTCTCCTGCAATAACTCCCTCCCCAGGCCCCATGGACTGCATCCTCTCCTTTTTTTCCCTTTTGTACTCAAAAATGTGTCAGGGGAGAGCGCCCCAGCAGCCTCCCCAGCTCCCAGCACCCTCCCTCTGGCAGCGTTTGCCTCGGGTAAACCTCCTCCTAAATTACAAAATTAGAAATGTGCATGTTGAAAGGTCCTTCAAAATTAAATCAGACACAAACTGGTCTTTACTAAACTATCCTACAAATATTCCACAAACAAGGCAGCAAAAAGAACCAGTCCACCACGAAGTCTACGAATACAAAATGTTGAGTCTTCCAGGAATCATTTGTAACGGGGGGAACGGAAAGGTCAAGAGAATAAATTAACCTCCGGCTGGTCACACAGTGCTACAGGAGGCGTCTGCAGGGGAGTCGAAGGGCTTCCAGCGTCAGCAGAGTCACAGAATGCTCCAGAAGGTCACCTCGAGGCGTTCCCCAGGCTCCCCCCTCAGCCGCTGAGTGGGTCCTCCCGGTAGTGGATGGCGTACCGGAGCTTCTCCAGCATGATGTCCAGCGAGGAGTACTGCGGCAGCTTGATCATGAACATGCAGGTTTCCACGCGGATGTACCGCGAGTCGGGAGAGCCTGCGGGGGAGGAAGCGCCACAAGGGGTTGGAGCGTGCCAGGTGCTCTTCACCTCCTTCTCCAAAAGCATCCTGCCCCCAAACCTAAGACTAAGGAGCATGGAAATGGATTTCCTGCCTCTTGGGTGTTGCCTGAACCTCAAAGGCTGCTGGGCTGCTCCACCAGTCCTCAGCTGGGTACTCATCTGATAGTCCAACCCTTTCACAAGCTCATGAGGCCAGAGTTACACAAAATCTCTTATTGCTCTAGAGATAAAGGTCTGAACTAGTTAAAGCTTACCAGTGTTTCTTGTCATGGTTTAAAACCATGGTTTACACTCGAGGTGAGGAGGAAGCTCTTCACCGAGCGAGTCATTCGCCATTGGAATGTGCTGCCCAGGGAGGTGGTGGAGTCACCGTCCCTGGAGGCGTTCAAGAGGAGACTGGATGTGGCACTTGGTGCCATGGTCTAGTCATGGGGTCTGTGTTGATAGGTTGGACTCGATGATCCTCGAGGTCCTTTCCAACCTTAGTTATACTGTGAAAACCAAACTCTCTCTCTTCTTCAAGAGTTTAACATAGCTTAAACCAAACTGTCTCCCTTCCAGCAGTGCCCTGTGACAGGACAAGGGGCAAAGGGCACAAACTGGAACCTGGAACCCAGGAGGTTCTACCTGAACCAGAGAGGAAACTTGTTTGGTGTGAGGGTGCTGGAGCCCTGGAGCAGGCTGCCTAGAGAGGTTATGGAGTCTCTTTCTCTGGAGAGAGTCCAAACCCACCCAGACATTGTGACCCTGGGCAAGCAGCTGCGGGTCACCCAGCTTTAGCAGGGGATTTGGACTGGATGATCCCCAGAGGTCCTTTCCAACCCTGACCATGCTAGGATTCTGGCATTTTTATTTGCAGCCATGCTGACCTGCCTCTCTGCTGCCATGCTCTGTGCACTGCACACAGTGGCACTGGGAGGCAGAGCCAGGCCAGGAGCGGAGCTGAACACACCTGTGGTGCCGTCAGGGGGCGCGATCTTCATGGGGTAGGGCGGGACGTGTGCGGTGTCAGGGCCGCCGTCCTTGCAGGGGCAGGTGAAGGGGATCCTCTCCTGGTTGCAGGCAAACTTGATGAACTTGCAGAGCTCCTCCTGGGTGAACATCTCCAGCGCACTCCAGAAGAACTCAATGTGTTGATCAGTCTCCATCAGCCCCACCTGGTACATGGTGTGTGCCTAGGAGACAAGACAGACAGATGGCCCCTGCTGCTCTGCTCCCTGCCTGCATCTCCCCACTGACACTTGAAGAGGACAGCAGGGCAGGGTAACCACACCGCTCTCCAAAGTCTTCCTGCCTTGTCCAAGTATCCCAGCCATGGCAGAGTGCCCATACAGGTAGGTTTGAATCTTTGGAGCCCAGCAGCTTCTCCAGCAGCCCTGTCTGAGTGTCTGCCCTGCAGTGCAGCTGCTTTTTAGACACTGCTTTTGTGTGTGACTGCAGCACCAGGGCAGTTCAGCATCGCTGCTGGTTAAGAGAAACAAACCAACACCCATGGCTGAGCATGTTCTGAATGCATTTAGGACCAGAAGATGCCTGTTCCAGACTCATTTTAGATATTCAGAAGCCATTTGCAATTCAAAATACTCAGCTCAAGTGGCAAATGGTGAACAGAGCTCAAGAAAATGGAGAGAGATTTATAATGTGACATTAATGAGCAAATTCATTGCTGCTCTCTGAAACAAGCCCCACTCCTCTCACTGCCTGAATCTCAAAAACCTTCCCTGGGGCAAAGGAGGCTGTCCAAACATGGGCCAGTGGTCCACAAGGACCATCCTGGCTGTACCACGGCAGAAGGTTCTCCCCTAACACCTCCCACACACGGGAGGATCCTCTCCTCCACGTGTCAGACAGGTGACTTTTGCCAAAGCAGCCACACTGCTTCCCACCTTGAGAAACTCCAGGTTGATGTAGGGAAGCCCACAGGTCCTGAGCTCCATCTCCAGAGGGGTGAGCGTGGTGAGGAGCTGCAGGGGGATGATGGAGCCCAGCCCAGCACGCACGGCGGTCATGCACTCTGGGGTCTGCAGCTCTCGCATCCGCAGGCTGCGGATGGCTGTGGCGTACACGTCCTTGTTCTCCCACCTGCAGGGGCAGGGAGTCAGCATGAGAGGGGAGCAGGCAGAAGCCCTCCTGCCCCACCCCAGGAGGGTCTGATGGGGACATTCCAGGTTGGAACATTCAAGAGTGAGCATTAAGCTATTTGCATTACAACTCTGAGGCCTGGAGCAGCCTGCTCTAGTGGAAGGTGTCCCTGCGCCTGGCAGAGGCGTTGGAACTAGGTCATTTTCAAGATCCCTTCCAGCCCAAACCATCCTGTGATTCTATGATGCTTCCCAATTATAATTCCACTTCCCTCAACTTCCTCCTCCTCCTCTTCCCTCACACATGCCCGATTCTCACAGCTGTGGGTGTTCAGTGAATCCATCAAACAGTTGATGAGCACTGCTCCTCAGCTGTCCATCTCTGCAGAACAAGCAGCAGTGCTGGAGATTCCCTGCTCCTGTCAGCACATGTAAAGCTTTCCCAGATTGTTCCAGCCTTCAGCTGCTTTCAGAAATTAGAATCATGGAATTACTTCGGGTTGAAAAGACCTCTAAGATCTTGAGGCCAACCATCAAGAGCATCTCTGGACAGCCTGCTGCTTGGAAAATTACCCCAGAGATGTTTCTTTTCCATGTAAGGTAGCACAACATCCTGCCCAGGCTGTTACTTACCCCACTGGGATGTGCCTGCCTCTGGGACAGAGCTCCACCTCCTCTCCTGTCATGGTCAGGTAAGTGAACTTGCAGCATGGTTTGTTGGGGCAGTCAGGGCTCTCTGTTGCCAGATGCTGAGAAGCAATTTCTGCACACAGGGCTTCCAGTTCTGTCTCATCATTGATCTGTCACAAAAGGCAAGAGCAGCATGTGAAGCCCAGCAGGTTGCACTGTGACTCACTTACGGTATCACCACAGCGCACAAAGCCCACTCATCCCATCATCTGGAGACACCACAGGCAGCCCAAGCCAGTGATTGCTCTGGTGGGTTATTTTCTGCTTTGGCACTGCCAGGCTCCAGGAAACATTTCAGAAGCTTTGATCCCACAGTGCCCAGCAGCAGAGGAGAACAAGCAGCTTTTCCCAGCTGTCAGCACATAAAATCCTGCACTCAAGATGAGTCACAGAATGCATTGGGTTGGAAGGGACCCTCAAAGGACTTCTTGTCCAACCTCCCTGCAATCAGCAGGGACATCTCCAACTAGAGCAGGCTGCCCAGGGCCCCATTAAGTTTGACCTTGAATGTCTCCAGGCATGAGGCCTCAATCACATCTCTGGGCAGCCTGTTCCAGTATTTCACTACCCTCATTGTGAAGAGCTTCCTCATAATATCCAACCTAAATCCACCCTGCTCTAGTTTCAAACCATTGCCCCTCATCCTATCATCTGAACAGTCCCCTCCCAGTCTTCCTGTAAGTCTCCCTCAGATATTGAAATGCAGCTTTAAGGTCTCCCCAGAGAAGCACACTCTTTCATCCTGTCTTTGCAGGAGAGGTGCTCCAGCCCTCTGATCATCCCTGTGGCCCTGAGTGAGTTCAAAACACTTCACATCCTTGCTCACACAAAAAACATCTGCTAGCCATGAGGCCAACCACCACCACTTAGTGCAGGCAGTAAAGTTAACTGCTGCTGGAAGGTGTTTGTGGGGGAATCAGTGGAAAAGAAAAACCAGGAGGGGAGAGGGATAAAAAACCCAACCCAACCCAAACCCCCCAAAGCTACTCACATTTTCAAACTTTTTGACGTAGTTGTAGGTGAGGATGTCAGCCTCCTGCAGATCCACATCAGGATCCAGGGGCTCTCCTACCAGGGTCTTCCAGAAGGAGGGGAGGAGGTCAAGTGGCAGAGGAACGTCTGCTCGAATGGCAATACCCAAGAGCTGCCCAAAGAAATGGAAGAGCTGCTCCTCGGCGTAGGTTATAGGGCTGGGGGTCAGGATGTACTTCCCCTGGAGGAAACAACAGCAGGGCTGAGCACAAAGCAGCATTTAACATGGGTGTGGTGCAAACACTGCAGCCCCACAAGCTCACAGGCTTGTAGAAATCCTGATCTCAATGTGCTAAATACCCTCTACCTGGCTACAAAAGGATTTGCTCAAGCATGGCAGGGAGCCTGCATGTGCTACCCAGTGGTATCACATCACTTAATCACAGACTGGCTTGGGTTGCAAGGGACCTCAGAGACCATCTCGAGCCAGCAGCCCCCTGGGGGGCTGTTATCTGGGGCATGTCTCTATTGCTAAGTGAATGTGTTCAGCTCCTGGTCAAAAATATGCATTCAGAGAGAGAAAAACAACCTGGGTTCTTGACACCACACCTTGTTTTTATTGACTGCAGAGCTTGGGCACAGCAGGAGGAGGGAGAGCGAGGAGCTCTGCAACTCCTTGCAGACTTGCCAAAGGAAGTGACGGAAAGATCCACCTGGAAGAGAGAGGAGCAAAAGAATGAAGTGTCCTCTGTGGCTAGTCCCTACTGCCTTTTAACCCAGGATTTGTTGTTCTCCTTGAAAACAGCTTTCAAGCTTTATATTACATGCTTGATGTCTCTGACTGAGCAGGCATGAGGGTTAGACAAAGGTGGGGTAGTTGCCAGCTAAGCCATCTGACTGTTCACCTGCAAGTCCACATGTAAATAGCTTAAATTACAAACACATATCCTCTGGATTGCTTCCTGCTGAATTCCTAAGTGCTGCTTTGTCTTCCAGCTCTCTCTAAGGCTGGGTTTTGTCTTTCAGCACTCTGTGTGTTAAGACAGGACAAACATTTGTAACATCACTTGGCCTGCAGATGGAATTAGAGACCGATCAGAAGATGAACGGCGCTGTCCTCACAACAGAGCACTGCCACAGCCAAGAGCAGTGAGGCAACGCAGCAGAAATCATTGCAGATGCTGAGCTGTGGACACAACATTTATCCCTTCATAGACACTGTCAATAACCACCACAGACCTTAAAAAGGAAAGAATTCCCCTTGAGAGAAGGTGGCAAGGAGCCCTTTGTTCAGCCAATAGCTGCACACAGACAAGAATTTGCCTTCACACAGTCTGACAGATGAAGCTGGCTGGTAAAATGAGAAGTGCATTTAGGGCTTTTCTCCTCTGACTCCATACAGCCCTGAACCCCCAAAAGGCTCTGTTACAATCAGTATACAGAGCACATTAATTTAGATAGCAGAGATCAATTTTCGTCCCTGCCACACAGCTGATATTTGCTTTGCCTTATCAATTATTCAACAGATCTGCAAAGCAAGATTGTCTCAGCTCTGGTTTAAATCAAGTCTCCTCCTGGAGCAGGTGCAACCTATGCAGCATCCAAGGGAGCCAGCACCCAAAGAAATTGCTATCCAGAGGGGGCTGGAGAGCAGGTTGCTCAGGGCCCCATTGAGTTTGACCCTGAATGTCTCCAGGGATGGGGTCTAAACCATATCTCTGAGCAACTTGTTCCAGTACCCCTCATTATGCAGCACTTACTCCTCAGTCCAATCTAAATCTCCCCAGCTCCAGTTTCAAACTGTTGCACCTTGTCCTATCACCACAGCCCCTTCCAAACAATCCCTCCACAGCTTTCTTGTAGGTTCCCTTCAGATGGTGAAATGCAGCTCTAAGGTCTCCCTGGAGCCCTCTCTTCTCCAGGCTGAACAACTCCAACTCTCTCAGCCTGTCCTTGTAGGAGAGGTGCTCCAGCTCTCTGATCACCAAGGGTTCCTTGAAGTATGCCACATTCCAGTGCAAACTGATTCCACCTGGAGTAAGCTCTCACAGTTGTACTTGATGCCACCCGTGCCGGCAGCTCTAACCCCAACTTACTGGTTCCGTGCACCTCCTCCCCGGTGAAGCGGATGTTGAAGGCGTAGGTGGGGTCTCCACCGCTGGCCAGCTTGACACAGAGCTGGGAGGAGGGCACACAGGCCAGCTGCCGAGCTGCCTGGCAGAAGTAGGAATTCTCTGAGGAACGAATCTCCCCTGGTTGGAAACACAAGACAAGAAAGAGGTCCCCACGCTCAGAGCGTTTCATACCGGTGAGCATCTGAGCTCGCTAAGAACAGCTCTGACCTGCTGCAGTGGGTTAACAATGCAGACTGAGAAAGATTTTTGGTTCTCCTACCTCCAACAATTTCCAAGGGATCCAGGGTGATTTCTGGGGCTGCATGATCAGCAGTTCTTTGGACAGTGGCATTCAGCACTCTGTTCATTACAGTGACTTTTGTGTCGTAGAAGATTAAACCTAAATCATGAAGCAAATTTCAGTATAGCTGATCTGTGCTTCCACAACTTTGAACTGTTCTGCTGTTGTCCATAAAAGAAATCATTTCATAGAATCATAGAATTGTTAGGGTTGGAAGGGACATCAAGGCTCAGCCAGTTCCAACTGCCCTGCCATGGGCAGGGGCACCCCACACTAGAGCAGGTTGCTCACAGCCACATCCAGCCTGGCTGCAAAAACCTCCAGGGATGAGGCTTCCACCACCTCCTTGGGCAACCTGTGCCAGGCTCTCACCACCCTCATAGGGAAGAACTTCTAACATCCAATCTGAATCTACCCACTTCTAGTTTTGCTCCATTCCCCCCAGTCCTATCACTACCTGACATCCTTCACCAGTCCCTCACCAGCTTACTTCTAGGCCCCCTTAAAGATACTGGAAGGCCATAATAAGGTCTCCTTGGAGCCTTCTCTTCTCCAGACTGAACAGCCCCAACTCCCTCAGTCTGTCTCCACAGGAGAGGTGCTCCAGCCCCCTGCTCATCCTTACTTAGGTGGGTCAGACATGGCTAATTCACTTTTCTTTTGAGGCCTTTGTTCCTGATGTTTACTAGAAGAGATGCTTCGGGCTGGAGCAGCCATGAGCACAACCCTGATGTTATATAAATAGATCCCAGCGACTCCACCAGAATCTCTGTAAATCACAAACACTTTGCCAAGGAGCTTTCAGAAATCTGAGATGTTTTGACAGTCACGTTAGAGGCAAGAAAACATGAGAAGCAAAAAACCAGGACTCCCACACTGCACCCCCAATACAGGCTCTATTGAAAAAACCCAGTCTCTGAACATTCCTCACTTCCCCATACTGGGTTTACAGGGCAACACAAAACCCTTCTTACCCATGCTGACACCTCTGGAGAGTTCCACATCATCCTCAGAAGAAAACAAGCTTGGGAAATGTAATGACCTACATCTTGGGTTTGCTTGTTGTCTAATGAAGGTTTGTAAACACTATTGTAAAGGCTGCTGCACAGTCAGTTTTCTCTTGATCTCTGTAATTCTACAGCTCCAGTAACACTGAGGATGCCAACACATCCTAGGACTTTCACCTGATCTGCAGCTTGCTGACTGACAAAGAGTTTTAATTTATGGATAATCTCAAGACCACAAAGACATGTTTGAGGGACACCCACAGAGAAAAAGATGGGCCAACCCCCTCCATGTCCAGAAAGGTGCACAGTGTCTATCAATTACATGCATGAATATGCCCCTTCACTTAAAAAACAGCCCAAGAAATACCTCCTACACTGAGAAGTGTTCTTGAGTTCCACCTAAACATGAGGAAAAACTACTTCACTTTGTGGGAGGTGGAGTCCTGGAGCAGGTTGCCCAGAGAGGTTGTGGAGTCTCCTTCCCTGGAGAGACTCCAAACCTGTCTGGACACTGCAATCCTAGGCAACCTGTTGTGGGTGCCCCTGCTTTAGCAGGAAAGTTGGACTGGATCATCTCCAGAAGTCCTTTCCAATCCCCACCATGCTGGGATTCTGCAGTGCTGGTTTTGGGTGGTCTCTTCAGACTGAGCATGTGGCAGCTCACTGGGCTGAGAATGAAGCCAAGGAGCCTTTGTTGGCAGGCTGATGCCACTTGCTGTCTGGCTCTCCCTCTCCCCGCCATGTTCTCCTTTCTGTCACACGGATATGCATCAGTCTTCTGCAGAAAATACTCAGACCCTCCCCCTGGTGCACCCTTGGAGGCCACAAGCACATTCCCCGTGAGGCTGACCTTTGGCCTCTTGCAGCAGCGCAGCGATGCTGTTGGCGTACATCTCCGTCTGCCGGAGCTCCACCAGCGGCAGGAAGAAGGTCTCCATGGTGGTATTGAGGGACTGGAGCAGTGCAAACCGCAGGCGCAGGCTTTCAACTGGAACATCTGAGGTGGGAAACATCCAGTCAGAGAGAGCAAAGAGATTCACTACCCACTGCAAAGTCCCAGGAGCCACACAAGGTTCTTCTAAAGAAACCACTCCAGACCTCTGCACATCAAGAAAAGGGCTGAAGATGCAAGCGCAGCCATGATCTGTGATGTCCCTTCCTTGAGTTTCCTTGTTTGAGTCCAGTGGCTTTCACTATCCCTGAACCTGCATTACCTGGAGACCCTCCAAAAAGGAACTCAGTGCTTAGAACATGTCACCTAAGGTGACAGAATTTTGCCTAAATCCAGAACCAAAATCCCACCTTCCTTCTCCCTGCATGCTGAACTCACCAGGTGTCTTCCTGCCCTTCCTGAGCAGGTCTCAGAGAACAGAAGACAGCAGAGGACAGTTGCAGTGCATTGCTAACAATGCCACTGTGGTGCACAAGCTCACCCCAGGACAGAAAACCCCAGACTCAATGTTCACCTCAGCTCACAGAGCATCCAGCTCCCAAGGGAATGTCCCAACCACCTGGGGGACAGCCAGATCGCTCAGGAGCTCTACATAGCTCTGCCACTGAAGAGAGTCTCCATGCCAACTCTCTACACATACTCAACAGGCAGGAAATCCTGGGATCTGCTGCATCAGCTGGATCCAAGTAAACCTCATGGGGATGGAGTCGTGCTGGTGTAATGGCGAGGTGCCGGCAAAGCCTGTTGATGTACTGGACAAGGGCCACGTCCATTTCCAGGGTCCACTTCCGGGAGGCTTTCTGAGCGTGTCTGGCATCAATGCAGGCACACCTGGCATGGAAAGGGCAGACTGCATGAGAAAGAGCATGGCCAGCAGGTTGAGGGAGCTTCTCCTCTGTTTTTATTCTGCCTTACGGAGGTCCCATGTCAAGTACTGGGTCCAGCTCTGGGCTCCACAGGCCAAGAGAGACAGGGACCTACCGGAGAGAGGCCAGCGAAGGTTACAAAGATGCTGAGGGCCCTGAAGCATCTCTGTGAGGAATAAAGGCTGAGAGACCTGGGGCTGTTCAGCCTGGAGAAGCGCAGCCTGAGAGGGGATCTTCTCAGTGCTCATCAAGAGCTGAAGGGTAGGGAGCAAGAGAATGGGGCCAGACTCTTGTCAGTGGTGCCCAGGGACAGGACAAGGCACCAAACTGGAATCCAGGAGGTTCCATCTAAACAAGTGCAGAAAATTCTTTGGTGTGAGGCTGCTGGAGCCCTGAAGCAGGCTGCCCAGGGAGGTTGTGGAGTCTCCTTCTCTGGAGAGATTCCAAACCTGCCTGGACATTGTGATCCTGGGCAGGCTGCTGTGGCTCTCCCTGCCTGAGCAGGGAGGGTGGACTGGATGATCTCCAGAGCTCCCTTCCAGCCTTCACCATGGTGGGATTGTGTGATAAGACTTAGATCTGCTAAAAGATGAGTGCATTACTGCTTGCTATGAGCATGTTACTTACTAAGTGCTTATTAAGAGCATGTTGAGCACACCACCAGGTAGTTCATTATACCTCTCTCCCCATTTAAGCAGAGCTGGTTCATTACAACTCCAGTTTGAGAACAAGTAGTGATTTATCACCTTCCTTGCCTCATTGGTATTAAATAATAAGGAGCTGCCTATTAAGCTTGCTTACTACTCTATGCTCTGAAGCAGATACAGAGGAAGGGGATGTGGCAATTAGCTTGGGGCTTGACACAGGGAGATAAGGAGGATTCATTTAAGGGACTTTCTTCCTGCACAATATTAACAAGGGAGGAACTGTTCCCTCCTCTACATGAGCACTGACCCAGTAACAACACTGCCAGTGTAAGCAATTACCCAGTGCACTGAACAGAAAGCTGTTGAGGAAGGAAACCAGAGACAGACAGATGGATCTCTAAGCTCATCAGGCCAATTTACTGCACAGTTTGGAAGCTCTGAAGGACAGCATGGCACATGATTTTGTCAGCTATGTAGCAGGCAAGAGTTCAGGCACCTGAACTTGGACAGCACAGTGACTCTTCCAAAGCATGTTGGAAGAAAATAACCAACAGTTTTCTCCACAGGCCTTGCACCTATGGGTAGAAGCTTGCATGTTACTAACACTGCATGGAGAAGGAACACTTGGGAGCACAATCAAGCAGTAAAGATGTGCCACAATTACCTCTCAAAATGCAGATCATACCCACAGGACAGAATAGCTCTCCACACGCTACGGATATCCTGCTTGGAACGGTCCACCACAAATCTCTGAAACCCATCCAGGGTCAAATACTTCTCCTCAGGAACTGGCAGCAAAGATGGAACCATCACATAGTTAATGACATACTACAAAGCCTACACATCACACAGGAAACTGGTTGGTGTATGAGGTGGCTACTTGACAGCTTTCTCCTGGTTCTACCCATCCCACCATGGTTTGTTTTTTGAGTAGTCCTAAACACCAAGCTGCTCAGCTCCCTCAGTAAATGACACTCCTCCTTCCAAGGACACAAATCCCCCAGCTGTCCTCTGGAACAGCTCCAGGTAGCTAACTGGGTTTGACAGATCCATACTTGGCTGCATGCTGAAGTTTCCCTCTTCTGAGCTAAGCTGGTGTTTCCTACAGTGAAAAAGAGCCCAAGCTCCTGTCTATTCTCTCTTCCACCTGACTAGAGAATGAAACATCAAGCAACACCCTGGAACTAACCCCTGTGACGCCATGGCTGTGCTCTCTCCTCCAGGGATAGACTAGTTCTGTGGCATCTGAGGCTTCTCTTCCATCCAATTCTCCTCTTGTAACTTAGTATTTTTCCTATACAAGTTGAGAAACATGATTGAAACCCACCCAGGTCAACCCCATGATATCCTAATCTTCACTGCACAAGAAAAGCCTTGAACTACACCTCGTAGGAAGTCAGCTCTCCACCCAACTTATTCATGGGGCCTACACACAGCTGCACAAATTGCATGAGCATGGCTTGCTCCCACTTACACTGATGACTCCAGATTTACAGATACACAAATGGAAGCAGCAGTTTAAAATCACTCTTTAACAAACTGAAGTTAGCCCCATCACAAAGAAAGCCAACCCAAATCTCTCATGGCATCATGGCAATACAAAAAAAGGTTGTCTTTTCTAGGCTGCAATCCCACAGACAAAAGCCCACACAGCTCCTACCTTCCTGTTTCTTTGTGGGAGACTTTTCAGGGTCCTTCTCTTCAGGTTTGCTCTTCTCAGGAGATTTTGGCTTTACAGTAGGTTTCTTCTCGCTTAAGGCTGTTCGGCTAAGGGATGAAAACGAACATTAGGTTGAACATTTTCTTTCATCTGCTCCAGAAACCAAAACATGCCTTGAAGGACTTTCAGAATCTCCAAGCCATGCTTCCCTCTCCAATCCATATGTGGAAATAGAGAGGCAAGAGGAATATAAATCACAGAATAGCTTGAGTTGGAAGGGACCTTAAAGATCCTCTAGTTCCAACTCCCCTGCCATAGGCAGGGCCAACTCTACTAGTCCCAGGTTGCTCAAAGCCTCACCCAGCCTGGTCTTAAACACTTTCATGCTTGGAGCCTCCACAGCTTCTCTGGGCATCCTGTTCCAGCGCCTCACTGCAAAGAATTTATTCCTAATACCCAGTCTAGACATCATCTGTCAGTACTCCTAAGTCCTTCTCTGAAGGGCTGCTCTCAGCTACTCACCACTCAGCCTGGATTCCTAAAGATAAAACCAAATGTCTCACAACTGTCCAAAGGCTGCAGACACCAACCTGACACTGTTGAGCATGGACTTCTCCTTTGTAGGTGGTTTGGTAACGGGGCGCTTGGTGCTCACAACTTTCACTGGGTGCTGCTCTTTGCCTGCCTTGTTGTACTTGCTCTTGTCAAACTTGGGCTTGGGCACACCATACTTCCTCAAAATCTTCCAAGACAGAAAGGAAACAATTACCCACTGCTCTTGAGTCACACAAGAAGATGCTGAGAAGGGTTCTCAAAGCACTACCTGGGTCAGCTGGTCCTCCAGCACTTTCTTCGGAGGGCGGACGTTTGTGAAGAACACGTGGAGGAGGTTTCCAGGAGTCTGAGAATTGATCTGCTCTTTGCTAAGGTAAATGTCAGCAACCTTAATGGGTTTTGCTGGAGTGAGGCTCAGCATCTGCTCGGAATGGACACAGCTCTTAAATATTTCTGTGAGGACTTCCCGAGCGCCTGGGACCAATTTCTCCCCTAATAAGCCACAAAAGAAGCACAGTTATGGCACAAAATATTGTGACAGCTAGTCAGAACTTGAAAGGTGCAAACACATTCTGCATGCAGCTAAAATCTTGTATCACATCTCTTGCCTCAAGAGAGGAAATCACTCGGAAGATGTCTGCTGGTAAACTTGGCCTTTCTGTACTCTAACACTCAAACATTTACAACAGAGAAGTCAGAGAACTACAGAATGCTTCAGGGTGGAAGGGTCCTTTTAAGGGTTATCCAGCTCAAGTGCCTACAGTCAGCAGGGACATCTGCAACTAGAGCAGGTTGCTCAGAGCTCCAGACAACCTGACCTGCCCAGGGATGGGGCATCTACCACACCTCTGGGCAACCTGGGACAGGCTCTCACCACCCTCAGCATCAAAAGTTTCTTTCTTCTCTCCAGCCTGAATCTCCCTCTTCGTTTCAAACTATCACCCCTGTCACAAGAGGCCCTGCTCAAAAGTCTATCCCCAGCTTTCTGACTGGCCCCTTCAAGCACTGAAAGGCCACCAGAAGGTGTCCCTGGAGCCTTCTCTTCTCCAGGCTGCACAACCCCAACTCTCTGAGCCTGGCCTCAGAGCAGAGGGCTTCCAGCCCTCCTGTCATTGCTGTGGCCTCTTCTGGCCCCACTCCAAGAGGTCTGTGTGTCTCCTGTGCTGAGGACTCCAGAGCTGGCCCCAGCACTGTAGGTGGGGTCTCAGCAGAGCAGAAGGGCAGAATCCTCTCCCTCCACCTGCTGCCCACACTGCTGGGGATCAGCCCCGGGCCATGGCTGGGGCTGGGCTATGAGCACATGGTGCCGGCTTGTGGCCAGCTTTTCACCCACCAGCTCGGATGCCTTCTCCTGATCTGGCCACACATTGTAATTATCATTTGAATGAAAAAGAAAAGGCAGATTGTTTATGATGCCAGTATGAAAGTGACACTGTGTGGGTGCACACTGACACCTAGGAACTGAACCAGCAATCAGCCCAACTTCCCCCAAGTATTATCCCCCCCTGCTCCCCAATTCAGGCCCATTCCAGGTCTGTTGGGGGCTTCTGTAGCTTTCATATTGTTAGAGAACATAAATGACTAAGCTGTTCTACTTGAACAGTTTCTCCTCTAAGATTATGCTGTGTCTAACAGTGGAAATCTATAATAGTGGCTGTTTTCTCCAACAAGTCATTAAACAACTTAGTAATTTTCAAGTTGGTAGGGAGATTTTGTGGGTTTGGCTTTTTCCCCCCCCTTCCTTTTGTTTTGCTGTTTGATTAGCTGTGAGGACAGCTGAGCAATGTTCAGATTGCAAAGAGCTGCTTGCCAACTGATGAGAAGGAGGAAACTTGCTTTGAAATCACACCCTGGCTCGCCCTCAGTTAGTGAGTCACACCAAATTTACATCAGCAAGGAGAATCTGACCCCTCCATCACCCCCAAAAATGCAGAATACAAGTGAAATATTTGCCCATATGAAACCCACATACCTTTTATTGACTTATCATTGAAATAATCTTCCAGTGCTGGGCTCCCCTGTGTGTCAAATAAACTCTGATTTACAGTAGAAACTGTCAAAATCTCTTCAGTTGACATTTCCATCAGTTCATCTTCACCATCCAGACTTGACAACCCAATGAGATCACTACTGTTGAACAGGCTGGCTCGGATTTTCTCTATTTTAGCTCTTGACCTTATCTGTACAAATAAGGAAAGTAGTTAAGAGGAATTCTGACAAAACAAATTAACTTTCAGTACTATGAATTTGGGTCTGAAGCTTTCTCCCCTCCCTGTGTGGATAATCCCTGAGGTATCTCTTCTAACGCTCTTCCACATCAGTGGTTTGGTACCAGGATTCAGCTTCAGCCTAGTAAACACCATGGAAGCACAGAATGCATTGGGTTGGAGGAACCCTCAAAGGTCATCTTCTCCAAACCCCCTGCAGTCAGAAGGGCCATCACCAACTAGAGCAGGTTGCTCAGGGCCCCAAGCAAGTTCAACCTTGATAGTCTCCAGCAATGGGGCCTGAACCACATCCCTGGACAACCTGTTCCAGTATTTTACCAGCCTGTGAAGAGCTTCCTCCTAATGTTCAACCTAAATCTGCCCTGCTCCAGTTTCAAACCATTGCCCTTTGTTCCATCCCCATAGGCCCTTCTGAACAGTCCCTCCCCAGCCTTTCTGTAGGTCCCCTTCAGATACTGAAATGCAGCTCTAAGATCTTCCCATAGCCTTCTCTTCTCCATGCTGAACCCCCCCAACACTCTCAGACTGTTCCCATAGGAGATGTGGTCCAGCCTTCTGATCATCTTCAGGGCCTTCTCTGGATCCATTCCAGCAGGCCCATGTCCTTCCTGTGTTGAGGGCTCCAGAGCTGGACACAGAACTCCAGGTGAGGTCTCCCCAGAGCAGAAGGGCAGAATCAACCCTCTTGACCTGCTGGCCACAGTGCTTTTAGTGAAGCCCAGGATGCTACTGGTCTTTTGGGCTGCAAGTGCCCACTGTTGGCTCATGTCCAGCTTCTCATCCACCAGTACCCCAAGCCCTTTTCTGCAGGGCTGTTCTCATTCTTTCTAAGAACATCTGGCCACCAAAATCACCATGCTGTGAGTTAATCAGGCACAGCTATTCCATTTCTTAGCCTGGAGACAACCTTTAGAACCATGAGGTAAGAAGCTGTTAAGTTTGAGGCAGGTAACCTGTCATTATTTGCTTCAATTCTCTGCTCAGAAAACCAGATCTAAGTTGGCACAGGCCTTGAAGTCTCAGCTCCACAAAGTGGGAACAGGAACAATAATTTCCTTTGATTCCGAGAATAAACCACCATGCATCATTATCAGAGCAGCCACAGACTTGGAGTAGGCTTCACTGTGAATATGCTGACAGCTTTCTGTACACACTTGATGATTTATTTCAACTCTGGTGTCTTTGTGTCAATTAAGAGCTTAAGAATAGCAACTGAAGATTTTTCTATCTGAATAAGCCGATTTTCTTCCAGAAGGGAAACCGATACAACCCCAGGCTGTGCAGAGCTGTCTCCCTGTGTTCACAAGCTATTGGCCATGCTTCTGCAAGCTTCTGATGGATCTGCAGCATGGGGGCTAGAGCAGCAACAGAGAGGAAGGGGTCTTGTACAGAGCTGAGAACCTACAGGGATCTGGCATCAATGAAAACCACCCACAATGCTTTTACAAATTAATTTGGACTCAGCTATCAACAAAATTCATCATCTCGTCTAAGTTACTGCAGAGAGGAATCTCTGGATGGCTTAAAATATGGGGAAATGTAGTCATTAAAGATAATTGCCTTGTGGGTCAGACCAAAGGGCCACCTATCTCTAAATTTCATCTCCAGCAGTGGCCAGCAGCAAGCCTTTGAAGAGAATTAGATGAAAGAGGCAATGAACAGATCTTTTCCCTTAGATATATTCTCTCAGTCTCCAGAAATTGGCAGTTTAAAGATTCTCCAAGCTGAAGGCTGCAGTGACTGCTGTGCTGTAACAGCTGCCAGTCTGCACACCCTCCATGAACTTAACTCTTCATGAATTCATTTATGCACCTGGCTTTTGCAGCACCTTGTGGAAATGAGATCCACAGCTTGGAAGAAATTCCTTCTGTTTTAATACTGCCACTACTAGATCTCCTCTGTCCTTTCAGAGACAGTGAATGCTTCTGTAAGACTGAATGGTACAGATAAAGTCAATAGAGACGAAAACTTCTGTGCTCCTCAGCCATCCTGGCCAAGCTGAGCTCTCCTAAATCCCTTTAGTCTTGCTTGTACACTGACACACATGTAGTCTGCACTCATGATCCATGCTGAGCTACACCTTGCTACCAGTACCTTCCATTCAAGTCAAGCAGAAGAATCTTTAGAGAAGAAAACACAGAGCACACTTTTTCCAACAGCTAGATCATGGTGGCACACACAAAGCACAAGAAGCACAGCACTTCTCCAAGCCAGAGGTTAAAAATCAAGTTATTAGAATCAGAACAAGGTACAGAAGATACAGAATCAACCAGGTTGGAAAAGACCTTCGAGATTGAGTCCAACCTATCACCCAACACCATCTGATCAACTAAACCATGGCACTAAGTGCCACGTCCAATCCCTTTTTGAGCACCTCAAGGGATGGTGACTCCACCACCTCCCTGGGCAGCACATTCCAATGGCCAATCTCTCCTTCTATGAAGAACTTCTTCCTAACATCCAGCCTAAACCTGCCCTGGTGCAGTTTGAAACTGTGTTCTCTTATTCTGTCACAGGTTGCCTGGGAGAAGAAACCACCCCCCACCTGGCTACAACATCCCTTCAGGTAGTTGTAGATGGCAATAAGGTCTCCCCTGAGCCTCCTCTTCTCCAGGCTGAACAGCCCCAGCTCCCTCAGCTGCTCCTCATAGGGCTTGTGCAAAGATCTCACTCTTTCAGAAAAACCTGACCCAAAAGCACCCTTCTCCTGACTGAAGGTTTGGGTTTTTTTACCTCCACCACTGCAAAACCTTTGATGGGCCGTGAGAGCAGAGGCTGGTTGTCCAGAGAGGTGACCGTGTACATGGATCCAACATCAGACACAGAGGCTGTTTCCACATTGTCAAGCGGCTCCCCCAGGCTGCCCAGGCTGCCAAGGCTTCCGGTACTGCAGTGGGAGAGATCCAGGCTCTCCTGGCTGGAAACAACATGTGGTTCTAGCAAACCTGGTGGGATGGCCAGCTCCAGCCCAGCTTGAAACTGGTCAACGGAGATGTCACTAACAGTCCGAGAGATGCCCTGTGAGCTGCAGAGGGAAGCCTGGCTTGTGGAGGCTGAAGCACTGACACTCATGGCAGGGGTGACGCTGCTGGAGCTGCTGATGTCCAGGCTGTCTGCGCTGCTTGAAACAGTCGGCTTTTCCAGTTCCATTCTGCACTCTCCTCCTTCTGCTTTGTCCTTGACTTTTTTGGGATCCTCTTCCTGCAGAGGGATGTAGATCTCATCTTTGAAGACTCCCCCGTGGGCATTGCAAGCCTTTCTGATGGCATTTCTGACGGTGCCCTCCTCCAGGTGCGTTGGTATGCCAGAAATGACCAGCAGGCGGCTGTGCGCTGTGGGACCCACCAGTGCTTGGCAGGCGTCTGCCACAGCATCATTTGTTACACCCAACCCTTGAGGATCCTTTTTGGTCAGGTGTCTGAGGATTATAAGCAGAGTCAGTGCTCTATGAAACCACAACATATCCTCAGGCTTGCTTCCTCCTATACTGAGGATTGCAGCGTCTGCATCGGCTGCTCTGGATGAGGAGCGTTTGCCTGAAGACGATGTCTTCTCACGCTTCATTTTGACTTTTTTCCTCTTGGACAGCAAGCTTGGACTCTGGGGTGTCTGTCCTGGAGAAGATGAAGATGAGGATGAAGAGTCACTAAGGTTTGGGGCACTCGTTGAAGATATCACGTTGGCTGTTACGCTCATATTGATGGGCAAGGTTACTTCAGCTACAGCAAGGCAGACTTCCATCAGAGCGTGGAAGTACGTCGAGAACCTTCCTTGGTCAGCCACTCCAACACCAGAACCACCACAGGCATTCCCAGACACCCAGTTTTGGGTTTCTTCATCGTACAGCTTGTGAAGTTCTGACTGCAAGGCCATCAGCATAGCTAGACAGGGGTTGAGCTGCAGGGCAATAGAAGAGGACAATCCGGCCGGATTCTTTTTCTGCTCCAGGCTGTGAATTTTGCGAAGCAACTCAGCCAAGAGATGAAATACCAACTCCTTCACACATGCTGCCATGTCAGTTGTCCAGAGAAAGTTCCCTGTGTGGGGAAGGCAAGACATGGGAGTCAGCAGGATGTCACTGTTGGGAGGTTTCTAATCACATGAGCTTCGACAGCAACACTTCAAAAAAGCACAAGAAAATGTCACTTCCATGTCAGTGCGCCAGCAGGAAGACAGACAGGAAGGCTATGCCAAGTGCTTATCAACAGAAAATGTCTGCAGTTTAAATGCAAAGGTTTGTAAAAATATAATGGAAGAGCTCAGAAATACTTTTGGGCTGCAATGTTTCTTTTTTTCCCCCCCCACTCTCCACCAGCCAGCACATCATCGGTGCTTACTGTTAAGGAAACACTGCCATCCTCACCTAAAAATTCCACTACTTGCAAGAGAACTGATGAAGGAATAGTATCCAGTTCATCTTCTGATTTTCCATCCCCATCTTCCAACTTCCAAGTCAACAGCTGCTCTGTGAATGCCATGGCCAGGGGGAACTCGAGGGGAAGAGAATGCAAGACCAGCACAGCTCCAGGAGGAGGAGACACTCCTAGGCAAAAAGATCAAAGCAAGCACTTAGCATGACTGCAGGCATTTGTCAAGTCAAAGCAGTAACATCTCTTTTAGGAGAGAGTGTTTTGTAAGTAACAAATAGGAGTATTTATCAAGAGTAGGCTGATAATATCTGTAATTATCATTGTACAGGTAACATTTAATTTACATGGCATATGAAATACAACTATTTTTAGCCTGGACATATCTAAAGCATAGAGTGGTAGGAGTTAGAAGGGGCCTCTGGAGATCAAGTTCAACAGCCCCCACGCCCCCCCCAAAGCAGGCTCACCTAGGGCAGGTCATAGAGAAAAAAGCATTCAGATGGGTCTTGAGGGCCTCCAGAGGAGGAGACTCCACAACCCTTCTGTGCACCCTCACACCAAAGTTCTTCCTTATCCTGAGGTGGAACTTCCTGAGTTCCAGTTTCTATCCATTGCCCCATGTCCTATCAGAAGACACCACTGACAAGAGTCTGTCTCCTTCTTCTTGACACCCACTCTTCAGATATTTGTAAACATCCCCTCTCAGGTTGCTCTTCTCCAGGCTAAAAAGCCCCAGGTTGCTCAGCCTTTCCTTATCAGACAGATTGTCCAGTCTCTTCCTCATCCTCCATTGGACATTTTATAGCATATCCCTGTCCCTGTTGAACTGGGGAGCCCAAAACTGGCCCCAGTACTCCAGATGTGGTTTTACCAGAGCAGAGTAAAGGGGAAAGAGAACCTCCCTTGACCTGCTGGCCACACTCATAATGCACCCCAGGAGACCATTGGCCATCCAGGCCATGAGGGCACATTGCTCTGTATGGATAACTTATTGTCCACCAGGGCTCCAAGGTCCTTCTCCTTGGAGCTGCTTTGCTGCAGATCAACCCCTAATCTGTACTGGTGCATGGTGCTGGTCCTCTCCATAAACACATACAGGATTTCACAAACCCCTGTGTCTGTAGCATGATGTGTGTGATCAATATTGAGAAAAATATCAGAGATGCTGTAGCAAAGAACTTATTAATGACCTCCAGTGGAAAAGTTTTACGAGCTTAAAGCACTTAGTCACCTTCAATGCTCTCAGTAAATCATTGTCTCTCCCTTAGGCTGGAAGAGCACAAAGAATGTTAATGATTGCTCCTGCCTGAGAACGCCCATGTGTTCCTACCCTGCATAGATATTATTCTGTGAGACCTACAATCACCCTGAACAGCAAAAAACCCAATCATTAATCTCCATCTTAAACACAGCCCCTCAAAGAGAAACTTGAACACTGCAGAAATACTCAAAACCACTGCTTTGTGAACTCCTGGAACACACACCAAAAAAACCACCAAAAAATCAGGCCTGTCAGCCTGACCTCAGTGCCAGGAAAGATTATGGAGCAGATCATCTTGGGAGCAATCACAGTGCACCTACAGGACAGCCTGACCAACCTGCCTGGTGGATGTGGGGCAGGCTGTGGGTGTACTCTACCCGGACTTCAGCAAGGCCTTTGACACTGTCCCCCACAGCAAACTCCTGGCCAAGCTGTCAGCCCCTGGCTTGGACAGCAGCACTCTGAGCTGGGTTAGGAACTGGCTGGAGGCTGAGCCCAGAGAGTGGTGGTGAATGGTACCACAGCCAGCTGGCAGCCAGGCACTAGTGGTGTCCCCCAGGGATCAGTGCTGGGCCCCATCCTGTTCAATATCTTTATTGATGATCTAGATGAGGGGATTGAGTCCACCATTAGTAAGTTTGCAGACAAACCAAGTTGGGAGCAGGTCTTGATCTGTTAGAGGGTAGAAAGGCTCTGCAGAGGGACCTTGACAGGCTGGACAGATGGGCAGAGTCCAACACGATGACATTTAACAAGTCCAAGTGCCAGGTGCTGCACTTTGGTCACAACAACCCCAGCCAGTGCTACAGGCTGGGGACAGAGTGGCTGGAGGGCAGCCAGGCAGAAAGGGACCTGGGGGTGCTGGTTGACAACTGGCTGAATATGAGCCAGCAGTGTGCCCAGGTGGCCAAGAAGGCCAATGGCATCCTGGCCTGCATCAGAAATAGCATGGCCAGCAGGAGCAGGGAGGCCATTCTGCCCTGTACTCAGCACTGGTTAGGCCACACCTTGAGTCCCGCATCCAGTTCTGGGCCCCTCAGTTTAAGAAGGACATTGAGACACTTGAGGGTGTCCAGAGAAGGGCAACGAGGCTGGGGAAAGGTCTGGAGCACAGCCCTAGGAGCAGAGGCTGAGGGAGCTGGGGTTCTCTTCCTGGAGAAGAGGAGGCTCAGGGGAGACCTTATTGCTGTCTACAACTACCTGAAAGGAGGTTGTAGCCAGGAGGGGGTTGGTCTCTCCTCCCAGGCAATCAGCACCCGAGTAAGAGGACACAGTCTCAAGCTGCACCAGGTGAAGTTTAGGCTGGAGGTGAGGAGAAAGTTCTTCCCAGAAAGAGTAATTTGCCATTGGAATGTGCTGCCCAGGGAGGTGGTGGAGTCACCATCCCTGGAGGTGTTCAAAAAAAGGACTGGACCTGGCACTTGGTGCCATGGTTTAATTAGTCGTGAGATGTTGGGTGACAGGTTGGACTTGATCTCTGAGGTCTTTTCCATCCTTACTGTCTCTGAAAACCAAATAGATGCTGACAGATTTCACAGAACTAAAAGTCAGAGTCAGATGGCTTCAGTTTGTGTTCCAGTGCTCCTCTCTGTGACTTTTATCCCTTGTGCTGTCACTGGGTATCACTGACAAAAAACTGGCCCCATCCTCCTGACACGAGCCCTTGAGGTATTTCTAAGCATTGTCTCACTTCTGAGACTGGAGTTTAAAAGGTTCGTGATTCAGTTTTTACCTAGTTTGATGTGGACCTTGTCTGTAGGGGTGATGACTGAAGGGTACTGGTTGGTTGTTGGGGGAGGTGTCAGGCCTGTGTTGGTTGGAGAGGCATCCCGAGGGTAGCACACAGCTTCTATGAGGTTTAGCTGCCCATTCCTCTTGACTTTATGGCCAAGCCCATAGACCAGCACTCGAGCCCAAGGAGCTTTATAGAGGGATGAGCTAAGAACAGAGTGCAAACAGTCTGGTTAGACTTCAGTTAGTCACCAAAATCCCAACCCAGTCACACAGAGATGAAACATACTGGTATTTATCCCATCACCTGGAAAATAAATCAGGGCGAAGGGGGGAGAGGGCGAAGGGGGAGAGGCCACACTCAGGGTTCACAGAAGCTCAGCAGCTCCTCTTCAATCTTTGCCACTCTTGGCCCCTCAGTTACTTACTCTTTGCGGAATCCAGACTGACTTTCTTTACAGGACACAATCACAAATGCAGCCCCAGGGAAGTTAACATCCATATTGACTTTGGATTCAGAAATTGGGAACTCTTCAGCAGGAAACTGTTCTGGTGCCGTCTGTAACACAACATTTCACAATGGAAGTCCCCAGGCAGCAGCAGCAGAAGCAAACCACTTCCCTCTTCCTTTTTCAAGTGAAAGACAGCATTTAGCATGAGGCCACTTCATTTTAACATGACCCATGCTACTGCTTGTGTTTTCAGCACACCCAATGTGATCAGAGTAGGAATACTACCCATCAGAGAAGCAATCCCGTGTGAGGGACAGGGTTAAGGAAGTTAGAATCACACTTCAGGGGCTCCTAGGGAGCAAGGGCTCCTCATAGAGAAAACCAACACTGCTCACAAAGGCTTACTCAGTATTTTACCTGCAAAAAGGAGCAGATCTGCTTCGTGAGGTCTAGCAGGCTCTCCTCTCCTTGATGCAGTGTCCGAGTAATGGCAACAGTCAGCCACTCTCTGATGGCTTGGGAATTGCCCTGGTAGAAGAGGTCAGTGGCAGCACAGTTCTGGGAGTGCACACAGTGTTGCAGGGATTGGGCCAACAGAATAGAACTTGAACTGATGGTTCCATCTGCAATAACAAGTGATATATGACAAATGCAGAGATGGCTTTGGTGTGTTTATGTAGCCTGTGAAACAGTGGAAAGAGAAGTTTCAAAACACTTGGAAGAAGACAAGCCTCTATTTTCACTTCTGAGCAAGTGTAAAGGGTCAGCAGTGGAAAGGATCCATCCAAGCCCAGACCTGCACCCTGGCTATTTTCAGGTGGGATGGTTGCATCCACTTGGGTTGGTTGCAGATGGGATGGCTTTCTAAATGCCAGCTGTGTTCTTGACATCCACAGAGCTGTGGGTTGACAGCTGCCTCTCTGTCCCATGTCTCAAGGCAGGCATACTTCAATTTACTGAGTAAGTACAACAAGGACAAGTGACCAGATGCACTCTCTCTTCCCCCTGCACTCTGGAGGGGGTAAATCAGCTTTAGATGTCCTCAAGCTTTCCCCATTTATGAACAAGAGAGCTTTTGGGTGGCCTTGAGTGGGTCACAAGCCCCAGCATCTCATGGCTGTCATTCTGGAGCTCATGGGAGCAGTCATAGACAAAGTGCAGCGCACAAAGGAGCGGGCAGTTGACCAAAATGCCAGTTTGGGAACTGTTTGTATTAGCAGGACTTGGATTAAACGTGTTTTAAAGAGGAGAAACTAAAGAAAAGCTTGTAAAACTCTTCTCAAAGCCATGCAAAGTAATGCTGTGCTCTGCCAGAGGATCTTGTACAACACAGCATCTGTTAGAGGTAGCCAAGTTTCAAGGTAACTGGAAGAGGGACCAGGTCTCTTTCCAAGGGTGAATAATGACTTTGAGTTATTAATGGCTGGTAGGTAGCACTTCCTCTACCCTTCATATGCTCCAGCTAGGTTACACACATTTCTCTGCATGCAGAACAGCTTTGTCAGGATAATTGTCTTTGTTAACACTCACTTGAATTAGCCAAAGATTCTTTTCCATGATTCAGCACATACATTCTCTAACCAGAGCTGTGAGTCCAGTAGGAAAAGGACAAACCACTTTGTGAAATGAAGAAGAGTTGAATTTTGAAAACTGAGACTCAACTGGCATTTAGTTTTACTACCCTGGATTTGAACTAGAAAATGTTCTCAGTTCCTTACAAGCATCCCACATGGATATTCCCCCCCACCCCCAGTAACAGAAGACCACCAATGTCTAAGGGACAGAGGCACTGAATAGAATCTTAAGAGGCAATCTGAACCCTCCTGAACAGGTTGCCTGTCAGGTGTGATGCCACAATTGTCCAGAGAGGTAGCTGACACCCCATCACAGGAGACATTCAAGGTGAGGCTTGAGAGGGCTCTGGGCAACCTGATCTAGTTGAGGATGGTCCCTGCTTACTGCAGAGTGGGTTGGACTAGATGACCTTTAGAGGTCCCTTCCAACCCAGACCATTCCATGATTCCTCAAACTTTTAATTAGACCATTAGCATGAATTTCTATTTAGTTTCACTCAGGTCAGGAGCCCATCAAGACATTTCTTCAAATCCCATCATTATTGACTAATTAATCAGTAAATGCCAACTTAATTTGAGGTTGGTTTGGGTGTTGGTTTTTTTTTCCCCCTCCAGAAAACAATTAACCAAAATAGAGCTGTGACTAAAACCAGTGTTTACCAGGGAGAGGTGGTGCAAGAAGTTGGTTGGAGAGCAACTGGAGGTGCTCCAGGGTGATATCACGGATAGCAGGAATGTGGAAGAGCCGAGTGAACATGTGTGGAGATTTGGGAGCAAAGATGTTGAGGAGAGCCATGCGGCAGTAGAGCTTGGCCAGAGAAGCTTCGCTTCGCAAAAGCTCTCTAGAAAACACAAACATCAAAACAGAGAGTTGCTTCACTGAGGCTGAACACGAGCCACAGCCAACCACCTGTGCCTATGAACCTTTTAAATCATTAGGTATTAAGTATCACGGTATCACCAAGGTTGGAAGAGACCTCAAAGATCATCAAGTCCAACCTGGCACCACAGACCTCATGACTAAACCACGGCACCAAGTGTCACGTCCAGCCCCTTCTTGAACACCTCCAGGGACGGGGACTCCACCACCTCTGGGCAGCACATTCCAATGGCTAACAACTCTCTCTGGGAAGAACTTTCTCCTCACCTTGAGCCTAAACTTCCCCTGGTGCAGCTTGAGACTGTGTCCTCTAGTAGACCCAAATCTTGTTCACTTTCAGATAGTACTCAACCCATCTAATTCTGGGACCAAATTAAGACACCTGAATTAGAAGTCAGTTCTTCTCAAGAGTTTCTTGAGCTTTTAGGTATCAACTGACTGATGGCTGAGAGACTTGGGGCTGTTTAATCTGGAGAAGCCTGAGAGGGGATCTTATTAATGCTTATAAATAGCTGAAGGGTACATCAGGAAGGTGCCAGCCTCTTTTCAAGTGGTGTCCTGTGTGATAGGACAAAGGGCAATGGATATAAACTGGAACCTGAGAAATTCCACCTCAACATGAAGAAAAACTTCTTTACTGTGAGGAGGCTGGAACAGGCTGCCCAGAGAGGTTGTGGAGCCTCCTTCTCTGGAGACCTTCAAGACCCATTTGGATGTGTTTCTGTGTGACCTGCTCTGGGTGATCCTGCTTTGGCTGAGGGGTTGGACTGGCTGATCTTCAGAGGTCCCTTCCAACCCCTACCATTCTATGATGGTACAAGAAGCTTAAGCTGTTAGACCAGTATGCAGGTAAATGACTAGCTACATGACTAGGTAAAATCCTTCAAACCAAGATTGTTATAACAAATTTCTTTTATATATATATAAAAAATAATAATCAAACCCCACCACCCATTAAAACACAGAGCTCTAATAAGCCTTTGTCAGTTTTAATCCAATTGCAGTGAGATTCAGCAGTTCATTACTGCTCAAAACAAGGCTACAATAAGTCACTGCACTACAGGAAATGCTACAGATCAAGACAGATGGCACAAATGCCTTCTAACTCCATTTCTTACCTGTGAATTTGAATGTTGGTGTTATCCAGGGTAACCAATCCGTTGGTTGCAGTTCTCCTGTAGCCTGCAGGTGGCCTTTCTAACATGTCAATAGGATACCAGTATCTCACCAGAACTCCTTCACTTCTGAGGTAGGTCTCTACTTGCACCAATTCGTTTACCTGGAACGCCCAAACCAATGCAATCAATACATACAGCAATGATAATACTTTCTTCCCCTTCAAAATGAGCATCAAATCAGCATTCTGGGCAGTTCCATACACTTAATCATATGTGCTCTCAGAGGTGTGATGGTGACACATCAAAAGCTCTCCCCATGCCTATGTTTACTCACCGAATCAACATCCAGCACAACACCATGAAGACCAAATGTCTTCAGCATCCCACGAATAGCAAACTTGGGCAAGGCTGTTCCCACAGCACTACTGGTAACGTTGTTACTGTCAGGAGAACGTGTCACCACGGTGAGACCTGCTCAGAAAGGGACAGCACAATGTTTAAGGTACAGCACCTCCCTCAGACTGACCATTTAAGCAGCAGATCCCAAGCACCAGAGCCCCTTAGCTTTTATTTGCCCCCTCAAGATACTTGTTGCTGACCTTACCTTTTCGTACTTTATCAATTGTAAATTTGTTTGCTTCATCCTTGATGTCCTCAATAGTTGGGAGGTAGAGGTCTCTTGGGATGCCACCATTTTCCTCATAGAGGAATTCTACAGTTTGCCTTGCTATGTCAACCATTCCTGCCAGACAGAAGGGACTCAGTTTATTAGACAGAAGGTGGTTATTTTCCCCAGCCACTAGAAGTAAGTTCTTATTAACATCATAGGCAATCAAACTACAGCTCGGGAATGGAGCTTTCCCAAGACACAACTGTATGCTTCTCATTAGGGCTCTGAATTACAGTGTCACAGAATGGTAGGGGTTGGAAGGGACCTCTGGAGATCAACCAGTCCAACCCTGCTGCCAACACAAGGTCACCTAGAAAAGGTTACACAGGATTGTGTCCAGATGGGTTTGGAATGTCTCCAGAGATGGAGACTCCACCACTTCTCTGGGCAGCTTGCTCCAGTGTTCCCTCAGCCTTAAAGAAGTTCCTCCTCATCTTAAATGGACCTTTTTATGTTGAAGTTTGTGCCCATTACCCCTTGGTCTTATCCTGAAAAAAACCTGGTCCTATCCTTCTGACAGCCACCCTTGAGGTATTTGATCATCACTGATGAGATCTCCCCTCAGTCTGCTCTTTTCCAGACTAAACAGTCCTAATTCTCTCAGTCTTTCCTTATCACAGACATGTTTCAGTCTCCTCAGCATCTTTGTAGCCCTTTACTGTATCTTCTCTAGCAAGTCCCTGTCCTTCTTGAACTGGGGAGCCCAGAACTGGACCCAGTAATCCAAATGTGACCTCACCAGAGCAGAATATAGGGGGAGAAGAACCTCCTTCAACCTGCTGGCCACGCTTCTTTTTATGCATCCCAGAATGCTTTGCTCTTACTGTGACACTCCCACAAAGAGGTAGCCTTGCCAGAACTGTACTGGTTTACAAACCCCTCCCATATTAAAGAGTTCCTCAGAAGTTCTGCCTTGAGAGAGTCATAGACACAAAATGCATCTAGATAATTTCTTCCCAAACTATTATTCCAAAGCATTTCTGTATCCACATCACAACAAATTCTGCCACTGTTTTTGAAGCCATGGTCCCTGTGGAAGAAAAATCATGACCTCAAACTACTTCTAGCACTCAAACTAATGCTAGCACTTGGCAAAACCAGCAAGTGATTTTGTTTCCCCCCTTTAAATTTTTCCAGCCCCAAAGTAAAATAGGAAAGACAGAGAGGTGTTATCTTCACACTTATGGCACATCATATTAACCAAAATATATGGAAAGAAACAGAGCCATACCTAACTGTAAAGCTCCTTTAATCTGGTCCAGCCCAGACTTCCTCTCAGCCTCATTACGGAATCTTCTTCTAATTGTAGGGAAAACTTTGGTTTCCCAGGCTTTAACCAACAGGGCATAGTGATCCTCCTACAAAGACAACAGCTTTTTAGAACACCAAGAAGAAAGAAAAGTTAACAGCTGTCATTTCCTTAAGGAAGCAGAGAAAACCCTTGTGTGGATTACAAGATCTGCATTTAGACCCTCAGTTATGGCAGGCAGAGGTTGTAATTTGCTCTTTAGACCCTCAGTTATGGCAGGTAGAGCTTGTAATTTGCTCTTTAGACCCTCAGTTATAGCAGGTAGAGCTTGTAATTTGCTCACCCTGGGAATATCATCATCATCGTCATCGTCGCTCTCATCATCTGCAATAGGAGGGGGATGAGGATCAGGGCCTGATGTGATGAAGTTCTCATAGCTTAGTTCCATTTTATAGTGGCAAGATGTGTCACTGTCATACTCTGCAAAACACCAGTAAGAAATAATGAGATCATGGTGCTCTAGAAGGCACAAAAATATCCCAGGAGGTTTTGGAGCTCCATTATACTCCATGGTCTTGAGCCAGGCCGTGGAAGTGTAACCCATTTTGACAGAGTGTAACTTAATTGGCTGATCCCATCCACTAAAACATCTCCTTGTGTTCAAAGCCCTGGTAATTTCTCATTGCTGCATCCATTCAGAGTAATTTGTGCAATCATATAAAGGAAGACTAAAACAAGGCTTTTTATAATTGCCTTGCCTAAAATTAAATCAGCACTTATTTGCCAACACTGAGAACCACAGAGGCTAAATGCTATTAAGTAGACTCCCATAAAGCAAAACTAAGATTGTGACAAGGAAGACAAATAAAATAGAAGATGCTGTATTGAACCACATAAAATCATTTTGGTTTGCAAAGCCCTTTAAGATCATCCAGTCCAACCATTCTGTAAATCTGCCAAGTCTGGTGCTAAACTATGCCCCTCCTCAGCACCAGAAGGCTGTGTCTTTTAAACACCTCCAGGGATGGGGGTTCAACCACCTCTGTGGAGAGCCTGTTTCAGTGTTTGAGAACCCTTTCAGTGAAGAAGTTTCTTTTAGTATGCCTCAAAGAGTGGTCAAGCATTGGAACAGGCTGCCCAGGGAGGTGGTGGAGTCCCCATCCCTGGAGGTGTTCAAGAAATGTGTGGACATGGCACTTGGGGATGTACTTTAATGGCCGTGGTGGTGTTGGCCTGATGCTTGGACTTGATCTTAGAAGGCTTTTCAAACCAGAGCAACTCTGTGGTTCTATGAATATCCAACCTAAACATTCCCTGGTGCAACCTGAAGCCACTTCCTCTTTCCAGAGCCCTGCACTGCATAATTAACCAGGCAATATCCAAGGACTGAGGCTTTAAGTGCATCCTGGCTATTTAATCAATTGCAATTTCTCCTGAAAGAGCTTTAAAACAAATGTTCATCATCACATTACGTTGTTGAGCCGTAGCAACAGCAGCAATCCTACAAGGAGGGCCATGGGTGCCAGGATCAGAAGCTATGCTGGTGCCAGCGTCGTTATCACTGTCAGAGGCCATGGCAAAAGGCAAGGCTTCGAAGTTGGCGCTGATTTCCTCCGCCAGGTCAATGCAGAGATCGGCAGCGTTCCTGTGAGCCTGTCCCTCAGCATAGGCAAACTGGCGAGATCCAAAGTTAGCCCTGACTTTGGTGTTCTGGAAGAGATGCAGATAAAAGCCCTGAGATGAGCTGAGCATTGGTTTGATCTTTGACAGGCTGATGACATCTGCAGCCCATATGGGTTTACCCAGCACCACCTGCCATAAACCTGGATGCAGCAGGGGAAGTATTGAGCTTTGAACTTGCCTTTTATTCTACCTTCAAGCTACAGCACACTTAGCTGGTATGCTTTGATGTAAGGTCACTACTGGGAAGGAATTCTAATAGAATAGCACAGAATAATGGCATCTTATCAAGCCAGCAGCATGTTAGTGTCCAGGAAAAGCTCAAAATAATGATTAAATATTCATGTGTCAGGGAAGGGAAATGGAATACCTCAAATTAACTTAATAAAGGTCAAAGCTGTCACTCTGCTTTTTATTGCTAACTAATACATACTTAGGCTCAATACTTTCTATAGAATGTTTTTAGTACTTCTGAAAGAATGTCTGTCTGGCAATGTAGTTCTGTTTCAAAACTTGCCTTTTTCTGAATGTGGACAACTGGCCACATCCCACCAGAGACATCTTCTAGATAAGGCCCAAGTCGCTGCCCACAGTAGGTAAAATAAACTCTGCCCTTAGCTGGTTGCCCTGGGGGAGGTGGAGTTCCTTCTGTCCTCTCCCATCCAATTCCTGCTACATCTCCTGTACAAAGATAGAAGCATCAAAAGAAAAGCATGGATTGAATCTGTTTTCTCATCTGTTTCCCCTTCATTTATCTGATTGACGAGATCAGCTAGCTAGCTGGGCTCTTACATACCAGGAGAAAGGGTCACATCCAGTCTCACGCTCTTCCACTGCAGCAAGCTGGAGCCATTGTAATGCACTGCTCGCCCGTTGCTGAGAAGTAAGACAAGAAGATGATTAAGAGCCCTGAAAGAAATGAGGGTTCCAAGCAGCTGAAGCCTTGGTAGCTGTGACACTGACAAAAGGCCACTCAGCTCTCCTTATTTTGATAGATATTCTAGCTCAACCCTTTAACAATTCAATTAAAACATGGTGCTCACAACACTCCTCCCCAAGATGCTTACAAGTGTACTGAGCAAGGCCAACATACTTGTGGAAGAGGCAGGTGCCCACTGGGTTTGTCCAAGCACCATCCCTTTTTTCAGCTTCTGTAGCAAATCCAAATGAAACTATGGGTCCAGTGTCATCATCTGTATCTCCATAAGAAACTATTTCAATTTCCCAGTAGAATGATGGTGCCTAGAAAGAAAAGAACAATACTGATTTTTATAAGTATAAAACAAACCAAAAAACTAAGTTTTTCTTTTCCTGCACCACTGAATACTCAGTGATAGAATGAGAGGGAATGGATCTAAGCTGGAAGAATGGAGATTTAGACTGGATATTAGGAAGAAATTCTTTATAGTGAAGGTGGTGAGACACTGGAAGAGGTTGCCCAGGAAGGTTGTGGATGCCCTTCCCCTGGAGGTGTTCAAGGCCAGGTTGGATGGGGCCTTGAGCAAGCTGGTCCAGTGGAAGGTCTCTCTGCCCATGGCAGGGGGTTGGAACTAGATGATCTTGAAGGTCCCCTCCAACCCAAAGCATTCTGTGAATCTATGACTAAATGACACAAGCTGTTGCATGGTTGTGAGTTCTTACCTGTACAGGAACTGGTGATGTAGCATAGATAAAAGTGCCCCGAGGAAGTCCCCCACCAGCGCTAGGATCAGCCAGAAAAGTCACAGCAGTGAGATGCGATGAGAACATGCAGGCTCGCACGGGGGGAAACACTCTGGATGGGCTCCAAGTGATTTCTTTGGGCTACAAATAGGAACAGAGCATGTTATTCTACCAGTTACAATTGACATCATGTCCTGAAATCTAATGACACACTCTTAATGGAGTGCACATTTAAAGACAAGACATGCAACTGGAACAACTGCAATCACAACAGATCTCATCCCATTATGCAAGTTCACACTAAATTACAACAATTAAATAAGAATCCAACCACTTTGGCTCCAACACCACATGCAGAAGACCCTCTGCAGTCAGTGGCTGGATTTGTTTGCAAGGGACAGAAGACTCAGCCCTGTTTCTGTGCTCACCTGTCTCCTGTCTGCTTGGAGAGGAGGAGGGGGAGGTCGAGCACAGTCACGATACAACATTCGTAACCTCTCGCACTGCATTTCTACCACAAGGAGCCTCTCCCCTGGAACAACAAACCAAAGCATGTCATGAGGAGTCAGGCAAAGCTACTCGAGTCCAACAATGCAATCTTTGTACCACTAAATAAAACTGCAAATGTCATAGAATCAATAAAGTTGGAAAAGACCTCAGAGATCATCAAGACCAACCTGTCACCCAACACCTCATGACTACTAAACCATGGCACCAAGTGCCACATCCAATCCCCCCATGAACACCTCCAGGGACAGCGACTCCATCACCTCCCTGGGCAGCACATTCCAATGGCTAACAACTCTCTCTGGGAAGAACTTTCTCCTCACCTCGAGTCTAAACTTCCCCTGGCACAGCTTGAGACTGTGTCCTCTTGTTCTGGTGCTGGTTGCCTGGGAGAAGAGACCAACCCCCACCTCACTGCAACTTCCTTTCAGTGAACTGTAGAGACCCAGAAGGTCTCCTCTCAGCCTCCTTTTCTCCAGGCTGAACAACTTCAGGTCCCTCAGCTGCTCCTCACAAGACCTATTCTCCAGACCCCTCACCAGCTTTGCTGCCCTTCTCTGGACCTGCTCCAGCCCTACAGTGTCCTTCCTGGAGTAAGTGCCCCAAACCTGAACTCAGTATTTGAGGTGTGGCCTCACCAGTGCTGAGTACAGAGGGATGATCCCTGCCCTAGTCCTCTAGTCCTGTTGGCCACACTTCTGCTGACATAAGCCAGGACACTGCTGGCCTTCAGGGCCACCTGGGCACACACTAGGTCATGTTCAGCTATGGAAATGGTAACATGAAGGAATACAGAGCAGGCTACAGTAGAAGCAAGAAATGCAGAGAGGGTTCAGAAGCATGGTAGTAAACAACTAGTCCCAGGACATGCATCTTCTGTGATGCATAGGCTAATCCTGTTCTGATGTAAAGTTTATTTCTGATGTTTAAAAGGAGTTAGTCTAATCATTAGCTACTCTTCAGTTGAGAGCTCTGCAGCTATGACAAAACATGCTGTACTGTGCTAGCTATCAGCCTGCATGTAGCTGGAGGACAAAACACTGAAATGATTTTGAAAGCTCTTTTGTCTCTGAACTGAATACAACAATGGAGATGTAAGAACAATGTGAACACCTACCAGGGCTGCACTCCTGTGCTACCAAATTAAGAACTTCCACAGCGGCTGGACACTGTTGAATGAATTCTTCACAGAAAGAGCTGTCTTCTAACAGCTGAGCCATCACCAGGCATGCTCTTAATGGAAAAAGAACACATTGAAAGCATTACAAAAGCATGTGATGCATTCAAAAACTGCCTTTACATGTATTCAATTCAAGTCTATTTGAAAAGATGGATCTCTTTCTTTGTCTGGCTGCTTTAGCTGCCCATTAGAACTTCCACAAGGCCATCTTTCCCCTGCCTCAGAGCATCTACTCAAAGCACTGCCAGTGTTACAGGGGGCATTTTCAGTGCTCGTTCTAACAACATTCAGACACTCAATGTAATTAAGGAGGCAAACAAGAGATTCTGTGCTGTCCCCTGAAAACAGGAACCTAACACAACATCCTTCAACATTTGTCCATGCTATCAAAAGAGAGTGAGGTGCTGCAGAACAGCCAAAGACCCACCTGGTTCTTATTTCAGCAAGAAGCCGGACCACTGCCATTACTGGAGTTGAGCCATCTCCTGTTGCAGGAAGTGAGGTGTGAATAGATAGACTTCCCTCCTGAGGGAGCAACATGGACTGGACTGCCTGTACTACCTTCTCAGTAATGGACAGTTTATGAAGAGGCAATGCCTGATGGTTGGGGGGCACGGTAAAAAGTTAAATTCAAGTAGTTAGTTTCTAAGCAATGAGGGTGGTTTATTACCTGGAGTTAATTCTCATTTTGTGTTATCACAAACCCAGCACTAAGCACCAATCAAACCTCCCCCTCCCTGCAAAAACAAGCAACAACCCCCCCAAAACCCAACACAGTATGCAATGGAACATCTTTAACCACCAAAGAAAAATAAGAACCACCACATTAATGGAATGGTAACTTCAATACAGATATTGTTACAATAGGCTTAAAAGGAGGCAAACTTCACAGATAATCTTTAATCCAAGATGAAACAGACTTTTTACATGCTGTAGATTTAACTGCCAGTGTGCTGTGACTGGACATACAAAATATAATAAATTGGTATTATTTAATTAATATTAGATTCTTAAAAACTACCATACCTCAGATCTTGGAACACAGAGCCTAGATAATGGAATAGTTAATGTGTCTGATGCTTGTGAGGTCTTTCTACTGTCTATACTGGTGGGTGGAAATTTGACCGTTGCTATACCTTCTTGTTCATTAATAGATGCCACAACTCCAATGCTTCCTGCTATTCCTTTACCTAAAACCTACAACCAAAGAAGGGGAGCATAAGATTGAAGGCTTTACAAACAGGGAACACTGAGCACAGGCCAACTGGACACACAGAGCTGGGTATTTTGGGAACGAGGGATATCAATGACTGGAACAGGCTTGCCCAGGGTTGAATCATCATCCCTGGATGTACTTAAAAGCTGTCTAGATATGGTGCTCAAGGATATGGTGTAGTGGTGGCCCTGGCAGAGTTAGGTAATGGTTGGACTTCATCTTGAAGGTCTTTTCCAACCATCATGATTCTGTGATAGGAGTCCCCACAAGTGTTATGGCAACTACTGCACACTGCCTCACCTGTGTGCCAGTGGAGGCCAAACATCACCAAAAGCACCAATTCCCCTCCAAGACATAAAAAGTGAATGGTGCTGAATTACCTGAACTTCAGAACCTATTTTAATGGTCTCCTTAAAGCCACCCAGAGCACAGAGGGCAGCTACTGCCTGTCGAGCAATCCTCTGAAGCTTGGCCAGTTTCCTTCCACTGCTGCTCCCGTTCTCCAGAATGCTCTCTGCGTATTTCCCGAGCTGTGGGATGTACATCAGAGCCCGAGACAGAACCTGAAGACAGAAGGAAAAATACCAGAGGATGACTTCAAAGCACAATTCAAACAAAAAACCAACGCCCCAAGCCTCCAGCCCACACAGTCTCAGAAGAATTATTTTTGTTCTTGAAGAGAATTATATAACTCAGAATCTTCTGAGTCCTGTGAAGTGTGAACACCATCAAAGCTGGCTCCATTCCCTAATAACTTTTAGAATCCCAGAGTGACACAGAGCATCTTAGCCAAAGTTTTCATTCAAGGATTTAGCCAAAGCGAAAGATGAGAGATGCTGCATGATTCAGAGGAACGTAAAAGCTGTGTGCTGTAGCTTCCAGCCAATACTTCATACCCTCAGAGGTCATGGTGAAGAGAACTGAAGAGCAAAGATAGAATAAGAGCCCAGCAAAGGCAAGATAACTGCCTCAGCAAAGAGCATTATTAATTACTGAATAGATTAACAGGTCAATTACCAAATGGCAACATACTCTCTAGTGCTGGATTAGTTTTGATTCCACCCTAAGTCATCAGACATCTACTACAAAAGGGCTGCTTCTATGCAGTTACCCATCCTGGTTTGAAGTGGTAGAAGTGGTAAATCAGAAGGGAGTACCTTAAGAAACTGCTAATAATTAAGCTCTCTTAACTACTCCATATGTGCTTGGTGTAGAATTTAGTCTTCTGTTTCCTTACCTTTTCAGCAGTTGTTGTCCATATCTGAGCTGCATTTGATTCTGGTGCCATCAACAAGCTGTGTAGCAAAGCAATCACCTCTGCTGCCATGCTGTTTGCAACGTGACCACTAATGAATGGCCTCACAGGATCAGTCCTACAGGGGATAAGCAAGTAATTTTACCCATTAATTTCAAAACAAGAGAAGGAAAAGATGCTTCAACTGTCAATAACCACCTCCAGCTCATAAAAAGGGAAGTTTATGACTGAGATTTTCTAGAGTACTACTGGCATGCAGAAATGCAGAATCCAGACCAAGCACAGAGTCAGTGACCCACCTGGCAAGCTCAGAATTCCTCTCTCTGCAGATAGATGTTTGTGCAGTCTTCTTTTTGTCCCCAGTGGACAACCCACTGGTAGTCTCTGGATTTACAGTTTCTATGGGTGGCCCAACACTAACTATTAGACCAGACTGGGCCCACTTAGTTGCCTTTCGAAGAGCTGCAGCAGCTTCTTCTGTGATAACTTCACAGCAGCCACTCTGCAAAGAGAATTGCCATCAGACAAATACTAATGTGAGCTCTATTTGGCCACCCTATGTGAGGCATTCAACTCTCCTTCCTCTGCATATGTAAGAGCACTAAGAACACATCAAAACATCCTCCTGTGTGTATTAGTCAGAGTCACAAGACAAACTCTTTCTGTTGCTTTTTCTCATCTACACAGGGATCAGAGATCAATGTGGATTCATTGCCTTTAACATTCCATTCTTAATGGTAGAGTTTCAATTCTCTGATCAAAAAGCCACACATGAGCATTTCTGGTGCCAATACTCAAGAACATCTCTGAAAAGAGACATGAAAATTTAATTTCAGAATGTGGCTTAAAATTTGTACCATCACCATGCACTAAACACTTCAGGAAAGAGAGTATTAAAGGGGATTAAACACGATCTGTGATGCTTGGAGGAAGCACTAGGTGAAATTCTTTTCCCTGGCACTTGCACCCAGAACTATTTAATGCTGACATTGCACACCAAGTTATCTTGCTCAACAGTTCTGTACATTAAACAAGATATGGAGGGGAAAAAAAAGGGGATTTAACATCAGTAAAACCCAAGAATTCTGACTGATGATGGAACTGCCAGGAGGTTGGAGCAATTCCTTAGTCAGTCCTTTGCTTACTTTTGTCATGTCTCGATCCATTTTCACCACTTTCTCCATATTGGCTCCAGTTCCTAGTCGGAATGGACGACCTTCTGAGCTACTGCTCGAGTGAAAACAAAACACATTAGCTTGGTTTGCACTGGTGGAAAAAAAAAGCTGAACTATGCAGTCTGATTTATGTATTACATGTGGGTTTATGTTACTTGAAAGCAACCCTTGCAACTGAACTGCTCAACAGCAACAGAAGCTAACTGCACCCCTGACTGCACCCTTTACAAAAGGATTTTACTACTTCTGGATGGAGTTATTTGCATAGCAACTGAAATCTTTTTCCCCTCAAAAAGAAGCATCATGAACTTGATATTGCTGAACTAAATGGTTCCAAGTTATCCTTTCACCTAAGAACCCTCAGGAGCTGTACCTTTTAGTACCATTTTCTGGGCATGGATGCAAACCTGGAGTGGAGGAGGATGAAACAGTACAAAATGCTAGAGGTGATCATGTTGGCTGTTTGACATTCAGAGATGTCAAGATCCAGGTGGGTGCAAGGAATACTAAAGAAGCTGTAATAGCAAATTATTGTCCAGCATATGCATTATTAAAAGCAATGCTTTTAAAGCCATTATGCTCTAATGGTTCTGTTTGTTAGTCCTACAGAGTCTCTCATACTATAGCCCTTGCCTCCCTCCTCTTTATCTAGAGAGGATATATCAAGCTGCAGCCCTCTATGTAGTACTGAATACAAAACAATGTTCATGTTTTCTGGTGGACTGTCATTTCAGTGGCTGATTATTCATGTGATTCTTTTCAGACAGATTAAGATGTTTTTCTCTTCCTCTGCTAGTGCCTTACATGGCTTGCAAGAAAGCCAGAACATTGCATTTCATATCCCACTCCTCCTTTTATACATCTACATCACAGGATTGGAGAATCCTAAAATGGTTTGGGTTAGAAGGGACCTTAAAGATCACCTAGTTCCACTGCCCTGCCATAGGCAGGGACACCTTCCACTAGACCAGGTTGCTCAAAGGTCCCATCCAACCTGGCCTTGAACACCTCCAAAGAGAGGACATCTGGAACCCTGGGTACCCTGTTGCTGTGCCTCACCAACCTTACTGTAAAGACTTTCTTCCTAATTTCCAGTCTAAATCTCCTTGCTTCCACCTCCAAGTCATTGCCCCTTGTCCTATCACTGCAAGCTCTTATAAAAAATCCCTCCCCAGCTCTCCTGTAGCCCCTCTTCAGGTACCAGAAGGCCACCAGAAGATGTCCCCAGTGCCTTCTCTTCTCCAGGCCAAACAATTCCAACTCTACTCTGTATTCTCTCCTGTTTCAGCTTTGCTACTCTTATGGCTCTTAAACAGTCGTCTACAGAACTGACAATTCTGACAACAAATTGAGATTCAGATTCCTTCTGCTGCTGCCCCCCACACAGTGACTGTCTCTCTTTATCCAGCTAACAGCATGCTAAGCATCAGCCCTATAAAGCTTATCTTCAGAAGCATTATCTTATTTTGCCAGGAAGACGTTTCGCTTTCCCATTTGCTTCTATGCCTAGAATGCACATTTCTACAGCATTAAAACAGAAAGAGAGAGATGGATCTGGTGAAATGGGCTGCTGACTCCAGCCTGGGGAGTTAAGGTTACCTTAGTAATGGCTGAAGGACTTCATGGGATGACTGGTCTTCTCGTTTATGAATGAAAATAGAAAGTTTACCATCCACTGCCTCGCTTTCTTCTCCAGGATCTTTATCGCCTTTTATGGAATTTTTAGGGCTGGCTTTTGCCAAAGTAGTATCTGGCTCGGAGGCAGTTGGAGAAAGAACTGTCTGGCAGCCTTGAATTAAGAAAGTTAAAAAAAACCCAAAACACTAAATAAAGGAAAACACACAACAGGAGCTCAATCAACAAACTTCTTGCCCTTGAAACTAATGCTAACAGGCTGGAGACGCACCTGAAACATTCCTGCCACACAGCTCAGGCTGAGAACAGTTAAGTTAAGAGGAAACTCACAGAAATATCTTCTCTCAGCACTGACAGATCATATACCTTCTCCTTCCTGAGCTTTCTGTCAACCAAAAATCTCCTTGCAGAAACATGACTTGCTTGATAATCTCTCAGACTAGCATGACACCAAAGAGATGCTGGTACCTGGTACGACGTAATCTGCCAGCTTTGCCAACAGCAGAGAGGCGATCTTGGAGGCTGGGTCACTGGGATCATCCTGCTCACTGTTCAGAGAAGGTACTGAGTAACTCCAGGGAGGCAATTCCACATTCCCACAGTCCTCCACACTCATGAGAGGCAGAGCAGCACGACACAACTGGAGGATGATAAGGACCAGCTTTGGAGAAGGACGCTGATCCAAGAGCAGTGACAGGAGCTTGGACACACAGGCAGGCTGGCTCAGGATGGCTTTACCTATGTGGCTCCTGAAAGGAAAAACACACCAGGTAACTGCTGTTCAAAAACAAATTGTTGGATGAAACTCCTGAGGTTAAACATTTATTACAAGATGCCATTAAAAAAATCCAGTGCCTGACAAAACCTTACCTGCAACCATTCCTGCATAACTTGAGAGCGCTGATCACACGCCAAGATTGAGTGTTAGTTTACAGGCAAGTTTTACAATGGCTTTGGAAGTTATTTCACCTTCACTTATTGCAATAAATTCCCCAAAAGATTCCCCACCTGCTTTCATACACAGAAAAACCCCCAAAACCTTCAGAGACAAAGACCAAGTACCTTGACAGGTCATTGAGAAGACTGAGGACATCCTGAAGCGCATCATTTCCCGCAGCTTGATTTCCACAGCACTCAGTGGCTCGGGCAAGGTGGTTGGTAAGGAGGCTGGAGACCTGACGAGCCAGACCAGAGTGAACAGCCTCTGTGGAACCACCTTGAGAAGTCAGGCAAGAATACACATCTGTCAGCAACTAAACTGAGCAAACACATCTACAGATTCCTCACCCATAAAGCTGGGAACTACAAATATCACAGAGCCACAGAATGCAGTGAGTTGGGAGGGACCCTCAAAGGTCATCTTGTCCAACCTCCATGCAGGGAGAAGAGACATCTCAAATTAGATCAGGTTGCTCCCACCAAGTTTGGCCCTGAATGTCTCCAGGGATGGGGCCTCAACCACATCTCCAGGTAACCTGTTCCAGTATTTCACCACTCCCACTGTAAAGAACTTCCTCCTAATGTCCAACCTAAATCTACCTCGGTCTCATTTCAAACTGCCTTCATTTTTATCTTTTTATTTTAGTCTTTATTTTGCTAGAGCAAAACTTTTACATGTAATATCTTTAATTAAAAATAAACACCCAATACAACATCTGTGACCCATTAGCAAACTGCCACCTGTCTAAGCTTTTCTATGTCATGGGTGAACCCTTCCACAAGAGAAATGTGTAAGTGACCACGCAGGACCTCTAGGTTCTCTGGTTTGGTCTAGACAGAATCAGCTAGGAGATCTGAAATTATCCACAGCATGAACACTTCCATGAGGAGGGGAAAAAAAAAAAGGCAAGAACTAGAAAAAAAGGGGAAAAAGATAAAAAGGAGAAAGTATTTTTTGTATCCACTTTTGTGTTTCAATGAACTCACTCATATGGCTCTGAAGTTATGATGGGTGAAGAGCCTATTTTTAATACATTCACAACACTGCTCAGGCACTTGGGCAATCCTAAAGCTCATGGAACAATCTCCAACAGTGATAGAACAGAACAGGTTGGAAAAGACCTTTGAGATCGTCCAGTCCAACCTATCACCCAGCACCATCTAATCAACTAAACCATGGCACCAAGTGCCTCATCCAGGCTCTTCTTAAACACCTCCAGTGATGGTGACTCCACCACCTCCCTGGGCTGCACATTCCAATGGCCAATCTCTCCTTCTGGGAAGAATTTCTTCCCAACATCCAGCCTAAACCTCCCCTGGCACAGCTTGAGACTGCGTCCTCTTGTTCTGGTGCTGGCTGCCCGTGTTCCTACCTTCCTCCTTCTCCCATTCCACACATCGATTGGCTAGCACCTGGAAGGCAGCCCAAGCCATGGTGGCCACCTTCTGTTTCTTAGTCTGCTTTTCATTGGAACTGGATTCTGTCTGGCTGCTTAAACTGCAAAGTCGGTCCATGAGCTGTACCAGGCCACTCCGGACCAAACACTTCTCTTCACTCCTGAATAAGGAGAGAAATTCAGATTTTAGTTAAGTAACTTTGCAGTCACTAACAACAGACACAAGGAAAACCTAAAACTTGCTGTTACTCAGCAGTCAAAGGTTTCACTTTGCAGAGAGATGGTTCTGCCTCTCCCTTGTCCTCCCCAGAAGCAGCTCTGAATTCTTAGAAAACTTAACAGGATGTTCTCTGACACTCCTCATCATGAAGAAAAGGAGAATGTTTACAGTATTTAACGCTTCTCCTGAAGGCAAAACCTAGTAAGGACAGCTGTGGGTGCCCTCCTTCCCTTCTTGGAGGAAATACTTTCATACCTTGTGTATGGTATAGTGCATAAGAGGCCAATGCTATTTGCACAAGCAATGGGGTAGCGAGCACACAAGGAGACCACGGATGTCATAGTCTCTCCAAAAGCTTCCTGGACTTGCTCCACCATCCCACCACACGTGAGCTCTTCAATTCTGTTGATAGAGAGATGAAATGGTAGGATTTCTATGTTAAATAAAGTGAAAAGAGTTCCAAATGTAGCTTTAAAGGAAAAAAAATAGGCAGCACATCTTCAGAATTACTGAATGAAGATTTCCCCAGTGAGGGCACATCCAGGGTACTGTGTCTGGTTCTGGGCTCCCCAGCTCAAGAGAGACAAGGAACTACTGGAGAGCATCCAGAGGAGGCTGCAAAGATATTGAGGGAACTGGAGCATGTCAGTGAGGAGGAAAGCATGAGAGACATGGGGCTGTTGAGCCCTGAGAAGAGCAGCCTGAGAAGGCATCTTCTCAATGCTCAGCAGCAGCTAAAGGGTGATGATCAAGAGGATGGGGCCAGACCCTTTTCAGTGTTGCCCACTGACAGGACAAGGGGCAACAGGCACAAACTGGAATTCAGGAGGTTCCACCTGAACAGGAGAATCATCTTTGTTGTGAGGGTACCAGAGCCTCAGTGCAGGCTGTCCAGAGAAGTTGTGGAGTCTCCCTCTCTGGAGGGATTCCAAACAATCCTGGACATTGTGGTCCTGGGCAGCCTGCTCCAGTATCAGCAAAATCTATCCAATTAACACTCCTATCCAATTAACATGAATTTAGAATTAAGCCAGGACAGTAAGATACCCTATAAATGTGCCTGTGGACACATCATCCCAGAATAAAAGTTCATCTACTGCTAAATAACAGCATTTCTTAGAAGCTCCTGCCTTTCTACCAAAATGGTGGTTGCAAGCTTTGCTCTGCAGACTTGAGCCCTCACAGTCTCTTGTACAGGTTTTTCTTTGCACAAAGCAATTTCCTATCTTCTACAGAGACCAAAACATTTGCTTCTTTTCAGAGAAGTCAACCAACCTTGGTCCTCCCTGAAGTACCATGGTCACTGGGCCTACGAGATGTGTCACACCACCAACCCGGACAGCTGCTGTCAGCAGCTCTCTCATGTGCACCAGGGCTTGCTTCCTCGTATTCCCTCGCCGCCACCTGGTCTGAGCAGCCAGCAGGAAGCTGCTGCTGGACACCTACAAGATTTTGGTTGGTTTTGTTAACAAGACACAAGCAAGACACCTCCTTTCTCGGTGAAAGGCTGGATTTGAGAATCCAGCGATTTAGCAGATTGAAATGACATACTGCTTGGTCAGGATTAGTCCCAATGAAGGCAAACAGCTGCCCCAACAGGACACTGTATGTGGGTTTATCTCTGCTGTCCTCAATGGCCAGTGACTGGAGAAGAGTGAAAGAGCTACTTCTGTGGCTGGTGACGTGACGGCGCCTACGAGGACACAGAAGAATTACACCTGGCAGCAAGAAACTGACCAAAGAAACAAACCCCAAGCAGTGCTATGCTTGCAAAGTTTGTGACTGTTTCAACAGCACAGACCCTGTAAAGCAGCTTAGTGGCCTAGCCCCTTTGTGTACCTTTGGCTTGCCCGAGCAAACTCGATGTCTTCGTTGCCGATCATTTCCAGGTCAGACGGTGCTGACATGCTGCGAAGGAAGACAGGCTGGCGGACTGCATGGGAGATCACTTTTGTCTCAGACGCTGATTTACAGGCTGCAGGATCAGACAATATCAAACAAAGTCACTCCTGGTGTAGGAGCTTGTTTCCAGAGTGATTTTACAAGCACTGTGGACATTCCAGTGAAAGCTGTAACAGCATAGGGAACACGCAGCCTAAGCAAGACCTTGCAACTCGCTTCCGAGGTCTTGCCTGGCTTCAAGGATTGTTTCAAGTTAGGTTTGTTTTGATTAGGTTAAGCATTTTTTTCCCTCCCCCAGTAACTCATGAAATTAAAGTTCAAATCCCACATGTTATTATTCAGACCTTAATTTACCATCATTATGGCAATCAGAAAACAAAGACTCAATTTCATTTACTGCAAGTGAATTTATTTAATGGGAAAAGGGGGGAAAGAAGAGAAAAGAAAAGAAAGGAATGTTATCTTCAGTAAAAAGGAAAGGTAAGGCACAATGTTGGTAATAAAAGATATACCTGGAGTCTCTGCAGGGGTCCCAGATATACTCCTTGTGATCCCAGACTGTGCTGCAATAGTGACATGTAACAAAAGCTCTGCCCTGTTCATCAAGCTCTTCACCAACGTTTTTGTTTTTGCCAGGGGGTGATAGGTCTTCTGAATCAGTGAATTCACCTCCTGGAAAAACTTCTCCCTAAGATTATGAAAGAAAAATGAAAGAAGTGAATTCCTTTATATTTTAATGCCTCCTGCAATGAAGTGTTAAGTGTGGGAAAGGTTATTTTAAAGGAGACAAGCAGATCTATAGCAACAAAGCAGACAGCAGAAAAAAGAGAAGAAATAAGCAAATGATTTGTTAGGAAGTATTAGAAGCTGTAGGACTAATAGGAATACATTTAGCAAAAAAAAATGTTTTATTTAATTAGATCCTGCTAGACAGACAGGAAAATTGAGTTAAAACTGAGTTTAAAGCATTTGCATCCCTGATTGAATCACAGAATTGCTTTGGTTGGAAAAGCCCTCTAAGATCATTGAGTTCAACCTTCAACCTGAGACCATGCCCACCAAACCATGTCCCCAGGCACCATGTCCAGACATTTCCTGAACACCTCCTGGGTGGTGGTGACTCCACCACCACCTCCCTTGGCAACCTATTCCAGTGGCTGACCATGTCCCTGATTTGCTTTCCTTTTACCACTCTTTAATGGGATTAGACATAACATGTTTTCCAACTATTTAGTGCCACCTTTCATTTGGTGTTATGAGGTGTCTGAGGGTACAAGAAGATTCAAACACCTATTTCAGTAAGTATTTATACAGGCAACTTCAACCCTGCACAATTCCTTTTGACACTCACTGAAATTCCACGGCTGCTTAATGCTGCTCATCTGGAAACAGCACTAACCTTAATGCCAGGACCACGTTCTCAAGATCACTTCCATCAAAAGAAACTTCCTTCATGGAACACAGAAGTTCAAGTTCCTTCATCTTGCTCTAAACAAAACAAAGGAAAAGGATGAACATGTCTTGAGAGAGCAGCAGGAAGCAGGAGCAGGCACAGCAGCCATGATGCTTACCTCATTGAAGTGATAATCATAAAAGAAGGGGACATTGTTCTCCAGCTTCCCATGCATGGCATCATCTACCTCACTCTGCCACTTCTGCTCCAGCTCAGCCACACTCTAATCAAGAGATAAAAATAACACTGCAATTGTTCATCTGAAGGATTAGAAAAGACCTTAAAAGAAGAAACTTGAGTACATTTTGTATTTCTGTGTTTCCAAAGTGTTGTCAATGCACCTTTATTCCCCCTCCCCCCCCAAAAAGCCTTCTCTTCCTTTTTAATGTAATTCTCTTTTTACCTGCAGTTGTCTCTCCATGGCATTTAGCTTCTTAAAGGTCTCTCCCATAATTTTACAAAGCAAATCATATTCTTCAGCATGTTCTTCCTGATACTGGAAATTTATCAGGGACTGGAGAGCATCAACCAAATTCAAATGTTTAATGACACAGGAAACTACCATCTCCTCCATGACTTCTGGCTGGATCACTTCCCTAGGGATACAGGTAAAGCCCAACTGATTAAGTGAGAATAAGGGACAAACTTTGGTGAACTGTAAAGAGGAATTGTCAGAGGCTGTGCTCACAAACAAGGGTTTACACAACATGAAATGCAGACCATAACACGTGAGAGGACACATCCTCACTGCTGCTTGTTTAGCTCATTCACTTTGGCACCATATATTACACAGAACCATTATGGGTGGAAAAGACACCCAAGAGCAAGTCCAGCCATTAACCTAACACTGCCAAGGTGACCACCAGACCATGTTCTGAAGTGAAACATCTACACTTGCTCTGAACACCACCAGGGACAGAGACTCCACCACTTCCCTGGGCAGCCTAGTCCGGGCCTTGACCACTCTTTCAGGCAAGAAAATTTTTCCTAATATCCAGACTGAATCTCCTCTGATACAACTTGAGGCTGTTTGCTCTCATCCTGTCGTTTGTTAATTGGCAGAAGAGAGCGATCCTCACCTCACTCCAATCTCTTCTCAGGGAGTTGGAGAGAGCAAGGTGGTCTCCCCCAAGCCTCCTGCTCTCCAGAACAGCACTAAGCAACCCCCATTCCCCCAGCCACTCCATACAAGACTCGTGCTCTAGACCCTTCATCAGCTTTGTTGCCCTCATTTGGACACACTCCAGCAACTGGAAGTCCTTCTTGGAGCGAGGGGCTCAAAAGTGAACAATTATTTCAAGCCATGAAAGTCACATTAGAAAACCAGAGCGAAGCAAGGACTACTTACTTTATGCTAGGTCTAAACTGAGGCCGAGCACGCCCAGAAATTTCCCTGAGTTTTATCATGATTCCTGGAGGCAACCTGATCCTAGGCAGATCAAAGTAGTGTCCAACAGGAGGCACTAGAACATCAGAGGGATATGTGAATTCTCTATCTTCATCGATAGTAAGAGGCAGTGGAGAAGGACTTGGTGTAAGGGCTGGAGATATTACACCATTAGCTTCCACCTGCCACTGGCACCTGGAAAAGTAAACAAAAACAGATGAACAGGGTTTATTTCCTCCTTCCCCCCCCCCTAACTCTTCTCCCTTTATTCAGAAAGGCACATTTGTCAACAACACATTACAAAGACAGACTGAGGATTAAGTGTGGTCTGCACCAACCACAGCCAAATCCTCCTCTGCTTGCTCTGAAGAAAGCCCCCAGAATTCCAAAGAATATTCCCTTAGCTTTAGGAAAGAAAGAATTGCTGACCAGAGTCTGCAGGGGAAATTATCAAAACATTACCTTAAAACATAGGACTCAAGCACAACTGCAGAGTGTGGCCAGCAGGTGGAGGGAGGTTGTCCTCCACCTCTACTCTGCTCTACTGAGGAGACTTTTGGAGTACTGAATCCAGTTCTGGGGTTCCCAGTTCAGGAGAGACTGGGAACTACTGGAGTCCAGCAAAGGCTGCAAAGATGCTGAGGGGCTTGGAACATCTCTGAGGTGGAAAGGCTGAGAGCCCTGGGGCTGTTGAGCCCGGAGAAGAGCAGCCTGACAGGAGATCTGATCAATGCTCAGAAAGAGTCAAAGAGCTCATGGTGGGCAAAAGGATGGGACCAGATACCTGCCAGTGGCGCTCAGGGACAGGACAAGGGGGCAAGGGGCACAAACTTTAAGCCAGCAGGTTCCACCTGAACAGAAGGAACGTGTTTGCTGTGAGGATGCTGGAGCAGGCTGCCCAAAGAGACTGTACAGTTTCCTTCTCTGGAGAGATTCCAAACCCTCCTGGAGATTGTGATCCTGGGCAAAGTGCTGTGAGTGCCCCTGCTTTAGCAGTGGGGTTGGGCTGGATGATTTCCAGAGGTCGGTCCCTTCTGATCCCTACCATGATAGGATTCCATAAACTACAAAAGTCACCCTCTGAAAAACAGAAACCAAACAAAAAACGCCCCCAAGAAACCACCACATGATCAATTTTTAATTACCTTTGTAAGAGTTTAGATCTCAAGAGTTCCTGACAGGTTTCTTCATCTTTGGTAATTTCAGGTCCATTGTATAATATTCGCAGCATAGAACAAGCTAACACAGAAAGGCCAAGTGCCAGGTCAACTAAGAAAGGCAAGCCTCCTGATACATCCTCTGAAGACTCCTGTAGTAGGAATAGTGATAAGTTGCACTGATCAATCAGCCATGAAGCCCTCCCCTGATACATTTCAAGATAGGAGATTTTAGATATAAATCTTAAGATATCTGTCTCTGATTTTTGTATCTATCAGGCCTACGTTTCTTACCCAGAGGTACACTTGACAGAAATGCTTAACAAAAAGCAATGTATAAGATCAACTCAAGACTAAAAACAAAGGATTCAAACATTCTTTTCCTGAACCAAAACAGAAAAGGTAAAGTTATTTCTGGTTCAGTCACCCTTTGGCCTGTAGATCTGTCCTCTCACAGGCCTAGCCCTAACTTTTAGTGGAGGGATCTGAGTTTGGTTTTGTTTGATCCCAGTGGCCCTCCCCTCCCTGTGTAGGCTGGAATTTATTATTCCCCTCATTGAATCTCTAACGTTCAGGTTGCTACCTATGCCTGCAAAGAAATTCTGATCTCCAAGGACCTATTTGGTAATAACTTCTTCATAAAACCCTATGCATGGAACAGGCCATGCCACAGGGTGCCTCTAGCTAAAGAAGACAAACAGCTACAGCTTAGGTCCTTTACACTGTGAAAGGACGATTTGCCTTATTGCCAAAGTAAGTAAAGTACTCCTGGTTTATATTCCACCTTGGAAGGACATTTCTGTTTGATCTGCAGCGTGTCACAGACAAAGAGAAACTGAAGCTGAACCTGTCCCACGGAATCTGTCCCGTTTGAGTACCTGTGCTCGAACAGTGCAAGCAAAGCCCCACATAGCTTTGTCTGGAGTGTTGTGCTCACGGCCACTCCGCATTTCAAAGGAGAAGGTGACTGTATCTCCTTCCACCTTCACATTTTGATGGGAAGGAGGGGGGGAGGGAAAAAAAAAAAAAAGAAGATACATTTAAGAACTGAAGCAAACAAAACAGGCTGTTCATAAAAGTGGCTTATTTTATGGATTAATGCTTTTAATGACAGTTACCTAACCGTGATTTTTTTATCTCCAATTAGATACTCTGATTTCAGAGTCTTCCCTTTTAGTCAGGGATATCATTTGGTGGACAATCTGATTTGAATTTCGTTGCTGGCTAATTACAGCCAACCCCAAAAAGCCACCACCACCACAGCTGTAGAATCAAAACTCAGCTTTATCACTCTGCGTTAGTTGGCCTTGATTTTCATCGAAACACTTCCATTATTTGTTTGCAAGAAACCATGCAACAATCAACAGTTCTCTTCCTGAAAGAGGACAGACAAGCTCTTCAAGGAGCAGAATATGTCAGCACATTAACAGAGGAGTTTGCTAAAAGATTCAGATATAAAAGATAAAAAGCTACCAAGAGCAATATAAAAAATCTGGGCCTGCAAAATGAATTAAGCTCCATTAAAGGTGAACAACAGAGTGCTTGTCTGACATTGCTTTCCAGTTTATTCTTGGGTTTGCCTCTGATACTCTCTTTTGTTATGCACATAAGCCCCATTTGAGAGTGGGACAATGTAGCAGCACAAAGATGTAAGAAGAAGGAAAAAAAAAGTTAATCATATTGCATACAGCCTGCAGAATTCTTGAAACACTGAAGTCTCAAGAAGGCTGAGGGATTTTTCTGTCTTAGCTTTACTACCCAAAAGTATCCAATGTAATTTCAACACCCAACACAAATGGTTGGAAAGTTGCTGCATTTAACTGCTTGGTAAATTTGTGGGCTACTGCTAATAAAAAAATGCAGCGGTGCCCACAGACCTTAAGAAAATATGCACAGCCTCAGCCTGTGCAAGAATTTCTGCTAGGAGGGTATGAGAACAGCAGTGCCATTAGACTCCAGGATTGAAAACACACTGATAATGAATTCCAGTAAGACATAACAAAACGAGATAAGCTCGAAGAGAAGCATCACACAGAACAGAGTTTAAAGTTATATCCCCAAGGACATAGCAGCCCACTTATAAGTGATCTTGTCATGGGAAACCATACACTTAAAAGCTTGGACTTCATTGCTCTAAGGGTTAAAATGGACTTGAGATGGACTTTCCAAAGGGGATTTTGCTATGGGGAATATTGGTGGATTATAATACTGTACCTTTACTAAGTCTTTCGGCCAACCAGTTCCTAAGACACTACGGCTGCCATATCCCAGTGTATTGCCTCCATACTCAGCAACCTTCCTACTGTTTGTGTTAGGACCAGCATAGATCACCAACTTCAAAACATAAAATACACTGTTAGACTGTAAGAGAAAAACAAGAAAATCTAATAATAATAATAATACTTAGCACTCACACCACGCTTTCTGTTCTCAAAGCGCTTTATCAACATTAACAAAGCCTCACAGCAGCCCTGTGAGGTGAGCAGGCAAGTATTATTATCCCCATTTTACAGATGGGGAAACTGAGGCAGAGAGGACATTGAGTGACTTGCCCTCAAGGTCACACAGCAAGTCAGCAACGAACATGGGAGCAGCAGCTGGGAGAAATCCTAACTTGCAGTCCTCAGGCTGATCTAACAGGAACATCCTGGAACTAGTACATACTAGAACATCAGTGAGGGTGGTGAGACACTGCAAGAGGTTACCCAGGAAGGTTGTGGACACATCAGGTTGGATGGGGCCTTGAGCAGCCTGGTCTAGTGGAAGGTGTCCCTGCCCATGGCAGAGGGTTGGGACTAGATGAGCTTTAAGGTCCCTTCCAACCTAGCCCGTTCTATCAACCTATAAATCCTGCCTCTCTACTAAGACATAGATTGATCCTGCTCCCATCCTATTTTGTCAGTGACTTCTATGGAAGCAAGAAAGCCCAAAGTTTACTGGTTAAAATCCTCCAGAAATGGGTGACATTAATATTAAAAGACACTTATAAATAATTAATTATTCTTCTTGCTCTCTGTCGAGGAATATATGGCAACCATTAGTAAGCAGCACAAGCAGCTCTCTGAAGACACAGAGGTAATAAGTGCTGTTACTTGTGGGTTTGATATTGAAAATACTTCTTGATGTAAATACATGCAAACAACTCATTTGTCTTGGTTCTGGTTTTCTGGGGGTTGGTTTGGGGGGGAGGTGGGGGGGGGGGGAAGTAACCTTTCCAGTTCTGCCCAGTTTAAACTGTGCTGATCTACCGAGTAGGCAGACAGATTAAAATTGAGAAATGAGGCCTGAACAACAGGCAAGAAATGAGAAGGAAGTGAAATTGTGACAGTTTGAGCCACCATGAAGTGAACTTTGAAGAAAATTGGATGAGTTGGTATGAATTTCTGGAGGTGGGGGGGGAACCCAAACCAACCCCTCCAAGACCCCACAATTCTGCAGCTTACTTTCTTATCTCATTACTACTTCTGACATCTTCTGGAAACTTCCTGGTAACAGAGTTTAACTCTTTAAAAAAAAGACCCTCAAAAACTGTCAGATTTTAGACCCTGAAATGATCATTGGATATTATGCTCTGAAACAACACACAGGAAGAAGGAAGCACATGTTCTTTTGGGATTACTTCTCCAAGAATAACAGAAATTAAATGTGAGCCATTTATCTTCACCTTCCTGTCTTTTCATGCCTACAAGTCTCCATACAGTTTCTGTCATTAAGCTAAGTTCAGTCTTAAGATGAAACCCCAGAATTCTTTTGAGGTTATTCACACTTGTGCCACACAAGACATAACCTCTCTGCATCTCTGTTACAGCCCTGAAGTGGGCAGACTGCGAGTGTCCCAGTAAACTCCTCACAGTAAAAGCCTCCTGTTTTAATCTAACCACTGGAAATCAGGTGTCATGAAAGACAAGGGGGGGCAAGAAAGATGAAAATGGGAAATGCTGCTGACAGAAATATATACAAAGCAAGAACTTCTGAACTGGCCCTTGCTTACCTTATCATAATCATACTGTGAAGAACATCTGTTGTCAAATCTAAGATACAGACAGCGGGCTCCTGGAATATGGACAGTTTCTTTAAATTTATAGTTATCCCTGACAGGATGAACTGTTTCTACAGTCTTCCCAGCAGCCCAGGGAGCAGGGATCTTCAAACCCGTGAGGAAGCCTGGTTCTTCTTTCTCTTCCAGCATTCTGAAATTAGAGTGACAATTGAGTCCTAAGTTCAACACAGATTTCTACGCCACAGTCAGACAGCAGACGCAGGGCTGTTATGCAGTGACCTAAAGTCTTCAGAGAATACTTTAGGCTGGAAAAGGCCTTTAAGACCATCAAGTGCAACTGCTAGCCCAGCACTGCTGGGTCTTCACTAATCCATATCTCTCACTCAGCACCACAGCTGTTCAGTCCCTCCAGGGATGGGGACTCCACCACTAGGCAGGCTGGGCCAGGCCTCAACAGCACTTCTGTGGGAAGAAATTGTTCCTCATGTGCAACCTAAACCTTTCTGGTACAACTTCAGGCCATTTTCCCTTGTCCTGTCACTTGTTCCTTGGCAGAAGAGACCAACCCCCACCTGGGTCCAACCTCCTTTCAGGGAGTTGTAGAGAGCCAGAAAGTCTCCCCTCACCCTCCTTTTCTCCAGGCTGAACAACTTCAGTTCCATCAGCTGCTCCTCCTAAGACTTGTGCTCCAGACCCTGTACCAGGTTTGTTGTCCTTCTCTGCACCTGTTGCAGAACCTTAATGTCACCCTTCTAGTGAGGTGCCCTCATCATAGATTCATCCTCATTTTAGGCGTAATTGTATTGAGGGAGCAAGCAGAACTTCAACAGCACAAACCCTGTACACTAGAAATCACCATGCCAATCTCTCACCTGTATGACCTGAACTTCCCCCAATGCTTTCCCAGCTAAGTAGCACCATAAAGAAGTAAATGGCACTATGTGTGGATGGTTTTGGGGCATAAAAAACATTAAATCTCTTCCCTCCTGGAAGAGCACCCAAACCTGATCATACTGTCCTAAAACAATATGCCAAGCATTTCACTGAAGCTTCTATTTGGAGAAGGAGGATTGAAAACTAATTCTGCTGAGTTTTCACACCGCATATTGCACATCACCACAAGTTGTTTAATGCTATAGAATCTGCAAACAGCTGTGGTAAGCAGGTTTTTGCTCAATTTAGCTGGGTAGTTGTTTCTAAGCAGAGGCTGTGGAACTTTTGAGCTGAGAGACAGGCTTTAAAGGCAGGATTTAAAATCATCGTATTTCCCTGCGCAAATGAAGCCATTTAATGTCTTTCCAACGGTTTTGCTACTGTATCTCAGGCTGCCAGAGCAATTTACATTTTCTCATCATGGTCCTCCTTAGCTTAATTTATTGCAAGAGCAACATTTAAAATTAATTCCTAATGCTTGAAGCAAGGGGAAAAAAACAAAACAAATCATACCCTGTGCAAATAACCTGAAGATATTAATCATTTCATTCTACAGGCAAACAAAAAAGTATGCTCGAACTAATTGTCTTTTGTAAAGGCTTAGGTATCTCTAAGACACTCTTAGAAACCATTAGAACTTTGCCTTAAAAAAACCCCAACCAAAAACCACAGCAATGGTCAAATGAGTTGCTCCAGCCCTACAACCACTCCAGGTCAGGTTGATTGGGGTGTTGAGCAACTTGATCTAGTTGCAGATACCCCTCCTCACTGCAGAAGGGTTGGACTAAACGAGCTTTAAGGTCCCTTCTTCCAACATAAAGCATTCTAGGATTCTCTGAAAATTCCAGCTAAGTTATTTTACCCCATGGAAAGACCCAAAGTTAAAGAAAATCACCTCTCATCAGGTAAGAGCTTCCCTTTCTGTTCTGATGCACCACTGGGGGAACTGTGCAGCTCTGAGAAAACTGGAGACTGAGTTTTAAGCAGCAGTGCAGTCTGTGGCACAAAATACACATTAGAAACATGTGAACAGCGAATCATTTAGGATCTTGTTAGTGAAATACATTAATAACATTGTATATCATTATTGACACTAAGTCATTACATAATATTTCTTATACCAAGTCAGATTTAATATTCAGCTTTTGTGGCTGTTGAGTAATTCTTAAACTATGATCAGCAGAAAGTTGGCTGAGATCTACAGCGGTTCAGATGTGCGCCACATCTTTCTTCCTTTGTGTACAACTGCTGACACAAAGAGCATACCTGGCTTGTGTAAAGAACCAGCTGCACCAGCTGAGGCATCAAGGCATCAGCCATGGTTAGAGTTTGCAAATTTGGGTGCATCAGAGATGTCAGCAGGACAGGAAGCAGGTGACCAAGCATAGTAGCCTTCGTTATTTGCTCCAGGCCTTTTAATCTGTAAGGAGAGTCAAGGTTTACACAGCAACAACTAGTTTCTCAGGGTATCACACTACTATTTTCAGTCATCTGTTTAATTGTCTAACAGGCTATGTGAGCATTTGCCTTATATTAAGCTTTTATATTGCATTAAACAAAACCAACCCCCCCCCCCCCCCCCAAACTTAGTATCTTGAAAACACCACAATTTCTCCCCAAGTGTTGGTGTCCTACTCTTTGCTGTCAATTCTTACTATACAATGCCAGAGCAGGAGACAGTAAATCAAGAGTTTAATAATTACTTAGAAAATTATAAACTCCCATGGGTGGGGGATGAAAATCCACATCAAATGTAAAAGTGTTTGCTCAGTGTGTGTACTAGGCTCCTAGCAGGCACAGCTCAAAGTACTTGAAAAGAATCTGCATCTCCAAAAATACATTTGATCATGAAACCCATCTGAAAAGCTCTCCAAAGAGTCGTGTATTGTCAATAAACAAAGCTAATCTTGCAGGCACAGGAAAGAAGAGAAACTGAAACACACCAAAGAGAGGGAGGTGTTTGTTTAATGAGAGAAAAGGTCACAGCTTTTGTTTTTTGAGTTGAGGGGAGGTAAGGAAGGGCATGCAGGAGAGAAGGCTCCGAGGTGACCTAATTGTGGCCTTCCAGTATCTGAAGGGGGCCTACAGGAAGGCTGGGGAAGGACTTCTCAGGATGTCAGGGAGTGATAGGACTAGGGGGAATGGAATGAAGCTGGAGGTGGGGAGATTCAGGCTAGATGTGAGGAGGAGGTTCTTCACCATGAGAGTGGTGAAACCCTGGAATGGGTTGTCCAGGGAGGTGGTCGAGGCCCCATCCCTGGAGGTGTTTAAGCCCAGGCTGGCTGAGGCTCTGGCCAGGCTGATCTAGTGTGGGGTGTCCCTGTCCATGGCAGGGGGGTTGGAACTAGCTGATCCTTGTGGTCCCTTCCAACCCTGAATGATACTATGATACTACGATATGATAACACCACCCAAGATGTACCATGGATAAAGTATCTAGTCCAGCTCCTAGGGACTTAACAGTCAGGAGCTTAAAAATCTTGCCCTAGCTCCCAGGAATATTCCCAGCTGACTGACTCCAGTTTGGTTCCACTTACCCTGCTGACAAATACTATTGGAATGGAGTCAAATCTTAGTTAGAGCTTTCTATAGATTATCGAGCTGGTAGTGCTGACACAGAGAGACTAATCCTGAATTCTTCAGAAGAGAAGTGCTAAGCAAATGCTGTAGCAAGGAACAGTTCCTACACATGCAAAGCTCAAACATGAAGTGACATAGGAGGAGTAATTTGAGCTGTGCTTGTCCAACAAACTTCCTAACTCAGCAGTTCTCTGTTTTCAGGTGAGCATATTCCTCTTACCTTTGCTCTCGATCAGAAATGTCACTGTTTATTAGTGCTGTAGTGACTTGCTGCAACATCTCTAAGACCTCATCACACCCTGTCAGAATTTGTGTAGCAAGAGACAAAATGCTGGTCTTGAGCTCCTAGGCACAAAAAGAATTAGAGGATATTGAAATTCTTAGAGACTCCCAAAAAAAGGACAAGAGAACAAAACGATGGAGTTCCAAATTAAGATAATGATAATGTGACCTGGCAGGCCTGCAGCAGTAGATTCATCCAAGACTTAAATTTGATTAATGCTAAGCCCCAAAGTGCTGGGAGAAACTAGGTGCATATTTTACAGGATGCACATCCAGTTTCTAGAGGGAAGGAATCCCCAAGTCCAGCACAGGAGAGAGAGCTGTTAGCCAGCCAAGGTACAGCATTGGTGACAGAATGTCCTAGCAGGTATGAGGATCACTGTAGAGAGAGAAACTGAACAATGAGAACATGGGTGAATAGTGAGACAAGAAAAATACCACAATATTTAGCATTTACTCAATGAGCCTGAACAAATAACTTCCAACTGTAGCACATTACAAGCACACAAAGTCTCACAGAGCAGCAGACTAAACCAGCTTAACAAACAATAGCAGGAATTCAAAAGTCAATACCATTACAGGAGAATTGTTACTGTTACAACTGCTGTGACAAGACAGCCTGCATGCTGGGACAAATCTGGCTTCCATGAGTTCATTTAAGACTATCCTATCCACAAAGCCTGTCCTCTTAATAGTGCCCTTGCCACAAATATTAGTCAAGTTATTTCAGACAACAGATACATTTTCTAAGTAATAATGTGAAGACTGCAAAAATGCAGGAGCCATTTGCCTATAAATAGGAAAATCCTTTCCTATTTATAGTTAAAAATTACTTTATCAACCACCACCAAAGTGATTTGGAGATGAATTTTCTTGCTAGTTTATATTAATTAAAATAGATTTTAAACCTCATTATACATATACTTAGGAAAGGAAGTGTCTGCTCTCCCTGATAATATAGAACCCAAGCTGGAATACTGAACACAGAACAACTGCAGACTATCTGGAGAACAGGAGAAACACCTGCCTCCAGTAATTTAACAATGTCAAGAGGAAAAGAACCCAGAAAATATGTAAGTGGAATGCATCGTAGAAACAAGAGGTGTCACAGGAACACTGACTGTAGAGAGCCATACTAGAATAAAACTTGGTGTTTACCTGTACCTTCAATGTCTCTCCCTGTAAGGAGCTGTCACTGTCATCATTTTCATCAGGTTTAATCAAAATAGTGTTACTGAGGAGGTGGTTCTGCACAGCCATCAGATACCGCAAACAGGAAGATGCAGCCTTTAACATAAATAAGCACACTTTACATCATCTAAACCCTGCCATCAACCTTGAATCAGGTTAATTCCTGGACTTTGAAATATAAAAGGGGGAGGGGGGGGGGAACATTGAGGGGAAAGCACAAGCAAAGCATAAACTTCATTTTCCTTGAATAGGAATTTTCTTTGTTGATTCGAGAGAAGCTTGTGAATACACAGAATTTAAGAGGAGAAACTGGCTGCAAGAACACTGAACTTTGTGGAATGACTTGCAAAACAAAGGAGCAGAACCATTTCATCCACATATGCAACATTATGGACTATTTAAATACTGCCACACTGACTAATTCTTACAAGGTATTCCCACCACAGAATGCAATTTACTTTACATTCCTGGAGGTGCTGCTTCTACGCTGCTACTCCTTTCCCACCCTCCTGCAGCACAGGCCCTGACTGCCTGTCCCCTCCCCAGCGTCACCTGCCTTGCCATCAGCCAAAGCAGGGAGCTGATCCTGTTGGAAACATCTGTACATGCTTTTACCATTAAACAATGCCAACTTTCACTCAGTTTCATCTGTAAATGAAACTCCTTTATGGTTATGCATCATTATACACAACCACATAAAGGGTTTATCTTGGGTTTTAAGCTTGGAAGATTTTGATACAAAAAAACCCTTCCTTAAATTGTAACAGCTGCCAGAGCAATTGGAAAACATAGCCACATATAAACCTGTGTTAGCATTTACTCTGCTGGGAGAAATTGTTCCTTCCTTCCCTGCACAGCACAAACAAAAGACATTCTTTTCCTCTCTTTGTTAAGACGCACAACTACCAAGTTCCACCTCTATACACTCAGCGAAGACAGCTTTAAGGAGGGAAAAGAGCCAAAAGCAAAAAAACCAAACTTTAATCAAAATACATTTTACTTACAGGCACAGTTGAAAGAAGCCTTTGAAAATCATCTTTAGATACAGTTTGGCACTTGGTGATTAAGACACAAGATTCTCGGACAACAATCTTGAGAATGTAGTGCAACAGCTCATCATTTAGTCTTCAAAAAATGCAAGAATGGTGCAAAATGTTAATAGTCTAATTATGGTGCATTTTGCAGAGCTCATCTCAAAAGTCTCTGCAAGCTGCATCACAAATTACTTGAAACCAAAACAAACAGATTCGAAGACAAAGGAAAACCAAGCCTGAAACGTTTAACAACAAGCAGTGAAGCACCACCAGTGACTTCCTGCACTGTGCTGATATAAATCTATGACTTCTAATAGAATAGAATAGACCAGGTTGGAAGAGACCTTCAAGATCATCATGTCCAACCTATCACCCAACAACACCTAATTAACTAAACCATGCAACCAAGCACCCTGTCAAGTCTCCTCCTGAACACCTCCAGTGATAGTGACTCCACAACCTCCTTGGGCAGCACATTCCAATCACTCTCTCTGTGTAGAACTTCTTCCTAACCTCCAGCCTAAACCTCCCCTGGCACAGCTTGAGACTGTGTCCTCTTGTTCTGGTGCTGCTTGCCTGGGAGAAGAGACCAACCCCCACCTGGCTACAACTTCCCTTAAGGTAGTTTTAGAGAGCAAGAAGGTCTCCCCTGCGTCTCCTCCTCTCCAGACTAAGCAACCCCAGCTCCCTCAGCCTCTCCTCACAGGGCTGTGTTCCAAACCCCTCACCAACTTTGTTGCCCTTCTCTGGACATGCTCCAGCAAGTCAACATCCTTCGTAAACTGAGGAGCCCAGAACTGGACACAGGACTCGAGGTGTGGTCTAACCAGTGCTGAGCACAGGGCACAATGACCTCCCTGATCCTGCTGGCCACACTGTTCCTGGTGCAGGCCAGGATGCCATTGGCCTTCTTGGCCACCTGGGCACCTTGCTGGCTTCTGTTCAGCCTATTATCAACCAGTACCCCCAGGTCCCTCTCTGCCTGGCTGCTCTCAGCCACTCTGCCCCCAGCCTGTAGCACTGCATGGGGTTGTTGTGGCCAATGTGCAGAACCTGGTACTTGGTTGTGTTCAATCTCTTGCCCTTGGACTCTGCCCATCTGTCCAGCCTGTCAAGGTCCCTCTGCAGAGCCTCTCTACCCTCCAGCAGATTAACTCCTGCCCCCAGCTTGGTGTCATCTGCAAATTTACTGATGCTGGACTCAATGCCCTCATCCAGATCTCAATAAAGATGTTAAATAGCATGGGGCTCAGCACTGATCCTTGGGGCACACCACTAGTGACTGGCCTAAAAAATACAAAGAGACTCCTCCCAGCATGGACAGGTACTTGGGACTGACAGTCTCCCTGCTGCAAAGTCACCTAACACAGCAACAGAGAGAGGAATGGCATTATAAATTATGACCCACGTTTACCAGAGGCATGGTAAAGAACAAGGAATCCAAACCTCTCTACAGAAGCTTCCAAAGCTTCCCCTAAAATGTCAAACCTTTCTCTCCCTCATCCTAAGGAAACTCTACCCACTACAGACCCAAAGGCAGAACTACAGGTCCCACTGCCAGGAAGATAAGCAATTTCAGCAGTTGCATTTTGCAAGTTTATCACTTAAAGCAAATCAGAGAAACAGACATTGCAAGTGGGGAGGGAGGGGGGAGCATATTGGTGCATTTTACCTATAGTGATCATCATCTTCACTTCCAAATCTGTTGTTCTGAAGCTGTTCAGCTAAATTAGTCAGGATAACGTCACGAAGCTGAGAGAGACCACTATTTCTCTCTCCTAAAATGGAAGGCAAAAAACTGTTGCAAAGCAGCATTTCACAGAATTTTAGTTGTGTTTCCTCAGATATCTTGCTTAATTGTTGGCTACCTGAGGTCCCTTCCAGCCCTAACAATTCTATGATACTCCGAGACATCCGCATTCCCAGGGTAACCCAACTCCCTGCTGATGCTACAGGGCTGTTAAAACTTACTCTGCACACAGCACTGGTTTCAATTCTGAAGACTCTGATGCACAAACAGGTTCTGATGAACTAACAAATGACTGTGCATCAGCTGCTTCTAAGTCCAGACTCCCATTTCAGGCTGAATGCAAGTAGATGATTACTTTCATCGAAGACTACAATTACCTCTTGTTTTACTCTGTAATTGCCATGGGTAACACTAACTAGGTGCTCTAAAATACAACCTGGCCAAGAAACGTTACTAACGGTGACAAACAAGAGAGCTTAAATCCTTTTTGAGCTTCAAACAGCTGCCTGCTTGAGGCAGATTTTCCTTTTTCCACACCTAGCATACACCTCACCAGCCAGCCATTCAGAAAGCAGCTTTGCATCTGAAGCATTCCTTAATTTCCCAGAAGGGGATGGATTTAAATTGGACTGGTACTTAATATTCTGCACTGCTCTCCCTCCAGAAACTGGAAAGCATTTCCACTTCTTGCTTTCAATTAGGAAAAAAGACCCACACCCTCATGTGTCAGTAAGACATTCTCACCTTCAGTTAAGACCAGTTTCAATAAATTATTGATTTCTGCTTCCCCAGGATAGAGGATATTTAAACCAGAGCTAGAGGAGGGGGAAAAAAAAAGTAGGTATTACTGCTTGAAGCAAACAAAACTATTTCAATGGACACATGAAAAATGGCATCACAGAATCTCAGCTTAGTATCTGAGTAACAGTCAGAATGCCTGTGCAACAGCTTCTAACTCAGAAAGGCATCCTCCATAATTCAACATTTCTATTAGTCAGAAAACAAGCAGCTGCTTGCTCCAGAAACCTCCTGTAATTAACTATATGTTAAGTCCCAAAGCTTCTTCAAGAGTTATTTGCTTCCCTAAGAGAAACTTCACATTAATCACTTGTATATGTGACAGCACAATCATTTGTTCAAGAAACAGAGATGTCAGCCAAAACTGGATGATGGCTTAAAGAACAACTCAGCTCTGGTGATGGGATGAGAGCTGTGGCTTATCTGTGATACCAACAATGGAAAATGAAAGAGGCAGTAAGCAGGAACTCACTGCTGTTAGTTTTATACTTATCAAAGAGTGGCTCCTGATAGAAGTCTCACTTTAAGCTTTGCAGAAGATTCCAGAACTAGCATTTGGGAAACAACATAATTATGCCTAAAAACTCCTTGTGGAGGTATTTTTCCCTTCTAACTTCTGATGAACTCTGTCCTTTCCACATGAATTACCACATCAAGATAGAAGATGACAATGACTTAAAAAGGAGCACTTCGTGACTGTCTGAAGTGTTGAAGTTATTACACAGACTTTTTCTTCTTTCCTCCTTCCCTTTCCTTTCAAGCACCACACTCACAGAACAGAAAACTGGTGTGTTTTTCAGCTTCACACAGGGAGCAGAGATTATTGAAGCTTCCCTCCCACTGCCTCATGCTGACCACCTTATAATACAGACATCAGGAATTATCATACTTTGCAAGCTAGGTTTGAGGTTTCTGTTGGTATCAGAATCCCTCAATGAGGAAACAGGAGGAAGGAGATATTACCAAATCCTCTGGTTTTTTACAAGTCATTGGAGGATACAGGGTTAATTAAACAAGGGGAGAGTGCAGCAGCTGCCCCTGCAGTTGACAGTATACACTTTCCCTGTCAAAAAGCAAGACCCTGAAGATTTTAGATATGGATACCAAAGACATGCTATTCTTCTTCCCTCACAGAACTGCATAAAGCCACTGAAGTTCTGAAGGCTGTGATTCATACACAAAAAATTGCAGGTTGATCATCAGAAGATTTTGCTCTTAACATTTGGAGCACTTCCCACTTGAAAGCAGATTATAACTACACTTAGGACATTTGAGACAGCATTCCTTGTCCTTGAGATTTGCATTATCTGGTTTTCATGATCCACAGTCACACTTTTTGCTCCTTTTCCTGTACTTACTCTTTCTGCTGTTTTGACTAGCCAAAGACAGGAAATTACACAGCATCAGGTTCAAGCGATGCAGTAGCTAATATGATGTGGAGCTAAAGCAACCATCATTTAAGTGTCTGGTGACCTGGTGTGCCAGCCCAGAGACATAATGCCCACTCTTCTACCAAAATAGATTCCTGTTCTCTAAACATAAACCAGACTTTCTCCAGAGAGCCTCGCTGCCCTGTTTTTCCCTTCAGTCTTATGGCAATCTTTAAGTATTCCTCCTTCTGCTTCCTCTATATATTCCTTTTATTGAGGTGAATTTCAGTACTGTCACTTCAAATGCTGGTGTTACACCTGACAACACCAGCTTGGCCTATTCAAGACCACCAATAAATTAGATTCAACTAAACATGGAAGCCATGTGAGCCATCACTAAAAGGTAGGAAACTCTGCTTTACCTTAGCAACTATATTATAATGAACAATAAAAGAAAGATCCTAAGGGAAGAAAATAACAAGCAACAAATGAAAAGAAGTAATTACCACCTGTTATTTCACAGTCATGATGACAAACACATTGTATTTCCACATTGTATTTCCTTCTTCCACAGCTACAGATTATCATAATTTGATCAAAGTATGCTGCCTAAATTCCATTAGCTTAAACTGCTGAAGGGAATTTGCATATTCCTCTGTTACAGCATTTTCAAATAACCAAGGTCAAGTTTAATTTGACAAACCAGATCTTTACCTAATAGCTAGGCAAACCTCCTTCTGGATTTCAGAGCAAATCTGATCCCTTGGTGCCATCAGCAATTGCCAAAGTAAGAGGCCAGACCTCCTGACAATGTCCCTGTTCCTTTCCGTTTGTGGGCTGAAGAAGAATTTAAAAACCACCTAAGGAAAATGCAACACAGCAGTATTAAAAACTCCAGCATCACTCACAGCAATTCTTCTGCAGCCTGCTTTTCAGTTTATTTCTCTACATCATTAGAATGGGTTAGAAACTGACTTTGGATCAAAAAAAAAAGGAGGGAAAAAAAAAGAAAGAAGGAAGTAACCCCTCTGGATTTTATTTCCATCTGCCAAAGGGGCAATCCCATTTAAACTAGGGCTCTCAAATGGGGGTGTCAGGGACTTCTAAGCCACTACTAAAGCAATCCCAATCAAAAACTTAGTAAAATCAAGTGGCTGCCCGTATTCTAAACCAACTTCTGGGTTTGTGTTTATTGTGAAGCAGACTGGAGATGCCCTCCTACCTGAAAGACAACAAGGATGCAGCGTATTATACACGTGTCCCCATTCACCATGGCTTTCTCCATAATGTCACAGATGCTGCTGAGGTGATGTGCTTCAATTGGATGTTGCTTGCCCAAAAAGTTTGTTATGGGAAGACTGTTGCTGGCTGCAAGGAGGTTGAGTTGGTGGATACACATGGCACCAACATGGTGCAGTAACTGGTTAATCACCTCGTTTGTGGTTGTTGCGTCCCCTGGAAGGAGGAGGAAAGCAGTTCAAATGCAGTCTGTAAACAGACCATAGGATCAACATTTGCTTCTAGACTGCAAGGTGTTGTCATCATCATCACCTCTGACTCCAGGACACCCACCCACATGACAAACAACAGAATCATCCATGTCACTTCTTTCATGTGCTAAAGGTAACAGGAATCTGCAAAGTTCCAAGCATTTTGCTTTTTCCTTTCTTAAAGCAAAGATAAACCATGAGCAAGATTTACATAGAACCTTTCAGGAATGAACTCAGCTTTCCACAGCAAGTTTCAGAAGGTAGTTTCTGTGTGTTTATTCCCTGATAACCCTGCATTTCACTTCCACTTTGTGCAAAGTGCTGACTCTTAGCTTTTCCTCACCTTTGGGCTCTGTAATGATGTGACTCACTCCCAGCCTCTGACAGACACAGTGGAAGGCCTGGTTCCCAGGGTTGCACCACTGATCAATATAATCATTGGAGCACGTCCAGATCATGTTATTCATAGTATCATAACAGGCACCTAAAAAAAGGAGAGTAATTTGCACATCAAACTTTAGTTTGGCTATCTAACAAACATGGGCATGGTAAAGAATTTTTACAGCAGGTAGAAAGGCAAATTATTTGCTTTAGAAGTTCTCTCATGTGACAGAAATTCAGTAACAAGGCATTGGAATGAAAAACATTAGCAGGGAAGTTCTTAAACAAAGGACTGGAGCAAAGACACATCCCTTTTGATGCCTCATGTAAATGTAACAACAGCATCTGGTTTAGGTAAGTACCCCAGTGCTTGCTATTTACAAGCACATAACATCTTGTTCCTCCCCAACGTGCTGCCACAGGGCAAGGAAAAAGAGTTGGATCTAGCCTCAGATCCCAGTAATTTCTAGAAGAAGCAGAGAGAAAAGAGTTTCACATTTATTTTCCTTCAGCCATTGAAAAACCAAGCACCTTACAATTTGTTTTAAAGGTCTTGTGGTAAAAATGTAACAGCTTTAATTACGTTAACAGTTTGAACAGTCCAACTGTTAAATAGTTTGCAGCTTCGAGACTCATCTCCTGAAAGGTTTAAAGCCTACAAGCCCAAGCAGGTCCAAAAAGTAAAAGTAAAAGGATTAGTGGGTTATAGACATGACTAAGCAGAATGGTGCACTGTACTTTGCTGAACAGAAAGAGAGAAGGGCAATGAGGCTGGGGAGAGGTCTCAAGCACAAGCCCTATGAGGAGAGGCTGAGGGAGCTGGGGTTGTTTAGCCTGGAGAAGAGGAGGCTCAGGGAAGACCTTCTTGCTGTCTACAACTACCTGAAGGGTGGTTGTAGCCAGGAGGGGGTTGGTCTCTTCTCCCAGGCAAGCAGCACCAGAACAAGAGGACACAGTCTCAAGCTGTGCCAGGGGAAATATAGGCTTGAAATGAGGAGAAAGTTCTTCACTGAGAGAATTCTTATCCCTTGGACTGTGCTGCCCAGGGAGGTGGTGGAGTCACTGTCCTTGGAGGTGTGCAAGAGGGGACTGGATGTGGCACTTGGTGCCATGGTCTAGTAGGCATGGGGTCTTGGGTAACAGGTTGGACTGGATGATCTTTGAGGTCCTTTCCAAACTTGCTGACTCTATGATTCACCTCTGCTCTGCCTTACTGAAGCCACATTTTGTCCTGTTCTGGGCTTCCCAGATCAACACATACAGGAAACTACTGGAAAGAGTCCAGCAGAGGCTACAAAAGATGCTGAGGGACCCGGAGCATCTGTGTGAGGAGGAAGAAAGGCTGAGAGACCTGGGGCTGTTTAGCCTGGAGAAAAGCAGCCTGAGAGGAGATCTCACAATGCTCAGCAAGAGCTAAAGGCCCTGTGGGGGGCAAAAAGAAGGGTCCAGACTCGTTCAGGTGGTGTTGAGCAACAGCACAAAGGACAAGGGCACAAACCAGAACCCAGAAGGTTCCACCTGAACAGGAGGATTCTTTATGATAGAGGCAGACACCATGCTTTAAAAGTTCAAAAATTAACCTATTTGCCTACATGTTTTGAATGACTGAAGCAAATTAACTCTCCAGTATGAGTAACCAACAGGTTAACACTCATGTCCATGCATCCCCAGCATTTACAATATGATTCAAAACTGCTGATCTCAAGATTTTTAAAAAATACATTTTCTTGTAGCACCTGACAGGTATAAACAAGGTATAAAACCCAGGCCCCTCTCAAGATTCTTTACTGCTATAGAAAAAAAAACCTTTTCTTGAGCTTGTGTGCAGCTGAAACCACAAAAGCAAGAGAGTGGAAATTCCTTTGGGGAATTCTGAACTTTCACAATTGTTGAATTTCAACATTTCTATGCAGGCAGACAAACATTTTTCTGCAGTGAAACTCAACAACTGGAAGGTTGCTTACTGCAACATAAAACACAACATGAGGACACAGTCTCAAGCTCCACCAGGGGAAGTTTAGGCTTGAAGTGAGGAGAAAGTTCTTCACAGAGAGAATAATTGGCCAATGGAATGTGCTGCCCAGAGAGGTGGTGGAGGTGTTCAAAAAAGGATTGGATGTGGCACTTGGAGCCATGGTTAGTTGTCATGAGATATTAGGTAATAGGTTGGACTTGATGATCCCTGAGGTCTTTTCCAACCTGGTTGATTCTATGAAAATCCAGGTAGGTTATTTAGAACCCAAGGGTTGGATATGCCTAGTTCTGAAACATTCCCAGATCTACTGCTTACCAAGTCCTGGAACTAGAGCACCACGTCCAAGAGAACTTCCTGCAGCATCAATGAGATCTGCTCTGCTCGTGAACTGCCCATCCGAAATGTTGAACACCAGGCTGGAAGCAAGAACTGCAGAGGGAAAAAAAGTCTCCAATAAGTTTCAGAGAATCTTCCTGCATTTCAGAAAACCAAGGCTTTCCAAATCCAAAGTGTCTCTGCCTTACTTTTTAAAGATGACAAAGCACTTGTTCCCCCAAAGAGGGAGCGTGTTGCAGAACTGCCTGATCCACCTGGGGGTGGAACCAACATCACCAGGTATGTCCCACAGGTGTAGATTGGAGTCTTCCTTAACATTTTCAGGGGCAGCCCACAGCTGGTGTTTGCAGCTGGAATATTAAACAGAGAAGTGGAACATAACTACGTATTTCTTGATAATGTTAAGAACTCCTAAGAGGATAATTGGAGGGCTGAAGCACCTCTTCTATGAAGACAGATTGAGAGAGTTGGGGCCATTCAGTCTGAAGAGGAAAAGGCTCCAAGGAGACCTTCTTGTGGCCTTCCAGTATCTTAAGGGGGCCTACAAGAAAGCTGGGGAGGGACTTTTTAGGATGACATGCACTGACAGGAGTAGGGGGAATGGAGCAAAACTAGAAGTGGGTAGATTCAAATTGGATGTTGGGAAAATGTTCTTCCCCATGAGGGTGGTGAGACACTGGAACAGGTTGCCCAGGTAGGTGGTAAAAGCTCCATCCCTGGAAGTTTTTAAGGCCAGGCTGGATGAGGCTCTGAGCAACCTGATCTAGTGTGAGGTGTCCCTAGCCATGGCAGGGGATTTGGAACTAGGTGATCCTTGAGGTCCCTTCCAACACTCTCAATTCTCTGATTCTATGATGACAGGTAGCAAACAAGGCAGGTTTCTCTCTAAATACAAACACACACTTCAAATAAATCCAAGTGGAAATTCATTTAAGTAACATTTTGCAGCATTCAGCAGCTGCATAGAGGGGTAGCCTCAATCCCACACATACAGCATCAAATCCCCTGAAGGGCATAAAGAGTTTCACAGGTTAACTACAGAGAACTACTTCAGAATGAATTAGGAAAAAAAACCAATCTTTACTTTTCACCCCAGGAAAATTGGGAGCCTGTTTTAAGAACTGTCTGGTGGTAAGAGTACTGAAAGGGGCATCTCAGAGCCAAATAATCTTCTAACATAAAGAGATCATGTAAGATTCACTACGCATTTACTATTTTAAGTTCTCCTGCTCCACATGAAATGTATACAGTCATGATGATCTAGCTCCTGACACAGCTGATCAACACTTCTGAGCAGTGACTAAAGAATTAACCAAGAATAACTACTTCTTCTTCTTCTTCTGTAGCACTCTAGTTTTTAACTGGCAAAACACAGCCCTGAGAAATAGCTCCTCGAGCTACGTCTCTGCCAATTTCCCTGGGAGCAGAGCTGCTTCCTGTATAGTTTCATGGAAATACCTGTAAATGTTTGAAAGGTATGAAGGAAGGGAAGAAGTAATTCAGCATAGTCTGAAAAAAAACCACCTGATCTTAAACCACTTCTCACAAAGCTCCAGGTTATCCTGAAAGCCATCAATGCTCTTCATTCAGGATTCCTTAATTAACCAGGGCAGTTTCAGCAAGCCCCCAGAGGAACCCAAACAAAGGGGAAAATTACCTCAAGCCCCCAAATTTTCCCCCAATTTATAATGCTCAGCATACTTGTGAAATAACAGTTTCACTTTCTAAACTGCAGTCCATTTTTACACTGCAATTAGAAGCCAGCTCCTCCAGACAACACCTCAGCTACAAAGGAACTTTGTCATTTCAGCATCAAGCAAACACTGCATATAAATATTGCAAACATTTTGAGGTAACAAAACCCAGCATGGTTGTTTTTTTTTTCCTTTTTACATGGCCTAAGAGGATAGCAATTCCTAGAACTGAGACTCTGTGTGATAAAAAACTGTGACCCACCACAAAAACAAACCATGAATAATTACTGGGAGTCAGTAAAAGCTCTTCTGACCTGCTTGGTCCTCTTTCAGGGTATTGGAGATGGTAGACCCAGTGAGAGCAGCCAATGTTGCTGATGGGGAGGCTCTGTACCTAGAGAGCCTGCTCAGAAGCATCTCATTTATACTCTTGGCAGATTCCCCCTCTTTTCTCATTAATATAATGCGTTCCTGTAGAGGATTTGCCATACATATGCCATTTTCTACCTGTTAACATGGAAAAACAACAAATGCTTTTAGCTATTGAAACTTGTAGGAGACAGACCACTGTAACAAAATTGCCCCTGGAAGTGTTCAAAATGGGACTGGACTTGGCACTTGAAGCCATGGTTTAGTAGTCATGAGGTGCTGGGTGACAGGCTGGACCTGATGATCTTTGAGGTCTTTTCCAACCTTATTGATTCTATGATTAATCCAATATATCAGGTAAAGTTAGAAGCTTTAACTTAAACCTTCTCACATTAGGAAAGCTAGACAGAGGAGTATTTATTTTGTTTGTGGCTTTGTCACAGCCAGCACCGGTGACAACACAACTCAAATACTGTGTTCAGTTTTGGGAACCTCACTACAAGAAGGACATTGAGGGGCTGGGAGTGGGTCCAGAGAAGAGCAATGAAGCTGGTGAAGGGTCAGGAGAACAGGTCTGGTGAGGAGAAGCTGAGGGAACTGGGGTTGTTCAGTCTGGAGGCTGAGGGGACATCTAGCTCTGCACAAGTCCCTGAAAGGAGGTTGGACCCAGGTAGGGGTCAGTCTCTTCTCCCAAGGAACAAGTAATAGGATGAGAAGAAACAGCTTCAAGTTGTGCCAGGAAAGGTTTATGCTGGATAATAGAAGAAAATTCTTCCCTGAAAGGGTTCTCCAACACTGGCTCAGGCTGCCCAGGGAGATGGTTGAATCCCCATGTCCAGAGGTGTTTCAAAGCCACAGAGATGTGGTGCTGAGGGACGTGGTGTAGCATCAGACTTGATAAGATCATTCTCTAACTCCTAAAGACCTTTTCCAATCAAAATGATTCTATGATTTTATGTGGTTCAATACAGTATCTTCTATTCTGTCTGTCCTCAAAGACTGAGCTGCTTGTCACAACCTTAGTGTTAATTTATGGAACTCTGCTTAAGAATATTTAGCCTCTCTGTAGTATTAATGATGTTTCACTGGCAAGCTTTGTGAAAAAGAGGCCTTTAAACCATTTACCAGCCAAAAAGTGCAAACAATTGTTTTCTTGTATCATAAGTCACTAGAAAATGTGTTATTAAAGAGCACATTTTAATGAAGATCTCATTTATAGCATCAGGTATTTTCTGTAAGTTGCACTTCTACATCCTACCCCTCCTAGCTCACTCACCCCACTGAACACAGCTGTGGTACAGCAGCTGCAGAGGCTCCACAGATGCTGCATCTGAAATTCTCCAGCAAAGCTAAATCCTCCTAAGTTTCCAGCTATCAATGCTAGAGGCCTATGAACTGCTGTAAGCTCTGCTGTGTGAATGCATCAAATTATAGACAGAGGTGCTTCATGGTCCAATTAGAATGCAAGCACATACTCAAATGCAGGCACATGTATGTATACATATATATACACCCATATGTGCATGTATATACAAAAGTCATTGAAGACAAGGGAGTTCAAGCCACTGATACATTTCCCTACACAGAATATTTTGCAATATATTTGCTTCTACACTGAAACCAGTAACTGGAACACAACACAAAACCCATTTCAGGCTGTAAATGCAGTGCAGCCAAACCAATTGTATTTGTAGATTGTGGGACCTGAACAGCTTTTAATACAATGAAGCAGCTCCCCTAAACAATGCTTTAAATCCTAATACACTGAATTACTGCCTCAGCATTAAACTTAATTGCTAATTACAGTAAAATGTGGTTTATGCTACAAGACAATTCATACTGCTGGAGTATGATAGTCATGTGTCCTTTGGAGATAGAGCTGAGCAATACACCTTCTGTTCAGTGAGAAGTTACTTCACAAGCAGCCATTCAGATCACACAGATGAATATCTAATCCTAATATGTTCATCTGAAAATGCTGAGATTTAATTAAGTCACATTACCAACCCCAGAGACACAGGAAACAGGGGATTTGCTTACTATGAGCTCAAAAACATCCATAAAGACAGAGTGGCCTTTTGGTGTTTTCTCATTGAGGCTTGCAGGAGACCAAATCCAGTAGAAGTATGTACCATCTGAAGAAAGATGCACGGTAGTCATAGTACTGCCCACGGGGAAGTGGTTTACTGGCATTGGGACTATCTGACAGACCTAGGGACAAAAAGAGAACATCTTAACAGTTCTTATTTTGAAGGCTGTTCTTGAGTTTATTAATGGTGCACTTAAAGATCAGTTGCTGGAGCAGGCCCAGAGAAGGGCAACAAAGCTGAACAGGTCGGGTGAGGAGTCACTGAGGGACCTGGGGTTGTTCAGCCGGGAAAAGAGAAGGCTGAGGGGAAATCTCATTGCTCTCCTCCTGAGAGGAGGTAGGAGGTCAGGCTCTTCTCCCTAGTATCAGGTGATAGGAGGAGAGTAAATGGCCTGAAATTGTGCCAGGAGAGGGTTAGGTTGGACATTAGGATAAATTTCTTCACTGCAAGAGTGGTCAGGGATTGGAACAGGCTGCCCAGGGAGGTGGTGGAGTCACTGTTTCTGGAGATGTTCAAGAAAAGTGTGGACATGACACTTTGGGACATAGTTTAATGGCCATGGTGGTGTTGGGTTGATGGTTGGACTGGATGATCTTAAAATTTCCAGCCATAAACTGTTCTGATTCTGTGATCAAGTGCAGTTAGCCCACAAGAAGCTTATTACTGCACTATTAATTAATACAGTATTGTTATATTTATTTGTTATGAAGAGTTATTCTAGAACCTTTGCCAAATGGATCTACTGCTTACAAACCAACTTTTCATGGAATCATAGAATCAATAAGGTTGGAAAAGACCTCAGAGATCATCAAGTCCAACCTGTCACCCAACACCTCCTGACTACTAAATCATGGCACCAAGTGCCACATCCAATCCCTTTTTGAACACCTCCAGGGATGGTGACTTCACCGCCTCTCTTCTCCCAGGCAACCAGCACCAGAACAAGAGGACACAGTCTCAAGCTGCACCAGGGGAAGTTTAGACTCGAGGTGAGGAGAAAGTTCTTCACAGAGAGAGTTGTTAGCTATTGGAATGTGCTGCCCAAGGAGGTGGTGGAGTCACCATCCCTGGAGGTGTTCAAGAGGGGATTGGATGTGGCACTTGGTGCCATGGTTTAGTAGTCAGGTGGTGTTGGGTGACAGGTTGGACTTGATGATCTCTGAGGTCTTTTCCAGCCTCATTGATTCTATGATTCTATATACAGACACAGATGCTGGTAAACATATACACAGACACTAACAAAGGGATACAGAGCACTATCTACAACAGAACTCACAAGCAGTGCTTTCAGTGGGGGTTATAAGAAGGCAGTTTCACGCAGTAAAAAGAAGAAACTTCAAAGACAAAACTCATTAAAGCCAGAAATGATTGTGATTCATTAACAATGCTTGCTTGCTCTACTCTAACCCTGCTCTGAACTGCTCCTTTTACCTGAAGGGTATGTTGATCCACAACCTGGAAAAGGGAGTGAGGTTTATTATCAAAGGAGACAGGCCGATGAAGGAGTTTGTTGTTGCCAAAAGCCACCCAGCCAGCCTCCAGCTCCTCGTTGCGGCAGTACACAAAACCTCTGGAGGGGAGAAAAAAAAAAACCAAAAAGGATATCAAAACTCCTGACAACCCTGGGCTTTTGTTTTTCCAAGAACAACTCACAACCAACACTCCTGAACTTTGCCTGAACTCAAATTCAAGGCAGCAGTTTCTACTGTTAAAAACAACCCCCGAGACGTAAAGGATGTGAAGCCTTCTGACTTCCGGGGAAGAAAGCAGCAAGAAGGTAGATACAGAGTGAGTCACATCTGCACTACTCATTTATTTAATGACTTAATTAGAACATACATGCTGACAAATTCAGCAGCTGTACAACTCTAAATAAAATGGCCACAGAATTAGTCTGTAGGATATCCCCTCTCTACAGCAAAGAGGAAACCAACTTATTAGATGTTAAAACGACGCCTGAAATGCCAGCTCGTCTGCTAGTGCACCTCGTGGCAAGAGGTTGGACTGAATGGTCTCCACAGATCCCTTCTCAACCTCTATTATTCTACAATTCTAGAGAATAATATACTCAAGAATTTCAAGTGAGAAAACCAAAACATTAAAATAGTATGTAAGGAAAATGCAAAATATACTACCCTAGGGTGCAGTTAGGAGCGGGACCAGCAGGTTGAAGGAAGTTCTCCTCACCCTGTACTCTCCCCCAGTGAAGCCACTGCTAGAGTACTGGATCCAGATCCAGGCTCCTCAGGTCAAGAGAGACAGGGAACTACTGGAGAGCTCCAAAGATGCTGAGGGGCCTGGAGCATCTCTGTGAGGAGGAAAGGCTGAGAGGCCTGGGGCTGTTTAGCCTGGAGAAACGCAGTCTGAGAGGGTATCTTCTCAATGCTCATCAAGAGCTGAAGGGTAGGGAGCAAGAGGATGGGGCCAGACTCTTGTCAGTGGTGCCCAGTGACGGGATGAGGGCCAACAGGCACAAACTGGAATCCAGGAGGTTAGATCTGAACAGGAGGAGAAACTTCTGTGGTGTAAGGGTGCTGGAGCCCTAGAACAGGCTGCCCAGAGAGCTTGTAGAGTCTCCATCTCTGGTGAGATTCCTACTTGGACACTGTGATCTTGGGCAATCTGCTGTGGGTGACCCAGCTTGAGCAGGGGGCTTGGACTGGATGATCTCCAAAGGTCCCTTCCAACCCCTACCATGCTCTAATTCTGTGTGATTCTGTGAGTAGCTTCTAGTCTTGTTGCACCTAGCATCTGAGAGAGGTTTAGCAAAACAAGAACTTTTCTTTTTTCTAAACAGACCAGCAGAACAGCTAATACTCAGCTGTCACTTACCTCAAAGTACCATGTAATCCAGATCCTAATTTGCTTATTCCTCTGCCCACTGAATTTGTTGTGTAAAGATACAGCCCATCTGCTGCAAGACAGCGCCCTAAGTCTGCATCTGAATGGGGAAGAAAGAACAGAGCAGAGACCTCCTCTGTAACAAACCACACTGGAAATTCTCCACGCTCATTACGCTGCTGCTGCAGTAGCTACCACAGCAACTGAAACCCAACAGATGCTCCTGACAGGTCACTACCAATGGGTGAGCAGCTTTCTTTTTTTTTTAAGCAGTGAATTTATTATTTGGTGCTCTAATAGCTACAGTAACACTGCCAAAGTCCATTCATTTGAGAGTTGTTCCTCTACCTTGCTTTCAAGCCTCAAGGAGGAGCCCCAGTTTATGCCTCACTTACTCACACGAACCCTAGGGCTATGAAATCTCTGGCTGTGGCCAAATAAACTTAACAAGAAGTAGGTGCTAGTCACTCAGCTTCTCTTTTGAGATAATAAATGACATTAGCACTGGGTTTTCATTATTCAAGTGTACATCATCCATTTCTGAATAGTTTTTTTTTGTTTTTCTCCTGGGTTGTGCTCTGATTTCACTGGTACAGATCTGGGTTTGGGGTGTTATTGCCCAAGCTGCTGTAGGAAACACCAGGAAGTTTGAACTCACTTTTTCTGCACACCATTCAAAGCTATAAATACAGCAGGAACTGGACTAGCAGAGCCAGCCATGCTTGGGAACACAGGACTATTCAACCAAACTCACTTCAAGTGGAAAATTCCTTTACTTTAACATAAACCAACTTGAGTATTTGCTCTTAAATGCCTTCAGAATGACGCAGAGGAGCAGAAGACCATTTTCTTCTGCTCGTGCAACAGGTAATGCCGCTGAGAAATCACAACTGGCAGCAAGACAAAACACAAGCAAGGCTTATGACCGTGGAAACCCTTCTGCTCATGATCACTGCTGTAATATTCTGCTTGTGAGGAAGGATTAATCTAATACTGAGCCTTAATTTAATTTCTGGTACGACTCTGTGTTTCTCTTACAGCTTTCCCACCTCTGAACACTGTGAATTTAAGCTAAAATGCATTTCAAACCTAGCTGTCACTTAGAAAGTAGGAATTATTAACACATCAAGATGGGACACACAAGGCAAAGCATTATACTAACATGTCAATAAACCAGTCCAGTCAATCTATTTAACTTCCCAGAATCTGAACAGTCAGTTAGGGAAAGGGATAAAAACAATCTAGTCAGTCTCACAGCAAGAAAGACCTCTTCAAAGTTCTCAACACATCTGCAGACGAAAACTCAGATCTGTAAATTCCTATGGCTTGTATTAAACTTAATGAGATGTCATCAAAGCTTGAACTAACATTGCTGAAGCAATGTGAACTCTTATTTAGTGCCAAAGCAGTTAGCAAACAGCAGGGGAAAATGAGAATGAATTCAAGGAAAGAAATAAACAAATAAGGTCTTTTCCAACCTGGTTAATTCTATTCTAAACATACAAAATAGATTGGGCAGAAACAAAAGTAGAATAGGGAAAGAAAAAAAAAAGGAAAGGTAAGCAATGAACTTGTGCTTCTAAAAATAAATGTGCTCTGCCAGTGCTAGGTAGATTCTGAACACGGTGATACTGCACAGGACAAACAAATTGTGCTTACTGAAAGACTAACGAGTGGATAATATCCAAATTCAGTTCGACCTCCTTGCACAGCTCCCACTGAAGTCAGGGAGGGTCACTGTATCTACTGCCCCTCATTGTTCCCTACAAATTGATTACTAGATAATTTAAAACAGCATTTGATCTCCAGCAAGAGAAATGTTACATTTTCTGAACCCCATTATCCTGCAATGTAAAATATAGTATTCCATACTAACATTAACACACCAGGCATAAGGTTTAGCCTCTTCATTTCAATACAAAATGAGATGATTATTTCTTTCCTATGTGATCCCCAAATCAACCTCAAAACAAACAAACAATCTACATTTCTAGTTAGCTTAACTGCATGAGAATAGGTATGACAAACCCAATGTAAACAAGTCAGTGCTCCTGTAAGTTAGGTCCATCTTTTCAAAGCTTCAGTTCTGAATGCACATACTATGACAACCAAGTGTCCATACAGTTGCTGCCCTCCCCCTTTCACTAGATATCAGGCTTCAGGACACTCCTGTGCTGTCCAGTTCTCTCTCCAGATGGTCCTTCTAAACCCCTCAGCTTTCAGTTATTTGATATGTACTGTACTTGCTTTTACATTGCTTCCAGCAGAAAAGGAGAAAGCCTTCCCCACTCTACAGCTTTACATTAATTTTTAAACAGTTAGCACCACTAAAAGCATCTTGCCCTCCTCTGCTAATACTGATGGTCATGAAATAATTCACCTTTACTTTCACTGCTGGACCCGGTGTTGGCATCAGGGGCAGGTAACATGTCTTCAAAGCCCCAAGACACTATGTGCTTTCCTCCCAGCAAACAGGAGGGTGATCCAGGTCCTCCCTCCAACAGCAATAACCTTCAAACAGAAAATAAAGGAAGATGTTTAGCAAACAGTGACAGCAAACCCCAGGTAAATCAGAAGTGGAGATGAAGAGCTTTGTCATTAATCATTCTCTGCCAGAGTTCGTAAGCTCCGTAAAGGAATCGTCCATACTTAAAGACTTAACACCCCCCAAAACAATTAGCAGATCCTTTTAGATTGGACTTTCTAATGTCTTCCTTCTGCAGCTGGCCACATTTTGATCATTCTTAGAGCTTCCAATAACTCTAAAGCCTTTTAATCACCTTTAAAGACATTCATCTGTGACTGCCCTTGAACGCTCGCTGAGCTGATGTCCAAGCGCCACAATGAGACAAGTCACTACCAACCTGTACAAGACGTCAGCCACAGGCAGGGACCCCAGATCAGTCTGTTTCTGTAATAGATGCACTGTATGAACAAAGGTTTTCAGCGACCCTCTAAAAGGATAAGAAAAACATGAATTAAAGATGTCTATTGAACCAGGACTGAATGCACACAGACAACAGCAGCGACGTCAAATATAATATCCAGCAGCAGAAAGTGAGAGAATATCCAAGATATGCCACCAAGCTTCTTTCCCTGATTTGCATTTCTTTTCTGGATGATTTTCATGCTTTTGTGGTGGATGTGAAAGGAGGAAGAGAGGGTAACATAAAGGAGGAGTGCTGGCGAACTGCCGGCCTAAATCATGCTGGTTTTTTGGACATGGCCGAAGCACCATGTGGGCAGGATGAACAGCAACCATGGGCTGTGTCACAGTGTGTACAGTGAAGGCAGGCTAAGCAACCCTATGCCTTCAGTCTTGCAGCTCTTACAGGCAGCTCCTTTCAGTGTTTCCTGAAGCTGATTAATCATATTTCCAAGTCTTCAAATACAATCTGCAGATCTTGCTGGGGCTGAGCCAAACTATTAGCAAGAGCTGCCGCAGACATAGCTAGAAATGGCTTTCTACACTAAAACAGAAAAGACCAAGCTAATTAATTTATTATCAAGAGACTGATTACTTCTGCCTCCCAACACAAATCTGGAAGCTTTTCCATTTCTAAAAGCAATGCATTTAAATGCATATAGGGACTAGATAGTTCTGAAACCCAAATTAAACTGACATTGAAGTTGTTCTAAATCTTGCCTAAAAAAAAACACAACCCCACCCTGTACTGCTTTAAAATTTTCCTGTGGCATTTACAACCATATGGAGTTTGTAACTCCAATTGTAATTCTTGTTCATTCATAAGCTGAATGCTTTATTTGGAGAGGCTCTGTAATCTGTGCCTTGATATAGAGGAAATTGCCTGGGTTTTGTAGAAATTAAGAGATAAAGAGGTCTCTAAAAAAATAGATCTTAGTTTCTGTTTTAAAGGTCAGAGAATTACAAAGCAGTCATTTTCTGAAAGATGTGGTGGCTTTATTTTCAGGCATAATAGGCTGGCTAAATCTAAGAGCCTTGACTACATCTCAGTAGTCAGTAAGGAATTGATTTCTTCAGAAGCATGGCTGACCAATTGAAGAGATCTCCTCTGTGCCACTGCTGAATATAGCTTTTTGCTGTCTGTCACACATGGGCAGTCTCATTTCTTTAACTTTCCTCCTCACCTCAACCCCTGTTTTCTGCTCTCCCCCCACTCCCACTATCATTTTCAGCTGCATGCTTTCACTGGTAAACCTCAGCTTGGAGAAAACTGACACCAAATACTTCAAAGCACCTCCATTAATTATTTAAAGCAGTATTTGCCCTGTTGTTTTATTCTTAGCAATATGAAGCACACAAGATTGCAAGCAGGAATCTCAATAGTAGTCTGATTTAAAAGGCTTTTTTTTCTCCATAATGGGACCCAGCACACAAATTACATATTTAAAGGCAAAATGCAAGGCTTTCAGAGGTGGAGAAAAAAAAAAGGCACATGAGGAAATCACAACCCTGGGAATGCTGCAAGACAGAGCTGCAAAGAAAATACAAGATCAACTTTCAGTTGGGAAGCTGCACTTGAAATTTAGCTCTTTCACAAACTCAGCTGCAAAAGAACATCCCACACTCCCTGAAAATTGACATCTGGGGCGGGGGGGGGGAATAAAATAAAAATCAGTGAGCTGGTGTTTATCAAATCCAATTTATTTGAGCTGTGTTCAAGTACGGTGTCTTTCAGATAAGGCAGTTGTCACGGTGCAGAAGAGTTTGCCACATCCAGTAAATTTCTCATTGACTTCATTAGAACAAGTACACTAGAAATTAAGTGGTTTTCATCTGGATAAAGCTTTTTCTGAAGCAAATCATTGACATCTGAGAACTTCCAACATCTTAAATCAGCATTAAACTTGACAGACAAGGCTGCAATCTGAGAAACGTGAAGGCCAAGATTTTCAGAAGGCTACTTGTGACCTGAGGCTCACATTCACATGGCTTCACAGAAGCTTATTTGTACAGCCCTCCCCCTCTCCCCAAGCTCCATCCCCTAAAAAAACTAAGCTTTATTAACAGCAATTATGGCTACCTCATGCCCAGGCACCTAAAGCTATGCTAAAACCATGCAGGGCACAGGACAGTTAACCTACGCTGGTTGAACTCTTCACTGGCAACAAAAATGCAGAAGTCACTCCAGATTTTTCACAGGCAATGTGGAAACCTGAAAGAAATTGCCCTGACATTGGGCAGTGATGTGTTCTACAGCGGAATGATGGTGTGTAAGCTAAAAGACTGAAGGGGGCAGCACAAAGGGAAATTTTCCTCTGTGCTAAAAGCATTGGGAACCATTCCTAGAACATATCACTGCAGTAGAATAGAATAGGATAGACCAAGTTGGAAGATACCTTTGAGATTGAGTCCAACCTATCATCCAACACTATCTAATCAACTAAACCATGGCACTGAGCACCCCATCCAGTCTCTTCCTAAACACCTCCAATGATGGCAACTCCACCACCTCCCTGGGCAGCCCATTCCAATGGCCAATAACTCTTTCTATGAAGAACTTCTTCCTAACATCCAGCCTAAATAAGCACAAGGGGCACTTCATAGAATCTCAGAGGGATTTTCCAACCAGCACAATTCCAAGATCATCTAGTCCCACCATCAACCCAACACCACCATGCCCACTAACTCAGGTCCCAAAGTGCCATGTCCACATGCTTTTTGAACACCTCCAGGGATGGTGACTCCACCACCTCCCTGGGCAGCCTGTTCCAATGCTTGACTCCCACTTTCAGTGAAGAAATCTTTCCTTATCTCCAACCTAACCCTTCCCTGACACAATCTCAGACCAACCCCCACACCTCACTTCAACCTCCTTTCAGGTAGTTGTAGAGAGGATCCTATCTACATCCTTCTAGTTTTATATATGCAAAACACAGGCCCAAATAAAAAGATAAATGTTTGGTTCACCAGTTTCACCCTTTCCAAACCAATATTTAAAGATCAGAAAGGAAAAGGCTAAGGTAAACCCACAATTAGCATCAACAGCATGGCCACATTGCTTTGGATACTCATGTTTGAATACAAACTACCAATCTCAATCACAAGATGTCATTTCAGGGGAGCTTCCTTACCTTGCACAAGCCAAGGCAACTAGGGCTGCAGCAGCATTTTCTTTTTGTTTGTATGGAATCTGTTGGCCTGAAGCAGAAGTGTCTTCCAGCCAGGAGCACAGCAAAGACTCGATCCCATTAAGACAGTCAGCTGGTTCCTTAGTCAAACTCAAAGGCTGGCAGTCTCGAAGGCAATTCAATAGCACCTCAGCGGTTATGTTACAGAGAGAAGGGTCTGTTCTACTTTGAGACTGGATGAGGGGAAAGACCAAGAGAAGCCCCATTCGGGAAGTGAAGGGCGCCTGCTCAGGCTGCTGTAACAAGCCCTGACGCTTGAGCAAGGCCAGTGCTTCCTCATCCCCCGAGCTCTCCCGGTCATGCTGCTCCTCCAAGGCTAGCTGGCGCTGGGCGTTCCAGAGTCCCCGCAGAGCGTTCAGTCTGTACTCCAGCAGCCGAGCGTAGGCATTGCTCTGGTTCCCGCACACCGACCGCAAGCGCTCGGCCAGCTCCGTCGGGTTCTTCGTCTCAAACGACAGGATCTGAAAGGAGGGCAAAAGGTGGTATTTATTTGGGGGGTGTGTCTTTTTCTCAAGGGGCTGGTGATGATGAGACTTTAGAATGGCTTGAGTTGGAAGGACCTTAAAGGTCATCTAGCTCCAACCCCCATGCCATAGGCAGGGACACCTTCCACCAGATCAGGTTGCTCAAGGCCTCATACAGCCTGGTCTTAAAACACTCCAGGGATGAGATATCCATAACTTCTCTGGGCAGCACTTTCCAGTGTCTCACCACCCTCATAGTAAAGACCTTCTTCCTAATGTCCAGTCAATGACTACCCTGCTCTAGTTTCAAACCATTCCCTCTTGTCCTGTCACCACATGGCCTTATAAATTCAGGTACTTATAAATTCAGTACCCTTCAGGTACTGAAAGGGCATTTTAAGGTCTCCCTGGAGCCTTCTCTAGTTCAGGCCGAACAGACTCAACTTCCTCAGCCTGCCCTCTGCTCATCTTTGTGGCCTCCTCTGGACCCTCTCCCACCAGGTCCACGTCCTTCATTTGCTGGGGACTCCAAATCTGGACACAGAACTCCAGGTGGGGTCTCACAAAAACAGAGTAGAGGGGCAGAATCACCTCCCTTGACTTGCTGGCCACACTGTTTTTGATGCAGCCCAGGGTATGGCTGGCATAAATAAAATCACATGGCTGTAGTATGATCTCTAGATCAGCTATCTTCCACTACTGTTTCATTTTCTGGGCATGAACAAAGCTATACTGGAGACCAAAGAGTGTGGAAGTGCTAGTGAGCCCATTACTTTTGGACCAGCATTGTCACTGAAGCCTGGGGTTGGCGAGTGCTGACACATGTTTTTAAGCTCTCAGTTGTGATGCTGAAGTAACAAAAATACAGATTGTAAAGAAAACTACATACAGAATCATAGAATCATTTTGACTAGAAAGGCCTTTAAGATCACTGAGTCTAACCATTCTCTAACTCTACCAAGTCTGGTGCTAAACCATGTTGTCCAGTACCACATCTCTGCCTCTTTTAAACACCTCCAGGAATGGGATTTCCACCACAGCCCTGCACAGCCTGGTCCAGTCTTTGAGAACCCTTGCAGAGAAGAAGGTTTATTCTAATGTCCAACCTAAACTTCCCTGTGTACAACTTGAGGCCATTTTCTCTCATCCTTCTGCTTGTTCCTTGGGAGAAGAGATGGACCCCCACCTGCCTCCAACCTCCCTTCAAGGAGTTGCACAGAGCCAGAAGGTCTCCCCTCAGCCTCTTTCTTCAGGCTGAACAACCCAGTTCCCTCAGCTGCTCTTCACAAGACCTGCTCTCCAGACCCTTCACCAACCTCACTGCCCTTCTCTGGACCCACTCCAGTACCAAAATGTCCTCCTTGGAGTGAGGGGCCTGAAACTGAACATCGTATCAATATCTCTGAAAATAAAGATTTGCCTCCCCTGGAGGACTTTTTCTGTTTGGTTGGTTGGGGGTTCTTTTTGTAATCAAGGCAGTTTTGCCAAGAACTTCAAAAGGACTGAGGGGGTGGAAGGTCCCAGGAGCTGAATTCAGTGCCTTTCAATGGAAACTAATACGTCAACAATATTCTGCAGTAAGAATGTGCGTGTTCCAGTTTTAGAGCTTCTCAAATAAACAAACAAACAAACCAGCCAACCAGCTCTCTAACCCAAGGCTTTTGTTATGCATTCTCCTTCCCCTGTTCTCCCCCCTGCCTTCCCCTGAATTTTATCACATTGCACTTAGCTACACCTTTCTCAAAATACTTCCAGTTTAAGAAACCTGAAGCCTCCTTATCACCACTGCAGACAGAAGAAAAGGGCCTTTTTGGCACTTCTAAGTGGAACTGGAGACAAAGCTGCAACAGCAGAACATAAGTAAGCCACGACAGAAAGAAACATATTTAGGGGTTAGTACCCAGCCTGGTACTTAAAGGAACTCACAATCTAAAGGAACTCACAAACTTTTCTCCCTGCAGCATACACCAACAGTTGAGATCAAATCACTTAAGGCAACATCAAGGACAGTGTCCTGGGTTTGGTGGGAGAGAATGCCAGGCCAGTCGTGTGCCATGAGTTTGGAGTCAGCCAGGGCAGGTGACCTGAGCTGGCTACAGGTGTACCCCAGACCTTAAACATTATGCTCAGTATAAAGAGGAAAGTTTGATGAGGAGCCTCCTCCTAATCACAGTATCACAAAGGTTGGAAGAGACCTCAAAGATCGAGTCCAACCTGTCACTCCCCTTCCTTCTCCAGCTCTCAAGGACTGCCATCCTGTTTAGTGTGACTGCTGAGCCTTTTCTGGGCTGAGTATAACTTTATATTGGCACTGGTACCAGTTTGGTTGTTTCAATAAAGCTATTTCCATTTCAACCTGTGGGTCTCCTCTCCTCTTCCCAATTCCCCTTCTCTGCTGGGCAGAGGTCATCAAGTGATGGAACAAATGCTAGAGGTTAGCCCCAGATACAGGCTAAATGGAGCCAGACAGCAAAGAGCCAAGCATTTGCTGGTATTTTAGATCCACTCTTCAAAGAGCTTCTGCTCACACACCACACTGCTTTAATCTCCTCCACCCCCTAACACACACTTTTTGGTCCCTCTTTCCACTGTAAAGCTGCCCTCCATGTAACTGAAAAACAAATAAAGGAAGGAAGGGGAACATGAACGATTAAGAGATGCAGTGGGTGATTTCATACAGGGTTGGTTGGGTTCTTTTTAAGTGCAGGCAATGGGAACACAGACTATGAAATCAGTGTTTGTATCCCACTGCAGAATTTTGAGTAGCTTGATAAAATGCTTCAGGACAACTCACATCTGCCATTCCCACAAACAGCCTTCCTGGAGCCAATGAAACTGCTGTTCAGTAGAACACTTATGGTTAGAGTGGTGAAAAGTTCACTTTAAAGTAACTCACATCGTAGTTACACTTGAATAGATGTTAGTACTGAGCTGCTTAAAACTAATGAACCTCTTTTAATTAATTCCTTCAAAGAGATTAAGACTATTAAGCCCTTAACCACATAGTATACATTTAAAACAACTCTCTCATATTTTTGAGGCAACGGAAGACACAAACTAGTAAGTTTGTTTCCTGTTAGAGCTGCAATCACTCTGGACAGCAGGTTGCTTTCTTGAAGTAAACTAAGTGATGGATCATCAACTAAGTGACATCAAAGAGCAGAAATGGAGGGAAAAGTAGTGAGTGTTTTCATCTTGAGAGTTAAAATGCTAAGGAAAATAGAGCTATGGTCTTTGGCTAGGCTAATAACAAAGACACCACAAAAGACAAGCTGCGGTACGCTTTGTCAGCTCTTCCTTTTAGCTGATACTCAGATGGCAGAGAGGAGCTGGCTAAAGCCTTCTCCCCTTCTTCTAAACACAGTGGAACCCCCCAGTCCATGCCAGGTTGTATTTCAGTTGCACCCACCTAAACTATAACCATACCACTATGTTACCTCAAGCTTTGTACTGCCTCACACGAAGCAAACAAACTGTACCAAATAAGCATATAAACCTGATCTGTCTGGAAAGGTTAAGAGTGTTCTGCTTGAAGTCTTTCATAAAGGAAATTGGCACTAATTTGGGTTAATGATATGTGAAGGAGAGACTGCACTTGGAGTGCTGTGTCCAGCTTGGGAGCCCTCAACACAAGGAGGACATAAAACTGTTAGAGCAGGTCCCAAGGAGGCCAGGAAGATGATCAGAGGGCTAGAGCACCTCCCCTATGAGGACAGGCTGAGAGAGCTGGAGCTGAGAGAGATGGAGACCTCAAAGCAGCCTTCCAGTATTTGAAGGGGGCTACAGGAGAGCTGGGGAGGGACTCTTGACATGGAGTGACAGGATGAGGGGTGATGGCTTAAAAATGGAAGAAGCTGGATTTAGATTAGACATTAAAAGACATTCTTCCCATGAAGGTGGTGAGGCACTGGAACAGGTTGCCCAGTGAAGTTGTGGTGGCTCCAACTCTGGAAGTGTTCAAAGCCAGGTTGGATGGGGCCCTGAGCAACTGGATCTAGTAGCAGGTGCCCTTGCCCATGGCATGGAGGTTGGAATTAAATGATCTTTAAGGCCCCTTTCAACTCAAACCATTGTATGAGTCTGTGACAGTTCCAGAATTGGACTCAGAGATTTGAAAAACAGTTTACATCATCCAGCTTTCATAGACAGCTTATGGAACCAGTGAAGAAACTTGACCATTCAGCATCATTTGAAGGTTGATGCAGGCATTTGCACTTCCAGAAAAGTAACAGGGTAGTGGGAGAAAGGTGTAAGGTCATACTGGAGTCCACAGAAAATGCTGTCAAAGTCCATTTCCCTCCAAGGAGACTTTACTGATTAGAGATCAAGTATGCACAGCTACCTCCAAAAAGGAGCTTCAAGACCAAATTTTTCACAGTGACAGCCCATGCCAAACCACTTGGGAGCTGTCAGAGCTCAGACACGCTCCCAGGATCTTGCTTTACGCCACAGAACCATTCTGGTTCTCACTGGTTAGCAAAACACACCTCTTACTAACCCAACACCAACGAGAGAGCTTCATCTGCTCCATGCTGTCTCTGCTGCTTTGTGAAGTCTACAGACTTCACAAAGGAACTGCAGCCCTTGCCAAGGTTTCCTCAGCACACTGGTTATGGTTTTCTCATATCCTCAGGCAACACTTGTTATCCTACAGCTATGTGAAGCCAAAGCAAGTTAAAATAAAATACAAGACAAAAAACAAACCACCACATTTACTCACAAACTCTGAAACAGGAAATACAAGGACCAAGTGTTTATAAAAGGCACAGGTGAGGAAAGGAAGTAGAAAATCAGTGCTAAAATGATTTTACACTAAGGCTGAACCACAAAGGTCTTCCCTATCATTTACCCTGCACATGCCTGTCAGAGGCTGTCATTCTGAACACCTTTTGCCCAAGGGCACACCTAGTAAGGAGGGTTTCTTCAGGCTACAAAACCTGGTGCACTCTGCTAAATTTCCCTTTCAAAATCCTCCAGCAAAATGTAGTCCTTCACCTCTAAATTAGTTTATTCTCCTCCTATGCAGAGGATCTGCCTGTTCTCTTGGTTAAACTAAGGACCGATTCATTTCCCTGCACACACATCTGTCTTCTCCATTACCCTGCTGAACAACTATTCCTCATCCAGCAAGAAGGAGGTAAAAATCTCTTTTCCCCCTGCCCCCTTGATGCCTCAGTATTTACACTCTGATTTAGGACTGATTTCCAGCAGCCTTTTGTTGGTATTTGGGCCTCTTGTTTCACCATTTACAACACCTGGGGAGGTCTCAGAAGCAGAGCACCAAAAGCCAGCACAGCAGCAGCAGTCACCTGAACCAGTCAATAAACCTCTCCCTTCACAGCTCCTCGCCAGACCTGTTTGCCAGACCCTTCACCAGCTTTAGTTACCTTTCTCTGGACATGCTCTAGCACCTCAATGTCCTTCTTGTAGTGAAGGTCCCAAAACTGAAACATTTAGAATCATAGAATCAGTCAGGGTTGGAAGGGACCACCATGGGCAGGGACACCCCACACTCAACCAAGAGTGTGCTCAACCACCTCCCTGGACAACCCATTCCAGGGCTTCACCACTCTCATGGTGAAGAGCTTCCTCCTCACATCCAGCCTGAATCTCCCCACCTCCAGCTTCATTCCATTCCCCCTAGTCCTATCACTACATGATATCCTGAGAAGTCCCTCCCCAGCTTTCTTGTAGGTCCCCTTCAGATTCTGGAAGGCCACAATAAGGTCACCTCGGAGCCTTCTCTTCTCAAGACTGCACAGCCCCAACTCCTTCAGTCTGTCCTCATAGGAGAGGAGTTCCAGCCCTCTGATCATCCACGTGGCCCTCAAGGTGCATGCTCATCAGTGCTGAGTAAGAGGCATTACATACCTTCCAACTTTGTCTATTTCTAATTGCAAAGGTGTTTTTTGACACTCAAAGTTTTCCTTTTTAAAGTCCCACACTTAACAGCCTGAAGTTACACTGAATGAAAAAGTGTGTTAGTCAAAAGTTCAACTGTCAGTATTTTAACTTTGCAGTGTTTTGTCTTTAAATCTTCTTCCCTTAATACTTTAAATCAATTTACTTAGGAAATGGTAGAAAGTTCCAGTTCTTGCTTTGTTTCATCCTACTACACCACCATAACCAGATACTTCTCCCCAATTAACAATCTTTTTCCCAATACTGCTCCAGAAAGCAGTCAGTGGCATTTAAATATAATCAAGACTGATAGTAAATACTGGATGTACTACAATTAAGACACAGTCATCTACATGAGGAATTTTAGCCCAGGATTCTAGGACCACATAAAGTAAATTTAAAGCTGCTAAAAGGCAGCTTTCTCCTCTGCCTAAAATTCCTGCCTCCTCATCCTCTCCCTGGCAGCAGTGGCTGTGAGGTGATTTTTGTTTGGTTGTGGTTTTTGAAGTTCATTTTTTTTTTGCTTTAGACCAATTCCTTGGTGTGGAACAGAAGGTAGAATGGAAAAGAAAATGCGTGGCTAGTGGCAGAGGTGAAAAGACTATTTGCAGTCACTCTCCCAACTTAACCATTTTGGGATGAATATGAAGGTTTCATTGATTGGTTTTAATTTCCACTACATGGGCAACTGATGAGCAATGAAGCTGTTCAAAGGTGTATTTTCCCCTAAAGTTACATACTGCAAGTGAAAGCCTTTAAATCTCCAGAACAGCATTTAATTCTTTCTCAACATAATTAAATTGGCTGAGCTCCACACATAAGGATAAGAGCTTCTTGAAGGTGGTGGTACATTTACCAGTATCAATTAGACTTATAATACCCCCCTGAGTATTAAACAAGTAGTATTGCCATCTCAAAGGAGGAGCAAACCATACAGCAAAGCAAAAACCACCTCAGAATAATAAGGAAGAGGCATTCAAAACTATAACCAAATTACTTTCAACACCACTTCAGAGCTCAAAGGGTATATTTAGATTGGACAGTAAGAAGGTCTTTATTCTGTAGGCAGTAGAATACTGGAAGAGGTTGGCCAGAGAGGTAGTGGAGGCCCTACCCCTGGAGACATTCAAGGTTAGGTTTGCTGGGCCTGAGCAACCTGATCCAGTTGGGGATGGCCCTACTTACTGCAGAGAGGTTGGACTAGATGACTTTTATTATTTAGAATAAACCAAACCAGGTTGGAAGAGACCTTCAAGATCATTGCGTCCAACCCATCAACCAATCCAACCCACCTAAACAACTAACCCATGGCACCAAGCACCCCATCAAGTCTCCTCCTGAAAACCTCCAAGGACGGCAACTCCACCACCCCCTTGGGCAGCCCATTCCAATGGGCAATCACTCTTTCTGTATAGAACTTCTTCCTAACATCCAACCTAAACCTCCCCTGGCACAGCCTGAGACTGTGTCCTCTTGTTCTGGTATTGGCTGCCTGGGAGAAGAGACCAACCTCCGCCTGTCTACAACCTCCCTTCAGGTAGTTGTAGAGAGCGATAAGGTCACCCCTGAGTCTCCTCTTCTCCAGGCTAAGCAATCCCAGCTCCCTCAGTCTTTCCTCATAGGGCTTGTGTTCCAGACCCCTCACCAACTTTGTTGCTCTTCTCTGGACTCATTCCAGCAAGTCAACATCCTTTTTAAAAGCCCCTTTGCACCCAAACCATTCTACGATTTCATGATTCCTCCTGTAGCACAGAGTTGACATATATGGAGCACCACTTATTTACTTGGTTACTTTGTCTCTGGAAACACAAATAAAATCATACAAAAAAAAGACTGAATCACAGCATTTATGGATTATTGTATAAAAGCAACACCAGAGGCAACAGTTTTAAAGATACCCTGGAAACTGAAATACATACCAGAGCTTAAAACTGGTCCCATAAACACCGTATACACACTCCCAGTCTTCCACTTCTGTTGCTCTGGTGGATAACAACATTTCTGTTTACAGCACTTTCTGCAGGCCCACAGCAGGAAGCTGTCTTAGTGCAAACACTGCCTTGATGTCTTTTAAAACATTTTTCTAACCCCTCTACAAGGCTTTCTTTTTTCTTTATACATACACATCTGTGTGCTTGCAAAATAAATACCTGCAAACATCATCATCATCATCCTGATGGTTTAGGTATTGACACTGCGCAGCTGCTGCATGCTTCAAGTGCTGCAGTTGAAAACTACAAGTTTCACAATTGTTCTGATGTTTTTCTGCTCTAGGAAATCTTAATGGTATCACCTTGTTGAAAGCCTCTACTGATTCAGAATCCTGTACAGAGCAGCACAGCTTTTTAACAGCTCAGCTAAAAGCATGAGCTGCTTTCCCCCGTGAAAACATTAGAAATCTAATTACCCGCTCAGAAACGAGCACTAAGAAATCTCTTTCTCTCTCTCTGACTGCACACACAATACTCTACCAAACAATTCATTTTGATAATTGTGCAAGTTTACCAAATAACCTTGGTACCTGAGATCAATGGCAGGGTACAGGCAAGCTGTAAACACACACAAAGAAATGTATTGTTTCTGTATTTGTTTATGAAAAGATTTCTTTGGCTCTCACTTAAGGAGGAGATAAAAATGTCTGCAAAAGGTAAAGAAAAAAATCTCTGTCATTTAAATACCTGAGAGTGCAGACCAGCTGCAACTGGTAGGAAGAACTGTACTTGGGAAACAGAAGCCTTTAGGCTGGAAAAGACCTTTAAGGTCATTGAGTCCAATCATTAACCCTACACTACCATGTCCACCACTAAACCATGTCACTCAGCACCACCTCTGGTGGCTCCACCACTGGCCTGGGCAACCTGCTCCAGTACTTGGCAACCTTTTTGAGGAAAAAATTGTTCCTCCTGTCCTCCCTTAATCTCCCCTGGTTCACCTTGGGGCCGTTTCCTCTTGCCCTATTGTTTGTTCCTTGGGAGAAGAAAGCAACCCCTACTTGGCTCAAACTTCCTTCCCGAGAGCCAGATCTCCTGCCTGCCTCCTTTTCTCCAGGCTAAACAACTCCAGTTCCCTCACAAGACTTGTGCTCTAGACTCTTCACCAGCTTCATTGCCCTTCTCTGGACCTGCTCCAGCCCCTCAATGTCCTTTTCAGAGTAAGGGCCCTAAACTAAAACCCACTATTCAAGACGTGGCCTCACCAGTGCCAAGTACAAGGGACAGCGTCTCTAGTCCCGCTGCACACACATTTCCAAAACCATCCTTTAGAAGAAGCTTTCTACTGTTTCTCTCCAAGGATAAATAAAAGGTGGCTTTGAAAATAAAAAAACCAACCCCCAAGGCAGGATAGTGCATGGTATAAAATTGAACAAATTCAAACAGGTCCTTCTATGACAACTGATGATACCAGCAACTCTGATGGAGAGATCACATGGGACAACATTGGTGGTTTAAACAATTATCTAATGAAAGTGAGCTTAAAAGCAAAGTGATGAAGATTTCAGAGTCCTGCCAACAAGGCAATGCCTGAAAGAATGCTATCAGCTCCTGTGCAAAAGTAGCAGCCAAGGTTCACATTTGGGAGGTTACTTTCCTGTAGTGACTCAAATTGAAGAACTTGCTCATCTGGCGCTACTCTGAAGGCTACAAACTCTCAAAGAGTATTTGAAGTGGAAAGGGATGCAAAAGGCAGGACTAGGGGACTCACAAGCCTGACATGCTGGAACAGCAGGTGCCATGCTAGAGGTTGTAACCCCAAAAGAGGTCATCCACTTAGTAACAAGTCAATTAATTGTTTACACGGGCATTAGGGATTTTTATCTTGACAGAAGTGAAGCTTGTAGATGGATGTAAGGTCACAACCTGGAAGATTTGGGAAGCACTGACCTAGATAATTACAGAGAACTACTCCATCCTTCAGCAATGAGGGAAAAGTGACAAAATGTTTCTTCTAGTCCATGAGGAAAATGGGTGAAAGCCTCAAGTTTAGCAGGTGCCTTCAGGTCAAAATCATTTCAACAGAAAACACAAGGTAGGCACAGGACTGGCATAGGCTGTTACAATAGCACTGAACTCCAGTTGCTCACTGGTCTGGAAAAGCCCAGACCATGCTGACAGGGAAACAAAGGGACACCACCTTATGTTTTTTAATCAAGTAAGTGTAAATAATATATCTGCAGTGCAAAGTGACAGCTGCCCACTGGCATCTCATACTTTATTCTCCAACAACAGAGTGTGACAAGAGTCAAAACATCAGATGGGGACAGATATATGCATGGTCCAGACAGCTACTGAGGTAGGAGCTATGAATCTAGCTTCATGTTAAAAATATATCAAAGAGGGAGAAAAAAAAATAAAAATCAGGTCTTTAGAACTTTTCCAGGCTATGCAGGAGAGCAGCAAGAACAAATATCTAAAGGACTGTTAGGCTGTTATGTAAAACAGAGAGTGCTTCCAGTTACATGGAGTGACACACAAGGTTGCTCCGCTTTATAGTGTAGCTATATATTGAAGACTTATCTTTCTTCCCACCTATTTCCTTGTGAAAAAGAACATAACTAAGCCTATCACTAGTTAGCTGGAAAACTGCTGATCCTGCAGATTCAAAACTAATGAAAACACCAACCACAAAGCTGAAGATCAGCCAGAAGGCCTCCTCAAATGGAAGGACTGCAATGGTGATGTGTCAACCAAACTGTCCGGGGACAAGCGCACGCTTTGGGCCATCTGATGGCCATGTGGCAGTTGAGAGGAACAACCACTGCTCAGCAATGTCCTTCTTATGAGGTTACTAAGGGTTAACACAACAATTTATATTGCCTGAATTCTACTTAGTCTCAGCATGTTGACTCTGGCCTACTGGCAGATTAAAACTACATGCTTCAAGGGCTCTCTGCCTACAGACATACCTCCTGCCTCGCACCCAGGGGTTATTGTCTCTGTGAAAGATGTTTGACTGAGAGGATTCTGGAAGCGCTGCAGTTTCCATTGTGGCACATTAAAGAGCAGCTCATCTTCCATTAAGCTGTCCCTCCTGTGCGGGCATTGACATCCAGGGCAGAGATTGGACAAAGTGTCATGGCAACAGCTTCAGCTGTTCGTCACATAAGGTTGTCTCCAAGAAGCTGAAGACTTTGCACTTTGAAAGTCATTTCTGTCTGCGAAAACCTTTGAAGGAAGGGTGCAAAGGCTGGCATAATGGCTAACTAAGCTAGGTCTCTTCTGACTAGAAGATTATGTTAGGAAGCTCATACCAGGAGAAGTTCTTCTATACACACAGCTATAAAATTCTATCAAATAAAAGGAAAAAAATCTCCTCTTTCTTTTTTGGGGAATACATTTCCTTTGTAAATAGGCTGAGAGAAAGCCTAAGAAGTTGGCATACATCACAAAGAATAAACACAAAACAACCCCCCTCCATACTCTGTAAACCTAAAAACACTCCTAGAACAAGTTATCCTCACATGAAAGAGAAGCTTAATACTTTCCCAACCTACCAGCAAGGAGAAAAATTAATATATACATAGACACACAGAGGTATAAACATATTAAAAAGTAAAAGTTGTATGGGAGTCAAAAAAACCCACCCCAAAGTAACACATTTTCATAATCCCTTCTCAACACAATACCAGCACTCTAACAATTTTCCTGCTTTTCTTTTTATAAATAGGCAAAAAGCTTTGAACAGAAGGACAAAAGGCACTCATCCCAACACACAGCTCACCAATAAGCTCTCACAAGGGACATTTAAGCAGAACAGACCCCTCCCCAGGCCTACCCATTTAAGTTCCATATTTTTTAATTAAGCATGTCACATCAGAAATCCAGTCAGGGTTCTGAGCGGCACTGATGAAGCACAAGGAGTGGATTAAAGAAGTTTACTAATCAAAGCAGCAGCTGCAGCATCTCCTACCCTTGCCCAATAATACATCCCAAGAGATTTCTCTTTGGACCAGTTTCAAATGTTATTTATTACTTTGCAAGTGGGAGTAGAAACAGTGCAAATGAGCTGCTCAGCGTGTTACTCGATTGCATGGCCACACTTCCAACAAGATGCATGCACCTATTTCCACAAAATGGCTCCTCCAAGCCCTTCCAGTTTACTAAGGTAGCCCTTTACTTACAAAAAAAACCCACCCAAACACCCCAAGATATTGAAAAAAACCCAAACAAAAAGGCAGAGAAAAGTTCTGAGCTAAACAACTTACATTTGCACCACCTGAAATTCTAACTTGCTACCCAAAAGCCACAAAGCATTTCACACAGAAATAAATCACGTGCAGCCATCGATTATTTTAGCTGAAAGAAAGAAAAGGCTTTCATATTCTGCCACTTAAGATTATAGGTCTGAGTATGAACCATAGCAAAAAGTTGCCTTTATTTATTTATTTTAAAGTTTCACACTGCAGACATGCACAACAGGAGGGGGTGGAGGGGGGGAAGGAGATCTCTGGAACAGGAAATACATATGTGAATCTGTGGCACTGGATTGCTGGAACACCCAGCAGGGGAATGTCATAAAGGCCAAGACACAGTAAGACTCTGTGATACTCATTCCATCCCTATCTCCCCCCAAACAAGTAGAGTTTCAGAGACATCCCTAAAAATGAAATTCTCCTGAGGTGAAGTGATTGTCAGGTGAAGCTGTGTGTCAAGTTTCATGCTGGAATATAGAATCATAGAATCGTTAGGGTTGGAAGGGTCCTCAAGGATTATCCAGTTCCAACCCCCACCCCCACCCCATGGGCTGGCCTGGCTTGCAAATACGGTTTGGGTGAGGTTTTGGGGTGTTTTTTAAATTATATCCTCCTTTATTATGATACAATATAAATAGTGCTATGGGGGCATGTCTTTTTCTAAGGCAGTTATTGGGCTCAATGGTGTTTCTAGAACTATGCAATGGTATGGGAATATTTTCCTGCACACAAGCTGGATTGAAGGCCAGAGTGGACTCTGATGACAACAGATAATCATTCTGTTTATACACCTAGACATAAGTCCTCCACCTTAAAAGTCTCTCTTTCCTTATTCATGTAGTATTTGCCAACGTCCATTTCATGGGAGCAAGCAAACGTTCCCACCCCAACCCCCGGTGTCACATCACACAGAGGGGGGGAAAAAACAACCCCCACACTCAGCAAAAAAATATCTCTCCTTAGATAATGCTGTGAGAAGTTTTTCTACACACCACAAAGCCTTCACATCACAAGGTGAACCATGATGCTGTCACAAGTGCTAGGCTGGCTCATAGGTTGGTAGCAACACCCGGAGTCAGCAACCGAAGCCTCGCTGAAGGGTTTTGCGGCCTAAACGCTTGTGACCTAACACGGCAGAGAGATAAAGCTTCTGCTGAACCATCCCCTCTCGGCTCACACCACTCAGCTCCTCTGACAAAGACCCTGTGTCATTGCAAGCCACACTGCTGGAGAAGAGGGCGGGGTGAAAGAAGAGAAGGGAGGCACACGGGGGAGTGGGGGGGAATGCAGTCTACAAAATAGATGCAACCTACAATCCGTGCTCACCGTCTCCTCCTCGGCTAAAACAGCCGTGCCATCCGCCTGCAGCCAAAACCACCAGCAGTTCTGAGCAGGTAAAAAGCTGGAAGGAAAAAACCTCAGCTGCTTGCCCTCCCCCCCCCCCCCCCCCCCCGGCTCTTCAGTAATGCTCGCTGTCAACAGCCTCAACCACCTAGACACCACAAGTATCTTATTATGAGGCTGATTAATCACAAATCGTCTGAAAAGTAAAAACAAAAAGACACAAAGCCATAAATAAAAACGAACGAGCCAAAGGCCACATTGAAACACCGGAGGGTGGTTCGCGTTTCCCAACCCCGCTGGTTCAAAACAAGGAGCTAGCACCAATATTTCGCCCTCCATCTTCATTAGCGCCTCGCCACCCTCCTGCCCAGCTCCACTTTCATCACGGTTTGAAACAAATCATATTGACTGAAGACAAGCAGGCTGCCCCCAGACGACAGATCGTTCCCCCTGCATCCGCATCCACCATTCTCCATCCTCCCCTAGTCATTCTCCCTGCTTCTCCCCCACAACATCCTCCTCGCCTCAGGCCCCCACTGCCACTGTCTTTCCTGCCCTGAGGGCATGCTCCTTTTCCTCATCCCCCTCCTCTCGCCCCTCCCCTCAGCTCGGGGGGCCGCGGGCCCTCCTCACCTCCAGCTCCGTGTCTCCAGGCTCGGCCACCCCAATGATCTCGCTGGGCAGCTCAGCCAGGTCGGTGACCCGGATCAGCCCGTCGTGCAGGAAGATGGTCTCCTCCTTCACCGACAGCCACTGGGCCGAGTCGGTGGCCGCCGCCGCCGAGGCACCCGCCGGGGACCCCATGATGCGGAGGGCGGGGGGACTCCGCAGGGCTGAGGCGAGGCGGCTCCCGCTACCCCCCCATGGCGGGGGCAGGGTGGGGGCAGGGGGGTCCCCAGCGGTCTGGGTGCCGGACAGCCGGAGAGCTGTGGGGAGCAGCGAGGAGCGGCGCGTTGCCACCGCGGCGCCAGCGGAGCGGGGACCTCCGGGAGCCGCCGTGCCCGCCCGCAGCCACCACGTCCCGCTCGCTCCTCACACACACAGGTGACAGCGCGACGCCATGTTGGGGGCTGAGGCGGGACCGGCATGCACCGCGCGGGGAACAATACAGCCTGCCCCCTCCCGGCCCCGCGGGGCCCCGCCCCCCGCCGCGCCCCTCCCGCGCTGGGCCGGCCCGCCCTCCCGGCGCCCCCCGGTGCCTCCCCGCGGGCTCGGGAGACGCCCCCCGGTAGCCCGCCCCGCAAGGGCGGCTCCCCACGCGCCGCTCCCGCGCAGTGAGGGGCGGTCGTGCAGCGCCTCGCACCGTGCTGAGCGGAGATCGCCGCAGACCCGTTCCTCTCGGGGGCTTTTCCCCTAGGCCCCTCGGTCCTGCTTCCCCTGGGGCTGCCCCCATCTGCACCGAGGATCGATGCCCTCAGCGCCTCAACCCCGCTCCCACCCAGGACCGCGACCCCTCAGGACCTCGTCCCGTCACGCAGTGGGTGCTTCCCGCAGCTCCCCACTTCGCTTAACCCAAAGGCTCCTCACTGCTTCCCCAGTGCCCCACTCCTCAGGGTCCCGCTTCAGCCGCACCTTCATGGCTAGTCAGGGCCTCTCTGAAAGTGCCCTCAAGGACTGGTACCTCTGGTGCCTCAAGTGCCCCACAGGGTAGTTTCTCCCTTCCTGGCACCTTTGGTCACCCTTGGTTTGCCTGCTCCTCTCCTTCCCGAGCGATCTCCCCTTTCTTGCTTCCCCTTCCATGTCTGCTGCTCCATCACCTCCTGGGAGGAATCCTGTCACCTCTTGGGGGGTCTTATTCCCAAAGGACTTGGGAACAAGCAGGTATGTCCCTTCAAACCCCCTACCTCCAAGTTTATCTGTGTCCTTATGAGGATGCCAGAGGGTGTGCAGCAAAAGGTTCACAATACCACAGTATGTGTGTGGGGGAAAAAAAAAGGAATTTCAGAGAAAAATTGCCCCTTCTTCTCTCTCAGTACCTCTTAGGGGCACCATCATGTGAGGTTCCCTGTTTCCCATCAGTCTAACTTCACACATTTGCCTCAGGCCTTCATCCCAGCAGGTTCAGAGGGGCACAAAGTGCCACAGGCAGCTGTAGCCAGTGGTTGAGCAGAGCAGGTGCTTGTGAGACAAGGCAGGCTGATGAGAAAGGCTTGATGATAAATGTTAAATATATTTGGTGTGCAATTACTGTGGGGATTCCCATTGCAAGTGGCTGCTTTTCATGAAACAGTGACTCTGCACAGGAGAGCAGAGGTGGAGTGCTGCAGATGTATTTACCTGTTAGATCAGATTACATTAATTACTATATTAGTGCATTCTCGTGAATGGGTGGTGGCATGGGAGGAAAAGTGTGCTCAGAGCTGCCGGGTTCTGCACATTGGCCACAGCAACCCCAGGCAGTGCTACAGGCTGGGGTCAGGGCGGCTGAGAGCAGCCAGGCAGAGAGGGACCTGGGGGTAATGGTTGACAGTAGGCTGAACATGAGCCAGCAGTGTGCCTAGGTGGCAAGAAGGCAAATGGCATCCTGGCCTGGATCAGGAAGAGTGTGGCCAGCAGGAGCAGGGAGGTCATTGTGCCCTGTGCTCAGCACTGGTCAGGCCACACCTTGAGTCCTGTGTCCAGTTCTGGGCTCCTCAGTTTAGGAAAGATGTTGAGATGCTGGAAGGTGTCCAGAGAAGGGCAACAAAGCTGGGGAGGAGTTTGGAGCACAGCCCTGTGAGGAGAGGCTGAGGGAGCTGGGGTTGCTTAGCCTGGAGAAGAGGAGGCTCAGGGGTGACCTTCTTGCTCTCTACAGCTCCCTGAAGGGAGGTTGTAGAGAGGTGGGGGTTGGTCTCTTCTCCCAGGCACCCAGCACCAGAACAAGAGGACACAGTCTCAAGCTGTGCCAGGGGAGGTTTAGACTGGATGTTAGGAAGAAATTCTTCATAAAGTGAGTGATTGCCCATTGGAATGTGCTGCCCACGGAGGTGGTGGAGTCGCCATCATTGGAGGTGTTTAGGAGGAGACTTGATGGGGTGCTTGGTGCCATGGTTTAGTTGATTTGATGGTGTTGGATGATGGGTTGGATGTGATGATTTTGAAGGTCTCTTCCAACCTGGTGTGGTCTATTCTATGCTATGCTATGCTATGCTATGCTATGCTATGCTATGCTATGCTATGCTAAGATGAGCTTTACTCACAATGCTTTATGTCCTATTAAATGTGGTTGGGAAGAAGCACTTTTTCCCATGTGATGGGCCACCACACTCAGCTTGCTACCCACACAAAACATCTTTGTATCAGTGCTTGAGCAGCATGAGCGTGCACAGAATTTAGTGATTTGTCTTTGAGGCCAGTTCAAGTGAGTTTTATAGGAGGTGAACTCCCCCTCTGCTCTTGTGAGGACCCTCGTGGAGTACTGCATCCAATTCTGGTGCCCCAAACACACTATTACAGCAGGTCCTGAGCAGGCCACAAAGATGATCAGAGTGCTGGAGCACCTGCCTTGTGGGGACAGGCTGGGAGAGTTGGGGTTGTACAGCCTAGAGAATAGAAGGCACCAGGGAAGCCTTCTAGTAGCCTTCCAGTACCTGAAGGGAGCCTACAAGAAAGCTGGGGAGGGACTTTTTACAATCTGGTAGAGGGAAGATTTAGACTGGATGTTAGGAAGAAATTCTTTACAGTGTGGGTGGTGAGACATTGGAACAAGTTGCACAGGGAGGCTGTGGATGCCCCTTCTCTGGAGGCATTCAAGGCCAGGTTGGATGGGGCCTTGAGCAACCTGGTCCAGTGGAAAGTATCCCTGCCCATGGCAGCAGGGTTGGAACTAGATGATCTTGAAGGTCCCTTCCAACCCAAACCATTCTACTAGTCAGTGACTCCATGAACTCGCAGGTCTGCGTGGTAGCTTGGTGCACTGTGTTTGGTAGGATACCACTGCCTTTCTTGCTCTGGGTAGCAGAAGACTCTTCAGGATGGTTCTTACTATTGAAATAGGCATTATTTGCCTCTGGTGAGTGTTATTTTTGAACAGGGAGAGCGTGGAGAGTTCTATCAAGTGTTTTTGTAAGGGAAAGACCATCCAGGGACATCTGTTATTTTTGGTCAGGACATGCCACAGAGACAATGGCTGCAGGACAACATATCCATAGATATGAAATCCACCCTGCTCCTCCTGTGGGAGCCCTGCTAGTCCTGAGAAAGAGAAAGAATGCTGCAATTTGAAGGGTTTTGTTATGGCAGGTGGGACGTGGCAGCTGAGTTCTGGCAGTTGAGATAAGCTGTGCTCACAAGGTCTCCTTGGAGGGATGGGAAAGCTGCTGAGGTTAGATTAGTCACAATATTTCACTGCAAGATAGTGCCTGGTGTTATTGTTTTGTTAGCAGAGTAGGAGTTTTGTATTGTTTTCGTTCATTCAGGAGACAGGAATAGAGGGGGAGAAACCCAAAGTGTGTGTACATTTTGGTGGGAGTAGCACTGAAAAAAACTCTGCCTTTAGATTTTTGTAATACTAGCATGGTGCTGGTTGAGTATCTTCCACAAAATCAATACGAACAGCAGAGCTGTGAGTAAAATGGAGTGTGCACTTCACAAGCAGCACTCACGCCAGGAAGCCTTGTCAGCAGAAAAGATCTGCAGTGTCTTCCAGAGGTGGCCAAGTTTTGGATGTCTGTCTTGTCCTCCCAAGGACTGTTTCATAGGCTGGGTAACCTCCCAGGTTTAAAATGCTTTGTCTCCAGCTCTCACATGAACTTTCCAAGGCCTTCTGGACTGCTTCATCCCAGAGGAATATAGTTGCCACAGCAGCTCCTGGACGGGGAAGCAGGGCTTGATATAGCTGTTGTTTCAGTCTGCTAATTGCTTTGAAATCCAAACCAAGGCCTTGCAGCTGACTCAGAGCTGGAAGAGGGGTGAGTGTAACCCTGGACACACTCATAGCAGGCTGGGTACAGGAGGTGCCTGGGTGGATTGTACACAGGCCAGAGGCTGCACTTTGTCATTTGGCTGGGTGTTGGTGAAGGGTTTCTCACAGCAAGGATCCTGATGTGGTTTTGTGCAGGGAGTAACCTGAGCTGCCCTTGAGTGGAGCACAGGCCACTTAAATGTGAGCTGGAGATGGTGCAGATGGGTTAAAATTCCCTTTCCTCCCTATATGTGTGAAGAGATCCCAAGCTGTGCACAGGGGATGTTTGCCATTTGATAGTTATTTTCCTATGTCAGGTTCTTCTGAACTGTATTAACTTGACCATTCCAAGTTAAAAATCAGTTGTTGACTTAATCTCATGCCCTAACACTGAGAAATGTGTCCTGTCCTCCCTCAGTGCTCGTTAATAAAATAACTGCTGGTCAGTATAGGCTTTAGTGAACTATTTTGGGGTCAGTATTTTAGGTATACATCAGGAATTAACAGAATGTTTTACAATCTACACACTTACGTAGCACAGAATGCTGACTTAGCTGTCTACATGAAATTTTCAGTGTTAGGGCCTTGTGATGAATTCAAATGTAATGCAGCTTGTCTGGCATCTGCTGCAGAAGATGTTGTGTAATAGAATAATGAAAAAAAGAAAAGAGAGATTGTTATTATTATTTTTGTTGTGCTTATCACCAGGAAATGTCAGCCCTTGTAGCTTTCTGAGGGGTAACTACAGTAACTACAAAGAAGGTTTGTACTACATTGTGGGAGACGGTGTCACTTAAACCCCAGACTCAAATCACTTGGTGACACAAATCATCGTGCTGAAGAAGTAAACCCCTTAACTTGTAAACAGGCTTGTGCAGAAAATCAACCTCTTGCTTGCTTTCTGAGCAGCTGGGGCAGCTGTCTGGAGCTGCTGTGGCTGTGGTCGCGTCTGCCTCTGGTGGCCAGTTTCTGGAGGAGCTGTTTCATGCGCGGGTTCTGCAGCAGAATGTGCCCTTGTGCTTCTCAGTGCACCCCGGTTACTGACAGTTGGCAGGGGATGCCGGTGGTGTGCAGGCAAAACCTCAGTCAGAATGTGCCCTTGTGCTTCTCTGTGCAACCCGGTTACTGACAGTTGGCAGGAGATGCTGGTGGTGTGCAGGCAAAAACTCAGTCAGAATGTGCCCCTGTGCTTCTCTTTGCATCCCAGTTCCTGAGAGTTAGCAGGAGATGCTGGTGGTGTGCAGGCAAAAACTCAGTCAGAATGTGCCCTTGTGCTTCTCTGTGCACCCCAGTTACTGACAGTTGGCAGGAGATGCTGGTGGTGTGCAGGCAAAAACTCAGTCAGAATGTGCCCTTGTGCTTCTCTGTGCAACCCGGTTATTGACAGTTGGCAGGAGATGCTGGTGGTGTGCAGGCAAAAACTCAGTCAGAATGTGCCCCTGTGCTTCTCTTTGCATCCCAGTTCCTGAGAGTTAGCAGGAGATGCTGGTGGTGTGCAGGCAAAAACTCAGTCAGAATGTGCCCTTGTGCTTCTCTGTGCATCCCAGTTCCTGAGAGTTAGCAGGGGATGCTGGTGGTGTGCAGGCAAAAACTCAGTCAGAATGTGCCCTTGTGCTTCTCTGTGCATCCCAGTTCCTGAGAGTTAGCAGGGGATGCTGGTGGTGTGCAGGCAAAAACTCAGTCAGAATGTGCCCTTGTGCTTCTCTGTGCACCCTGGTTCCTGAGAGTTAGCAGGAGATGCTGGTGGTGTGCAGGCAAAAACTCAGTCCTGAGAGCTGAAGATGGAAATTCACTGTTCCAGCTTTGAATTGACCTGTTATGTGCTGGAATGTAAAGGAATGTCAGCTCTCCTTCCAGTTTAATTTTATATTAACAGCTATAACATATGGCAGAAAGTTTTCATCCTGAGGCTTTGCTGGACATCTTCCTGTTACTTTAGAAATGGCAGTTTCAGTTTTAATGACCACTGTGGCACTGAAAACCATGCCAAAAAGAAGAAGCAGTTGCTGGTTTTATGTGGTCTGCAATAGCCAGATTGCCAGACCCCCAGCTCCCAGCTCTTCTGCCTAGCAGATGTTATTCAGAGAGCCTGAATGTCATTATTAATAAGACCACTTTGCAAGGAAAACTGGCACATCTTGGCAGACTAGCTGTGATTAAAAAATAGAATATCTTCCTTTTTCTCCATGTGAAACTGAGAAAGGAGTAGGGAAAAAAAAAAAATCAGTATTTGACAGAGGAGGAAACCCAAACTAGACTGAAATGAAATCTCTCCAAACTTCAGAAATGCATTTTAATTGCAAAGGAAAACTCTTCACCTCTTCCTCATTTTGATATACTAGCACTAATCTCTGAAGGAGGCTCTGGCTGGGAGTGAGGTAGGCTTGAGGAAGGGAGAATAAATTAAAAGAGATTGTCATTAACATGGGTAAGGACTATTTTATCATAGGAAACATCAGTATGAATCACCTGCCTCGAAAACATTGCCTTAGTGAAAGTGGACAGGAACCAAATGTGGATTATAGAATCAGAATAATAATGCTGGGGTGTTCTCTTAGGGGCAATCTAAGCCTCACTGTCACCCAAGCTGTAGCTACACTACTTGGGACACAAATGTGTCCCATCTAGAGTGATGGAGGCTCCACCTGCATCTCTTCCACTTGAACTGTCATTACACTTAGGGAGCTCCCTAACCATAAAATGCTTTGAGTTGCAAATGCTATCTGAAGATCATCTAGTCCAATCCCCTACCCACCATTGAACTTCTGTTATTGTATTTAAGCCTTTTCATATTTTCAGCTATTCTGGGCACAGAGAGCAGTTTGTTTCCTTCCTCTTATGCATAGTCTTTTGGCAGTGACCACAATTCCTCTCCATCATCTCCACATTAAATAATTCTCATCCTTTCAAATGTTTTCTATAGGCCGTATACTCTGGAAGTCTGATCAATCTTCTGCTTCTTGGGATTTCTTCCAATCTGTCTACATCTCTCTTGAGTTTCTGGTCCTTGAGATGAAGCCTTACCAGTGTGGAGTTGTTTGGAGCTGCTGGTCTTGGAGATGAAGCCTTACCAACGTGGAGTGGTTTGGAGCTGCTGTCCCTGGAGATGGTAAGGACCAATGTGGAACGGTTTGGACAGATGCCTGTGTCTCCTGTGCATGAAGTGTCTCAGCATCATCTTTGCTTTCTCTGCAGCTGTATGATATTGTTGACTCACAGTGGGCTTGTAAATGGACTAACAACTTACTCTTAAATTGTGTTGGTGGTATTTCACATGCAGAAACAAAGCCAGCTGGCATTTAGCATTACTCTCTGTAATCTCGTGGCTCACTTTCTTATTCAAGAATTGAATGCAAGTAGCCTTCTATGGAGGGAAGTGTTGAAATGGTGCCCATCCATGAGGAAGATTGGTTGGGAGCTGGACAGATCCTTTACTGTTTGTCCTGAATTTCTGAATCTCTTAATGTCTCAGAAGACTCATTATTAATATCCCCAAAGAGGGAGGATTTAAATACAGCTCTTCACTACTGGTTTAAAATTCAGCCCTCCTCAACACTGGTGCAGTAAAACAAGGGGAAGAAAAATATAAATGGAAACAAGTTCTGCTCAATAGTGTAGAAAACCTAAATGTAACCAAGTGTTATTTAACTCATACATATTATTGCAAGGGCCACTTTATAGAGAGCTGCACAGGGTTTGCCCCTCAGTTTAAAAAGGACATCGAAACACTTGAACGTGTCCAGAGAAGGGCAACAAAGCTGGGGAGAGGCCTTGAACACAAGCCCTGTGAGGAGAGGCGGAGGGAGCTGGGGTTGCTTAGCCTGGAGAAGAGGAGGCTCAGGGGTGACCTCATTGCCCTCTACAACTCCCTGAAGGGTGGTTGTAGCCAGGAAGGGGTTGGTCTCTTCTCCCAGGCAACCATCACCAGAACAAGAGGACACAGTCTCAAGCTGTGCCAGGGGAAGTTTAGGCTCAAGGTGAGGAGAAAGTTCTCCACTGAGAGAGTCATTAGTCATTGGAATGTGCTGCCCAGGGAGGTGGTGGAGTCCCCATCCCTGGAGGTGTTCAAGAGGAGACTGGATGTGGCACTTGGTGCCATGGTCTAGTCATGAGGTCTGTGGTGACAGGTTGGACTCGATTGATGACCCTTGAGGTCTCTTCCAACCTTGGTGATACTGTGATACTGTGATACTGTAAATTGACAAAATCCCTGACAGCCTGGCTGAGGGTTTTCAAATTAGTTTTCAAGGATGAGATACAAAAAAATGGTAGATTTTGGACCAATGTCTGCTACAAGATGAGTTTTCTTCCTCTTGATAAAGAGGAGGACTGCTTGGCAAGGCCGGCGCGGTGCTGACAGTGGTCAGCAGAGAGCTGGAGATGATACTTGGACACAGATCCACACTAGATCCTCATTCGGAACTATCTGTAGCTTCATATCTACCCCAGATTATACAGAAAGTTTTGTTTAAGACTTTTGGAAAGAAAAAATATTGCAAGCTGGTTTTCTGTTAGGTTATCAACCAATAGTTTGGGTTTCCATGTTTGCATTTCAATTAATTTTCTCTAATCTCCCAAATGAACTGGTTGCTAGTCCTGCAAATCTCCATGTTTGAGAACAAGAAAGAATTCCACTTACTGGCACAGAACACACAGACTTTTGTTTTTCCTTCTAGGATCATTGGTTTGCTGTTCAAAGATGTCCTTTGTTCCAAGGCAAACATATAAAATGTCCATTTTGGGGTGTGTGTGTGGCTATTTTTTGTTAAAAGACCTCAGCTTTAATCACAGTATCACTAAGGTTGGAAGAGACCTCGAGGATCATCGCTGTCTCCACAGACCTCATGACTAGACCATGGCACCAAGTGCCACGTCCAATCTCCTCTTGAGCACCTACAGGGATGGTGACTCCACAATGTTAGTAAAACCAGTGTAAGTCACAGCCCTATATTGGAATTTTAAGAGTCTGGGACATAAAAAACAAAGGGGAACAGGTCAATTAACATAAGGAATGATAAGGAAAAACTTGTTTGGTGTGAGTATCTGAAGGGGGCCTACAGGAAGGCTGGGGAAGGACTTCTCAGGATCTCAGGTAGTGATAGGACTAGGGGGAATGGAATGAAGCTGGAGGTGGGGAGATTCAGGCTAGATGTGAGGAGGAAGTTCTTCCCCATGAGAGTGGTGAAACCCTGGAATGTGTTGTCCAGGGAGGTGGTTGAGGCCCCGTCCCTGGGGGAGTTTAAGAGCAGGCTGGATGAGGCTCTGGCCAGGCTGATCTAGTGTGGGGTGTCCCTGCCCATGGCAGGGGGGTTGGAACTAGATGATCCTTGTGGTCCCTTCCAACCCTGAATGAAACTATGAAACTATGAAACTATGAGGGTGCTGGGGGCCTGGAGCAGGCTGCCCAGAGAGGTTGTGGAGTTCCTCTGGAGAGATTCCACACCCACCTGGACATTGTGATCCTGGGCAAGCTGCTGTGGGTGATCCTGCTTTAGCAGTGAGGTCGGACTGGATGATCTCCAGAGTTCCTCTCTGGCCCACACCAGTCTCTGTGAAACATGTTAAAGCCCTCTCATCTTTAAGTTAAATCTATTTCTCTCCTTTCAATTACATGATATGGACACTTCACATTTGCATTCTAAAGGGAATTGCAACATAAAGCCATCCTCAGTGCATCGCACAGAAAATGGGATGAAGTAACCCCTGGGTCACTGCTGTCCCCTTGCAGGGCCCCCATTGATGACCAGGCAAACAGGAGGTGAGCTCCCTGTCCAGCACTGCTGCAGGAGCTGGGTGTGGTGATCTGCTGGGGTTTGTCTGCGATTCATTTGCCTCCCTGAGTCGTTCATTCAGCACTGACTGAAGCATGTTGTCAAACCTGCCTGCAGCCTTTCCCCGGGGGAGGACGGAGACATTCACATGTCCACAGCCTGATGGAAGCGTTGTGATAGCTGCAGTGTGAAGTACCTTGGGCTTCCAGGTGCTGTGGGAAGAGGAGGAACTTCCTGTGACTGGGCCACCAACACTCTGCCTTGGGCAAGGTGCCCCTGGTTAACTAGCCAGCTGGTCAACTAGCTGGTCAGCTTCTCTGGGTGGGTGAATCTGGAATACTGTGTCCAGTTTTGGGCTCCCTAGTACAAGGAATAGAATAGAATAGAATAGAATAGAATAGAATAGAATAGAATAGAATAGAATAGAATAGAATAGAATAGACCAGGTTGGAAGAGACCTTCAAGATCATCATGTCCAACCTATCATCCAACACCACCTAATCAACTAAACCATGCAACCAAGCACCCCATCAAGTCTCCTCCTGAACACCTCCAGGGATGGGGACTCCACCACCCCCTTGGGCAGCCCATTCCAATGGGCAGTCACCCTCTCTCTGTAGAACTTCCTCCTAACCTCCAGCCTAAACCTCCCCTGGTGCAGCCTGAGACTGTGTCCTCTTGTTCTGGTGCTGGTTGCCTGGGAGAAGAGACCAACCTCTGCCTGTCCACAACCTCCCTTCAGGTAGTTGTAGAGAGCAATAAGGACAGGATCAGTTGTGGTCAGTACTTCAGGGGTGGTGGCCAGTAACAGGACAAGGAGTAACAGGCACAAACTGGAACACAAGAAGTTCCATCTAAAGATGAGGAGGAAGTTCTTAACTTTAAGGGTGACAGAGCCCTGGAACAGGCTGTCCAGAGAGGTGGTGGAGTCTCCATCTCCACAGACATTCCAAACCTGCTGGACATGTTCCTGTGTGACCTTCTCAAGGTGACCCTGCCATGGCAGAAGGGTTGGACTAAATGATCTCCAGTGGTCCCTTCCATCCCCTACCATTCTGTGATTCTGGGGTGGGGAGGCCAGGTTCTTTTTGTTTCATATTGAACTAGAGGTGCCATGAACAAAATCTGTATTTTACAAGACATATCCCTTGAGAAATTAATTCTCTCCCTTCATCAGGATGGCCCTACCCAGATGTTGTCTCAGAGCTGAGAACTGGGCAGAGTTTATCAAAATTTATCAAAAATGTTGAATTCCATCTCGACTAAAAAGCTGGAATTTTGACATTTGCAATAACATAAGGATAGAATTGTTATGGTTGGGAAAGACCTTCAGGATCATTGAGCCCAACCATTCTCCAATTCTACCAGATCTGGTGCTAAACCATGGCCCTCAGCACCACATCTCTGTGTCTTTTAAACACCTCCAGGGATGGTGATTCAACCACCTCTCTGGGGAGCCAGGTCCAGTGATTGCAATTAACATTTCAGGGCAGAAAGCACATTTCAAGACAATTAACTTATTTCCATTCTCTTTTCATTCCAGTTTTGCTTTCTGTAATGTAAGACTTTTATTTAATCCATCTGTTATGTCATTTTGGTTTTATTTGCTAGGGCTTCATCATTTTGATGCTGAGCAGAATTGGAATGGAATGGAATGGAATGGAATGGAATGGAATGGAATGGAATGGAATGGAATGGAATAGAGTAGAATAGAATAGAATAGAATAGAATAGAATAGAATAGATTGGAATGGAATGGAATGGAATGGAATAGAATAGAATGGAATGGAATGGAATGGAATAGAATAGAATAGAATTAACCATGTTGGAAGAGACCTTTGAGATCATCGAGTCCAACCTATCACCCAACACCATCTAATCGACTAAACCATGGCACCAAGCACCCCATCCAGTCTCTTCCTAAACACCTCCAGTGATGGGGACTCTACCACCTCACTGAATCAAAGGAAATGTAAAAATCCAGATGAACATTGCTCTTTACTTCTCTCAAACCGTGGTTTTGCTAAACATGACTCACTCACAGGATCAGTTGATTTCAGTTATGGGCAAATTTTCTGCCAGCTTGTACATCATTTTAAGATCTTTCATAGCATTCAAAGTGGCTTTTAAGGGTTTATTAATTTTAGTACCTATGTTCTGGTATGTTTTTACATCCTTTTTGCATCCCAGTCATCCCACTAAAACCACCAGGACGTAGGAGAAGCTTCCCAGCACATTGGTTTCCTTTTAACGTTGGGATGGATGGTCTGCACTGGCACAAAGCCATGAACATGAGGAGGATTCTATCAATGTGCAGAGGCATCCACTTAGTCTGTATTTCCCTAATTCTGACAGACACTCAGACACCAGACAGCTCTGTCACTTTTTTTCCTCCTCCTCCTTTTTGATTTTTTCCTTTTCACAGAAGCCTTGAGTTCCAGCATAGTGGGGGTTGGAAGGGACCTCTGCAGAATACCCAGTCCAGCCCACTGCTAAAGCAAGGGTGCCCACAACATCTTCCCCAGGATCACATTGGCCAGGTGGGTTTGGAATCTCTCCAGAGATAAAAACCCTACAACCTCTCTGGGCAGAACTGCTCCAGGACTCCTTCCAGTATCTGAAGGGGGCCTACAGGAAGGCTGGGGAAGGACTTCTCAGGATCTCAGGGAGTGATAGGACTAGGGGGAAAGGAATGAAGCTGGAGGTGGGGAGATTCAGGCTGGATGTGAGGAGGAAGTTCTTCACCATGAGAGTGGGGAGGCCCTGGAATGGGTTGTCCAGGGAGGTGGTCGGGGCCCTGTCCCTGGAGGTGTTTAAGGCCAGGCTGGATGAGGCTCTGGCCAGGCTGATCTAGTGTGGGGTGTCCCTGCCCATGGCAGGGGGGTTGGAACTGGATGATCCTTGTGGTCCCTTCCAACCCTGACTGATACTATGATACTATGATACTATGACTCCAGCACCCTCACAGCAAAGAAGCTAAGCTGCTTCTTATGTTCAGTGGAATCATTTGTTTCCCACAAGCTGTAGAGGTCAGGTCAGGAAACATGGGAATTAACTACTATGGCTATTCTGTAACATACATTTCTTACATAAATATCCCATCATGTCTGTTTGTCTCATGTCTAAATATTTGCATCAAGCTTCAGCATTTTTCTGCCACAGTAATCACCAGCCTACCTCAACCAGAGTCCAGAGTGTTCCAGTTCAGGAGCTGCTCCTCACAAATACAGAGGCTTTTCCTCTGTGACAGAGCAGAACTAATCAAAACACTGAAATGAGTGCATCTTGGCTTTTTTCATCTCTTGTTGTTAAAAGTCCTGATTTGTTACAGAAAACATTTGAGGAGTGAAACAAATTCTAACTTTGGAGGGCTTTGTAGAGCAGCAGAAAGCCAGACTATCAAGGAAAAACTTGTCAGTACTGGGCTAGTTTAATTTCATTCACTTATCTCAGTTCAAATCCATCAGAGGGGAAGGTTAGGAATATTTTGACACTGAGAGTTTCAAATACATATAATAAATACAGTACAGTGAAATGTATGAGTAGGTAAGTGGGTGGAAAGCCTGGATTACTGTGACTGGCAAGAAATTCTCCATGCTACTTATTTTTTTCTTACTGCCTCTAATTCTGTAGCAGCTGTGAGTTTCATTCTGAAGCAAATTCTCACTGTGATGTTTTACAGACACAGAAGTACTTAAAAGCCAAACATGAAGCTGCATTTGGAGCTGATCACCATATGACCTGGGAAAATCTTGAGGACTGCAAGCAGACTTCTTGACAACACTGCCCATGAAGAATGCTGGAAAGGACTTGGTGTGTTCAGTCTTGAGAAGAGAAGGTGATTGTGGTGGTTTTAGGGTAGACAAACCAATGTGTGAAAGACTGAAGCACAAAGAAGCTGTTTACAGGACAGAAATTGTGGCATTAAAATGTAACTGGAGAGGTACAGGGCAGGCATCAGGAGACATTTCTCCTTTGATGTGGGGTGCTCAGCAGGAGCCTCAATTGCCTTCCAAGGGTGCAGGATCTCTGCTGATGGAGGGCTTCAGTAGGCAGCTATCTCATGGGCCTGATGGGGACTTAGCTGATCTCATGGTGCAGGGTTGGGTGGTTTTTGTAGCCCTTTTGCCATTTGCTATATTCTGTTCATGGGATCATTAAAGTTGGAAAAGACCTCTAAGATCAAGCCCAACTTTCTACCTAATACCTCCATGACCACTAGATCATGTCCCAAAGTGTCACATCTAATTGTGTTTTTGAACACTTCCAGGGATGGTGACTCCAATCACCTCCCTGGGCAGCCTGTTCCAGTGTCAGTGGCAGTGAGAGAGCAGAAGGACCTGTAGGAAGGAAAATGACCCAAAGAAAGCAGGCTTAGAATGTGATGTAATAGCTCATCCACAGGGAAAAGTAGTGAAGGAGGGAATGATGGATGAATTACTTAAAGATGGCAAAAAGCAGAATGTTGCCAGCTTGCCTCCATCAGCCATGTTCTGTAGGTGTCCCTCCAGAATGAAAAGCCTGAGGCTGCTGTTCAGTTCAAAAGGCAGGAGCTGGGTCTTTATATATAAAGCTTTGGGCCAAGGTATGTCAGTCCTGACAATCTATTCAGCTGTCCATGCTGAGCTGGCAATATTGGGAATGAAGCCACAATTCATTCCATGCTATTCACCCCCAAATGGCTTGCCTTTCCTAAGTACACCCCTAAGGAAGGATAACTCGTGAGTGTCTTGCAAAGGGGATGACAACGATGAGTCTGAAACAACAGGACACCAAAGAAAGGAGTCAAAGCAGGATTTTAAATGAGAACTTTAAATGAGGTGCCTTTTGAACTTCTTCTGTCATTACCTTTCACTTGAAATTCATAAATCACTTCCAAGCTCCTGTGAAGTCTTAATTAGCAGGTTTGCACAGGTTTTGCAGCACTAACTACCTTTTTTTCCTTAGAAAAGGAAGCCAGGTCAGTGAATCCCTGGCCTGAGAACATGCTCTAGCCTGCACTGATTTTTCTGTTCAGTGGCAACAGGCCTTCAAAACAAACTTGTAACTGAAAGCCACTAATTGAGACCTGAAACCAGGCAGTGCAAATTGGAATGGCTTCTCCTCTGGGGAGAACGATTTTGCTCTCTGTGTGGTGGCGTTTTGCATCCCTAAGTGCCCACATCTCCAAAGGTGCTCTGCCCATAGTGCCTGCCTGCCTTCCTTTCTTGTAGCATTTTCCCTGTTCTTTTCAATATCTCTTTTCCATAATTTCCAGCCAATAATCTACTTTTAAAGGATGAGTAAGGACTATTATACAATAAAGTCACAGTAAATGAACAGCTTGATGAGGGAGATGAACAGAAAAGGATATAGGTGCCTACTGTGGTTTTGTTGTGAAGGGGTGGTGATGGTTTCTCTGAGAGGCTCAATCTTCCCATGCTCACTCTGACTCACCTGTTTCACCCTCTGTTCCTTACAACCAGATAGCATAGTATCATAGTATCAGTCAGGGTTGGAAGGGACCACAAGGATCAGCTAGTTCCAACCCCCCTGCCATGGGCAGGGACACCCCACACTAGATCAGCCTGGCCAGAGCCTCATCCAGCCTGGCCTTAAACACCTCCAGGGACAGGGCCCCAACCACCTCCCTGGACAACCCATTCCAGGGCTTCACCACTCTCATGGTGAAGAACTTCCTCCTCACATCCAGCCTGAATCTCCCCACCTCCAGCTTCATTCCATTCCCCCTAGTCCTATCACTACCTGAGATCCTGAGAAGTCCTTCCCTAGCCTTCCTGTAGGTCCCCTTCAGATACTGGAAGGCCACAATGAGGTCACCTGGGAGCCTTCTCTTCTCCAGACTGAACAGCCCCAACTCCTTCAGCCTGTCCTCATAGGAGAGGTGTTCCAGCCCTCTGATCATCCTCGTGGCCCTTCTCTGGACACCTTCCAGCACCTCCAGATACCTCTTGTAATAGGGGCTCCAGAACTGGATGCAGTACTCCAGGTGGGGCCTCACCAGAGCTGAGTAGAGGGGGAGGATCACCTGCCTCGACCTGCTGGCCACACTTCTCCTGATGCATCAACCAGCAAAGGCCAAATAATTCCTGATTCCAAAAACTTCATTTGGACTGGCCCTCAGGATGGTTGGAAATCTTATGCTGCTACAGGTAGGACACTTTCTTCCTTTGTAATACTGTAGAGTTGAATGTCAAGTGCTAATGAAATCCTGATCTTGTCTGGTAAAAGTCTTTTCTGGAATTGTTTCATAAACCCTTGGCTTTCTGCTTTAGAACAGTGGTGTTTCTTTAAAAAGAACAACATCACAAGCAGCCTACAGATAAACCATGAAGAACAGTTAATTGTCCTTCAACTGAAATAACTCCAGGAGCAATCAGTCAGCAGCAGAACTGAGAGCACTGCTATCTGTCAGCCATCCAAAGCCAACTTGCTCTTTGGAGGACCCACCAGCATCAGAACCTTCATTAGGTTATAGGTTCACACACAGACAGCACCAGCCCAACCTTTCACATGCCAGTGACCATATGATGTGGTGGGCTCATCCCTCCCTTCTTGCAGATTGTTGTCAGGTGGGTGTCAGTTGTGCATGCCCCCTACTGCAAGGACATTGAGGTGGTGGAGCGGGTCCAGGGAAGGGCAACAAAGCTGGTAAAGGGTCTGGAGCACAAGTCTTGTGAAGAGTAGCTGAGGGAATTGGAGTGGTTTAGCCTGGAGAAAAGGAGAACTGAGGGGAGACCTTCAGGCTCTCTTCAACTCTGAAAGGAGATTGAAGCCAGATAGGGGTTGGTCTCTCCTCTCAAGGAACAAGTGATAGCACAAGAAAAATGGCCTCAAGTTGTGCCAGGGGAGGTTTAGGCTGGACACAAGAAACAATTTCTTCCCCAAAAAGGTTGTTGAGGTCTGGCCCAGGCTGCCCAGGGCAGTGAAGGAGTCCCCATGCCTGGAGGGCTTGAAAAGCTGAAGTGCTGAGGGTCATGGTTTAGCGGTGACCTGGCAGTGCTGGGTTAACAGTTGGACCTGGAGATCTTCAAACTCTTTCTTTCATGTCAAACACAGAAAAAATGCTATTTCTTCTGCTGGATTATCCAGTCTCTGCAGGCTTGGTGTGGTGGCCAATGAAATGCTAAGTTACAGCTGAGGGTGACAGGATGGGAAGAGTGATAGAAATTCTAATGAGTGTTCTTCTAAATCTCCAGGGGGCAGCTGCACCGACTGGCTCATGCTGGGACACCCTTCTCAGGTGCTTGTGAAATCAGCTGGTACCTCAAGTAAGCCACAGCCACATCATTTTTGATGTTATTTGTGTCAATTTCATTTGTTTGATTCAAGCTGTTAGCCAGTCTGGAGATAAACATGAGGCTAGCAGACATTGCCTTGATAGAATAAATCCTGTGCATCGACAAAGCCTGACAAAGTTTTCTTTCCTGGACCAATGGATTAAGTAAACCACAGATGTCTGTGCACAGTGCTTTGACCCAAGCCAGTATTTTGACAAAAAAAAAAAGGACCAAAACCCCAGCTTTGTAAGTTTTCTCTTGCATCAGCAGTCTCAAAGTGCCATTTTCCTTTTCCCCCCCCCATCTCCCATGTGTTTGGTGGGGTTGTTTTTTTTCACTCACACAAACACAAAGCTCCAGATTTCAAATGCCCTTTTTGCACATTCTTTGTCAGCCCAGAGGGAAGCCATGCAGACAATGTGCAATGTACAGAGGCTTTGCCATGTGCCTGCCATTTGAGTAATAGTTGCTGTGGTTTCAGTTCTCTGATTCTAAAGGGGCATTTGCTTAGTTTTTGTGCTTATTTTAAGGAACAGTAATGGTGAGCCACCAATTTCTGTGACATTCCATGAAGCTGATTCTCCTTTCAGCTTAGCAGGACACTCACACCAGTAATTTCAATACTGATATTAGCTAAACCTCTCCAGTGAAGCATTTTTGAGAGTGCATCATCCTGTTTGTTTCCTTGTTCTGAAAAATAGCCTTCCTTGTTCTAAAGATTAACCTTCCTCCCTTGTATATCAAGGACAGAAACTTGCTGCCTAGGACTGGGTTTTTGTGCATTTTATCTTAGTATTTTATATCCTTGTGTCCTCAGGGACTTGCTGAAGAGGGTACAGCAAAGGGCTACAAAAAGGCTGAGGGGTCTGGACCATCTCTCTTGTGAGGAAAGGCTGAGAGAATTTGGGGTTTTAAGTCTGGAAAAGAGAAGACTGAGGAGGGAGGATCTCATCAATGCTGATCAATACTTCAAGGGTGAGTGTCAGGAGGATGGCACCGGGCTTTTATCAGTGGTGGCCAGTGACAGAACAAGGGATAATGGGCACAAACTGGAACACAAGAAGTTCCATCTAAAGATGAGGAGGAAGTTCTTAACTGTAAGGATGATGCAACTCTGGAACAGGCTGTCCAGAGAGGTGGTGGAGTCTCCATCTCCGCAGACATTCCAAACCTGCCTGGACCTGTTTCCTGTGTGACCTGCTCTAGGTGACTCTGCCTTGGCAGTAGGGTTGGACTGGATGATCTTCAAGGTGCCTTCCACTCCTTACCAATCTGTGATTCTGTGAAAATGGGCACTTGGCACACCAGGATACCATGGTCTGATGGATGGTGATATCTGAAAGCTTTAATGTTAAAAACAAGTACATTGTATGTGCATCTGCAAGGTGAGTGAAAACCCTCTAGGTCAAGCAGGACTGACAACAGAGATGAAGTAGATGAAGGTGTGATTTGCTCTGGTTTAGTCTCCTGTTTTCTTCATGAGGTTTAAAGCCTTTCTTAGTGCTGCTTGGTGTGGTTCTCTGTGCCCCCCTGACTCACTCCAAGGGATTGAAGAAATAACTTTATTTTTGTGGACAGATTCTTGGTGTTATAATGGCAGCTTTTACCTCTGCTGGGTACCAGGAGGCCAATGTATGTGAAGTAGAAGTAGTTGTTTGTCATCATCATTAAAACATTCCACAGGCAAAGTGCTGGTAACTGCCAACTGGGGGTGTTTAAGAGCAGGCTGGATGAGGCTCTGGCCAGCCTGATCTAGTGTAGGGTGTCCCTGCCCAGGGGGTTGGAACTAGCTGATCCTTGTGGTCCCTTCCAACCCTGAATGAAACTATGAAACTATGAAAATGCAGAGACCCAGAGTGTCACCAGAGACTAAACCTTTTAGTTGTGCAAATAAAATGACATTACAACTGATAAAGAGGACTATGGAAAACATTTACTCCTCATGCTGCCTGTGTCAGTTCTTCAGCACCACACAGTGTTTTTATTGTACTAAACGTTGTGGTGTCCCTCAGGAGCCTGTGCTGGGACTGATGCTGTTTAATATCTTCATCAGTGATGTAGTAGCATCATGTGCACCTTCAGCAAGTTTGCAGGTAACACCAAGCTGAGTGGTGCAGCTGACATGCCTAAGGATGGGATCCATCCAGAAGGACCAGGACAAGTTGGAGTAGGAGCCTCATGAAGTTCAACAAGGCCGAAGCCAAGGTCCTTGCACCTGGATCAGGGAAATCCTTGGTATCCAGGTATCAACACAGACTGGGTGAAGGGCTGGAGAGCAGCCTGTGGAGAAGGACTGGGGGGTGCTGGTAGGTGAAAAGCTGGACATAAGCTGGTACTGTGCACTCACAGCCCAGAGCCAACCCTATCCTGGGCTGATCCACAGCAGTGTGGGCAGCAGGTCTAAAGAGGGGATTCTGCCCCTCTTCTCTGCTCTATTGAGATCCCACTTGCAGTGCTAGGGCCAGCTCTGGAGTCCTCAGCACAGCATGGATCTGTTGGAGCAGGGCCAGAGCAGGCCACAGCAATGATCCAAGGAGGGATGGAACCTCTCTGCTGAGTGAGGCTGAGAGAGTTGGGGTTGTCTGGCCTGGAGAAGAGAAGGCTCTAAGGAGACCTTCTGGTAGCCTTTCAGTGTTTAAAAAGCTGAGCAGAAAGCTGGGGACAAACTTTTGAGCAGGGCTTGTTGTGACAGGACAAGGGGTGATGGTTTAAACTAAAAGAGGGAGATTCAGACTGGAGAGAAGGAAGAAATATTTGACAATGAGGGTGGTGAGAACCTGCCCCAGGTTGCCCAGAGAAGTAGGACATGCCCCATTCCTGGAGCTATTGCAGGTTGGGTTGGTTTGGGCTCTGAGCAACCTGCTCTAGTTGCAGATGTCCCTGCTGAGTGCGGGGAGGTTGGACTTGGATGATCTTTAAAGGTCCCTTCCAACCCAAACCATCCCACAATTCTCTGACATACTCTCTGTGGGAGAGGATCAGAATGATGGATTGAGCTCCTTCAAGCACAGATTTTTTATTCTTTTAGGTGCTTTAGGGCAGTGTCATAAATTGTACATCTACAGGAGTTTAAAGTGCTTCCTGAGACCCTGTATAAGAAAGCACTGCTGCTGTTCTGCAGCAATAGGAACACTGAGCTCTTGGAAATTGAGCTACTTCCTCAGGATCACACAGAAGATCAATAGAGCTAAGAAAAAAAACCTAAGGAATGTCTTTAATCTGCAGGAATATTTTGACTACAGTGCTTCCTCTCTCCTTGTCATTATTGCTACCTATAAATAGTGGCATCTGGTATGGTGTGAACCATGGTTAGGTCATAGAATTTGCTGGCTGTGTGCTCAATCTATCATACAAAGCCATTTCCACTAAGAAAGATCAACATTGAATCACTGAGGAAAAAAAAAAACATACAAAAAAACCCAAACCAGGATCAACAAGTCAAAAAAGCAGTCAGGGGACAAAAATGGGGTTTGGCTCTTCATCTGCCAGAAGGTTCAACACTGGCTTCATCTAAAAAAAACCCCAAACAACAACCAACCAAACAAGAAATGCCATGGGTGGTCACTGGCAAGCATGTCAGGTTCCACATGTCATCAACAGACCAACCCTTCTGTGTGACTCAGTGCCAGTGCTAGCCACAGCCAGTAGGACTGGCTCTGCTCAATTAGTGGCTTCCTGAACAATAAGAAAGAAAAAATACTGAGAATTATTATGAGGTCCTTGTAAAAATATGTATTTAATTGCTCTAATTGCTTAACAATGAGCTGTCAAGTGCCTAGTGCAGACTGTAATGCAGAGGAACTGGAGAAATCAAATTAACAGGTAAATAGTTCCTCTTTCCTTGCATCCTTATAGTCCCACACAAGTCAGTGGAAACTTCAGATGTTGTCTCCAAAGCAGAAGAGGAGCAGGAGCTCTTAATGCTGTCCCCACACAATTATGTTGAGATGATGCAGGATGAGAGGAAATGGCCTCAAGTTGCACCAGGGGAAGTTTAGGTTGGACATTAGGAGAAACTTCTTCACTGAAAAGATTCTAAAGACTAGAATATATTAATAGAATAGAATAATAAACCAGGTTGGAAGAGACCTTCAAGATCATCATGTCCAACCCATCAACCAATCCAACCCACCTAAACAACTAACCCATGGCAACAAGCACCCCATCAAGTCTCCTCCTGAACACCTCCAGTGATGGTGACTCCACCACCTCCCCAGGCAGCCCATTCCAATGGGCAATCACTCTCTCTGTATAGAACTTCTTCCTAACATCCAACCTAAACCTCCCCTGGTGCAGCCTGAGACTGTGTCCTCTTGGTACTGGCTGCCTGGGAGAAGAGACCAACATCTGCCTGTCTACAGCTTCCCTTCAGGTAGTTGTAGAGAGCAATAAGGTCACCTCTGAGTCTCCTCCTCTCCAGGCTAAGCAACCCCAGCTCCCTCAGTCTCTCCTTGTAGGGCTTGTGTTCCAAACTCCTCACCAGCTTCGTTGCCCTTCTCTGGACTCATTCCAGCAAGTCAACATCCTTCCTAACCTGAGGTGCTAGACAGGTTCCTCAAGGAGGTGCTCAAATCCCCATCCCTAGAGGGGTTTAAAAGATGCAGAGAAGTGGTCTTGAATGATATGGATTAGCACAAGGCTTGGTAGAGTTAGAAAATGGTTGGACTTAGAGTCCCATCTTAAAGGTTTTTTCCAACCAAAACCACTCCATGATTTCAGAGGCAGGTAAAAAAAGGTGTTTGTAGATAACATGATACTGCATCTTATCACTAATTCCCCCAGAAAGCCAACAGCCCTCTCCTGCCTCTCCAAAGGATGCTGTATTGTAATTACACATCATTTTATTAGGCAGCTGAAGCAAAGAGCACATTTGATGCTAATGAAGTGCTGCTGTGGTTGAGCCTGTCACTATTTTTGGAGCTGCTCATCTCCAGCACTTTTGATTGGGTGGCTGAGGCTTTGGATGTCTCTGGCTTCTTCTGTGGGGGCTGCTGGGTGCAAAGCAGTGACTCAGCGAGCCAGGGCTGCAGAACTGTTTACAGGCTCCCAATGAAAAAAGCTGCAGGACAGCCAGAATGCAGACAAAAGCTCTTTATGCGCTGGAAGTCTTTTCCAGGTAGTGGACAGCATTATCTAGATCAAAAACCCCTCCTGAATACTCACTTTGTTTCTGGATTGGCTCATCTGTACAGTCCTTGTTTGGCCTCTTTTCCATCCCCCCACCCCAGAGCATTTCAGATAAATGCCAGATTTCACACAACCCAGGAAAATATTTTACAGGCTAAGAGGGAGATGGATCACAGCTGTCCACCTTGTGCTACACAAGAGGAGGAATTTGCTTCACCATTTTCTGCAGCAGAGCTTGAGGAGCTGCTTGGTGCTGTGAAGACATGATTTGGTGTTGTGAAGACATGATTGGTGTTGAAACCTGACTTCCCAGCTACTGCCTCCAGAACTATGGAATGGTTTGAGTGGGAAGGGGACTTAAAGATCATTTAGTTCCAACCACTCTGCTGTGGGCAGGGACACCTTCCACTAGACCAGGCTGCTCAAAGCCCCATCCAGCTTGGTCTTGAACACCTCCAGGGAGAGGGCATCCACAGGCTCTCTGGGCAACCTGTTCCAGTGTCTTACCACCCTCACTGAAGAATTTCTTCCTAAAGAAGAGCAGGCCTGCTCCCATGCCCCTTTGTGCCAACAGCTGCATTCAACTGGTCCCACCATGACTCAGTTCAGGGAGCTAAACCACCATGAAAATACTCCTTCCTTCCTTCATTTCTCTCCACATCCTGCAGGGTTCTGTTATTGATCTCCAGCCAGCGTGACACATGACAGGGCTGGGGCGAGGGAGGTGATGGCAGCACATGAGATCTTTCCTTCAACAAAGCTCATTAAGACAATTGAACTCTATTATCAAATCACTTCCTGCCAGCACACAGAGCCTCCCCTTTCAGTAAACAAGGTGAGTGGTTGCAGGTACCACCTCGTGTCTTCTGATGCACAAATGAGTGCCAGGATAATCAGCAATTATACAACATGTCACAGAATCCCAGTGTGGTAGGGCTTGGAAGGGACCTCTGGAGATCATCCACTATCTGTGACACTATGTGCTGCTACAAACTGTTTCAGCTAAATGTCTGCTTGCTGGTTTGGGGCTTGTCCCATGAAAGTGTTCAAGACCAGGTTGGTTGTGGCCTTGAGCAACCTGGTTTAGTGGGGTATGTCCCTGCCTATGGCAGGGGACTTGGAGTTCATAGTATCATAGTATCAGTCAGGGTTGGAAGGGACCACAAGGATCAGCTAGTTCCAACCCCCCTGCCATGGGCAGGGACACCCCACACTAGAGCAGGCTGGCCAGAGCCTCATCTAGCCTGGGCTTAAACACCTCCAGGGACGGGGCCCCAACCACCTCCCTGGACAACCCATTCCAGGGCTTCACCACTCTCATGGTGAAGAACTTCCTCCTCACCTCCAGCCTGAATCTCCCCACCTCCAGCTTCATTCCATTCCCCCTAGTCCTATCACTACCTGACATCCTGAGCAGTCCCTCCCCAGCCTTCCTGTAGGCCCCCTTCAGATACTGGAAGGCCACAATTAGGTCACCTCAGAGCCTTCTCTTCTCCAGACTGAACAGCCCCAACTCCTTCAGTCTGAGTTAGATGAGCTTTAAGGTCCTTTCCAACCCAAACCATTCTATGACTACAGTAAGTGTTCCCATAACCAGTTTTTCCTTTCTTTGGTAATATCAGTAAACTTAGTACCAGCAGTGAGATGCATGCAACACCCCTGGCAGAGCTGATTTGTACAAACCACTGCAGTGTACCTCACATCAACTTAAGAAACATCTGCCTATACCCATCACCCACCAAACCACATAGAGCAGAAGTAACAACTCCTCACAGATGTAGCTCTGATGACACTGAAAAAGGAGGAACACGTTCCAGGAGCACCACAGGTTCAGATCCTAGCTGACACCAGGCCTGCACCCAGCCGGTTCTGCACTGGAGACAGCTTGCTCATGGGCTCCCTCTGCTGAAGCACACTCAGATATAACATGCTAATGAGCAAGACAGTGGAAGAGCAACCCGGGCTATGTAATTCCATACTGCAGCATCAGCTGCAGTTGACCATGTTCAGTGAGAGAATCCACCCAAGTGTTCTGAATCCACCTGGTATTCTGCAGGGATTGGGAGTTTTTTGTTGCCTCTGGAGCATCTGAGGCCCAGTTCCTTTGTCCCATTAAAGGTGGCATGTATGTGACATGGCTTCCACCTCAGTGAGGGTTTCTCACTCCCTTTTCTAGTCCCTTTTCATGAGTCTCTGAAATCTCTGCTCCTCATCAAGTTTGACCCCCTTGGCTTCTTTCAGCTAAGAATTAATGGTTAGACAGATGGTGCAGTTACATAAGCCTTGTTTCCTGCCCAGCTCTGGCTAAGAAAGCGCTGGAGCCTGCCAGGTTTGTTAATATGGACATCCTCAGCTTTTGTAGGAGCAGAGCTATTGCTACCCAAGTCTTCCAGATAGCTGCTAACTGACCTCACCAAAGAAAACAGACAGGACTCTCAACTTGCTTTCTGCCAGCTTCTGAGACAGGAAAAAAAACACGTTGTGAGTCTGGAAGTCTCCCAGGATCAAAAAATATTTGCCTTGCACAGAAACAGCTTCTCCTTAACTCATTTCTGAGCCTACAGAATGAAGACTCACATTTTTGCTTTCTGATCCAAGCAGGTGGTTTTCTTCCTGAGTAGAAGTCTTACATTCCACATGGATAAACAAAAAACAGGGGAAAAGTACAAGATTTGGGAAGGGACCAATAGTCCAAGTCCTGTTGTTTCTGCGGATGATGTTAGCCTGAAAAACTCTGAACTTTCTTCAGAATGCAAGGTACAGCTCCTGAAACCACCTAAAAAGTTGCTGTTTGCTGAGGTTTAGGTGGGGATCAATGCATCAAAGCTCATCATCAGGAAAACCATCTCAAAGCTACTGAGATGTTTCAAAATGCTAATGAGGTGCCTAACAGAAGTTGTTGCCAAGACCTGGTTCCTCACAAAAAGTACCTGAAGCATTGGTCTCAGCACAGCCAAGGGGCCCAGAGAAATTGCCAGCATCAGGCTGGACATTTAGAATTATAGAATCATTCTGGTTGGAAAAGACCTTTAGGAATCCACCATTATCTAACTTACCAAGTCTGATGCTAAACCATGTCCCTCAGCATATCTCTTGCCTCTTTTAAACCCCTTCAGGAATGAGGATTCAAGCACCTTCCCCTGAAGAGCCTGTTCCTCTCTTTAAGAACCCTTTCAGTGAAGTAGTATCTCCTAATATCCCAACCTAAAGCTCCTCTGTTGGAACTTGAGGCTGTTTCCTCTTGTCCTATCACTTATTCTCCTGTCCTATCACTTACACTCCATGGCAGAAGAGACCAACTCCCACCTAGCTCTAGCCTCCTTTGAGGGAGCTGTAGAGAGCCAGAAGTTGTAGAGAGTCTCTCAGACTCCTTTTCTCCAGGCTGAACAACCTCACTTCCCTCAGCTGCTCCTCATCAGACCTGTTCTCCAGGCCCTTCACCAGCCCTATTGTCTTTCTCTGGACCCACTCCAGCACCTCAATACCCTTTGTGTAGTGAGGGCAGTTACAGTGAGGACTGTGTCCTATAAGCAGTCAATCCAGAACATGCATCCTCTTTTATCAAGAGAAACTGTTTGTTTTTTCTCCTCCCACCTCATTCCTGGTTAAGAAAGCTCAAATTCAAGTGCTAATTTGCTTCTGGTCGTACTAAACAGCAAAAAAACCAACCCCACCCATCCCCAAACTGCCCAACCAAATGAAACCTTCACCCCAAAACCCTGTCCACCCAAAATTCCAGTCATCTAGATAAGCATCAAGAGCCACCTACACAACAGCAAGAATAGAATAGAAAAAAACAGGTTGGAAGAGACCTTCAAGATCATCGTGTCCAACCTATCACCCAACACCACCTAATCAACTAAACCATGGCACCAAGCACCCCATCAAGTCTCCTCCTGTACACCTCCAATGATGGTGACTCCACCACCTCCCCAGGCAGCACATTCCAATGGGCAATCACTCTCTCTGTGTAGAATTTCTTCCTAACATCCAGCCTGAACCTCCCCTGGGACAGCTTAAGACTGTGTCCTTGTGTTCTGGTGCTGGTTGCCTGGGAGATGAGACCAGCCCGCATCTGTCTACAACCTCCCTTCAGGTAGCTGTAGACAGCAATAAGGTCTCCCCTGAGCCTCCTCTGCTCTATCTACATGCGATGCCTCAGGATTTCATACCACCAGCAGGTCCCCTATCAAAGAGTAGTTAGGGTTGGAAGGGACCTTCAGAGACTGTCTCATCCAACCCTAGCCCTGAAGTAACACACAATGTTTGTTCAACACGTTCCTTTACGGACTGCAATGAGAACACCAGGAACCCTTGCTTTTTTCCATTCAGATTTAATGTGGTGATTTCAGAAGAGTTAGAACACCAACTTGTGTGGGTAAACTCCATTTGAGAGACTGAATGTAGAGCGCAGGTAGCCACGAAGCTGAGGCACCTTCTTGATTTGTGCCAGGACCTGGGAATCCACAGTCTTCTGGTCTGCCTTGCGCTGCTCCGTTAGCTCGTATTTCTAGAAAGTACAAAGGATGGTGTTAAAACCCTGCAGTGACTTCAGACTCTTCTGTGGAGAGGAGGAAATTCAGGGCAAGCCCCAGCTCCTGGCATTTTCAAGAAAGCTTTTCTCCCTTTAGTCTAAATACAGGAAAGGTGGCAGGAGACCAGAGGTGGCAGAGAGAACAGAAGCCAGTGTTTGGCTTTTGTCACGGGTATCGCAGCCAGCAGCATGCTGTTTGCAGTAGCAAAACAGTAAAGGTCTCTTCATCAGAGAGGGGAAAAAATAAACATTGGTGGAATAATCCCAAAGTCCCAGCATGGTGGGGGGTTGGAAGAGACCTCTGGAGATCATCCAGATCAACTCCACTGCTCAAGCAGGGGCACCCACAGCAGCTTGCCCAGGAGCACAATGGCCAGGAGGGTTTGAAATCCCTCCAAAGGAGTCTCCACAACCTCTCTGGGCAGCCTGCTCCAGGGCTCCAGCAACTTCACAGCAAAGAAGTTTCTCCTCCTGCTCAGACTGAAGCTCCTGGGTTCCAGTTTGTGCCCACTGCCCCTTGTCCTGTCACTGCACACCACTGAGGAGAGTCTGGCCCCATCCTCTTGCACCCCACAGGTCCTTTAGCTCTTGCTGAGCAATGAAAACATCCCCACTCAGGCAGCTCTTCAGGCTAAACAGTCCCAGGTTTCTCAGCCTCTCCTCCTCACAGAGATTATTCAGTCCTCTCAGCATCCTTGTAGCCTCTGCTGGACACTATACAACAGTTCCCTGTCTCTCCTGAACTGGGAAGCCTAGAACTGGAGCAAATACTCAAGATGTGGCCTCAGTAAGGCAGAGTGGAGAGCAAAGAAAACCTTCCTTGACCTGTTGGTCACACTTTTCTTCATGCACCCCAGGAGACCATTTGCCTTCTTGCCAGGTTCTGCTTGGGTAGCAGCAAAGAATCCCCCAATTTAAATGGTGTTCATCACAATGCTGCTAAATTAGTTCAGTTAAATGGCATCCCCTCACTTCAGATTCAATTGTCCAAAGCACTCCTCTCCAGTCTGGCTTTTTGTTTTTTAAGCACCATGGACACTCAGCACAGGCTGAGCAATCCTGCTCCTTACCTCTTTCTCCGTGTCGAAGATCTCGCCTTCCTGGTGCTTGGGCTTACGCAGCCTCTTCTTCTTGAAGTAGGCATCAGTGAGATGCTTGGGAATTTTCACTCCTGAGATATCAACCTTTGTGGAAGTGGCAATAACAAATTTCTGATGGGCCCTACGCAGAGGAACACGATTGATAACCAAGGGTCCTAAAGGCAGAAGAGGAAATGAGGTCAGCTGTCTTGGCAACAACCACTGGCTCCGGAGTTGAGGTTTTGTAGTGTGTCAGATGACTTGTTCCTTCAGAGATGCTGACAGCCAGATCTAAACAATCCATAAAGCCCTTCCCACAGCCTCTAGAAAAGCGAAAAAGTGCTTCTGGATCTCCTCCAGATTCAGACTCAGATACTGAAGCTTAATTATCTCCCTTTCACCTCCAGGAGCCACACCATGTGGTTCCACATAGTTACAGGAACACACATTGCACCAAACCATCCATGCGCATACCTGCAGCACTACTGACCCCCAAGACAAACTCCAACTTAAAACACACCCCCAAAACCCCCATATCCACAACCCCCCCCCCCAAACCAATAGCACCATGCTTCTGTAGAAGTATTTTACCTGTAACAAGCAAAAGGCCAGTTGCAAGCTGCTTCAAGAAGACAACACGCTGAAAAGGGAAGACATGCGACGTTAGTCCTCACAGAATGGTTTGGGTTGGAATGGACCTTTAACATCATCTAGTTTCAACCCCCCTCCTCCATGGGCATAACACACATAACACCAGACCAGGTTCCTCAAGGGCTCATCCAACCTCACCTTGAACACTTTTAGGGAAGGAGCACCCACAACCTCCCTGGGCAACCTGTTCCACTGTCTCACCATCCTCAGTGTCAAGGATTTCTTCCTGATCTCCAGTCTAAATCATCTCTCTTCCAGCTCAAAGCCATTGCCCCTTGTCCTATCACTACAAGCCCTAGTAAAATGTGCCAGCACTCTGCAATGCTGTACTGAACCAGGACTGTGCCTACCCTTAACCTGTGTTGCTGGTGTAAGCATCAACCAAGCACCCAGGAATGGGCACCACTGTATGACTCGAGAAGGAGCCGCCACACAAGTCAAGCTGCTAAGACTTAACCCAGTACAGCTTTGACCATTACCTCATCTCCACCAAATCTCTGTGGGCTTCACCATTCGAGGCTGAGCAAAGCCTCTGCCTGTTTTACAGGGTGGTGGGAAAGCTCTCATGTCACCAAAACTCTTTGTAGGTGACAATGGCAGGAACTGATTAAAACCCAGAAGGGCACCACAACCTATCACACAAGCAGAGCCAAACCTCAGCTGCATTTTATTATTTCTGGTCAAGTTTTCCTTCCCTGAACAGTGCTCTTCAGAAACATGACATTGAATAATTCCAGAAAACAACAGATGGCAGTCAAGATCTATCAGTAAACACCATTAAGATGAACACACCTAAATATAACAATAATAATTTTGTATTAAGAATGAAAATGTCTTCCTTCCTGTGCAACAGCTACTCTAAGGTGAAATTCTGTCCTCACTGCAACACCAACAGGCAACAGCTCTGACATTTTGCAGTGCATGGGCTCTATTTTGTCCAAGCAACTGGCCTGGCTTGTTCAACCTCCAAGCTTTGTGTAGAAAATTAGAAACTCCTTCCACTAAAAGAAGGACAAGAGGAAAGCCCCTACATAGGATCCACAGGAAAGGAGATCTGTGGATTCACATCTCCTGGGTGGGCAGCGCCCTGCGAAATCATAGTTTCATTCAGGGTTGGAAGGGACCACAAGGATCATCTAGTTCCAACCCCCCTGCCATGGGCAGGGACACCCTACACTAGATCAGGCTGGCCAGAGCCTCATCCAGCCTGCTCTTAAACACCCCCAGGGATGGGGCCTCGACCACCTCCCTGGACAACCCATTCCAGGGTCTCAGCACTCTCATGGTGAAGAACTTCCTCCTCACATCTAGCCTGAATCCCCCCACCTCCAGCTTCATTCCATTCCCCCTAGTCCTATCACTCCCTGAGATCCTGAGAAGTCCTTCCCCAGCCTTCCTGTATGCCCCCTTCACATACTGAAATCAGCACATAAATTTGTGGTATCTGCTTGTCATGATGGTTTCAGCACAGAAACGCTGTAAAGCCACCTGAAAAGTCCCCAACTATTACCTTGCCTCTGTGACGACCAGTCAGAAGGATAAGAACAGTTCCTGGGGTAATAGAGGCCCGCAGCCTCCTCTTGTGCTGGCAAAAGGGCTTTTTGCCGTGACTCAAAAGCTTGCGAGGAACGTCTTCAGTGGGGTAGTACCTGGGCTAGAAAGAGAAACAAACGTTGTACCAGTGTTGAACCACCCTGAGTTCCACAGCAACACAGATCGCAAAGGACAACCCACTGCCACCCACTAACCATCCCCTAAACTACCATCACCTCCCCTGACGACAAGCACTAGTTCCATATCTCAAGGAGACAACTGCCAGCAGCCCAGTGAAGCACAGGGTGGACTGCAGCTGCTACATCATCCCAGGTAAGAGATGCATCAATCAGCCCAAAACCAAACGTAACGGCCTTAAGCCTTCTCTTGCCCCAAATCAAACATAACGGCCTTAAGCCTTCTCTTGCCCCAAATCAAACATAACGGCCTTAAGCCTTCTCTTGCCCAAAACCAAACACAACGGCCTTAAGCCTTCTCTTGCCCAAAACCAAACATAACGGACTTAAGCCTTCTCTTGCCCCAAATCAAACATAATGGACTTAAACCTTCTCTTGCCCCAAATCAAACATAATGGACTTAAACCTTCTCTTGCCCCAAATCAAACATAATGGCCTTAAGCCTTCTCTTGCCCCAAATCAAACATAATGGCCTTAAGCCTTCTCTTGCCCAAAATCAAACCTTAAGCCTTCTCTTACCATCTTGCGGATTTTAACCACTCGACTGCCTCCGTTCTTGTCTCCCCCCACTGGCTTGGTGATGGTGGCCCGTGGCTTCTCCTTCTTCTTCTTTTCTATCTGCAGGCAATAAAAAGTGACGTTTCAAACTAAAGCCACCACGAAGGAGGCAAGCATTTGAACAGAGTATTTCTCACCCTACCTTTGTTTCCGGAGCAGTGTACTTGCGCTTGTAGAGGGCTTTCCTGACGTACATGGCTGACCGGGAGTATCTCCCGATGCCACGGGCCAGGGCAGGGTTACGGCTGCAATGATACTTCTTCCCCTTCTTCTTCTCACCTGCTCCCTTCTGGCCTGCTTTCTGCTCACCTGGCTTCTTCTCGGCCGGCTTCTTCTTAGCCGGTGCCTTCTCCATTGTCTTTTTCTCACCTGCCATCTGCAGAGCCAAGCAAAACAGGAATTATAACTTAACTGCAAGATACAGAGGAGCCTCCAAGTTGCAGAAACAACTAGAATTTGACTTCTTGCTCCCTTTCAATACTCTTCAGTCACCTCTTTGACTGTTGCGAACACAGACACTACAGAGCCAGAAAGCATTCAGTTTGCTGCACACCCACCATGCAAAAGGCTCCTCCACGGTACTTCCACAACTATAAGCTCCTCATCAAGAAGCCCAACCACAGGCCGAAGATGCAATCGACCCCACCGGCCCAGCGGGAAAGCAAAGCCGCCCTGTGCTCCAGCCCCGCTGGAGTTGCGGGGCCCTGCCACATCGCAGGGCTACGCCGGCCATGCCCGGGTTACCATCGCTCAGCCCTGCAGGGGCCCCCAGTCCGGTTCAAGCCATGTCCTGCTCCCACCTCCCTGCTGGCCGCCAGCGCGCCCTTATAAACTCCGACTTGCCCTGGGAGGCTCCAACTCCATCAGTCACGGCCCAGCGCGGCCTCCATCACCAGCCGCGGCCAGGCCTGCTCACAAATAGCTACACTTCTTTCATCCCCTATCTCCAGATCGGTCTCCAGCCCTTACTACCGCCTCCCTAAAGGTTCCGAGCCAGGCCCATGAGTCCAGTGCAGCCACCCCAGGGCAGATGGCAGCGGATGACGCTCGCCGTATCTGAGCCCTACACATCGCCGATCCGCCATTCTTACCTTCCGGTGAAGGAAAGGGACCTACATCCGGGTACCGGTGGCCTAAAGAGAGCGCTGCGTCTGACGTCACCACGCCGCCCGCAGAACACACTGGGATTTGTAGTCTGGGAGGCCCCCATGTCCCCCTCTCAGTTCCAGGTCACCCGGGGAGAGGGGTAAAGCACCGGCCACCTGCGGCCCGTCTCCGTGGGGACTATGCACTGACTGCCGGCCCCGGCAGCGGGCTTCATGGTCCTGCCCCTTTCTCCAGCCCGGGGCATGGCCGAGGTAAGACTTCGCGCTCGGCTTTGGGAGATGAGACTCCGCTATTTCTATGGCTGGTATCACTCAGGGACCGCTCCTAGGGTGGGTCCCTGCATTCCTCCCTCCACAAACCGCCTCCCCCGTGCTCCCGGTTGCGGCGGGGGTGGGGCGGCGTCGCAGCCGGATGACGCCCGGGTGGGTGACGCAGGGCGGGCCGCGCCGCGCTCCGTGCGCCTCCGGGGCCTGAAGCTGCTGTTGTTCACGCTCCCTTCAGGGCGCCCGTAGGCCGCGGCCCGCGCCGGGGGGACCCCTCCATGTGAGAGGCGGCCGTCGAGGGGGGCGGCCGGGCGCACCGCCACCCACCAGCGCCACGGGGGAAAATGACATCGCGGAGGTGAGGCGGGAGCGAGCAGCGCCGAGCCCGGCGGGGGACTGTGGGGGGAGGGGAAGGGGGCCGGGCAGGGGGCTGCCTGTCTCCAAGGCGTGCAGGGCCCGGGCCCCTTAGCACCCGCTCTTGGGGGGCCGCCGGACTCGGCCTTCTCTCCGCGGCCGCGCTGGACGGGTAGGGCCTCCCGCGCCCCATGGCTGCGGCGCAAGGGCAGCCCCCACCTCGCCGCCCGCAGCCGCGTCCCTGCCCCACTCCCCGCCCGTTCCTGGGGCGGGATGTGCTCCCTCCTGGTGCTGTGGGGCTGCGGCTGCCGCCTCGCCTTGGCTTGGGGCCTGGCTCACTCTGTTGGTCTCGCCTCCCCTTCCTCGGCGAGCAGACCCTCGCCCAACCGGTGCGGCACGGCAGGGAGGGACTGACTCCCTCCCCGGGGTGGGTGGGTTTGGATGGTTTTAGGCTCCACCGACCCCGTTCAGAGGCCAGAGCTGCCCCAATAACATTGGCTTTGGGGAGCGTCCAGACGAGTCTCTCCGCGGCCGCGTGTGCCTTTGATCTCGCGTTGAGGGGTGAATTTTATCCCTGTGCCAGCCCACTCAGCCCAGAATCCGAGGCCGGGGAGGGCCGTGTTGCTGTCGGTGGTCCAGCACTGGTGACCTTACTGAAACCAAACCATGAGCCAACTCCGAAATGAGCCGTTGTAAGCTGACCTGAGCCGGGCTCTCCTTTTATTAGCAGCATCGCTCTAATTACAAAACCTTATGGTGTTGCAAAATCAGGATGATCAACAGTCGAATATGTTCTTTGTTGTAGTTGCTCATTGTCCTTTCAACGTTACTTTGATGTTTGTCTTATCGGTCCTCTTTTGGGCTGAGAGGGTAAGATAAATGATGGATTTAAGAGGAATTATTGCCATAGAAAAAGAAAAAAAAGATGCTTTTATTCTTACCTATCATACCTATTCTAAACTCTGATACATCTCTAAGTAATATCTCTTTAAAGCATAACTTCTCCATTTCATGTTCTGTGTGAGATGGTGACACTAATTGGGTCAGTTTTGAGTCCATTGGCCATTTACAGCTGGATTTGGCTTTGGGGCTCTTCTGAAAGGTGTGGAGGTGTATGCTGGGGTTTCTGAATATCCCTGCTCACACACTGTATAGAAGTTACCTTCTGGAAACACTTGTGAACTTCCTCCTTGTCAGGAGTAAATCCTTTTGATTCTGCTCAGAACTTTAAATGGTAGCTTGTGGGGGGGACTGGGGAAAAGATGAGAAATACAAACTGATGAGCCTATAAATAGAAATAATTAAACTACCAGCCACTGCCTTCCTGAGTGCTACCGTTGTGACAGCTGAGACTCAGAACTGATTTAATCTCTCCTGCTCTTGAAAAGGTGATTAGAAAAGCTCAATCACAGCATGGAAAAATGTATTGATTGCTTCTTTTCTCTCTTCCGTTTGGTAAAAGAGAAATATGCTGGCAGTGGATGACTTAAAAAACACAGGCTGGGCTGATCTGGTGTGCATAATGCTGTCAAAAAAAAGAGAGGATTTTAGCAAGGCCATATTTCTTCACCTGTGTTTTTTCCTCAAAAGGTTTCTTGCTTAGCTGCTATCTCCTTAATTTTATAAATGAGTTTCCCCCTCCATTTCACTGGTTACTTTTTGGCCAACGTTATCATCTTGCTGTAAACTAAGAAGGGACTTGGAATAATCTGCTGCTGAACCCCCAAATCAGAAGTGCTGTGAGGAGTATTCCCTGCATAGTGAGGACAGCCAGCTTAATTAGAGTGTGGGTTTATGTGTGTGTGTGTAGCTTTCCTGATTGTATTTATTGGCTGTGACGCCCTTTGCTTGGGACAGGCTCTGCACCTGCTCCCAGAAGAGGTTGGAGAAGGAAAGGAGGAAAAGGTCTAAACCACATTCCATCCCTATAAAAGGAAGTGCAGGAGAAAGTCCTCTCCAAGGGTTGTGTTACCGGTGCCTGTGTCTGCATCCCCTTGGCTGGTTTTGGAAGGGGTGAGCCCACCACGGTTCAGAAGCACGCATGTGGTGGCAGCACTTCAAATGAAGCCACCTCCATCACCGGGCCGGAACCGCTGAGCAGAGATCATTAACACCCCCATTTTTCTATTTGGGGTGCCTGACAAATGCATCTTCCTACTCAAAGCCAAAAATACGAAGATGAGGGAGCAGGAGAACCGCTTAGCAGTAGAATGAAAGTTACATAAAGTGCATCAAACTCTCCTAGGTCTTCCAGATGTAGCTTTGCTTTTGCTGCGGTTACTTTTTGCCGTCCTCAGCAGGAGAGCGTGGATGTGTGGGGGGAGGTTTTTGGTTTAGACAACCTCTCTTCTTTTTAACCTCTAAGCATAAGTTATTTGCAGTCCTTTCTGTTTGGTTTATCAGTTTTCTCTTGTTTCCTACTATTTTTTTAACCTCTAAGCACAGGCTATTTGAAATCCCTTCTGTTCATTAAATTGCCATTTTTTTTGCCCTGTTGTTTTACTCTGTTTAACAACCCACGTACAGTTAGTTGAGATGTAGCAGGGTTTGGGTTAAGATCCAGAAAATACTATCTTAATTACAGTTTATAGACTATCACTACATAGTCAACCTGTAGGACTGACTCAGTTAATTTCTCCTTTATGTGTTTAATACATTTTTGAATGTAAACTCAAAGCTTGCCAAAGTGTCCCTTGAATCCCCTGTGTGTTTTAAAAGCTTGTCAACTGTTCAGACTGTCTTTTTTGTGTGTGCTTGTGGTGGGTTTTTATCTTTGTTTGTTTTCTGTTTTCTCCTAAATTAACCAAACTGTTAGGGCTGGGAGTTTGGTAGATAGGTTGTCAGCTTCTGCAGACCACCCTGTCATGTTCTGAAACGTCTCAGTTCATCCCAGGTACTGATGCTTGTGCACTTCCTTCTATCTGCGTCCAACCAGAATTTTCTTGACCTTTTGAGTAGTCATTAGATAAATGTAGCATTATTTATTAATTCATTCCCATTTGCTGTAATAACTTGGAAGTATTTTTACCATATATTTTTCATGACCTGTGCTGCAGAGGTTTGATTTTTTTTGTTGTTGTTGTTGACTTAAAGCTGTGGTAGCATGCACTAGATATTCTTGGTGCAAGCAGAGTGTCCTGAAGTAGAACAGCAACAAAATGAGATTACCCAGAAGAATCCTGTGTTACTGAAATGGAATTGGTTCATGAGTAATCCCAATTCCCATTGGAATGACTTGCTAATGTTTGGGTACTCTAGAATTTTGAAAGCTCTCTAGAATGTTTCTGTGGACTGGGTAAGGCCTTGATAGGAGCATCTCTGTGAGGAGCAAAGGCTTAGAGATCTGGGGCTGTTAAGCCTGGAGAAGAGCAGCCTGAGAGGAGATGATCTTAGTGCTCAGCCAGAGCTCTAGGACCTGTGGGGGGCAAGAGGATGGGGCCAGGCTCTTTTCAGTAGTGTCCAATAGCAGGACAAGGGGCAAAGGTCACAAACAAAACCAGGAAGTGCCACCTCAACATGAGGAGGAACTTAGGTGTGAGGGTGCTGGGGCCCTGGAAGAGGCTGCCCAGAGAGGTTGCGGAGTCGTCTTCTGTGGAGAGATTCCAAACCCTCCTGGCCTAGACGAGCTGCTGTGGGTGCCCCTGCTTGAGCAGGGGAGCTGGATTGGATGATCATCCTTCCACACCATTCTGTGAACTTTACAGTGCAGAAGAAACTGCTGAAACAATTGAAGTAATAACCCTAAATTTAGCTATGCACTTGCATATTTTGCTGTTCTGGCAATTTAGCACGAAACGCTGACTGTGTCAGGAACGATCTGAAATGTGATTCAGTTTTGGTTTAGATACAGCACTCGTGTCTGTAATGAGATTGATTGCAGGGTCTTTTGCCTTAACATTTTGCTTTGCTTTGGAGAAGCTAAGAACCTGGTGTACAAAGAGGAGCAGCCCGTGTTCTTTCCACAGATGTGGATGTGCAGTTTCCTTTGTACCCTGCAGAGTGTCCGATGTGTGGCAGCCCTGGAAAACAAAGATGAGCTTTTGATTGCCAAATGCAAGCGTGACAAAGCCACTAAACCAGTTCTTAGTTGCTGGGTTCACATCTCTGTCCCTGGGCTGCTGGGGGTTTACAAAGTTTGCTGTCTAAAATCATGCCTCATCAAAAACTTCTTTCATCCACAACACACAGATGTAGTTTAGTACTGCAGCGGTGCAACCAAAGTCCTCCATTGTCGGTAAAGAGAAAACGCAGATGTGGAGCTGGGTGGCTAAGAATAAGCCTCTCAGTGCCATAGGTGGGGACACTGAGCCTTTTAGCTATAGCCCATATACAGCTCTCTTTTGGCAGGGCACCCTTTGGAAGGGTGTTTGTGGGTGGTGGATATCAATATGAGATTCCATTGTGGTTGTATTTAAGTGGGATCTTCTCAGACCGGGGAAATAGCCGCGGTAGCTGGGAGCCAGAGCAGTGCTGTTGAATCTGGCAGCACCAAGCACCGCATCGCTTGAGGAAGGTGGAAGAAGTGAAGTTCTTTCTTGACCTGGGTCACCTGGTGGTCAGCCTGTGCCCTAAAGCATGAGGTTTTGTTAATTATTTTTAATCTTTAAAGCAGTGTCAAGTGTTGCTTGGGATGTTTTGGTTTATTTTTAAGTGTCTTTTCTAAGTGTCTGTGAGTTGTTGGTTTTTTTGTGTGTGTGTTGTGCCTTCCTGGAGGAAGGAAAATGTGTGACTTGTGGTCTGTGCTTACCTTTGCTATAATTCTAATCCCAGCAGTTGAGTGTGTGCTGAAAAGACATCTCTTGCCAATCCATAGGACTGCAATACAATAGGAAATGAATAATTTATACTTTTTACTGTGGTGGCCTTATTAATTGAGGATCAGAATTCAGTGCTTCCTGGTGTGGAAGCTCTTGGGTTGTTCTGTTTAGCCTTACCATGTCAGTTAATTTTGAGAACCCCAAGATCTTCTGTTTATTTATTAACACTCTTTTTCTTTTTAACCTCTTGTAGATGGTTTCATCCAAATATTACTGGGGTGGAGGCAGAAAACCTGCTGCTAACAAGAGGAGTAGATGGCAGCTTTTTGGCACGGCCCAGCAAAAGCAACCCAGGAGACTTCACCCTCTCTGTTAGGTAAGTTTAAATGGCTTCTGTCTTTGCCCCCAGCCTGGTGAGAGTCTTAGATGCTGTGCTGTGAGGGGAGATTGTAAATGAACTACTTCCAAGAGCTGAAAGAATGCACAGATCACTTTTTAGTCTGTCGTTCACTTTTTTGTCTTCTTGCTCTGCTGTTTTCCCTGAAGAGGTTCTCAAATACTTTTATCCAACTTGGGGAAACCATAGTTTGGAGCAGAGTGAAGTCTGATTCTGTAGAGACACAGAAAAGTTGAGGGGAAGCAGAAGTAAGTTCATAATAGCATTACTTTTAGCCCTTTAAAAAACCTTATCTGATAATCATCTGAAAGCAGCAGAGATGATAGGATTTACTGATAAGACACGTGCAAGGAAATGCTCTCCAGACTCTCTTCTTACAGGAAAAGTCAGCAAGTTTTTAAGGGCAACTGGAGTGCTATTTCAGCTTCCAAAATAGGCCTTTTGTAACACTTGTCCCCTGGCACTCTGCAGTGGTAGGGATGGGGAAAGGATGATGAGAGGAAATAGATAAAGGAGAAAGGAAAAGTGGGATTGGTGATAAGAGCAGTGGTGCCTGGGTTGAGCATGAGGGGAGACTCTTTGAGAGCTGTTCCTCATTAATACCAGAGACTGGGAGCAAATGACTTGCATCAGGTAAAGGCAGCTGTTTACTGCAGGAGAGATCTTAGGAGTCAAGTGTGAAATTCTAGGGGGAGGGGCAAACAGGCTCTGCTGGGTGACTTGAGAATGCTGAATTCTTTTCACCCCTCCACCCTTGGTGCTTGTGTGCAATTCTTGGAGGTCTGGGGGCTCGCTGTTGGAGATTGTGAGGCCACAGAGCTTGTAATGGCTTCAGGGATCCCTTCAGTACAGAACTAATGTTTGGGTTTTTTTCCCCCCTATTCTTTTGACTGTTGAACAACCACTTCCCCTTGCAAGCCTCTGGGATGTGGCTGTAGCACACCTCAGAGGTGCACTGGCTTAGCTCTTCTGCAGTATTTCAGTTGGAAGGTGATGCAAATGATGTATGGATTTCTCCAGCTCGGATAACAGAGCACTAAATAGAGCAGTGATTGATTAGAAATCAGCTGACTTATGTGGGTTTTGGTTTCCCCCCTCCCCCCTTTGTTTCAAATATTAGACGAACTGGAGCTGTCACCCACATCAAGATCCAGAACACAGGAGACTACTATGACCTCTATGGAGGGGAGAAGTTTGCTACGTTGGCTGAGTTAGTCCAGTATTACATGGAACATCATGGGCAGCTCAAGGAAAAGAATGGAGATGTTATAGAGCTGAAGTACCCCCTGAACTGTGCTGATCCTACATCTGAAAGGTCAGAGAAATGGTGGTGCAAACCTCAGGGTCCATGACTTCTTAATTAAATGCATGTTTGTCCCTGTTAACACAACAGGCAGCTCCCAGTTGATGAAAGGGGTGGCCACTGTTTTGTACTGGAAGTGGTCCCACTGATTTCAGTGAGGTTACTTGCAGAGTAGACTAAACATGACTGAAGCTAAAGCCATCCAAGCCTCACAACCTGTTTATTACAGCAGGAAGAATGCTGTCAAACAATACTAAAAAGAAGGCAGAATTCCCTGTATTTTTAGTGGGAGAATTTATTATAGGAGTTCTCCCAAAGCTTCCTGAAGCTGTTGCCACTACAAGGAACTCCCAAGTATATTTCTGGGCATAGCTTTTTGCCTGGCTTTTCCAGGAGTGGGAAGGAAATTAATGGCCTGCAAATCCTCACATTGCTCAAACTCCTGTTTTGGGAAGAGTGGCTAATAAGGAGACACTCAGACTTTAGACTTGACATATTTGAAGTGTTTTCAAGTCAGAAACAAACCTCTGTGGCCAGAAGGTGTCAGTTTATTTCTGTGCTCTCAAAGGTCTCTTCCAACCTGGCTAATTCTAATTCTAAAAGGAACAAGGGAAAATATTAAAGCAAGTTCTCTCACTCTTCAGGATGGCTTGTATCTAACACTAGTAGGGAGGATTATTGCCTTGTAGGCCCCATATCTCTTGAAGAAGTGAGGCTGATGTGCTTATCCTGCCCAGTTCCCCTTATGGGGTGGCAAGGTAAGGTCTGAAAGCTGCCGAGATCCTACGGCTTTTATCAGGGGAGTCCATCCTCCTGAAGGAAATAAAAAGAAGAAATGAGAAGACTGAGGAAAATACAGCAGCATAAGCTGGTGTTTACTGGACACCAGGGAATCCATTTGTGATTGTTGTAAAGGATCCAAATCAAAGCTTCATTTGAAGCCTGCGTGAAATGCAAATGTCCCTGCCGGTGGCGGTGCTTGCTTTGAAGTGGTTCTGTCATCAGCCGTGTGGCTGCACACGTACACTTCCAAGGCTCATTCCATTATTTATTTGTGTGAAGCTGAGGCTTTCTGCAGCCCTGGCCACCCTGCTGCTCAGCCTGTAATTGAGGAGAAACGTTTTTACTTTCATGATAAATATTTATGACAAGCAGATTCAGCCATGGCTGGAATGACGAGCAGGGTACCTGTCTATATCTTACTTTATTTAAAGGTGGTTTCATGGGCATCTCTCTGGAAGAGAAGCTGAAAAGCTATTAACAGAAAAAGGAAAACATGGAAGCTTTCTTGTGCGTGAGAGTCAAAGCCACCCTGGGGACTTTGTTCTTTCTGTCCGGACAGGAGATGATAAAGGAGAGAGTAATGATGGGAAATCTAAAGTGACACATGTCATGATTCACTGCCAGGTATGATGAAGCACAAGCTTCTTTAACAGAGCTACTTCCATGGGGTTTATTCTTCCAGGAAAGGCCATCTTGCACTTCCCTACAGAGCTGTCTACATTGCCCTTTCCCCACGGTCCTGTGTGTGCTGTAGATCATCTTTTTGACCTCACTGACTAATTTGGTAGCAACAAAAATCTATTAGTGTCTTATTTATTATATATATCTATTTTTTTTCCCCCCCCCCGACTGCTTGCCTGACTGAATCACATCATATTATACTGTGCTGTCAAGTACCTTCTAATAGATTTGCTTCTGATTGCATCAGAAGTCTGTCTCAAATCCTCTGCTGATGGAGCCTTTCTTGTTCATGAATCTTCTTAAGTGAGTTGCAGTCTCCTGGATAAATTACATAAAAATAGGGGTAATTGGACAAATAAAGATCTCCCTGGCTAGATCTATTTCTCTTGTCAGTTTATGATGTTGCAGTTGATGGATGATCCACATTCTGTGGAAGTTTCTAGTGTTGAATCCGAGGAACACTTCACATCTGAAGCTGGAATTTAATATAGGGTAGTTCCACTTCTGCTCAAGTATTATTAAATTAGGTCTGTTGAGATCTTTGATAGAAAAGATCTTTTGGATATATTTATATGTGCCCCTGGGTTCCTATGTAAAAGCAATAAATCACAGCTTTTGTCACTTTCTTCTGGTGTCCTAAAAGCCACTGCAACAACTTCATGGTTTAAAAACAAATAACAGGTTTGGGGGTAGAAATGACCTACCCAGGCTGTCAGACTAAGCTACCAGCATGTTCTAAGACCACCTGTTTGATTTGCACTTAACTACTCATAGCATTGGTGACATTAAGGACAGTAACTCAGCACTGCTTCCTTAAGATGGGAGGGTGCCAGTCAGTAGCAGCCTTTCAGGACCCAACAATACTCCTGTAGGAAATTAGTTTGGAAATCAGTTCATCTCCTGGGTTTCTAATCCAGAAGATCAAGTCACTTGCTTGAGCTGGCTTGAAGCTCAGCTCAGAAGGAATCAGCTCTCTTGAAAAGGCAGATGAAATGATTTGGGGCTAGCTGGCAAAAAGTGCAGCGTCCGTGGTGTGCAAGTGTGTTCCTTTTTATTAAGGCTCTACCATCCCTCAGCAGAAGGATTTTACTGAGGTTGGACCAGATGATCCTTGAGGTCCCTTCCAGCCTGGCATTCTAGATGCCTCTTTATTAGGTTTTAAAGAGAAGCTCTCCTTTGTTCCATATCCTAAAGATGATGTTAGTGTGGACCTCACCCTGTGAAGTGCCTTTATTTTGATCAACCTCTGTCTTTCAAGGACCTAAAATACGATGTCGGTGGAGGGGAGAAATTTGACTCTCTGACAGATCTAGTGGAGCATTACAAGAAGAACCCCATGGTAGAAACGTTGGGCACAGTGTTGCAGCTTAAGCAGGTGAGTGAATGAAGAAGACACCACCAAGCTTTGTTGCAGTGCAGCCTTTTTCCATCTGTTCCCTGAAACACTTGTTTTTGTTTTCTTTCCTAATGCAAAAAATGAAGAGTTAAATTTTGTGGAAACAGATGACCAAAGTTGGTCATTTAAACAGGAGCAACTTTTTGTATGCCTGGGAAGGGTAGACTCTTGTCTCTGATGCAGAACTGCTCTTGGTTTCATTGTGATCCATAGGAATTGCAGGACCAGTGCAGAAATGAGACAGCTTCCTGTGTTGAAGAACAGCTGTGAGACTTCTCTACTCTCACTGGCCTTCAGTGCATGAATGACAACATTTTGAAGTCCAAATAGCTGCCTGGGTCCTAAAATTGCCTGTGTAAAACATACTTAGTGCAGGGGATTTGTGTTTTCTCTCTCTTGTCACAGCTCTCATCTGTTTTACCTGTGTTTCATGTTTGTGTCTCTCTCAGCCTCTGAACACCACCCGGATTAATGCTGCAGAGATTGAAAGCAGGGTGCGAGAGCTAAGCAAGCTGGCAGAGACTACAGATAAAGTCAAGCAGGGCTTCTGGGAAGAATTTGAGGTACTTCATCACATTTCAAGTATTGTGGTATTAAATATGCTCTCCTGAAAAGTTAGGTTTGTTGCTGCCTTCCTGATAGTTTCTCTTCTTCCCCTCCATCACTTCAAATCCCTCTTCTTCCTCCCATCTGTGTCAGGTAGAACAGGTGTTAACATTTTGCCAGTTTACCCATCTTTGCTAGTTACATGATTGAAATATTTGCCCTTTTTTCTGATTCTGAGACCTAATTATGTTATGCAGGAATGCTCATTCATTACCTAGCACAATCCCTCCCTCAATATCCTCCCCATCATCAGGGAGCCTCACCTACAGCTGTGTCTGGCCCACCAGGACAGCTTCAGTCCTGTGTCCCTTTTCTCCATGGGGGCAGGAAGAGGTCTGTAGCTGGATTAATGTTTCTGGAGGTACTGGATTAATATTTCTGCAGGTAAAGGATTCATTCCCAGCCTGTGATACTCATGCTGACCAGAGTTTCCAGTGCAGCAGTGCTGTCTGGTGCAGCTGGGCTATGTCACATGTGCACATGAACTGCGCCATGGTTTCTGTGCATGTCTCAGTGCAGGGGGTGTTTCAGTTTGTACTAAAACTGCTGTGTTTGGGAGGTTGGGTGCCATTGCTTTAAGGAAACTTAAGAAGGATTTTTCTGTCAATATAAATTCTTGTCCTCGAGCCTGTGGCTTTTTGATAGCCATTTCTGGAGGATCTTAAAGGTGTTGTGAAGTGGTAGCAAGCTGAGGATGAAGCAGCATTGATTATATGTATTCCTTGGACTCCTGAAGATTTATTTCTTTGTTTCTTTGGGTGTTTCAGTTCTGCCTGCAGCCAGCATTTCATTTCTCTCCCAGAAAGTAGCATTGCCTTTCCCTTGTCTTATCTGTGTACCTCTCGTGTGCCTGACTTAGCTGTGCTGGCCCAGCTGAGAAAATGCAGCTGAACCTGGTGATTTTTTATGTAGAGCAAATGAAGTATGAGCATTAACTGACACATTCCAAACTCCTTGAGTCTAGCCTGGGTCCTAACCCTTGTCTGACAATTGGAGTCACTTAACAGCTGCCTGCACATGATGGCCATAGCCAAAAGCTTAAAAAGCTCTTAAATATACTGGGCTGGTTTATACCACCCACAGATTAAAAAAAAGCCAACAGTGAAGTCTGGAACTCCACCAGCAGATGGCAACAGGGAACTGAAAAGCCCTGGTCTTTTGGCAGGGAGGCTGGTCTGGGCTGTGTAATGCTCCTCTGAGAAACTTCTTGAATAGTGATGGATTTGCAAAGCAGCTGTTCTCGAAGAAACTTTGTTTTAATCAGACATAATCATTAGCTGAATGCATTGCACTGTCTGCTCTGAGGTTATTGTCAGGAGGAGAAAAACAAGACTTGCCCAAGAGGTAACACTTTTGACTAGGAATGTGGATGGGATATAAGAAGGGGAGCTCATGGTAGTGGGGAAATCAATACAATGAAGATCAAGCTTTTTTCTCTCTCCTCCCCTGTGCTCAGTGTGAGGGGAGAGTCCTTGACTCAGGACTGCTGGGTGGTCAGAACCGTCCCTGGAGAGCAGAGCAAGCCAACAGGCCTTGAGCTGGTGGGAGAGAAGAAGTAGAGCATTGACTCTGGTCAATACTGAGGACTTAGGACTTTGTTTCTACACTAACAGTGGAGTGGTGGATCCCTGGGGAACAGTTTACACCTGTTGCTTGTGACTTCTCCTGGAGGTAAATCAGCCTTTGAATGTAGATTGTGCCTGGGATCACCCTGGACTTTAGCCTGAACATGTATTTGCAAGTTGGTCAAGCAGAGAGTGTCTTTTGGCTTCCCTGGAGACTCTGAACATACATTACTATTACTCAGAGGCACAAAAAGGAAGAAGTGTGCCCTGCTATCTTACCTTCTTAGGGCTGGCTTCCTAGAAACTGTGTGAATTAGTGTTTGTTATTCTTTCTTCAGGGAAGCACTTTGAGTGGTGTGTTTAGGCATGGATGGTTGATTTGTCAGAATAGAACAGGACTGTGATGGTGAGATACTGGTCCAGGATACCCAGAGAGGTGGTAGATGCCCCATCCCTAAAACCATTCCAGGTCAGGGTGTTTGGGGCTCTGAGCAACCTGCTTTAATTGCAGATGTCCCTGCTGAATGGGGGAGGTTGGACTAGATGAGCTTTAAAGGTCCCTTCCAACCCAAATGGGTCTGTGATTCTATGATTCTATTACTTGACACTTGTGATTTCTGACCTCTGGTCTTGGTTGAATAGATCAATCTTGTAATGGATTTACCAGCAGGTGCTTAGAAGCAAAGAGTTTTCCTGTCTTGTGGCTTTCCTATGGAAGCCTTACAGAAAAAGTGAAGTATGAAATGGAAGGTTTTATGTGTGAGACAGTTCACTTCTCTCAGCCCTTCACTGCTGTTTGTGGGGTCAGCTCTACACCTTACTTGTGCCCACTCTGGTTTTGGAAATGAAGCAATTTCCCAGCAGTTTTAGTGTCAGGCTTTGTGACTCAGCTCAAGTGAGCTCTTAGCTATCAGCTGTAGTGGCAGGGGGGGGCCAAACTCCAGGTTGTCCATGGATCTCCTCCTGTGCTGTTTATGATTTGGCAGTCCAGATGGTGGTTATAAATTACTTGTCTTCAGGCATAGTTAAGAATGTACCTCTTGTCCTGTCAGCTGCTAGACAGAAAATGTTGACAGTCCTTGTAATGTTTTTGCTGCTGAAAAATGGCACTTTGGTGAGCTTAATGCCTGGAGTGGTAGTGAAATTGAGGACAGCCTTTCAGATTTATTGTTGCATTGTGTACGTCTGGTAATGGGCTTGTTAGAAGTCGCTGCTGCTCATGGATCTCTCCTCAGAGATGCTCCAAGCAATAATAATTAACTGTATGAAGGGAAGATGTTGGAAGCTCTGCTTTCCACACACTTAGTTGTTTCATTCTTTGTTTTAACCCACTAGCAAAGTTTAGCTTTTGGTTCTTGTGCTTGCTGGTTTATGTGACTGAGACTCCAAAGTGTTAATGTTACAGGAAGGTGCTCTGTGCCGGTGGCACTTGAAAGCTGCTGCAGACAAGAGGTGAGCTTGCTGCAAAGTGCTTTTACCCACCTCTAGCAGCAGCAGCAAGCAGTGCTTTATGGAGATGTGCTTTCTGTCCCTGCTTAGCTTGAAGCCTCACAGCTTTCCTGTATTGCTTTTGTTCTTTGGCTTCCCTGTCTTTAGATGAGCCTAATTGTCCAAGGTCACTAAGTGAGGCAGGAACAATTACAGGGACTGAAATAGAAGTGAGCAAATGTGCCTGCCATGCCCAAACCTTAAAGTGAAAATAATCTCTGCAGGAGTATTAATGGTGGGAATAACAAGGGGAGCTGTTTCCACAGCCTGAGTCTTCCTTTCAGTCAGGCTAGTCCTGTTTCGGACAGCTGGACTCAGTGATCTTAGAGGTCTTTTCCAACTGAAACAGTTCTGTGATTCTCTGCTTGTTGGGATTAACACCTGGAGCAAAGACACCCAAGATTTTGGTCTCTCCAGCTTCACTGCAGGCAGGGAGATTTGCAGTGAAGCAGCGTGGCTGTGAGGTTGGAATTGCTGTTGTCCCAGTCGTGTTAATTGTGAGCCAGACACTGCAAAACTAGCTCCATGCCAGCAGCAGAAATCCCCATGGACTTTTGTTGTTTCTGCACTGGGATGGTTTATGGATAAACCCTGTTTATAGTTTACCTAATGCTTCCCTCTCTTCTCCAAACAGCTAATGTGTGTGGAAAGTCTGCACAGAGTTTTGTGCTGGTTTAGTGAAAAGGCCTTGAGCTGGTGGGAGAGAAGAAGTAGAGCATTCAAAAAGTGGAACCTGGCCTTGGTGTGGTGGCTTTCCTCCTGTCTCATTTCTGCCTTTGAAAAAACTATAGCATTCCCATGTGGATTTTTGGTGTTTTTTTAGGGAGGTGGGAAATAAACAAGAATAACTTCTAACTGCTGAAGGACTTCTTGCTGTGCTTGATATTTAAATGCAGCTCCTTGTGTTGATGCGCTCTGGGCTTTCTGTGTGCTCCTTCCTCCTTTTCAGCTGTCTAGAGCTGGTCTGGCTACAGCTTGCAAGGATCTGCTCTGGTGGCATTGCCACCTTTGTCACCTCAGGGACTTGTTTTGGAGGTTTGCAGCAGTGTTACTACAGAATCCCTGTAGCTGAAGAGAGGAAGAGGGGGCTGGTAAGGCTTGGGGAAACACAGTAGAGCTGAGGCGGAGAAGCACTGGGTCACATCGTGCTTTGCTCCTTTGCAGGTTGGCAGTGTTCTGAACACATTTTCTTTAGGACACAAGCCTAGTGCCAGTTCAGTAGAAGTATTTTAACTCCTTACCTGCCTGAGTTAGCAAAAAGAAGAGAAGCAATAGTACTGCTGACTTTTGTGCTTGGTGAGAAAGACCTGGTGATAAATGTCCGTTTGGACCTGCTCTGCAGAACGCGGCTGATGTCAGGTGGTTTATTTCATGTGGCCAGGTTTGCACAGCCCCACTTTTGTTGCAGTTGTTTGCAATCAGTTGCAGCTTTAAGAGACCCACTTGAGTGTGCATGGTCAGAACACTGTCATGAGGACTTGGTGATTATAGTTTGGTTTGAAGAAGGTGGAAAATAGGCTGACTTGTCACTCACACTCTTGTATCCTACATCCCTCGGAAGCAACGCTGTACTAAATCCGAATGGACAAATCCAGTACCTCCCTCTCTTGCTCTGACTCTGTCATACTCAAATACCACCCATTTTGTGAGGAAGGATCACTGGAATGATGGTGCTCTTCTTGAACCACTTCTCTGTCCTGTTTTCATTTAGACTTTACAGCAGCAAGAGTGCAAACTTCTCTACAGTCGTAAAGAAGGTCAACGCCAGGAAAACAAAAACAAAAATAGATACAAAAACATTTTACCCTGTAAGTATTGATCTCTTTCATTACAGTGTAAGCCTTGGCTTTAATTTTCCTAGCTCATAAATACAGGGGTTAATTAAGCACCACTGTGCTTTTCCTTCTCTGGAGTGATCACTTCCCCTCTTACATTTAAATCGTTATTAGCCCCGCACCCTTTCCAATTTGGGTTCCAGCATTTGCACTTTGTAGATACTGATAGTTTGAGTCTCAAGTTATTAGCTTTATTTTTGGCTTTCATTGAAAAGCATCATATCCCTCAACTCTTACTCAGCAAAACGAAATGCTTAAATTTAAGAGGATTAATTTGTGGTTCTAAACTGTGTGGTGCCAGTCTGGCAGCTGTGTTGCCCTGACCTAGTGCTTGGCTGTCGTCAGTTCTTAGGGAGGATGAAACACTTTGATCCAACTTGTTGTGAGTTGGCCACTTGTTTTGAAAAATAACCAGAGAGGAAGGGTTGAGTAGTCTAGCCACTAATTTACTGGGATGAGTAACTTCATTTCTTGCTGCTACCAGAAGCTATTTACCTGTCTGTGGGATGTTTACAAGTAGCTGTGTGTTCACAACTGTAGGATGCAAGTGTTTAACATTCATCTCTGTTCTTCCAGTTGATCACACCAGAGTTGTTTTACATGATGGTGATCCAAATGAACCTGTTTCAGACTATATCAATGCTAATATTATTATGGTAAGTACACTCCAACCTCCAGGAACCTTGCTGGCACAGCCTGTGTCTTCCTTTCAGCACGCTCACCTAGATTTTCAGTTACTCTTGTAACCTGTTTGCTCAATTCTTCTTTCTTCCAGCCTGAGTTTGAAACCAAGTGCAACAACTCAAAGCCAAAAAAAAGCTACATTGCTACTCAAGGTTGTCTACAGAACACAGTGAATGACTTTTGGAGGATGGTGTTCCAGGAGAATTCTCGAGTTATTGTTATGACAACAAAAGAAGTTGAAAGAGGAAAGGTAAAAAACAGGCTCTCAACTGGCTTTAGGAGAAGCTGTGATACTTGAGTGCAAGTTAGGACTAACTGGACCTGCTTATCTTGATCTGTATGCTGGAATCTGGTGTGCCACCTGTCTTTGGAGACCTGGAAGGTGCAGAGTGTCCTTTTTAGATCAGTGCTTGTGGGAACTTGAGGGTACATTGATATTATCAGGACTCCATTTTTTAAGAGCTGGCTGATTAAATCTTAGCTGCTGAGTGTCAATCTGTGTATCTCAGAATTATTCACTGGAATGCAAGATGTAACCCAACAGGCATTCTGAGTACCTGATGGGGTAAACTTCCTGTTGCTCTGGCAAAAGTATTGCCATTTATTTTCATTTACCCAGCCTGGATAAGCTTGATTAAAAAAGCAGATCTCTGGGACTTCATTATTATAAGAATGAGTGTAGATGAAATTGCTTCTTAGTAAAACCCTACAATGAGATGTGACAGTTGTTGTCCCAGCTTCATCTTATTCAGGTCACATTTACTAGACTACTCCAGTGCCCTTCTCTCTTCTGATTTGCTTGCTGTGCTTGAATTTGGCACCATTTTTATTGTGTGCTGAGCTGGGTGAAGTGGACCTGGGTGGGAGCTCCCCAGCCAGCTGTGATTGCACACTTGTATCCCCAATTCATGTTCCTTGCTTCTGACTACCCTGTTCTGGAGAAACACCTCTGTCTCTTCAGCCTTGGCAGTCTGCAAACCTCTTGTGATCTGCTCTGGAAGAGGAAATTTTCCTGCAGTGGTGTATCCCAAGAACCTCCATTTTCCCTTTGAAGTAGAGACCTTGGTTTAATCACTGTCCTCTGGCAAATCTGAGGCTGTTGCTTTGTTTCTGGGCTCTAATGACGCATGACAGGAAGGAATAGGAAACAGCTGAACACTAACATTCCAGCAACAGTCACATACTGCTTCCTGTGCATTGGGCACTTTTATCTTTGCAATGTCTCACTTCTGATGTCTTGGTTTCTTTTCTTTTCTGTTTGGCAAACACCTTCTGTTCTTTCTTTAAGTTTCCCTGCTTTTATCCACCTTTTTTCACTGTCCTGGTGGTCTCTTTCCAAATGAAAGCTGTTGTCTTGTCAATGAGTGTCACTTGGGAAAGAAATGGAAATGATAGTGTAGCTGATCTGTGGGTGATTGATAATTGGGGGATTCCTTACCACTGCCTCAAAAAAAGAAAGAGGCTTTGCTGCTATTTGTCTTCAGTGCATATAGGCAGACTTTATGGGCTTCTCTTCTTAATCTGCATATCAAAGCTGCTGGTAATGCTGTTTGTAGAAACCATTAGACTCTGACCTTGGAATTTTCTAGGCTTTGTTTCACCTCTTCTATAAAGACAGGATGAGAGAGTTGGGGTTATTCAGCCTGGAGAAGAGAAGGCTGCAGGGGACCTTAGTGCAGCCTTCCAATATTTGAAGGGGGCCTCCAGGAGAGCTGGAGAGGGATTCTTTCTGTACAGAGGCACAGTGACAGGATGAGGGTAGATGGCTTCAAAATGGACAACTGAGATTAAGCTTTTAGGAAGAAATTCTTCCCTATGAGGCTGGTGAGTCACTGAAACAGGCTACCCAGAGAAGCTGTGGAGGCCTGGAAGTGTTCAAAAGCAGGCTGGATTAGAGCCTTGAGCAACCTGGTCTGGTAAGAGGTGTCCCTGCCTGTGGCAGGGGGCTGCAACTAGATGACCTTTAAGGTCCCTTCCAACCCAACTGATTCTATGATTCATCACCCTTGTGATGTGGCATGATTTGTGTTTCTGCCTGAGAATGCACAGAAGGATGGAGAAGTTACCCCTTTCTAGTGCCCTTCTCATAGATCTTTCTTTTGGAAGAGCTGAGTTGAATGCTCTTTGTGGGATAACCTGCTGTGCTCCTCTGCAGGTTCTCCATGATCTTTTCCACATTTTGCCACACCTGTTTTCTGTGCTGTATGTAGAAAAGGAATTGAATTGGTGCTGCTGCATCCACTGATGTTTTGTTGGCTTTTTTAATGTCAATTTTCTTTCTTCTTCTTTTTGTTCTCTCTCTTGATGCCTGTTTCACTCATCAGGGATTGCAAATAACAGTCCTGATGGAAAAGCTTTTTTTTTTTTTAATCTCAGGGCCAAGATGCTTTGAGAGCTGCAGGAAGGAGAGGAATCTCTGCAGCAGAGATGACTTCAAGAGCACATTGCCTGAGGAAGTGAGGAACTCTGAAACATCTCTGATCTGCAGAGTGTTCTGACCACGCTTTAGCATGTGCTGCAGGAGCAGCAAGTACTTGCAAATTAAGCCAGTGGTGTTTCAGAGACAGTCCAGTGAGCTGGCAATACCTGCATCTCCTCTGGCAGACTAAAGCTTGTTTTAACCTCATGTGTTTCTGGTCAGACTGCTATCCCAGCTGCTCTTACCTCCAGAGTTTTGAGGCTGCAAATTATGTTGGCATATAGAATCACAGAGGTTGGAAAAAGCCTTGAAGATCATCAAGTTCAACTTTCTACCCAACACCTCCACAACCATGTCCCAACGTGCCACATGTGATTTTTTTTGAGTGCCTCCAGGGACAGTGACTCTGTCACCTCCCTGGACAGCTTGTTCCAATGCCTGACCATTCTTGCAGGAAAGAAATTTTTCCTAATATCCAGCCTAATCTTCCCCTGGTGCAGCTTGAGGCCATTACCTCTCATTCTGTCATTAGTTACTTGGGAGAAGAGGGCAACATTGGTCTCACTCCAACCTCCCTTCAGGTAGCTGTAGACAGCAAGAAGGTCTCCCCTGAGCCTCCTCTTCTCCAGGCTAACCAACCCAGGCTCCCTCAGCCTCCCCTCATAAGACATGCTCTCCCAACCCCTCACCAGCTTCATTGCCCTTCTCTGCACCTGCTCCAGCACCTCAATGTCTTTCTTACACTGCAGTGCCCCAGACTAAGATCAACATCTTTTTAGCTTATACCCTTCTGGAGAAGACAGGGGAGGAAGGACCAGAATAACACAGAAAGGTCTTGCTGTTGAAGAGGACTGCAAAGCTTGTGTTCAGTCTTCCCTTACTGCACTTGTGTTGGCAGAAGGAACTGTCTTGTTGCTGTGTCTTGTCATAAATACAGAGTGGTAACTGCCAGAAGGAGCTGTTCTCCATAGTTCTGGGTGTTTGGTCTGTGTTTGCTATTGCTGGAGCTGCATCTGGACACCCCCTAGAATTTCTGATACTCTGTGGGCCCGTGCTGCACTCGTGGGCCAACAGGAGTCACTCCTTCCTGAACTGTCACAGGGACCAAATGGAAGTAGTAATAGGTGAGCCCATTCTTTGGTGGGTGGACACTATCCCTGGCCAAAGATGAGAGAGAAGCAGCACACCAAAAGCTCTAAGCTTCAGAAGAGACAGACAGAGGAGCCTTGAGTCCCCTGTCACAGGCAGCAATTCTTTGTTGCTTTGGTGATTGAATTAGAGAGCTGGGTTAGCCCTTGCTGCTCTGAGTGATGAAAAGCAAGCAGCCAAGCTTCATTGCTGCTAAAAATGGCTTAGACCTTTGACTTGTGTTTCTTTTGCAGCCTGTTAGGTTTTGATCCACGAACAGCTACAGCTTTCCACTGGAAATTCTCAGTGGTTGAAACCCATAGCTAGGTGGAGATAAAAGTAACAGTATTTTAATCTCTGGGTTTTAGAACTATTGAGGCAAAGCAGGTACTAGGATGATGATGACAGCTGCTAAAAGGAGATTGTGCCTGCACCTCTTTGTCTGAAATCATCTGGTGTTTGTTATGGGGAAGAGAATTGTCCACTTCCTGTGGACAGTAATCCATGGGACAGCCATGTGCCCTTGTAGCCAAGAATGCTAAAGGTGTCCTGGGGTACATGAAGAAGAGTGTAGCCAGCAGAGTGAGGGAAGTTCTCCTGCCCCTCTACCCTACCCTGTTGAGGTCACATCTGGAGAACTGTGTCCAGTTCTGGGCTCCCCAGTTCAAGAGAAATAACACTACTGGGGAGAGTCCATTGAAGGGCTATGGGAGTGATTAAGAGTCTGGAACATCTCTCTGATGAGGAAAGACCAAGAAACCTGGGGCTGCTTAGTCTGGAGAAGAGCAGCCTGGGAGGCATCTTCTCAATGCTCAACAAGAGCTAGAGGGCCCATGGTGGGCAAGAGGATGGGGCCAGACTCTTTGCAGTGCCCAGTAACAGGAGAAGAGGCAATGGGTGCAAACCACCAGCTGGTGACCCCACCAGCTCCCTGGGCAGCACATTCCATGCCTGACCACTCTTGCTGTGAAAAAATACTTCCTACTCCAGTCTAAACCTACCCTGTGGCAGCTTGAGGCCATTCCCTCTTGTTCTGTCACTAATCATGTGGGAGAAAAGACCAGCAGCAGCCTCTCCACGACCTTCTTTCAGGTAGTTGTAGAGAGCCAGGAGGTCTCCCCTCAGCCTCCTCTTTTTCACACTAACCATCCCCAGCTCCTTCAGTTGCTCTTCATCAGATTTATTGTCCAGGCCCTTCACAGCTTCCTTGCCCTCCTGTGCCCTGGCTCCAGCACCTCCACATCTCTTGCAGATTGTGGTGCCCAGAACTGGGCACAGCACTTGAGTTGTGGCCTCACCAGAGTTGAGTACCAGGGGACGATCCCTTCCCTGCTCCTGCTGGACACAGCATTTCTAATCCCAGCCAGGATGCCTTTGGCTTTCTTGGCCACCTGGGCACACTGCTGGCTCCTATTCAGTTGCTTGTCAATTAGAATGATTGCTTGTCCTTTACAATATTAGATACAGGTTTAATTAATGTGAAATGAATGCTTTGTGTTTCTAGACTAAATGTCCAAGTCCTCACCTTCGGTTGAACCTGCAGGGGCAGCTGAGGCTGGGTGTAATCACACTGGGTGTAATCACAGAATCACCCAGGTTAGGGAGCAACCTTTCATCCTACTGATTGCTTTGATTTTTTTTTTTTTCCACCCCTCAATCTTGCAGAGTAAGTGTGTCAAGTACTGGCCTGATGAATATTCCCTCAAGGAGTACGGAGTTATGCGTGTCAGGAACGTCAAGGAGAGCGCAGCACACGACTACACGCTAAGGGAACTGAAGCTTTCTAAAGTTGGGCAAGTAAGTGCCTCACTAACTCTCTCTTTTTAATTTAGGTTGCAGCTCACACACACAAAATCCCCAAGCAGATATAGGCTGCTGCTTTGGAATCAATAAAAGCACTAAGAGATTAATAGATTGAGCCCTGTCTCTCTCTTTGAAGCTCCAGGTTTACTTCCATACATCTTTCTCTTTGTCCTTGGGATAATTGAAGATTCTTACACCTAAGCACTTTTTGGCAGAAGATGCATGGCTGCAGAGCTGTGAAGAGATCTGGAATGATGCTTTTAAGTAATCACACTTCAGTCTAGCGAGGCATTTGTTCCTTTTCATGCAGCTGGTTGCACTAGAAGCAAATGGTTGTGTGTGGGTCCAGTGTGTAGGCTCCCAGCTGACCTAATTGTGGCCTTGCAGTATCTGAAGGGGGCTACAAGAAGGCTGGGGAGGGACTTTTCAGGATGTCAGGTAGTGATAGGGCTAGGGGGAATGGAATGAAGCTGGAGGTGGGGAGATTCAGGCTGGATATGAGGAGGAGGTTCTTCACCACGAGAGTGGTGAAGCCCTGGAATGGGTTGTCCAGGGAGGTGGTTGAGGCCCCATCCCTAGAGGTGTTTAAGAGCAGGCTGGATGAGGCTCTGGCCAGCCTGCTCTAGTGTGGGGTGTCCCTGCCCATGGCAGGGGGGTTGGAACTAGCTGATCCTTGTGGTCCCTTCCAACCCTGACTGATACTATAAGAACACTGAAGGCATGAAATGGAAAAAATGAGGAAGGAAATGGTCAGCTGGTATGGAAGTAGCACTTCCTTAAGGAACAATCCAGATCAGGGTGCAAAAAGGTGGTGTGTAAGAAGGAAATGAGCAGCATGTATTAGATTGGTGTGTCAAGGGGAATGAAACTGAGTGGAAAGAAGTGTGTGAGGTTAAGTGCCACGAGGTATCAATGATGAGGGTGACAGATGAAGCTCTCTTGTTGCTGGTCACCTTCAGACAGAACTTTTCCACAGCTTCTAAAGGTGGGGGTGGAAATGTTGGAAACAACTGCATGATAAAGAGGGAGCTGAGTGTGTTTGACTTGCCAGGCCAGGAAGAGTTCTGGCATGTCCCCACTCTAAAGAGACTTCTGGTACCGTGGATAATGAGCAGCATGTTGGATTTGCTACCTTCTGACCTTGAGTCAGCTGTACCCCATAAATGTTTTTAGCTGGATTTTGATCTGAAGGATTTTGTTTTCACTTGTTGGCATCTTCCTTGCAGGGGAACACAGAGAGAACAGTTTGGCAATATCACTTCAGAACTTGGCCTGATCATGGAGTCCCAAGTGACCCTGGTGGTGTATTAGACTTTCTAGAGGAGGTGCACCACAAGCAGGAGAGCATTTCTGATGCAGGACCTGTTGTGGTCCATTGCAGGTATGGTGATACACTGTGCCTCTCTTGCTGCTTCTCTCTCCACCTGTGGAGTTCTGTTGGATGTCTCTTGGTTTTTGGTGGGGGGACCTGCAATCTATAAAAGATGGCAGCTTTCCCTGAGAGTTGCTGAGCCTTTCATCTGCCAAAGTGTTTGTGCTCTCTGTTTCACAGAATGACATTCTAGATAGGTGTCAAGTGGTCACCTTTCAGTCTGTGTGAAGCATTTCTGATGTGGCATGAGAAGGTGGTGTCAGTATTGACTAGACACATGGAACCATAAAACTCTTGAGGTTGGAAGAGCCCTTTTGGTGAGCAGTTGGACTTGACGTTCTCAAAGCTCACCACTACAGCTAAGCCACTGCCATTAAACCATGCCCCTCAACAGCCCAGCCACACATCTTTTAAGCACCTCCAGGAACAGTGACTCCACCACCTCCCTGGGCAGCCTGTTCCAATGCCTCAGAACCCTTGCTGTGAAGAAATTTTTTCCTAATGTCCAGCTTGAACCTTGGCACAACTTGAGGCTGTTTTCTCTTGTCCTGTCCCATGTGGCACGTGAGAAGAGACTGACCCTCACCTTGCTCCAGTCTCCTTTTGGGTGCAGGATCATGGTAATTCCAGTATCCCATCCCATCTCCTGTGAGTGCTGTCTCCTCAGTCTTGGCTTATCAATGAGTTATTTTTGTAAGGCAGAGAAATGTTGGATCTGACCCTCTAGGTTTTTTTTTCTGATTCAAGGCCATTAACAACAGCACTTTTGTACCCCTGTGTTGATGACTTCTATCTCCTCCATGCAAAGCTGTTGAGGATTCTAGTTCCTTTTGGCTGTGTGGCTATCATTTGGAAGTCTAATGTCTCTCAAAGTTAGATTCTTGCTTGGCCTTAGTGTCTGTTCAGAAAGAGCAAAATAATTCACTTCATTCCTGTTCTCTCTTTGCAGCGCTGGGATTGGGCGAACAGGAACCTTCATTGTGATTGATATCCTGATTGACATAATCAGAGAAAAAGGTAGGGCCCCACACACTTCATCTCTTTGGGACACTGGCAGATGCATCACAGTAAACCCATGGGAACAGAGGATTGTTTTAGTGATGCTACAACTTAGGTCTGTGGGTTTGGAACAGAAGGGACTTGCTCTGGAAGACATAGAAGGGAATTTAGCTGGAACCCAAGTGCTGAAATCCTGCTCCAGCTCAGCATAATAAAAACTGCAGGCTGAGCATTGGCCAAGAGCCTGATTGTGGTTTTGACTATTATTTCTGTTACTTATTCATCTGTTTTTCTTTTTACATCATTTATGAGTGCATGGCTGTCAGTGTACTCACAGGTGGTGAATTTGAGTGACCTTTTCTGAGAATGATGTTCTATTTGTGTGTAGAATCACAGAGTTGTTTTGGTTGGGAAAGCCCTCTAAGAGCATCCAGTCCAACCATCAACCCAGCACCACTGTGGCCATTAAGCCATGTCCAAAAGTGGCATGTCCACATATTTTTGTGAACATCTCCAGGGATGGTGACTCTACCACCTCCCTGGACAGTCTGTTCCAATGCCTGACCGCTCTTTCAGTAAAGAAGTTGCTCCTTTTGCCCAGCCTAAACCTCCCCTGGCACAATTTGAGGCAATCAAACCTGGCCTGTATGTTGAGCTAGGTTACATTGCAAATTGTCTTGGGAAAAGGGTGAAGTGATGAGCTCTTGTGCCCCAGGCCAACTTTCCACATTGTCACAGTTCTACAGATCACAGAATCACAGAATGCATTGGCATGGAAGGGACCCTTGAGGGTCATCTTTTCCAACCCTCCTGCAGTGAGCCTGGACATCTCCAAGTAGAATCACAGAACCAATAAGGTTGGAAAAGAACTCAGAGATCATCAAGTCCAACCTGTCACCCAACACCTCATGACTATCTAAACCATGGCCATGTCCAATCCCCTCTTGACCACCTTCAGGGATGGTGACTCCACCACCTCCCTGGGCAGCACATTCCAATGGCTAAAAACTCTCTTTCTGGAAAGAACTCTTTCCTCACCTCCAGCCTAAACCTCCCCTGGCACAGCTTGAGACTGTGTCCTCTTGTTGTGGTGCTGGTTGCCTGGGGGAAGAGACCAACCCCCACCTTGCTACAACCTCCGTTCAGGTAGTTGTAGAGAGCAATAAAGTCTCCCCTGAGCCTCCTCTTCTCCAGGCTAAGCAACTCCAGCTCCCTCAGCCTCTTCTTGTAGGGGTTGTGTTATAGGCCTGCCCCCAGCCTTGTTGCCTCTTTGAACACCTCTTGAACTAGATCAGGTTGCTCAGAGTCCCATTGAGTTTGACCTCAAATATCTCCAGATCTGAACTTTAGTAGTGAAGGACAAATCCTCTGTGCTAACCTTGCTTATTGTATTCAACCATGCTGGAAGATGAAACCAGTCTCTCCTCCAAAGCCCAGTTTACTGTCTCTTACTGTTGTGCTGATTCTCCCCTAGGTGTGGACTGTGACATTGATGTTCCCAAGACCATTCAGATGGTGAGGTCGCAGCGCTCAGGAATGGTCCAGACCGAAGCTCAGTACAGGTTCATTTACATGGCAGTGCAGCACTACATCGAAACGCTGCAGCGCAGAATCGAAGAGGAGCAGGTATGCTTGGCCTGAGTGGGCAGTGTTACAGGGCAACATGCTCTTATCCTTGGAACAGGGAGCAGAGCTGCTCTCAGAGTGGCTGGGGAGCGGCCAGGCAGAAAGGGACCTGGGGGTGCTGGTTGATAGTAGGCTGAACATGAGCCAGCAGTGTGCCCAGGTGGCCAAGAAGGCCAATGGCATCCTGGGCTGTATCAGGAACAGTGTGGCTGCAGGAGCAGGGAAGTCATTGTGCCCCTGTACTCAGCACTGGTTAGGCCCCACCTTGAGTACTGAGAGTGGTAAGCTGGAGTCAGAGGTGAAACCAGCAGCCCAGCTGCAGTGCATGTACACTAATGCACAAAGCAGGGGTAATAAACAAGAGAAGCTGGAAGCCTTGTTACAGCAGGAAAGTTATGATGTAGTTGCCATCACAGAAACGTGGTGGGATGACTCACATGACTGGAGCACTGTAATTGATGGCTATAGGCTCTTCAGGAGAGACAGGTGAGGGAGGAGGTGTCCTGTGTCCAGTTCTGGGCTCCTCAGCTTAGGAAAGATGTTGAGGTGCTGGAAGGTGTCCAGAGAAGGGCAACAAAGCTGGGGAGGGGTCTGGAGCACAGCCCTGTGAGGAAAGTCTGAGGGAGCTGGGGTTGCTTAGCCTGGAGAAGAGGAGGCTCAGGGGAGACCTTCTTGCTGTCTACAACTACCTGAAGGGAGGCTGTAGCCAGGTGGGGGTTGGTCTCTTCTCCCAGGTAGTGAGCACCAGAACAAGAGGACACAGTCTCAAGCTGTGCCAGGGGAGGTTTAGGCTGGATGTTAGGAAGAAATTCTTCCCAGAAAGAGTTATTGGCCATTGGAATGTGCTGCCCAGGGAGGTGGTGGAGTCACCATCCCTGGAGGTGTTTAGGAAGAGCCTGGATGAGGCACTTGGTGCCATGGTTTAGTTGATTAGATGGTGTTGGGTGATAGGTTGGACTTGATGATCTCAAAGGTCTTTTCCAACCTGGTTAATTCTATTCTACTCAGAGTGTGTGGTTTGCTGCTTGTGACTTTTGGAGGCATGACTGCTGGCTGTATGATCAATGGTGAGAAGGCTGGGTTTGTCATCTCTTAACCCTTCTTGGGGAGGTTAGCTTTTGTTCAGCTCCTTATGCTGAAGAGTTACTGAAATTGTTGAGTGGAATTAGAAAAGTGAAATAAAAACTGTGTTTGACCACTGGCAGAGGAATAAAATCAGCAGGCTGAGGAGCTTCTCCATGGGACTGCAGCTAGTGCTGGTTTATCTTCCATGAGAATGCTGCATATATGGGATCCTGTCCTCCCTATCCCCCAGACCCTGCCAACCAGGTCTCAGATTCCTTTAGTATTATTTAAAGGATAATTTTGAATTACCCTTTAATTCATTTTAAGGATAATTTCCCTCTTGAGAGTGAAAACCAAGACTTTGTTAGTTAATACAGAGCCTTGAGCAACCACGTCTCACTGAGAGGTGGCCCTGCCTAAGGCAGGGAAGTTGGAGTAGGTGATCTCTGAGGTCCCTTTCAACCTGTGTTACAGAGCCTTGTGTTCTGGTGAGTTCTAAAGTGACTTCAAATCTGTTGGCTGTGCTAGTCACATTCAAATGCTGGGTATTCTAACACTAAGTTTGAGGTCTTCAATAACATGTTAGTAAGAGGTAAGAGCATTGGGCTGGAAGTTTCAAGCCTGAGTGTGGGCATCTTTTGTCCAACAAAAAGCAGTCTGAGGAGTAAGATGAGAGAGCTTTGGAATCTGTGGTGATTGTCTAAGACTTTCACCCCACTCTTCCTGTTTAAGTACTTCACTCAAATACTCATTTCTGCACTCTTTAACCTCATTTTGTAATAAAGAACTGCCATTCTGCTCCCTGGTGCTTCCATTCTGTGCCCTAGCCTTTGGTCATCTGGAATTTGTATCTGTTTGAGCATGTCAGTATCTCCCCTCCTGCAGCTGGCTTGCTGCTCAGAAGGAGATAAAGCCCTGCAGGTGATGTGGCAGATGTGGGGAGGTGCATGGTCAGCATGGTGCCAGGTGTGGGATGTAATCCTTTAGAGATGGAGTGTGCCAGCTTGGGCTTGGCACTTCTGGCTGCTTCTGGAGTGTGGCAGAGCTTATTCTATATTTGCCTACATGATGTAGATGCACCAATGTTCAGCTGAGAGGATAGAGACTTTATTCCTCTCCCCACGACAGCTGTTGTGTGCTCTGATGGTGATTAGACACAAAGTGGAGAACAACAAATCCCTCAGGTGTGCTTTTTTTCCCTGGCTTTGTTGTCTCACTTCTCTTCAGAGCTGCCTCATAGCTCTGTGTGTGTGTAATTATGCAAGCCTTGTATCCTCAGCTCTTTGAATCTGGCCTTTTTCTGCTGCTGCCATTTGCAGAGTAGATCCGTAACTCTCTTGATTGTTGTGAAGGGCTTTGAGTGGTATTTTGGAGTGGAGCAGTGTGTTTCTCCTGTGGTGATGAGGATCAATTGGTTGTGTTTCATCCTCTCTTTCTGGCTCAGAAAGCACAGATCTGAAAGTTTTAAGAAACTGGAAATAGAACATGGCTTTACTTCAGGAGGTTTTGACCTATAAAGAGGACTAGTGGCAGCTGAGGAATAAGACTACAGAACTTTGCAGCCAAGAGCAAAGCTTTGTGGTGGCTGCAGGAAGTAATATCCTGAAAAAAAACCCCAACATGGTGAATTGGGAATGCTCCAAAGTGTGTTGGCTTTGGCTGAGTAGTAGAATACTGCAGAATGCTTGAATTTCACCTCTAAGATAGTTTGGGAATGAAATCCTGTGTTTGGAGAAACCTTAATTTCTGGAACCTTCTTATCTATGCTTGCTTTAATTAAAACACCTGGTGGAGTCAATTAGGCTGTCTCTATAGGGGACAACCTGAGGTCATGCTCCCTGTCTGAGGTCTGCTTTTCAGTCTGGATGAACACCAGCCAGCTCTGATAAGAAGTGAGGTAGTCACATTAGCTGGCCTGTTGTCATGCAGGCATGGACTGAAGCAGTGGGTATGTGAATAGCTGCACATGTTCACATGGATGTCCCTGCTTTTTGTTTGTGCTCAGGATAACATTACTCTGCTCTGCTAACATTCCCTCTTCGTTGCAACTGCTGAGAGCCTCCAGGTTTCAGGGAGTGAAATGTTGTGTTAAATGTTGTTTGTTGTCTTACAAGCATAGAAGAGAAGCAGAGTGAATTAGGTTTGGGGTTGGTGGTAGTTGGTTTTTTTTCCCCCCTCCTCACCTGTGGGAATGTGGATTTCTGTGATACCTAGGGAACAAGTTCTTACCACATTTCTGTCCTGAATTAGAAAGGTCAGTTACAGGGAATTAGGGAAGAGAAGCCAAATACCTACTTTTCCTTGGCTTGTTTAATCTGTTTCAGTCAGCTTAAGTAAGGGAAGAGCTGACTGATGCTTTTTAAATTGCTTTTACTTGAATTGTCATTCATCATGAAGCTGGGAGGGGAGGGGGAGGGGTGGAAATCATGCCCTAGCTTGGGGCTTCAGAGGATTATTGTTAAGTGAGGTCTTTGTAGCCATAGCACTGTAGAATGCAACAGTTTGAGCCTTTTGTATTTTGTTTAAATCTGATTGTTTTTTAGCATTGCCCTCTCAGAGCTGGAGCCTGTTGGAAAGCAATTTGTCAGGAGTAAGTAGGAGGCTGGGAGGGGAGAAGTTCAGGAAAGGGACAGAATGAGTTGAGCAAGTTTTGAGCCAGTTTCAGAAGGGCCATCTTGGAAAAACTTCAGCCTACACTGCTCTGCAGTGTTCTTAATGGAAACTCAGCAGCCAGAGCTCCCCAGAGGCTCTGACAGCCCCTGCTGCGAGATTGATCCACACCGGATACATAGCACTTGTTTGAGCATGAAACACAAAACCCACAAACCCTCCACCCAAACCCCAGTACCCTGCAAAACTGAAGGGGAACTTCATTTCTGTGGGGGTTTCAGTGTATGCATGTGCTGAGAATGTTTGTCTTGAGAAAGAAGAAAACCATTTCCACTTTCATTCTTGGCGTAGCTTGGCTTTGCTGGAGCCTTCAGTATGGTTAGATGAATGCCAGCACAATTGGCTGCAGCTCATAACATATGCTGCAGAACACAAATAAACAGCTTGGGTTCTTTTTATATCAAACCTAATGGGTTAAGATGTTATTTTATTAGAGATCTTGCAAGCAACATCGTTACTCATTTGGCCTCGTCTCCAAGCTGGAAATAAGGTCAGTGGGAAGCCCACAGGCTGATGCTGTCTATTAAAGAATGAAGTGTGGTTTCTTCTGCCAAGTCAAATGAGGATTACATACCAGGGCTGGTTCATGAGGTTGGTATAATCTGCTGGAGATGGTGGTGGAAAGGGGAGTACGGGAAAGTGGAGACTTTGCAGGTCTTATAACCAGCAGCCAAAGGCCAGCCTTTAGGCCTTATTCACGTTGTGTGTGCTGTCTATGCAATGGAGCTCTCTTCTCCTCATAGGCAAACCTTGCTTCTAAAATCATACATGCTTAGTCACAGGTGTCATTTCTGCACTGCTTCAATGGTGGTTTTCTATTAGTAACTCAAAACCTGGCTTTGTGTTTTCTTGTTTTTCTGCCTCACAGAAGAGTAAGAGGAAAGGTCACGAGTACACAAACATTAAATATTCTTTATCGGACCAGACAAGTGGGGATCAGAGCCCTCTTCCACCCTGTACCCCAACCCCAACATGTCCAGAGTAAGTACACTTCAGTTGTTGGTGTGGAAGGTTTAGACTGTAGTGATCTTCAGGGCTCTCAAATGAGCAAAAGTTACCGCAGAGCCTGCCCTAGATTGTTGCCCTGTGTCTTGGTCTTCTCATTAATGAGCAAAAGGAATAGTCACTGAATTACATTATGGGTACAAAAAGGCTGCCCAGGGCAGTGGTGGAGTGTCCATCCCTGGAGAGGTTTCAAAGCCATGGAGATGTGGTGCTGAGGGACCTGGTTTAGTGGTGAGCTGGCAGTGCTGTGTTAATGGTTGGACTTGATGATCTTAAAGGTCTCTTCCAACCTAAACAATTCTATGGTTTTCTCAAACTAGATTCTTTGAGTTGTTAATATATACATGTGTATATTTCCATTTCAGAATGAGAGAAGATAGTGCTAGAGTATATGAAAATGTGGGACTGATGCAACAGCAGAAAAGCTTCAGATGAGAAGATGTACAGAGCCTTCCATGCAAAGGCAGGTATGTGTGTTCAGGAGTGTTTGGAGACAATGTGCACAAAACCAAACTGTCCTGAACAGGAGGAGAAAATTCTTTGGTGTGAGTGTGCTAGAGCCCTGGAGCAGGCTGCCCAGAGAGGTTTTGGAGTCTCCTTCTCTGGAGAGATTCCAAACCCTCCTGGACAGTGTGATCCTGGGCAAGTTGCTGTGGGTGCCCCTGCTTGAGCAGTGGGGTTGGACTGGATGATCTCCCCTTCCAACCCCCCACTAGGCTGGGATCCAGGGATTCTTTTGGGGTGTTTGAATTCCAGGAGCTAATTGTGATTGAGCTGCATCTCTGTCCACCCTTTCCATGTAAGGTGGAATATTGGCTTGGTAGTTTGGCCTTTGTTCTCTTGTCCTGACTCACCAGTGACCTGAGCTGAGGCAATTGAAATGGTTAGGTAAATTCCTAGACAAATTCAGAAGCCTGAAATCCTGTGTGCTACCAAAAGCTGAGGAGCAACTGCAGTCTGAACTTCCCATGTCTCATAAAAGTGGTCTTTGCCCCTGGTTGATGATTGGGGTGCATACCCAGAGAGGCCCAAAGACCATTTAGTCTCCTGCTCAGCCTCATAAAAGATGTGATGAGCAAAGATACTGCAGTGCCTGCCTGGGGTGCAGTATTATTGTCACAAGAATTAAACCCTTGCTTTTGCAGGGAGGGAAAGCTGTGGATTTTCTTTGTTATATTTTAGGTATCTGTTATAATTTGGCTCTTGCAGTCAGACAGCTGAATATAAATAGAGTTCATTAGCTAAAAGGTTTATGTGATACTTCACCTTGCTGTGAAACAGAAAGGAGGAACTTTAAATTCGAGGTGTCATTAGTCATTAACTTCTTCAGGACTCTAATCTGCAGCCTTTTGTCATCTTTCCCCCTGTGTTTTCAAGGGCCTCAGAAATCCTATTTTCTCTTTTCCATGTGGTAACCAAGTGTTTCATCCATTTAGTCCAGAGACCTTCTCCAAGTTAATACACAAACTCATCTGCTGCTGCCAAAGCCCCGTGCAGTTTAGGAGCAAAGCCCGAGACGTTTGGTTGAGTTTGAAGCCTTTCTTGAGCCAGAATGAAGCAATTCTGTGTGATGGCAGGATGAGAAATGACTGCTGGGTTTCTTCCCCTAAATAATTCTTTGTTTTCTTCTCCCTTCCTTTCCCAGAAATGAATATGTTTTATAACAAGGTCAAGAAAGAGACGGAAGAAGCTTCACGTGTGAAAAGTGAACTCTGAGGGCTTGGTACCTTTTGTATTTACGGTTTTAATCCTTCAACAGTAGGCAAACCTCCAGACCATCTAAAGATTGTTTATCTCTCTTCCCTCCAATACCTGATTTACAGTTGCTCATTTTCCAAATAAAAGGAAATCCTTTCTACAATGTAGGCAACTACTTTGTAGAGTCAGCTTTGAATCCCACAGACTGTTGGACTGTCATCCATTTGTTGGTTTTAAATAGTATTTGTTTTTGTCTCACTGTATGGCTGTTAGTTGGGTTTTCTGTTTTGGTTTTCCCTTATTTGAGCAGTTGTGGGATTACTTTTGTTGTTTTATTTCCTTGTTGTTGTTGTTGTTTTGGGGGGGGTGGTGGGAGAGCAGTGACCTGGATAAATTCATTACACTAATGTAAAATATTGATGGGAACAAGGCTTGCTTGTTTGAAACCAGTGGATCACCAGTGTGAGTAGAATCAGCTCCATGATAAAATTAGTCCTGATACATTTCAAACTCAGACTGAGTTTCACAGGGGTGAATGGTTATTGATATGAAGGTGCTTTTTGTGATCATAGGGTGGCTTAGGTTGGAAGGGACCTTAGAGATCATCTGCTCCAACCTCCCCCGCCGTGGGCAGGGATGCCTCTCAACCAGACTTGGTAACTGATGACTTTGATTCCGATGTAGCTGGGTGGCTGGATGGGCTGTGTTTGAGTTCATTAGGCAAGGTAGCCTTTACACCAAACAAAATTTCTTTTGCATGGTCTTTACCCAATCCAGAAAATTGCTGTATCTCTCAAAGGACACATTAGTGTAGTGGTTTGTGAGGACACTGCCTGTGTTCGTTTGTCTGTGTTCATCTGTTAAGCAAGAGATTGAACTTGTAGGGTTAAGGTATTGTAAAAAGTCACCTGATGACACCTTGGCAGCATATTCAAAGCAGTGAAACATGTAACCCACTGTGCAGGCTGCTACCTTAGTGTGAGGCAACCCTCTTCCCCTTCTGCTAGGGAGGTGGAAGGTTGAACCTTCTGGTCTTTTAGTCAGGCCTTATGCTAGGGTGAGGGGCTGAATCAGCGTGGGGGAAGCAGGGCATGGAAGCTAGCTATCCACTCAGATTGCCTTAGCTGAAAGGGCAGCACAGGCAGCAAGGCCAGCAGGCTCCTTTGGTTCCTCTCATCAGGCAGGAGTTAATTACTGTTCTACCTTGAAGTGCCTTTCAGAGCTGCATGGAATTTGCTGTCCCTATTCGATTAACAACATCACATCCATCTGAAACCACTTCAGATCCTTGTCAGTGAGACAAAGTCCTCTTCTAGTCTCTCCAGAACAAAGAGTTGCTGTTAAGCTGCCAGTTAATTGGGTTTCTTCACTTTGCTCTGTCCGGTCATCTGGACCAGGCTCCCCTGGAAGCCATGAGCACCTGCACATGGCAGAGCTGGCCCTTAGGAGGGGGCACTGGTGGGATCTTTCCAACATCTTTCCCCATATTTCTGGGGAAATTCTGTGACCTCAGTGGTGTTGAGGAATTATTGCCATTTTCATATAGTGGCTGCAGCTGGTGAATGCTGCATGAAAGGCTGGATGTGAAGGGGCAGGGTCTGTGAAATGATGCTGAAGCCCGGTCTGTTGTTACTGCAGCTTTGTGAAAGGTTAAGTGGGAGATGACATTACCTTTTCCTGAGAGTGCTTTGCTAAATCAAATATTTGAACACTTTGTTTGAACTGAATGAAGGTGCTTCTTTAATGTTAAGCAGAATTTTGTTTGCCAATTGTCCTTTTTGTCTTTGGAGGCTCTGGGTTCTGTTTCTCTGTTTGTTTTTCTTTTCCTTTGGAACTCCTGTCACCAGCATACCATAATATGTGTTTTAATGTCATAGCCTTATGCTCTAATCATAAAATACTTGTGCCCTTTCAGGATCTAAAGCTTTTTAGTCATGATGAGAGAGAAATCTGTTTGTTTGGTAGTGAGATACCTATTTGACATCACCTGCTTCCTCTCCTGTCCTTGTTCACGCCTTCAACCTGCTGAACAGGCCTGGCTTAGAAGTGTTGGGATTTGTATAGAGCTGTTGACAGCAATTCAGTATTGGTGTAAAAGTGTGCAGAGTTAGACAAATTCTACACTTCATACATTCTGGGGAGGTGGAACATGTGTTCCAGTTTGGAGCTGTTGTGCACCAAACCAAACAGTCAGGGGAAAAGGTCCAGAGAAGGATCCTGGATGAATCTGAACTGTTTGTGAACTCAGTTAATGTGATGTGTCTTAAAAGATTGACCTCTATAAGCAGCAATCAGTTACCTGGCCAACAGCAAGTTGCCTCTTGTGACCTCATTTCAGCTGGTTAGAACCTGCCACTGTAGGGTGGTTTTTTTCCTTCCTTTTTGCTTTCCTTTTGCTTCTTGGAACCAGGGAATTCTTACTGCAGAATGTGTATTAATCCTGGGGAGCATATGGTGGAAGAATGTCAATGAGGAGGGGAGCAGAATCTGAAAGATTGTGAAGAAATGCTCCTCTGGTGACTGGAGCATTAAACCCTCCTGAATACCAAAGGGGAGACCTTGCAAAACAAAAGTCTGTCTGCCTTTCCTGCGCCAGCAAGAGAGGGATGGTTCTTCAAGCAGCTTTTGCATGATTTCAAGCTGTGGCTGGGGTTTGTGACAGGTGAAGCAAGAAAGAGAAATGTCCTTTGGTTCAGGGGAGGAAAGTGAATGTGGGTTTCATGTGTTTCTAGTGAGTTTGTAGAGAGCAGAATTTTTCAGTGTGGATTTACAAGCATTGGCTGTGTCAGTGGAATGGAAAAGGGATGCAGTTCTGAAGTGTTCTGCTGTAGAAGACTCTATACCACAAGGGAAACTTTAACCCAACTCCTAAGGCACAATGACTTATGCCAGCATGAATGTGCTGCAGGCTTCATTTACTGAATGTTTGATAGCAAACACTTCCATTTCAGCTAAGTGTTGCTGGGACTGATTGGTTCTCCTGTTAATCCTGACCAAAATTTCCTTTTCCTTCTTGTGATCATAGAATGGTTTGGGTTGGATGGGACCTTAAAGATCATCTAGTTCCAACCTGCTGCCATGGGCAGGGACACCTGCTACTAGAGCAGGTTGCCCAGGACCCCTTCCATCCTTGGCTTGAACACTTCCTGGCTTAGAGCCTCCACAACTTCTCTGGGCACCCTGTTCCAGTGCCTCATCACCCTCATGGGGGAGAATTTCCTCCCTAGTATCTAATCTAAATGCAGCTTCTTCCATTGTTTGAAGATGTTTGAAACACAATTAACTAGGATACAGCTAACAAAAGTCTAGAACCTGTTCCCCTTTTTTGTTGTAGGGATGGGGAGGAGGGGGGGGGAGGAAAAAAAAATCACAGCTGGTACTAGGATGTGTGTCAGGTTCTGAAGTTTATTTTTCTTACTGGTTTTTTCCTCCCCCCCTCAACTTCATTATTTCCAATTCATTTTTTTCACTTCTCCCTTTTACATAGTGAAAGGTAATTAATAATTTCCAGCCTGTTTATTTATGACATTGTTGTGATGATGGGTTTTATTCTTACAGTACTAAAGACTAATGGGGAAAAAAAAAACAAACAAAGGATCCTCTTCTTAGGTGGAGTAGACCTTGCAGTTATGATTTTGGTTTGGTTTGGTTTTGGTTTTTGTTTCTTTCCTGCAATGTATGAAGTATTGTACCAGAGTATTAAATGAAATGTAATATTTTATTGAGAAATTTCTATCCTTTAAAAGGAAGACACTCTAGGATGTCATCAATTTGATGTGAATCATGTACATGTTGGCAATGAGCTGTTTTATTATGCACCTCTAGTGTTTCAAAGGACTCACCCCCTCTTGCCTTTTTGCCCACCTCCATTCTGTAGACCCATTTTACCAGTTGTCAAAATGTGACATTAAAAGAATAGCTCCTGTATAGAAGTACTGCTGGTTGTCCCATTTGTTTTCTGTGCTGGTGTGTGTGGGCCTCAGTTCAGCTGCTCTGCTAGCTGCCCTTGCAAGGGGCGGGGGGGTGGTTTGTTGGTTTTTTTCCTAGCTGTGAAGTTATAGTACCAGGAATAAAATATCTGTAAACAGCAGAACTTCAGAAAAAAAGGGGGGAAAAAAAGAAGAAGAAAAAAAAAATCCAAGTAAGAAAATAAAGAAACCTCTCTTTCTTCAGATGGTTTGTCAGTCACTCTGTTCTCCAGAACCGAAGGCCTTGTCTGAGCGCTGACCTTCCAGCCCAGAGCACGGCGTTTGGAGCTGCACCACTGAGCCTCCCCCCCTGTGGGATGAGCTGCTGTGGGAGAGAGCAGCTGTCCTTCCTCAGAGCCAGCAGAGCAAAACCTACACTAAATATAGAATTATAGAACCATTAAGGGTGGAAGAGACCTTTAAGATCATCAAGTCCAACTACAACCCAACTACCATGACTGCTAAACTATCCTGACTTGCCTCATCTCCACGCTTCTTGAGCACCTCCGAGGATGGTGACTCTACCACTGCCCTGGACAGCCTGTTCCACTGCCAGCTGGCTGCCCTGTGGAAGGTTCTCTATGCTGTCCAGGTACTGCCTCTCCAGTTAGACCTCCATGCCTGGAGTTCTGCACTTGAGTCCCTGTGACCTCCTGCTTTCCCTTTCCTCTCTTCCACCTCCAGCTGACTGGACTCAGATGAAGGAAACAATGACCCCCATTGTTTCCTTCAGGATTTTGGAACTTGATGTGAAAGATGAGCTGGGATGGGGTGGGGATTGGGCCCTTCTTTGTTTTTTTACCTTCTATTGGTGTATAATTGATCCATTTTAATTGGGGAACATGAAGGACAGTCCTGTCCTCAAACAGTCACAACAGTGTTGCAACCAGCTCTTCTGGGGGGAGGAAGAAGCAAGCTGTTGCTCTCACTCCTGCTGCTCCATCCATCCAGATATTTAATCTCCTGCACCATTTGTCTTTGGGACTCTGCTGTTGCCTCAGATCCTTTTATGCCAGCACCGTGCAGTGACTCAAAAGAGGGACTGGTGCTTTGAAAGGGAGCTGGCTGCACCCCAAGCTCCTTGCTGCCAGCTGCTGCTACCATACTTCAAAACCTGTAAACATTTCTGACTCTGTAGCACTTGGAGCTAGACAATTCCAAAAATGTCATGTCCTACCTGTTCCCTAGCCTGCAGCAGAAGAGTGTTCCTCTGTCCCTAGGTATTGCAGATCTAATTTTGGATCCATTGATGCTGCTTTTTCCTACAGCTGGTGGAATCACAGAATGGTAGGGATGGGACCTCTGGAGATGGAGTCTACCCTCCCTACCCAGGTAGGTTCACCTAGCAAAGGTCAGCACAGGAACATGTCCAGGTGGGTTTGAAATGTCTTCAGAGATGGAGAATCCACCAGCCCCCCTTGAGGGCTCACATACCCTTCAATTCAAGAAGTTCCTCCTTGTGTTTAGATGGAACTTCTTATGTTCCAGTTTGTGCCTGTTACCCTTTGTCCTGTCACTGGGCACCACTGAAAAAAAGCCTGGTGCCATCCTCCTGACACCCAGCCTTGAAGTATTGATCAGCATTGATGAGATCCCCCCTCAGTCTGCTCTTCTCCAGAATAAAAAGCCCCAGTTCTCTCAGGTGATCTTTAAGGTCCCCTCCAACCTAAACCATTCTGGGAATCAATGAATCAACCCAGGTCTAACCCCCCTGCCACGGGCAGGAACACCTTGCACTACAACAGCTTGCTCAAGGCCCCATCCAGCCTTCCTTTGAAACCTCCAGGAAGGGGGCATCCACAACTTTTAGGGCAACCTGTTCCAGTGTCTCCCCACCCTCACTGTAAAGAATTTCCTCCTAATCTCCAGTCTGAATCTCCCCTCTTCCACCTCAAAGCCATTGCCCCCTCATCCTATCGCTACAAGCCCCTGCAAAAATTCCCTCCCCAGCTTTCTTGTGGGTCCCTTTCAAGTACTGGAAGGTTGCTCCGAAGTCTCCCTTGGGCCTGAGTAGCTTTGCTGACATGAAGAGTTTAGCATTCAAGGAAATGATCCACTAGGCATTAGCTGTCCCCTTGCTGCTGCTTTTGGGGCTGAGCCATCCTGCAGCATTTTAGGAAATAAATCCTGTGTGCTGTAAGAAGATGAGCAGGGCTGCTGCAACCCAGAGCAAATAGCAGCTGAGGCTGTAGTAAAACAAGCTTAATCTCAAGGCAATGGTGGAGCCTGGAGATAATCTACTGAAATGGCAGGAATGGAGGCCAGGGCCCTGTGGTTGAGTCCCCTGCAGATTCAGGGAGCAGCTGAATTCAAATGAGGACAGGAGCTATCTGGAGCAGCTTGGGTTTAAGGCGATTATCCCTCAGAGGAAGGCTGTTTATGTTTATGAAGGCATCTAACAGGTTTTTGTCCAGCTCTGTGTGTAGCACTGGGTTCATACATTCATGCTGTTACTTTTCTGGTGCTGGGAAGAGCTGGAGCTACTCAGCCTGGAGAAGAGAAGGCGCTGGGGAGACCTTAGAGCAGCATTTCAGTATCTGAAGGGTGGCCTATAGGAAGGCTGGAGAGGGGCTGTTTAGAAAGAGCATGGAGTGACAGGGTGAGGGGCAATGGTTTGAAACAAGCAGGGTGGGTTTAGGTTGGATGTTAGGAGGAAGTTCTTCACAATGAGGATAGTGAAACACTGAAACAAGTTGCCCAGAAACGTGGTTGAGGCCCCATCCCTGGAGACCTTCAAGACCAAACTTGGTGTGGCTATGGGCAGCCTGCTCTAGTTGGAGATGTCCCTGCTGACTGCAGGGGGGTTGCACAAGATGACCTTTGAGGGTCCCTCCTAACTCAGTGCAATCTGTGAGCATTGGTCCAGCCTGAGAACTTTGACAAAGATCCAAAGCCATAGTGATAGCATAGAATAAACCAGGTTAGGAAAGACCTTTGAGATCAAGTCCAACCTATCATCCAACACCATCTAATCAACTAAACCATGGCACCAAGTGCTTCATTCAGTTTCCTCCTAAACACCTCCAGTGATGGTGACTCCACCACCTCCCTGGGCAGCACATCCCAATGGCCAATCTCTCTGTGAAGAACTTCTTCCTAACATCCAGCCTAAACCTCCCCTGGCGCAGCTTGAGACTCTGTCCTCTTGTTCTGGTGCTGGTTGCCTGATGTGGTGACACTTCCACAGGATCACAGGATGTTAGGGGTTGGAAGGGGCCTCCAAAGATCATCAAGTCCACCCCTCCTGCTGTCTCCCAACCTGTGGTGCTGCCTCTTTGCTTGCCCTGTGTTAGGGCTGTATGACCAGAATTTATTCTTGCGGCGCTCAGAGTGTTTATCCAAACCTAGATGATTGGATACTGCTCAAGGACAAGTTTATCTCCATAAAACCTTGAAACTTTGGCTGACTTTCTTCAGCAGGAAGGTCTGTGCAGTTGGTGTTTATGTCAGGTGAATGCTGAAGCGTGTCTCCTGTTAGACAGGCAGGCGTGTATGTGCATCACACCACTCTGATCCTGGGAGGAGAGGAGCTGGATGGCCCTGGAAAAAACAAAGATGTCCTTCAATCCACCTATTAGCTGTTCCCAAAGAGAATGTTTCTCCCAGCACATCTCTCTTGGTAGAACTGGTGCAGATTGGGCTTTCAGGGGAGCAATTCTTGTTTCATGTCCTGGTGTATTGCCCCTGGTGGTGCTGTTTAAGCCTTCACGTCCCATTCCCTTCGCTTGGGGTGGCCCTGGAGCCCCATCACGTGGAGCTTGTGCTTCACATCTCTGAAATCTTCCTTTTGCCTGCAGCTGGGGCCTGAGGCTTAAATGTGTTGTCTATTCTTCTCCTTATTTTCCCTCTTTTTTAATGGCTGGGAAAGATCCCTCCAAAGGCTTCTTAGTATTCCTTGTTTCCTCGCTGAGTGAGACTCAGCATAACGATTCAGAGATTAAAACCTCTGATTTGGAAACTCCAGCTCTCCCAACCAAGTCTTGGATGGGCTGCTCCACTTTTCAGTGTGCATCATCTTGACAACTCACTGTTCCTTTTGGCTGAGTGCAGATTTGCTCCTAATGGAGGAAAGCACTTTGAGTTCTCAGCTGATGCTTTCCTCAGGTTCCTTATTTGTGTCACTGGATGTGAAATGGGAGGGGGAAGGAGGTCTCTGGTGTGCTGGAAATCATGCTGCAAAGATGTTGTGATTCCTCCTGGTCTCTTTATTTAATACTCCTATGTCTGAGTTTAGTTTATGATTGTTTCTTCTGGCCACAATGTTTAATTTTATGGCTTTGTGACAGTCCTGTGTATATTTACAGCTACAAACGAGAGCAGCAGAGATACAAAGTGCTGCATCACAAAGAGGAGAGAGAAATAATGTGTAAGTGGTGGCCTTTTCAAACTGCTTGATCTCACTTTATCCTCTGCATTTAGAGTGTGCATTTGTAAGTGGGTGAGTGTCCTTCTGAAGAAAGGCAACAGCTCTGTCATCCCTGATGGCTGCTGAGCTGTGGGTTCGCTGAGGAGGTCAAGGGCTGGTTAGTCAAGACTGAGTGAGGGGGTCTAGAGAACAGGTCTAGTGAGGAGCACCTGAGGGAACTGGGCTTTTTTTTCAGCCTGGGGAAGAGGAAGCTGATGGGAGGCCTCGTTCCTCTCTACAGCTTCCTGAAAGGAGGTTGCAGTGGGGTTGGGGTTGGTGTTGGTCTCATCTCCCTAATACCAGGTGATAGAAGGAAAGGAAATGGCCTGAAATTGTGCCAGGGGAGGTGTGGGTTGGAGATTAAGAAGCATTTGTTTCCTGCAGAAGTGGTCAGGCATTGGAACAGGCTGTCCAGGGAGATGGTGGGGCTACCATCCCTGGAGGTGTTCAAGAAATGTGTAGGCATAGCACTTTGGGACGTGGTTTAGTGGTCGTGGTGATGCTGGATTGGGAGTTGGACTGGATGGTCATAGAGGTCTCTAGCAAATGAAACAGTTCTATGATTTTATGACTAATTGCTCTCACTGTTAATTCTTTCCTCAGCTCCTGCTCATTTGCAGCCATCCTGGCTTGGTCTGTACCTACTTGTCCACTCTGAACTTCCCGTGTGAGCTGCCTTCCCTATGCTTCTGGCTCGCTTTGACAGCAGCTTATCCTACCAGTGGCACTGTGGAGAGCCCACTCTGTCTTCCCACAGAGACCTGGGGCTGTTTAGCCTAGAGAAGAGAATGCTGAGAGGGAATCTTCTCAAGGTTTACAAATACCTTAAGGATAGGCATCAAGAAGAAGGTGCCAGTCTCCTTTTGGTGGTGCCCAGTGATAGGATGAGGGTCAATGGGCACAAACTGGAACGCAGGAAGTTCCACCTCAACATTTCATTTAGCTGAGCAGAAAGCTGCTTTAATTGGGGTGCAGGCAAAGACCAAACCTCCCCAGCACTTCACAGCCTCAGAAGCTTGCAGCTTGGCAAGCCCTTCCCCCAGCAGTGGCAGGCTCTGAGTTTTGCTGTTCACCACCTCAACCAGTGTGCTGTCAGTGTGCAATCTGCTCTCCCTCATTCCTTCCATCTCCTGCAGTCCTCTTGTTAATCACAGCTGTTTGCAGTGACTTGTGCTATCGTAATTAACAGCCTTTCTGCAGGTTGCAGTCAATTCTCATTCCTCATGGCTCATGAGCTCAGGGAACTGCAGTACTTCCAGAGCTGGATCGCTTTGCGCTGCTGTCCCTGCACATGTCCTGCAGTAACCTCGGGGTAGCCTTCAGCCTCCTGGTTCTGTGATCCAGGAGAGGGCTGTTGTCCCCCTAATAAAGAGATCTGACTGAATACTCTGAAGTTGGAAATCAGTCCCTAAGGGCTCTCCCACAAGGTCCTGTCTGAAAGTTAACCTTTTGATTCATAGCAGCTCATAATTGCACAAATCATCAGTGGCTGAGCTGAATTTCTATTAGCTTTGGTCCATTTCCCAGGCCTAGATCTGCATCATGATGGCAGTGTCTGGACAATCTGCTCCTGAAATTCAGTTAATTCCATCAAAAGGCTCTGAGTAGTGACTTGTGTTCACTTTTAGGCCACTCACTCCAAGAAGGACATTTGGGCTGCTGGAGTGTGTCCAGAGAAAGGCAATAAAGCTGGTGGAGGGTCTGAAGAACAGGGCTGGTGAGGAGCAGCTGGAGGAACTGGGGTTGTTCAGCCTGGAGAAAAGGAGGCCAAGGGGAGCTCTCACTGCTCTCCACAACTGGTGCCCACTAATAGCATGAGGGGCAGTGGACACAAAATGGAACCTAGGAAGTTCTGTCTCAGCAGGAAAGGCTTCTTTGGTGTGAGGGTGCTGGAGCCCTGGGGCAGGCTGCCCAGAGAGGTTGTGGAGTCTCCGTCTCTGAAGAGATTCCAAACCTGCCTGGACATTTTGATCCTGGGCAACTTTGCTGTGGGTCACCCTGCTTTAGCAGAGGGGTTGGACTGGATGATCCCCTAGAGGTCCCTTCCAGCCCCATCATGCTGAGATTCTATGACAGGGGAGCTGGGAGGGCTGATGTTAGGAGGGATTTCCCACCCTGGGGCTCAGAGCCTTTTTTTTATCCCCTGTTTCATGAAGGATGCAGGAAGAAGAGCTGTGGTCATCGTGGGATCCTTTCTGCAAGCCTTATTCCCCTTTCTGTAGCTGGTGGCTGAGTGTTTCTGACGTGCAGCATGCTCAGTGTGATCAGAAGCACTGGGGAGAGGCTTTGTTCCAGTCTGTGCTGCGGAGGGGCTGACTGCTGGTGCGTAAGAGCCTGCAGGCTCCTGCCTCTGAGTGCTTCAAGCTCCACTGCAGGAGCTGCTTTAACACCTTCAGCTCCTCCCTGCTTTGGGGCAATGGGTTAAGTTAATTCACTGACTGTCTCTGGCTCTCCTGAGGTTGACTCTCAGAGGCATTTGGAATAATCAACTGTGCTGGCTTGTCAGGTATACTGTGCAAATAAACACTGTGGAGGTCTCAGACCTTGACTATTACCCCAGCGGGCACCATCAGTACCTGGTGTGAGATGGTTATGTATGGTTCACCTGGTTGGATTGCTGACTTGGCTCCCCTGGAAGCCTCTTTGCTGGAGCACAGAGGTAATTTTGCACTCTGGTGCTGTCAGGTCTGGTGAGGGCTTGCTGAGAGCCCTGAGCATCGCTTGCTGTGAGCCCCAAGTGTCGTTTGAGGAGGCTGTGAGCAGTGTTTGCTTCAGCATCCCTGTGCCACCACCACAGCATGGTTACCCAGTCCCTCCACAGCACTGAGTCTCGCTCTTACATGCTTTTGTCTTGGCTGTTTGTGTGTTAAATGTGCAAGGGGGAAAGAAAGGAATGAAGGGATGGGTTTGTGTGTTCCAGGACAGACCCTGTCTGCCTTCCCTTTGGCTGGAGGCTGTGTCTTGCTCATGGTGCCTTCAACACTTTGGGACATGGGTCTTGTGCTTGGATCACAACAGCCCCGTGTAGGCTCCAGGCTTGGGGCAGAGTGGCTGGAAAGTTGCCTGGTAGGAGAGTTGCTGTGGGGTGCTGGTTGACAGCAACTGAAGATGAGCCAGCAGTGTGCTCAGACGGCCAAGAAAGCCACCAGCATCCCGGCTTGGATCAGTAACAGCGTAGCCAGGAGGAGTGGGGAAGTGTTTGTGCCTCTGTGCTGAGCTCTGATGAGGCCACACCTTGAGTACTGAGCTCAGTTTTGGGCCCTTCACTGCAAGAAGAACCTTGAGGTGCTGGAGGAAGGTAACAAAGCTGTTGAAGGGTCTGGAGAAAGAGGGCTGGTGAGAAGCAGCTGAGGGAGCTGGGGTGGTTCAGCCTGGAGAAGGGGAGGCTGAGGGGAGACCTCCCTGAAAGGAGGTGGGGGGGTCAGTCTCTTCTGCCTACTATCAGGTGAAAGAAGGAGGGGAAATAGCCTGGAACTGTGCCAGGGGAGGCTTAGGTTGGAAATGAAGAAAACTTTCTTTGCTGGAAGAGTGATCAGGCACTGGAACAGGCTGCCCAGGGAGGTGGTGGAGTCCCCATCCCTGGAGGTATTCAAGAACTGTGTGGACATGGCACTGGGGGACATGGTTTGATGGCCACGAGGGTCTTAGCTTAATTGTTGGACTGGGTGATCTTAGGGATCTTTCCCAACCCAAACAACTCCACGACTCAAGGTTCAGCAGGGATGTGCAGGCACAAAACGTGCCACGTGTGCCCTCAGTCTGGGGCTGCTGGCTCTCTCTATTAATAGTCATTTCCTCACCGAGGATTTTTCTGCTTGCCTGCACTTAGGGAAGGTTGCTTTCAAATCCCCCTTCCTATCACTCACGATAAATGGTGTGTCAGCTCCGGGATAAATAGGCAGGCTGGGAACGGCGTTGCCATAGCAACGGAGGGATTGCAGTGATCGGTATCCATGGCGATCGCTGCTAAATTCCGAGGGGTTGGAGAGAGGCTTCCTTCCCCAGCCCCGGCGGCGGTGGGGAGCGGAGCGGAGCGGAGCGCGGCGGGCGGCGCTGGGGCAGCGCTTCTGGGAGGGGGCTTCGTCCCGCCTCAGAAAGGGAGGAGAAGTTTGTTCGGAGGCCCTTCAGGTGCTGCTGCGTCATGTGGCAGAGGGGAGGGTGGCAACAGCCCCGTTCCAGCCTTCCCGGGCTGAGAGTCACGGAATTGTGGAATGGTTTGTGTCGGAAGGGGCCTTAGAGGTCATTTGGCTCCAACCTCAGAGTCCCTTGCTCGGCCAGGGGGCCTGGGGTCTGCCTGGCTTCGGGGGGCACAAGCAGGGCAAGAAGTGGTGAAGCTGCAGCTCACCCACCCCACCAGCACCAGCCTGGGATGTGCTGCCCCTCTTTTACAGAATCCCAGGATCCTAGCGTGGTGGGGGGTGGAAGGGACCTCTGGAGATTATCCAGTGCTACCCTCCCCCTAAAACAGGGTCACCCCCAGCAGCCTGCCCAGAATCACGATGTCCAGGTGGATTTGGAATCTCTCCAAAGAAGGAGACCTCACAGTCCCTGGGGGCTCCTGTGTGGTGGCCACTTTTGAGGCCACCTGGCCCCTGGAAGGCAGGGCTGTGCGTTTGAGAGGATGAACAAAATACCCGGGGCTATCTTTCCAGGCCTGTGATGATGGGAGCACCTTTAGAGAGCTGTGGATGGGTACAGTGCTTCAACCTGCTGTGGAAGCTGGTTTATGGCACAGATGTACATTGACCCGTGTGGAACAGGGCTTTACCAGTGCACCTGCCTTGCCCCTGTTGTGTCAGAGGGGTTTTAATTACCTCTGTCTTCTCCACACCTTGCTACAGTGGCTTTGCTTTTGCTCCCCATGGAGGAACAGCCCATATGGAAGTCACCCTGTGAGCTGGGAGGGATGCTCCTGGCCCTGTCACACAGAGCAGTGGTGGGAAGAGCAGCCTGGCACCATCTGGGTTCTGCTTCTGCTCCAGCAGACCCACTAGGCTGGGAAGGCTCCCGAGGATGTGGCTTTGCCATCCTCTATGGCCTGGTGAGGCAAGCACTGCTGTGTTTTGGCATGGGCTGGGAACAACCAGGTGGAAAAATCCCTTTGCTGTAAGCCCTGTGGTGGGGGAGCTGGCAGAGGAGCTGGTGGGTGTCCATACCTGCAGGCAGCAATGGTTGATGAGCTGGTGGCTTGGTGCTGCCTCCTACAACCCTGTTATTGTGAGAGGAGCAGGAGCAGCTGCTGCCCACTTCATTAACTGTCCCATCCTGGCAGGGGGCTGGGAAGCTTCTGCCATCAGTGCCAATTAAAGACCTTTCCAAAATGATCCTGGACCAGGCAGGAATTAATTTGATTAGCAGGGATGGAAAGCATCAGAAAACTCTTCCTTGGAGACCTGGCTGGTGGGGGTGGCTTGGTTTTCATTTTGTATCTGCAGAATGCAAATCTTTAACCTGCTCACTTGGAAAAGGTCCATGTAACACAAACAAGGGGCAGGTGAAGGTCCACTCAGCTCCATCTGTCAGCACATCTCCCCCTGGCTGGGCTCAGGGACAGCCCTGAGAGCCTCAGGCAGCCCTGGAGGTCCTGAGAACCAAACTCACCTTTTAGTTTTTTTTTCCTACAGTGAAAAGACAAAAAAGTCATTTTGGGAAAAGCAGCTGGTGAGAGAGTCTGAGTCTTAGTGGCTGGTTTGGTTTAGCAGGGGGAATGTCTCCTTCCACCTCTTGGTCCAAATACCTTTCTTCTGAGCCAGAAACCCTCTGCTGTTTTTCACCCCAGGCTTCACCTTCTGTCGGTGCCCTGCGATGCAGAGCTGGGTGCTTGTTCATCCACTTTGTAGGGAAATGCCTCCACCTTTGCTGGCAGAGATGCATTGAGGACATGGAGAAGAGGACACTGAAGGATGAAGTGCTTTGTAGGTCCTACGAAATAACAAGTTTGTGTGATTGCACTTTGAGCTGTGATCTTGTAAATGCTTCCATGCAAGACAAACAGCCTGGAGAAGAGGAGGCTCAGGGGAAACCTTATTGCTGCCTACAACTGCCTGAAGGGAGGTTGTAGCCAGGAGGGGGTTGGTCTCTTCTCCCAGGCACCCAGCACCAGAACAAGAGGACACAGTCTCAAGCTGTGCCAGGGGAGGTTTAGGCTAGATGTTAGGAAGAAGTTCTTCACAGAAAGAGAGATTGGCCATTGGGATGTGCTGCCCAGGGAGGTGGTGGAGTCACCATCACTGGAGGTGTTTAGGAAGAGGCTGGATGAGGCACTTGGTGCCCTGGCTTAGTTGATTAGATGGTGCTGGGTTGATAGGTTGCACTGGATGATCTCAAAGGTCTTTTCCAGCCTGGTTAATTCTGTATTCTGTAGCACTTCCAGCACTGCAGGAAGCTTTTTCCTTGCTGTGTTTTTTATTGAATCATAGAATTGTTTGGGTTGGAAAAGACCTTTAAGATCATCAAGTCTGTTCTCCAACTCTACCAAGTCTGGTGCTAAAACATGTCCCTCAGCCCCACATCTCCGCATCTTTGAAACCCCTCCAGGGATGGGGATTCAACCACCTCCCTGGGGACCCTGTTCCAGTGTTTGAGAACCCTTTCAGTGAAGAAGTTTCTTCTAATGTCCAACCTAAATCCCCCCTGCTGCCACTTGAGGCCACTTCTTCCTATCCTATCACTTCTCCCATGGGAGGAGGGACCAACCCCCACCTGGCTCCAGCCTCCATTCAGGGAGTTACAGAGAGCCAGAAGGTCTTTCCTCAGCCTCCTGTTCTCCAGGATGAACAACCCTGGTAGCAAACACTTTTGCTATGCTTTTCAGCATGATTGTGCCAGGGATTGAAACCATCACTGACCTTTGTGCTGGGTTTGGTGAGCTGACTCCTGCTAGCCCTGCTGAGTGCTGTTTTCTCTACAGCAAACCTTGTTCATTTAGAGGCCTTTTGAGGGCATCCTCCACCGCAGCCTGGCCTGGAGGCTGCAGCTTTCTGCTGCAATCTCCTGGGTTGTTCTCAATGTGGTGGCTTCCCATCAGGCTGACATCCATGACCACTTTGAGCACGCTCCACTCCATCAACTGATGAGGCACTGGGGATAAATATTGTTGATAAACACAACCCACTTGACCTCAATGGGCTGCGTTAGTGCTGCTTCGCCTGCTCCGCGTCTGCCCGTAGCGCCTGGCTGGTCCCCTGCCGCCTCCCACCAGCTGATGTCATTTGGGGGGCAGTCACCACCAAGGGCAATGTTTTCTACCTGCTTCAGATGTTAAATCACTTGATGTTTTGAATGGAGATGTAACCTCGGGTTCCTGTCTGGGTAGCCAAAGCCAGCAGCACTGAAGCGTGCGCGCCACTGGAAAGCTCCGTAGCGTTTTAGGATGGATGCTTGCGCTGCTGCGAGAAGGAGGGAAGGATCTCCAGTGCCTGCAGCATTTCCCCATCTGAGGAGGTGTGGTGGGTTTTTTTTTTTCCTTTTCTTGGGAATACATCAACTTTGGCACACTCCAACTGCTGGGGTTCCTCTATTTTTGTCATTTAGGGCTAAAAAATGAAGCGTGCGCTCGTGGCGATGCCAACGTTCCGCAGAGTTTGTTAAAGGAGCTTTTGATGAGCTGATCTGCACAGGGCTCTTTCCAAGCTGCTGGGCATGATAAACTGCTGCAGTTTGGCCTGTCACGGGGATAATTGGTTGGCATTATGAATCATAAAAGTGTCTTCCCCCCCTGGAATTGTGTCCTGACACTTGATTTAATTTTTCTTGACATCACATCCATTATATTGTGTTGCTTCAACCTCCGGAGCTGCATTTGTGTGCTGGGAGTCATAGAAGCCTCGAATGGTTTTGGCTTGGAAGGGACTTGAGAGATCACCTAGTTCCAACCACCCTTCTTTCCTCTTGTAGAATAGAATAGAATAAAGCAGGTTGGAAGAGACCTTCAAGATCATTGCATCCAACCCATCAACCAATCCAACCCATCAACCAATCCAACCCACCTAGACAACTAACCCATGGCACCAAGCACCCCATCAAGTCTCCTCCTGAACACCTCCAATGATGGTGACTCCACCACCTCCCCAGGCAGCCCATTCCAATGGGCAATCACTCTCTCTGTATAGAACTTCTTCCTAACATCCAACCTAAACCTCCCCTGGTGCAGCCTGAGACTGTGTCCTCTTGTTCTGGTGCTGGCTGCCTGGGAGAAGAGACCAACCCCTGCCTGTCTACAACCTCCCTTCAGGTAGTTGTAGAGAGCAATAAGGTCACCCCTGAGTCTCCTCCTCTCCAGGCTAAGCAACCCCAGCTCCCTCAGCCTCTCCTCATAGGGCTTGCAGGGACAGGGGCAAATTCTACTGGACCAGTTTGCTCAAGGCCTTGTCCAACCTGGTCTCTAATGCCTCCAGGGAGGGGGCAACAGGTTGCTTCAAGAGCAAAGTGGCTGTGGGTGGGAATGTTTGCTCTGTGTGGAGGAACCTATTGCTAAATGAGCTAAAATGGTACAAAAGTGCTGGTGAGGAAGCAAGATTCTCCCTCCTGCTCAAACCTGCAGAAGGAGAAGCAGCAACTCTGCTTAGTCACAAAGAGGGCTGGAGCACTTTCCCTATGGGGACAGGCTGGGAGAGTTGGGGTTGTTCAGCCTGGAGAAGAGAAAGGTCCAGGGAGAACTTAGAGCAGCCTTCCAGTGCATGAAAGGGGCTACAGGAGAACTGGGGAAGGACTTTTCACAAGGGCTTGTGGTGATAGGATGAGAGGCAATGGCTTTGAGCTGGAAGAGGGGAGCTTTAGACTGGAAATTAGGAAGAAATTCCTTACAGTGAGAGTGGAGAGACAGTGGAACAGACTGCCCAGGAATGTTGTGGATGCTCCCCTCCCTGAAGGTGTTCAAGGCCTGTTTGGATGGGGCCTTGAGCACCCTGGGCTAGTAGGAGGTGTCCCTGCCCATGGTGGGGTGGGTGGAACTAGATGATCTTTAAAGACCCTTCTAGCACCAACCAGCCTGTGAATCTAGATGAGGCTGTGTCTAAGCTGGGCTCATGGAGCAGAAAGGATGAGGGGGTTGGGGGTTGTTCTACCCAGCTTTGATATTTCTGAGCTTTCAACACTCCTAAAACAAGAGGATGGGGTAATTTCTGTCCTGGCTACTGGAGGTGTGGAGCAGACGTCGTGTCCTGCATGCACTGCTTTAGCCAGGACCCTCCTGGCACATGGTAACACACTTGGCATGGTCATGGTGTGGTCTGCAGCCCACCATAACCAGACTGAATCATGGCAGGGTGAGCCTGGTTACAGCCTCAGTTCCTTTCCCAGTTTAAAGCCTGTGTGACTGCAGGTCTGGGGCCATGCAGCAATGCCACCAAGAGCAGGTTTGGCTTGCTGGAGGTTGAACAAGCTTTGTGCCAGGCTCTGATCGCCCTGGCACATCTCTGAAGGCATGAGGTCCCCCTGAGCCCTCCAGTCATCCCTGCTGCTTCCATCTGAGCACAAGTCCAGATGGGACTCCCCCAGCTGGGGCTGGGACCTGCTGCTGCAGTGAGTCTGCTGGCTCCCTCCCTCCTGGCACCGCTGCCTCTCGCCCAGACTGGTAATTAGTACAAGTGTAAGACCCCATTAATTGCAGCAATTGTGATGTTTGGATTTCTGGGTTAATTGGTAATATCTGGTGTCACATTATTTTTCCCCCCCCCCCGGATGTTTTTGATCACAGTAATTAACCTCCCTCCACTCAGAGGAGCAACCATTCATGGCTGCACTCTCCAGCAGCCCATGAAGGTCTTGGTGGGCTCCCTCTCTGTGGCTGCAGTGTTGGGTGGATGCTGGGGGTAGAGACTCACTGTGGGGCATCCTTTCCATGCACCTACCTGGCACATCCCTGGGAAGCTCAGGAAAGCAGAAGCCATGCTGGCTTGGCTTTGAACATGCAGCAAGAAAGCTGCTGCTGGTGATCTCCACAGGGCCCTCCAGATATGGAGAGAGCTGGCAGTAAGACCTCCAGAGTATTTACTGCAACAAATCAATATCTTCTTTTTTTTCTCCTCTCTCTCTTTTTTTAAGGCAAAACCCACTTTCTAATCCCTGTTCTAGACATTCTGTCTAAACCTACCCCTGTTCCCAAGTGTGGAGACCTCTCCAAGCAGGTCAGGCTCAGCAGCTGGAGAGGCAATTCTTTGGCCAGCTGGTCTGCCAGGGTAGGTTGCTGGGTTTCCAAAATCCTGTTAATGTTAACAAATTTTCCTCCAACTGGGCACAAGCTTGGAGCTGTAACTTTGGCAGGAGCATGGAGAAGCTGGGATGCTGCCCTGGCAGCTCATGTGGCCCTGTTTGAACAGGCAATGTGGCTGTAGGGGAGACTAAACCATCCCTGGGTGTCCTCCTGGTTTTAGCTCAAAGCTGGATGACAAGCTGGGCTCATTGGAGGGCTGAACACAGAGACCTCTGCAGAGGTTCATTGCCCTGGATTTCCAACAGGCTGGGGCAACATCCTTTGAGAGCTCCAGCTGAAGCCCAGACCAAGCACAGCTCACTTGATTTTTCAATTGGTGCTTGATCCATTTTCTATTTTAAACTGGAGGGGAGGGGGGGGAAATGAAGAAGCTGAGGATCAGCTGGGATGACGTGGGCTGGACAGGAGAGGAGGGGATGGCCAGCACCCCACTGAACCATGGAGCTGTGGGGGCCTTCAAAGGGGTGAACAAAGACCAGGTTTGATGGAAATCCACCACCTAATTTTTCAGAGGATTATCCTTCCTAATTGCCTTTTAAAATAATTAGGCTGACAGCGATGCTGCTTTGTGATTTATCTTTTTATCTTCCCTGCTCTTGGAAGATAACAGAAGGTGTCCATCTTCTCTGGGAAGGTGAATTGAATTAATTGCCTTTAGCAGGACCTGGAGAGCTTTTGATGGGAGACAAAGTGTGAATCCAAGAGCCGTGGGTCTGAGCCGTGGCTGCTGCTGGGTCGTCTTCAGACACTCGTCTGGATTCCAAATCAGCTCCATCCTCTCTCTCTGCTTCAGCTTTCCACTGTGGCACTGGTCCTGTCTGCTGGCACACGTGCTTCCTTGCGTGGATTCAGCAGCTCAGGAGGGGCAGAAAAAGCAAAGTGGCACCATCCTGGTACCCTGTGTCCTTGGGTCATAGAGCCACAGAGTCATTTTGCTGGGAAGAGTCCTCCGAGATTATTAAATCCAGCCCTTAACCCAGCACTGCCAGGCCACCACTAAACCATGCCCCTCAGCACCACATCTTCACAGCTTTGAAACCCCTCCAGGGGTAGGGACTCCACTGCCCTGGGCAGCCTGGGCCAGGCTTTGACTGCTGTCAAGGGAAGAAATTGTTTCTCGTGTCCAACCTAAACCTCTCCTGGAGCAACCTGAGGCCATTTCCTCTTGTCCTGATGGTTGATCCTTGGGAGAAGAGCCAACCCCAGCTCACTCCCTCACTCCTACCTCCTTTCAGGGAGTTGTAGAGAGCCAGGAGGTCTCTCCTCAGACTCTTTCTCTCCAGGCTGAACTGCCACAGTTACCCCACAGTTCTCTTTAGTAGACTTTTTATGTCCAGGGCTCAAGAGCCCCCTGGGAGCAGAGAAACCATTCCATTTCCCTCTCTGGTGGGAAGACTAGCAAACAAGAATCACAGAATCTGTCAGTCCTCCCACCAGAGAGAGGGACATGGGATGATTTCTCTGCTCCCAGGGGCCTCTTGAGCCCTGGACATTAAAAAGACACAGGGATGTGGTGCTGAGGGGCATGGTTTAGCTCCAGGCTTAGTAGAGTTAGAGAAGGGTTAGACTTGATGATTTTAGAGGTCTTTTCCAACCAAAAGGATTCTATGAGTTGTCTGTGAAGAGCCAGAAGGTTTCTACCTCACTGAGCAGAGCATGTTTTGCCCACTGATGAAGGCTCTCACTGGTCATAGTTACCCATGAACTCATCTGGATCTGGTTGGGAGAACAATTGCTCTTCACCTGAACAGCCTTGGACTGCTTCTGCCACGTCAGGTTCCTCCTATGAAGGAAGGATGAGGACAAAATATTTTTCTCCAGCTGGAGCATCCTCTCAGCTTGCTTTGGGTAGGGATAAGTGATGATGAAGAGAGTGGAACTAATTCTGGACTGTCTTAAAGTTGACTTTGCCATGATGATGATGATGATATTTTTTAGCTGGAGATGAGAGAGATGTGATCTGAGCTGCCTGCAGCTCCACAGCTTCTGAGGGCCACTCACTGTGCCAGCCTGTCTTTCATCATTCTTGTCAGGGCTTTACTGGCTTTCCCATTTTCCCTTTGGTTCTTTTACAGGAGTTCTTCCCCCTCCCCTTCAACTGAACTAAAATGTTTGACATTTAATTGGGAAGTGCCTAATTAATTGCACAGGTCAATGGAAAGCTCTAGGCATAGAGAACATCTGGAATAATTCCATTGTTGGAAGCTGCTGGTCTATGCAGACCTCCAGCAAGAGAGAAGAGTGTCAGAGAGGTCACTGGGAAGCACTGGAAGCTCCCCAAAGCAATCAATAGCTTGTTTGATCACAGAATCAACCAGGTTGGAAGAGACCTCCAAGGTCATCAAGGTCTCTGCCTTGTGTCCCATCAAGTCCAAACCCAGAGGGATGAGAGCTCCTGATTTTGGGAGCCAAGACCCTCCACATCCTGGGGGTGGGCTGGATGGGCACATCCCATGTGCTGCTGCCTCCCTGTTCCCTGGAGGAACTGGTTGCTGCCCAGTGTCACATGGCTTTCTGCTCCAGTGCCACATCCCCTCACTGTATTGCAGTGTTCAGGTCAGCTTCTCCTCTGGTGCAAGCAGAGCACATAATGCAGGAATGAACTCCAGGCAGGTGAAGAGGATGTTCATGGGGCACTGGAGCGAGAGTGCTTGGATGGAGACCCATCATGTGCATCCCTCAGTGTCCTCCCTCAGGTTTGAGTCATCTCTGAAGGCATCATCCAGCCAGGTTCCTCTTGCACCCTTGATCTGGAGTCTCTGTGTCTCTGAGCATCAGACCAGGTGCCTGATGTGATAAGGGTTGGAGCTGATGATCTTAAAGGTCTTTTGTGACCAGCATGATTCTGTGATTCTATGTGACGTGTCCTTCAAGGTCCCATCTCCTGGTTTTGCCTGGAGGAGGAGGAGAGGGGAGTGGGGAAGGCCCATTGGTAGCTGCAGCTTCGAGATGAGCCAGAAGATTATGTCTGAGTGTAAAACTCTCCAGGGAGGAGTGATGAGAGTGTTTGGGGCTCCACAGGCAGGCTGGGCAGGTGTGCTCCTGAGCCATCAGGAGGTAGCAGCCTCAGGCTGTCACTAGCAGGCTTGTCGATGGGCAGGAATCATCCCTAGTTTGTGAATGGTCTTTGGGACAGGAATTGGCATCTGTGCAGACCTGGGGAGGAATGATGTGAGGATGAGGGTGCATCCACCATGGGGGTGGCTGATGGGTCCTTGCTGCTCCTAGGACCTCGCACAGCACAGGGGGTGGCAGATGCTCCAAAGCCCCCAGAAATCAAAGGTACCATCTGAGCTTTCAGCATTAATTCCTTCTCCTGTCACAGCTCCTTCCAGACAGGAGCACTGACACACCGTGTCCTGCTCTCCACGGAGGTGACATTGGCAGCAGCTGCCTGGCTCAGGCTGTCCCCTTGTCCCTGGCAAAGGTAAGGGAGTGCGAGGGCTGGGTACAAAAGGGCTCCTCAGCGTCAGGAGGAGCTTTGGCTTCTCCGCGGCGCCTGCTCCAGACGTGAGGCTTTTGCAGAGGAGCAGAGGCTGGGGAAGAAGTGTCTCTGCCTGCCCAGAACACAGCCCTGCTCTATTTTTGGCTCCTTGTGATGGTGCTCACAGACTTGCAGAGGGCAATGGCAGAGCAGAAGCTGGGTGCCCACAAACGCTGGTGCCTTTGGGAGAAGACCTTCTCCCTGGGTGGTGTAAACCTGAATGATTCTGTGGTTCTCAACCTCATGGTACCTTGAGATGTCTTGGAAAGCTGCTGGCTGGGGAAATTTTAGGAGGGGGAAGAGCATGAGGACCAAACCTCTCATCCAGAAGCTTTTAAGGGCACCCACAGCCACATCTGCTTCCCTGACCCCCTTCATGGGTGATTCCTCTGGGGCAGGGTTTCAGCACCTTGGGGGTGTGGGCACAGCAGGGGAGGAAAAGAAAGAAGAAAGGGAAAGAAAGAAGAAAGGGAAAGATTAAAAGGGAGAGAGGGGAATAAGAAGAAAGTGAGACAGATTCTCAGTTGCTGAGTGAGACAAGGATGAGCACATTGCTGATCTCGCCACCCACCCGTGACAATCGCATGGAGGATGCAGCAGGAGAGGGTTTGTTGCAACAAGGCCTCCAAAAGGATAAAGTCTCAAAGCAACAGTGCTGAGAGAAAACACAGAGAGCTTTTGCTACACCAGGGTTTATAGAATCATAGAACAATTAAGTTTGGAGAAGCCCTCTAAGATCATCCAGTCCAACTCTCAACCCAACAGCACCATGGCCATTAAACCCTGTCCCAGGGTGCCATGTCTGCCTGTTTTTCTGAACACCTCCAGGGATGGTGACTCCACCACTTGCCTTGGCAGCCTGTTCCAATGCCTGACCACTCTGGCTGAGTGAGGACATGGGGTGGTTGGTGCCCGTCATACCATGAGCAGTATGTCCTTGCTTCTGTGTCCATCTCCCCATCCTGGTAGTGCAGGACCCTGAGAGCAGCCTGCTGACCTCAGCTCCGTGAATGGTAGCTGGGTGATCATAGAATCATTTAGGTTGGAAAAGACCTTTGAGATCATCAAGTCCAACCATTAACCCTGCTCTACCAAGTCCACCACTAAGCCATACTCTCAAGGACCACATCTGGATGGCTTTTAAACACCTCCAGGCATGGTGACCACCACTTCTTAGAATCATAGAATCAACAAGGTTGGAAAAGACCTCAAAGATCACCAAGTCCAACCTGTCACCCAAGACCTCATGACTACTAAACCATGGCACCAAGTGCCACATCCAATCCCCTCTTGAAAGCCCCCCTTGACTTCCCTGAGCCATGTTCCAATGCTTGGCAACACTTTAAGTGAAATGTTTTTTTCCTAAGGCCCAGATGAAAACCACCCTGGTGCAGCTTGAGGCCATTCTCTCTTGTTCTTGATGGGGAACTTAGCTCAGTGCCCACATCTGTGTCCAGAGAAGGGCAACAAATCTGGGGATGGGTCTGGAGCACAGCCCTGTGAGGAGAGGCTGAGGGAGCTGGGGTTGCTTAGCCAGGAGAAGAGGAGGCTCAGGGGAGACCTTCTTGCTGTCTACAACTCCCTGAAAGGAGGTTGTAGCCAGGTGGGGGTTAGTCTCTTCTCCCAGGCAAGCAGCACCAGAACAAGAGGACACAGTCTCAAGCTGTGCCAGTGGAGGTTTAGGCTGGATGTTAGGAAGGAATTCTTCCCAGAAAGAGTTATTGGCCATTGGAATGTGCTGCGCAGGGAGGTGGTGGAGTCCCCATCCCTGGAGGTGTTTAAAAAGACACTGGATGAGGCCCTTGGTACCATGGCTTAGTTGATTAGCTGGTGCTGGGTGATAGGCTGGACTTGATGATCTCAAGGGTCTCTTCCAACCTGCTTAATTCTGTATCTGGATGATGGAGAAGGCCCATTTTGCCCAGCTTTCTTTCAAAGCCCAAGGGATGCTCGAGCAGACAGGTGACCACTTGTCCTCCCCATCTCCCAGCCGTTCACTGGGGCAGCGTCCACCTCTGTCAGCCTGGAGCTGCAACTATCCCTCTTTGGGGAACATCAAGAAGAAGCTCAGGGGTTTCTCCAGCCTTGGGTCCACCATCTGTGCTGGCAGGAGAGGAGCATCTGCAGGAGGGATCACTGCGTCACCCCCCTTGATTTACTACAGCCCTGCTCCCGCTGCACTGCGGAGCAGATGGAGACGTTTGGTCCTTCTGGCTCCAGGGCTTTGCAGAATTCCACAAACATCCTTTTTGTCCTTTTTTTTCCCCCACTTTTTCTTTTCTTTTTTCTTTTTTTTTCCCTTCTGTGTGTCTTAAATCCTTTTGAGCAGGGAAGGAGCCTCAACGAATTTTAACTAAGCTCTGGAAGCCGTGTGTGAAAACCTAACGAGCCAGAAGATCCATTAAGCTGATGTAAATGAGGAGTAGCTCCAGGGAAGTAAAGGGTGGCTTTGGATTGATGCTGGTGGTGAGAGATCAGGACATGGGCTGAGTGATGAGGGCAGAATTAAACCTGCTTCCTTCTTTCTCTCATCACCAGGGTCGTGGCTGCACAGAGGAGACCTTAACAGTTAAACCCTGAAGGTGAAGAGAGTGAGGAGCTGCAGTTCAGAGGAGGAGGCTTTTAAAACTAGATTAGTTGGAGGTCTCTGGTCTCCTGGGCAGGGGAAGCTGAGGATGTTGCATGCTGAGCATCATCTTGCTCTAGGGCACAGACAGAACTGCTGTCTGCTTGGCCCTTCATTGCTCAGTCCTTGCTGGCATCCTGTCACGCTTCTTCATCTTTGGACATCTCAGTCTGTGCCAGTCCCTCTAGCTAAGAGGAGTGGCTCTGGCTGGGTCATCATCCTGCAGGATAATGCATCAAAATCCTGATCTTCCCTGCAGAGTCCCCATCTCCTCTGGCTTGTCCCCACCAACTCTGATTAGAAGAAAGGAGCCACCATTGTTCCTTGCAAGGATCCTGCCTCTTGCCAACCCGGTGGGGTCGTTGGCGTGTTCTTTGTGCTGGCATTTAGGAACATTTAGCCCTTCTAAATTTCATCTTTGCTGGTGCCTTTGGACTCAGCTTTCTCTCTGTTAAGTTCAACAGCTCTTGCTCCTCTTGTTTAGTCTGGAGAAGAGGAGGCTGCTCTCTACAACTCCCTGAAAGGAGGTTGCAGTGAGGTGGGGGGTTGATCTTTTCCCTGCAGTTATCAGGTGACAGAACAAGAGGCAATGGCCTGAGATTGTGCCAGGGCAAGGCTATGTTGGAGATTAGGAAAGATTTCTTCACTGCAAGAGTGGTCAGGGATTGGAACAGGCTGCCCAGGGAGGTGGTGGAGTCACCATCCTGGGAGGTGTTCAAGAATGTGGCCATGGTGCTTGGGGACATGATTTGATGGCCATGGTGGTGTTGGGTTGATGGTTGGTGACCTTAGGTGGCTTTCCAGCCAAAACAGTTCTATGATTCATGCAGCAATAATATCCCCTGAATACAAATGTATGTGCAGGCTGACCAAAAGCTACACCCAGCACCACTGGCTCCAGCACTTGGCTCTGTCCCGAGCACCAGAGCAGAGCCTGGGTTTTGGGGTCACTGGTCACCACTTCAATGAATTTTTGATAGCTCTTGGAAAAAAAAACAACCCAACCTCTGTCTTTTGTAAGCTAGCTTTGATAACATGGAACTAAATCACTGGAGGAGATTCAATCTGGGCAGCTGATGAGTCTGTGTTTAACCTCTTGGCTTGGCTCAGCTCAGCAGTGGGGAAGGCTCTGCTCTGTGGGTCTGGTGGCAGCCAGAACGTTGTGGAGTGGTGCCAAGATCAATCCTGGTTCAGCTCTGCTTCTTGGTCACTGGAGGTGTTTAGGAAGAGCCTGGATGAGGCACTTGGTGCCATGGTTTAGTTGATTAGATGGTGCTGGGTGATAGGTTGGACTGGATGATCTCAAAGGTCTTTTCCACCCTGGTTAATTCTATCCTATTCTGTTGGTCCTTCTTTGGTCCCTCTGGTCTCAGTTCAGTGGGCACAAGATGTGAAGCAGGAGTCATCACTGGAGTGCAATGCTGATGCAAAGCCAGAGGAAGGAGTGACCTCTCCAAAACTGTCCCTGCTTGCCTCTGACAGCTTGTGCTGGTTTGATTTATGGAGCAGAGGTGTCTTTGTCACGGGAAGAGCCCTTGGGAACAGCTCAGGCACTTCACAGCAGCCCCTGCCCCTGGTGTCATCATGCTTTCAGCTTTTCGGTTGCTAAGTGAACCAGACAAGCATCCTTCAGAGCTCTCCTCTGGGGAGATGTCCCAGCATGATCCTGTCACCCTCTCCAGGAGACTGCCAGGGGTGGGGACTGCATGTGACAGCACCACAACTCCTTTTCCCCAGGGTCTTCCTGTAGAATCACAGAATCATTTTGGCTGGAAAATACCTTTAAGAACTTCAGGTCCAACCATCCTGCTGCACTTGCTGATCTCACTTGCTGTTTCTCATCAAGTCTATGGTGATGTTTCTCCCAAGACCCAAGTGCTGCAAGGAAGCCACCAAGACACATGGAGTGCATCAGCTGGGGAGAGCGCTTCAGGAATGAGCAGGGAGCTCAAATCCCACGGTGAAAACCTGGGAGGAAGGGACAAGGTCTCAATAACCAACATTAATCCCAAGGCTGACCCACAATGTGTGTCCATGTTCTAGAGGAAGATGCTGTATGCAGGGGGGAGACAGGAGCTTTTGTCTTCTCCTTGTATACCTTCTCCCTTCAGTCTCAAAGCATTTGCTCAGGGTGCCCAATTTGGTGAGCACAAAGCTGGGTCCTGACTTCATGACAAGGCTCTGAGGAGCCCAGAAAAATCCCCTTTTTATGGTTGAAATCCATTGATTATTGGTGTTGGGTGACGGCAACTTTGCATCGCTGTTGTCTGGTCCTTATCACTTTGGGAATGCTCTTGAGGAAGGGTGGCCAAAAAGTGCTGCCAATGGGTTGGGCTCCAGGGATGGAGCTGAGTTAAAAGCTTGGGATGCTTTGGGAAGATGAGATGTGGGAAGAGCCAGCACTGCTTGTCACAGACTGGTTGAGTGCAAACAGGCTCCAGCTTTGCTCCTGCAAGCCAAGCGGAGCAGGGGTGAGCTGATAACTGAACATGGACAAACTGCATCCCTCTGGAATTCCCTGTAGCCTGGCTAGGCTGGGGTTGGTTACCTGAACCATCAGCATGTGCAGCCCTGGGAATGCTCCCTGGGATGCTTAATCCTGAATGTCAGCTCTGGGTATCTGCAGAGCATCTTTCCTGAGCCTGCTTTCCCCCAAACCACAGACTCCTGTGGCTGCTCTATGCCTTTCCCCCCCATCCTCCAGCACCATATCAGCTGTCCAACCACTTGATAAAGCATCCAAGGTTCCAAAGGTAATTAAATTCCTACAAATTGATGTGCTTAAGCAGCCAGCCAGGGGTAAAAACACTCAAGAGATATGAGAGCAGGCACTCAGTCTTTATATCAGACAACACAGAATCTACTCAGGACCCCACAAAATGGTCCTGGGCAGGGCAAACCCCAAAATTAGGAGGTCTGAGTGGGCTCCTGACCTGTGGGGAAGTGCTCCCAGGAGAAGACCCAGCAGGGAATAGTGGGGAGGGGGGAGAAAAATCCAAATGTATATTTAATCCACTCTGGGAAAACTGAAGCTGATTGATGCTGTTGAGGAGGGATGAATGGAGGCAGGAGGAGTGGGGTGGGGGTGGGAGCTGTCATGCATCTTGGAGCGGGGGTGGGGGGGGGGTTATAAAATCCTTGTTTCCAACACATCCCCAACTTTTGTATCTGTTAATTTAGTGGCTGATGCTGCAGCAGATAAATCCAGGGCAGGTTTGTAAATGCTGCATTGCTGGCAGCCAAAACACAAATACAACCTGAACGGCTGCCAAACAGCAAAAAGCAGGGAGAAAGGAAAGGGGGGGTGGGGGTGGGGAGGGGGGGGAAGGGAGGAGAGGCAGGGGAATAAAAGGCAGCTCTGTGTCAGGATTTACAGCCCGAGAAAAGAAAAGGCTACAGCAGGCTGCTCGGGGGCGGGTGGCAAAGGGCTGGCCCAGCTCCAGGCTTCCCTCCTGGGACAGGGGTTGGGAAGATGGAAAAGCCAGTTGCAGGCCACCCAGAGCACCGGGTGGGGGTAGTCTTGGAAAGGGAGCTGGGTGTTTCTCAGGGCTCTGTGGTGATGCAGGCTCTGAGAAAGCCACTTTTGGGGAAGTGGATGGGTGGAAAAATCCATCTGTGGTTGAAGGTTTGGTGGTTCCCGGTCCTGGCTGGAGCATCACAAGCACCAGCCTGGTTGTGGGCATCCCAGTGAGCCTGCAGCCCACCAGAACCGAAGCTTTCTTGCGGTCAGGGCTGGTCGTGCTGCTCGTTGCCTGAGCTGCCTGGTGTTTCCTGTAACAGCACCTCGGCTGTCAGCTCCTTGTCACTTGTTCTTTTTAGCCACAAATCTCGAGGCTGACATCCTAGAGCTCTTTCCAAGAATAAAGGGGAAGAGGAAGGCGAGCTCTGGCCTCGCGGGTCCTTGCAGGCAGGCAGGGTTCATCAGCTCCAGCCTCTGCCTTCTCTTCCCCTTCCGCAGGGATAGGAAAAGGAGCTGGAGTTTAATTAGTGCTGAGCTTCCTGAAGTGTCACTGCTTGTGGCTGCCAACCTCCTGCTCGCTGCCAGGCTGGCACAGCCACACGTTGCCTCTGCAGCAGCAGTTCTTTGCCCACAGCTCTGTGCTATCTCCTTCCGTCTTGCCTTCTTCCCCCCCCCACCTTCTTTTTCCCCTCCCTCCTTCTTTCCCCCCCTTCTTTCCTTCTTTCCCCCCCTTCTTTCCTTCTTTCCCCCCTTCTTTCCTTCTTTCCCCCCTTCTTTCCTTCTTTCCCCCTTCTTTCCTTCTTTCCTCCCTTCTTTCCTTCTTTCCCCCCCTTCTTTCCTTCTTTCCCCCCTTCTTTCCTTCTTTCCCCCCTTCTTTCCTTCTCTCCCCCCTCCCTCTTTCCTTCTCTCCCCCCTCCCTCTTTCCTTCTCTCCCCCCTCCCTCTTTCCTTCTCTCCCCCCTCCCTCTTTCCTTCTCTCCCCCCTCCCTCTTTCCTTCTCTCCCCCCTCCCTCTTTCCTTCTCTCCCCCCTCCCTCTTTCCTTCTCTCCCCCCTCCCTCTTTCCTTCTCTCCCCCCTCCCTCTTTCCTTCTCTCCCCCCTCCCTCTTTCCTTCTCTCCCCCCTCCCTCTTTCCTTCTCTCCCCCCTCCCTCTTTCCTTCTCTCCCCCCTCCCTCTTTCCTTCTCTCCCCCCTCCCTCTTTCCTTCTCTCCCCCCCTCCCTCTTTCCTTCTCTCCCCCCTCCCTCTTTCCTTCTCTCCCCCCCTCCCTCTTTCCTTCTCTCCCCCCTCCCTCTTTCCTTCTCTCCTCCCCCCTCCCTCTTTCCTTCTCTCCCCCCTCCCTTCCCTTCCTTCTCTCCCCCTCCCTCTTTCCTTCTCTCCCCCTCCCTCTTTCCTTCTCTCCCCCCTCCCTCTTTCCTTCTCTCCCCCCTCCCTCTTTCCTTCTCTCCCCCCCTCCCTCTTTCCTTCTCTCCCCCCCTCCCTCTTTCCTTCTCCCCCTCTCCCTCTTTCCTTCTTTCCCCCCCTTCTTTCCTTCTCTCCCCCCCTCCCTCTTTCCTTCTCTCCCCCCTCCCTCTTTCCTTCTCTCCCCCTCCCTCTTTCCTTCTCTCCTCCCTCCCTCTTTCCTTCTCTCCCCCCCTCCCTCTTTCCTTCTCTCCTCCCTCCCTCTTTCCTTCTCTCCCCCCTCCCTCTTTCCTTCTCTCCTCCCTCCCTCTTTCCTTCTCTCCTCCCTCCCTCTTTCCTTCTCTCCCCCCCTCCCTCTTTCCTTCTCTCCTCCCTCCCCTCTTTCCTTCTCTCCTCCCTCCCTCTTTCCTTCTCTCCTCCCTCCCTCTTTCCTTCTCTCCTCCCTCCCTCTTTCCTTCTCTCCTCCCTCCCTCTTTCCTTCTCTCCTCCCTCCCTCTTTCCTTCTCTCCTCCCTCCCTCTTTCCTTCTCTCCTCCCTCCCTCTTTCCTTCTCTCCTCCCTCCCTCTTTCCTTCTCTCCTCCCTCCCTCTTTCCTTCTCTCCTCCCTCCCTCTTTTCCTTCTCTCCTCCCTCCCTCTTTCCTTCTCTCCTCCCTCCCTCTTTCCTTCTCTCCTCCCTCCCTCTTTCCTTCTCTCCTCCCTCCCTCTTTCCTTCTCTCCTCCCTCCCTCTTTCCTTCTCTCCTCCCTCCCTCTTTCCTTCTCTCCTCCCTCCCTCTTTCCTTCTCCCCTTTGCTTCTGAAGTGGGGAAGAGGCCACATATGGTTCTTAGCATGTCCCAGTGGAATCAATGGATGGGAGCAGCTGTTTCTGGCTGTGGCAGTGTCTGCTAAAGCAAAGGTGGGATTCACCAGAACACCTGGATGATAGAGTCATGGAATGGTTTGGGTTGAAAAAGCTCTTAGAGAGCTCTTAGAACCCCATCTAATTCCAAACCCCCTGCCATGGGGGTGGGGGTGAGTGGGTGGGTTTGCAATTGTCCCTGCTGCCGAGGAGCTGGGAGAATCCATCTTTGCAACACTGCAGCAGGAGCAGCACTGGGATGAGAAGATGCTGCTCAGAGTCACTTCCTGGGGTGTCCAGGAGGGATGCTGGCTGTGTGTCCATCCAGTGAACACCCAGCAACACATCTGAGGATGTGGCATCCATGCTGTGTCCCTTTCTGGGTCATGTGTCCAGCACCAGCAGTTTCTCTCCAGCAGGACACCTCAGAGCCATAGATCTCCACTACCTGAAGGCAGTTTGCCCAGTGTGGGTAATTTGGATTTATGGGTCTGATCTGGGTGACTTTCCCTGACCTTCTGCACATCTCTTCCAGAAGAGGAATGATATAAACCCCATCCTGGAAGCATTCTCAGGTGGAACCTGGAGTTTTTCTGGAGGAACCTCTTTATCCAGGTGAATAGAAGGGAGCCTGGAGACACCTTAACTGGAGGGAGCATTTCTGAGCCTGACTGTTGGTGTCTTCAGGAATATCAAAGCTCTCAGAGGCTGTTTTGCCTTTAAACAGCAGCAAAACAACTCCACAGCACTAAAGATCAAAGCCACCAGTTCTGGCATAACTCACAGGCTCTCCTCTCCCTTTGCTTGCTGAGGAGATGCAGGTGGTTGGGGAATATTCATGTGGCAGCACTCCAGGGTTCAGGAGGTCTGCAGGAGCTCATAGTTTCATAGTTTCATAGTTTCATTCAGGGTTGGAAGGGACCACAAGGATCATCTAGTTCCAACCCCCCTGCCATGGGCAGGGACACCCCACACTAGATCAGGCTGGACAGAGCCTCATCCAGCCTGCTCTTAAACACCCCCAGGGACGGGGCCTCGACCACCTCCCTGGACAACCCATTCCAGGGTTTCACCACTCTCATGGTGAAGAACCTCCTCCTCACATCTAGCCTGAATCTCCCCACCTCCAGCTTCATTCCATTCCCCCTAGTCCTATCACTACCTGATATCCTGAGAAGTCCTTCCCCAGCCTTCCTGTAGGCCCCCTTCAGATACTGGAAGGCGACAATTAGGTCTCCTCGGAGCCTTCTCTTCTGCAGACTGAACAGCCCCAACTCCTTCAGTCTGTCCTCACAGCAGAGGTGCTCCAGCCCTCTGATCATCCTCGTGGCCCTTCTCTGGACACGTTCCAGCACCTCCACATCCCTCTTGTAATAGGGGCTCCAGAACTGGACACAGTACTCCAGGTGGGGTCTCACCAGGGCTGAGTAGAGGGGGAGGATCACCTCCCTCGACCTGCTAGCCACACTTCTCCTGATGCAGCCCAGGATCTGATTGGCTTTGCGGGCTGCAAGTGCACACTGAGAGCTCATGTTGAGCTTTTTGTCCACCAGCACCCCCAAGTCTCTCTCCTCAGGGCTACCCTCCAGCCAGTCACTGCCCAGCCTGTATTTGTGCCTGGGATTGCCTCGACCCAGATGCAGGACCCTGCACTTGCTCTTATTGAACTTCATGAGGTTGGCCTGTGCCCACCTCTCCAGCCTGTCCAGGTCCCTCTGGATGGCCTCCCTTCCCTCCAGCGTGTCTGCTGCACCACACAGCTTGGTGTCATCAGCAAACTTGCTGAGGGTGCACTCAATGCCACTGTCCATGTCCCCCACAAAGATGTTGAATAAGACAGGTCCCAGGACTGATCCCTGAGGGACTCCACTTGTCCCTGGCCTCCACTGGGACATGGAGCCATTGACAGCCACTCTTTGGGTGCGGCCATCAAGCCAGTTCCTTATCCATCTAGTGGTCCACCAATCAAACCCATGTGTCACCAGTTTGGAGACCAGGATGTGGTGCGGGACAGTGTCGAAGGCTTTGCTCAGGTCCAGGTAAACGACATCAGTTGCTCGCCCCTCATCTATTAATTTTGTCACCTGCTCATAGAAGGCCACCAGGTTGGTCAGGCAGGATTTGCCCTTGGCAAAGCCATGCTGACTGTTCCCAATCACCTCTTCACTATTCTTTTGAGCGAGTAGTGACTCCAGGAGGATCTGTTCCATGATCTTTCCAGGCACAGAGGTGAGACTGACTGGCTCACACCCTGCTCCATGGATGGCTGCAAGTTGCTGCTTGTCCTCACTGGGTGAGAGGAGTCAAAAAGGTTTCCTGGAGTGAATGAAGTGTGGCCAGCAGGTTGAGGGAGGTTCTCCACCTCTACTCTGCCCTACTGAGGCCACATCTGGAGGGCTGGGTCCAGTTCTGGGCTCCAGGGAACCACTGGAGAGAGTCCAGTGGAGGCTGTTGAAGATCACAGTATCACAGTGTCACTAAGGTTGGAAGAGACCTCGAGGATCATCGAGTCCAGCCTATCAACACAGACCCCATGACTAGACCATGGCACCAAGTGCCACGTCCAATCACCTCTTGGACACCTCCAGGGATGGGGACTCCACCACCTCCCTGGGCAGCACATTCCAATGACAAACGACTCACTCACCTCCTCACCTCGAGTCTAAACCTCCCCTGGCACAGCTTGAGACTGTGTCCCAAGATGCTGAGGGTCCTGAAGCATCTCTGTGAGGAGGAAAGGCTGAGAGACCTGAGGCTGTTTAGCCTGGAGAAGAGCAGCCTGAGAGGTGAGAAAAGCAGCCTGAGAGGTAATCTGCTTAATGCTCAGCAAGAGTTTGAGTGGATGATCCTCAGAGGCCCCCTCCAGCCCCTGCCCCTCTGAGATTCTGGCACTCTGCTCTCAGCACATGCTGCTGCTTGGCTGGTGCACAGGATGAGGGATGTCTGCTGGGTTTCTTCCCAGAGCAGGGCACGCTGGAAGCAAGGGCAGCTGTAAATACACCACCTGCAGGACCTGGGAGCTCCAGCCAGCCAGTTCTCAGCTCTGGAGTCGAAGCCTTGGGCTACCAGTTGAGCAGCATTGCCCCTTGCAGCCCCACCTCCCAGTTGCGTGAGAAACTCGGCGCCTGCTGCTGCTTTCATCTTTCAGAGCAAATCCTGCCCCCAGGGCAGTGACCTGAGCAGCAATCCATGTCCCACAGCCTTTGCTGGGAGAGAAAGGAAGCTGGGAACCAGCCCTTTGGGTAAGGGGGCTGCTGGTGGCTTTGGGCTGTGTGTCCTTGGGGAATCAGGGGATGGAATCATAGAATCTTCAAATGGTTTGGCTTGGAGGGACCTTCAAAGCTCATCCAGTTCAACCCTCTGCAGCCAGCAGGGAGATCTGCAACCAGAGCAGGCTGCCCAGAGCCCCAGCCAACCTGACCTGCAAGGGTGCCAGGGATGGGACATCTCCCACCTCTCTGGGTAACCTGGGCCAGGCTCTCCCCACCCTCAGTGTCAAACATTTCTTCCTTCTCTCCAGTCTGAATCTCTCTCTTTTAGCTTAGACTATCACCCACTCCTTGTCCTATCTGGGCTGGGATTTTCCTGGGATCAGCCCCAGCAAATCACTCCATGCTGGGAGGACTTGCCAGGCAAATCCCTTTGCAGAGGTATCTCGCTTGCACTGCTGTTTGAGGAGGACTTGATGACAGGATCGATTTCTGAGCTTGTTAAACATGCTGTGCTTGCTGGAGACGGTCCCCCTGTGACTATAGCATGTACTGATTTAACCTCTTCATCACCAGGTGAAGAACAGAGGCTTTGGCATGGCCAGACCACCCAAGAGTTTTGCTGTGGGTTCATATGGGAAAAGGGAGCATGGTCAGCATGCAGAGAGGTCCCCACCAACGTGCTGCTCTCAGCCCTCCAGAGTTATGTCACTTGGCACCAGGACTGGGGAAGGACCTCAGCCCCCTGGCATGGTGGGTTCTGTGGTGCAGGGGATGATGCTTGGTGCTGGAGCACTATAGGCTGAGATCTTGAAAGTACTGTAGAGAGTCCAGCAAAGGCTACTGAAGATGCTGAGGGGCCTGGAGCATCTCTGTGAGGAGGAAAGGCTGAGAGCCCTGGGGCTGTTGAGCCTGGAGGAGAGCAGCTCTAGAGGGGATCTGATCAATGCTCAGCAAGAGGTAAAGGGTGGAGGGCAAGGGGATAGAGTGAAACTCTTGCTAGTGGTGCTGAGTGACAGGAGAAGGGGCAGTGGGCACAAACTGGAACCCAGGAGGTTCCATCTGAACAGAAAGAGAAAATTCTTCAGTGTGAGGCTGCTGGAGCCCTGGAGCAGGCTGCCCAGAGAGGTTGTGGAGTCTCCTTGTCTGGAGAGCTTCCAACCCCCCCTGGGCATTGTGATCCTGAGCAAGCTGCTGTGGGTGCCCCTGCTTGAGCAAGGGGATTGGAGTGGATGATCTGCAGAGGTCACTTCCAACCCCACCAAGCTGGGGTTCTGTGGAGGGGCTGTGCAGCACACCCAGGGGGCAGGGAAATGATTGCCCTAAAAATCAAAGGGAAGGGAAGGGAAATAATAACAAATGAACTCACATGGGCAAGACCCAGCAGGCCCTGCCAAGGAATCCTTGGGGGGGAGAGTGACCAGGGGCTGTGTTCAGCACCACTGGGAAAGACCAAGCAATTATGCACTGCTTTGATCTGTCTCAGGGAGAGTCATGGTGTGTCCTGTGTCTCGGTGAGAAGCTCTGTGGTGGCCTGGTGCTGCCATCCTCACCACCCCTTTCTTCTGCCTTTCTGCTTCCCTCCTGTGGGCCCTCCCCTCGCTGGGGAGGGCTGGAGGAGCCACCAGCTGAAATGTGCTGCTTTTTTTGGCAGGATGGGCAGATATTCTTGGAGGCAGGCTGGAAAGGCAGCAGACACCTGCAGGCTGCCATTCACTGCTGGGCTTCACTTTTCCTTCCCTGGGGTAAAATTTCCAATTGGAAGCTGTTGGAGAGGGAGAGAAGAGCTGAGTGATGCTTTTTGGGCTTCAAAGCAGAGCAGCTCATTTCTCCACAGGAGAATGCTTCTAGGTTTCTGTCCCTGGCTGGAATATGCCTGCCTGTTTGCCTGCCTATTACTCCTTGCTGGGAGCTAATGATTGTGGATTGAACAGAAATCACTGCTGGAGGCTGCAGCTCCCAGCCTGGGGTGGGGGTTGGCATCTCTGTCTCCTTAGATAAACCCTGGCACAGGGTGGTTAACCTCACTCACCTGCTGGGTCATGGAGGGTGAGACCTGGTGCCACGGGGTTGGGCAGCAGGTCCTTGTTGGTCCCTGTTGCACAGGGTGAATTATATTGTTCATATTGAGGGCTCTTCAGTTTAAGAAGGACACTGAGACTCTTGAACATGTCCAGAGAAGGGCAACAAAGCTGGGGAGGGGTCTGGAGCACAGCCCTGTGAGGAGAGGCTGAGGGAGCTGGGGTTGCTTAGCCTGGAGAAGAGGAGGCTCAGGGGAGACCTTCTTGCTGTCTACAACTCCCCGAAGGGAGGTTGCAGCCAGGTGGGGGTTGGTCTCTTCTCCCAGGCACCCAGCACCAGAACAAGAGGACACAGTCTCAGGCTGTGCCAGGGGAAGTTCAGACTTGAGGTGAGGAGAAAGCTCTTCCCAGAGAGAGCTGTTAGCTGTTGGAATGGGCTGCCCAGGGAGGTGGTGGAGTCACCATCCCTGGAGGTGTTCAGGAGGGGATTGGATGTGGCACTTGGTGCCATGGTTTAGTAGTCAGGAGGTGTTGGGTGCCAGGTTGGACTTGATGATCTCTGAGGTCTTTTCCAACCTGATTGATTCTATGATTCTAAGTGATAGTTAAGAGCTGTCAGGGGGTACTGGTCCCCCAGCCCCAGAGCTGCACTTAGGGACCCTTCTGTGGGCACCTCATGGCCCTGAGCACCATTCCCTTTGGCTTCAGAGGGACCCTTCCATGGACAAGCCATCATCACCTCTTTGTCTTCAGAGGGGTTGAGAGAGGGATAAATGGAGACTGCCCCCTTGGCCCCATGGGCACAGCTTGCTGCACCCACCCCAACATCCTTGGGGCTGCTCATTTTGGGGGTGCAGTGTTGCTCCCTCCCCCAAGCCCACCCTGTGTATTGCTGGGAGTGCCCAGAGGGGTGGCTATAGGGTGGGCAGAGATCTGGTTTTGCAGCGTGCCCCCCGTCCCCCTCCCCCCCCCGCCCCCCAGGTTCCAGTCCTCCTTCCCCCTCGGCTGGCAGCTGCAGCATCCTGGGATCGCAGCCTACGGCCGTGGGAAATGGGAAGTGCAGAGACTATTTTAATGCACCGCTGTGGGCTGGTGACCTAGAAAAGCAGCTCGGAGAGCAAGAGTGTGAAGTCCAACCTCCCCCGCTGCCAGCGTGGCTGCCGAGCACAGCCTGACCTATATAAAGCAAGGCGAGAGGTGTCGGGGGGTGCTGCTCCCCCCAGCCCCGGGGCTGAGGCTCAGGACCCCTCTCTGGGCATCCTGCGATCCCGAGCATCCCTGCCCCGGGGCTGAGGCTCAGGACCCCTCTCTGGGCTTCCTGCGATCCCGAGCATCCCTGCCCCGGGCTTCAGAGGGGGTGAGAGGTGGATAAATGCATAAACCCACTTGTTAGGTGAGGATGTGTTGTAGCTGGGCATTACCCCCCTTTCCCCGGAGGTGTTGCCCCCTTTCCCCGGAGGTGTTGCCCCCCTCTCCCCGGAGGTGTTGCCCCCCCCTCTCCCCGGAGGTGTTGCCCCCCCCCTCTCCCCGGAGGTGTTGCCCCCCTCTCCCCGGAGGTGTTGCCCCCCCTCTCCCCGGAGGTGTTGCTCCCCCTCTCCCCGGAGGTGTTGCCCCCCCTTCCCCGGAGGTGTTGCCCCCTACTTCCCCGGAGGTGTTGCTCCCCCTTCCCTGGAGGTGTTGCTCCCCCTCTCCCCGGAGGTGTTGCTCCCCCTCTTCCCGGAGGTGTTGCCCCCCCTTCCCCGGAGGTGTTGCTCCCCCTCTTCCCGGAGGTGTTGCTCCCCCTTCCCCGGAGGTGTTGCTCCCCCTCTTCCCGGAGGTGTTGCTCCCCCTTCCCTGGAGGTGTTGCCCCCCTCTCCCCGGAGGTGTTGCCCCCCTTCCCCGGAGGTGTTGCCCCCCTTCCCCGGAGGTGTTGCTCCCCCTCTCCCCGGAGGTGTTGCTCCCCCTTCCCCGGAGGTGTTGCTCCCCCTTCCCCGGAGGTGTTGCTCCCCCCTTCCCTGGAGGTGTTCAAGGCCAGACTGGGCAAGGTCTTGAGCGAGCTGGTCTGGTGGAAGCTGTCCCTGCCTGTAGCAGGGAGTTGGACCCAGATGATCTTCAAGGTGCCTTCTAGCCCGAACCATTCTGTGATGGGATTCCATGGTGGGATGCAGGAAAGTCCCTCTGACCACCAAGGGATGGAGTAGGTCCCTGGGAATCAGCACCAGTGTGCGCTGGAGGATGGTACCAACGGTGAGAGGTTGTGATTGGGTATCTTGAGGCCTTTTCCAAACAGACAATTCTATGATTCTAGGATTTGAAGGGGGCTACAGGAGAGCTAGAGAGGGACTTTATACAAATGCATGGTGTGACAGGAGTGGGGATGGTGGCTTCAAACTGGCAGAAGCTGCACTGAGATGAGACATGAGGAGGATACTCTTTAACACCAGGGTGGTGAGGCACTGGAACAGGTTGCACAGAGAAGTTGTGGGGACTCCAAGCCTGGGAGCGTTCAGAGCCAGGCTGGATGGGACCTTGACCAATCTGCTCTAGTAGGAGGGTCCCTGCCCATGGCAGGGGGTAGGAACCAGGTAATCTTTAAGTTGCTCTTAGGAAGAGTGCCTGAAGGAGCTGGGGATGGTTAGTTTGGAAAAGAGGAGGCTGAGGAGAGACCTCCTTGCTCTCCACAGCTACTTGAAAGGACACTGTAGAGAGGCTGGTGCTGGTCTCTTCTCACAGCTAACTTGTGATAGAACAGGAGGGAATGGCCTCAAGCTGCCACTGGGCAGATTTAGACTGGACATCAGGACATTTTTTTTTCCCAGCAGGAGTGGTCAGGGATTAGAATATGCTGCCCAGGGAGGTGGTGGAGTCACCAACCCTGGATGTCATAGAATCAATAGGGATGGAAATGACCTCAGAGATCATCAAGTCCAACCTGGCACCCAACACCTCATGACTAACTAAACCATGGCACCAAGTGCCACATCCAATCCCCTCTTGAACACCTCCAGGGATGGGGACTCCACCACCTCCCTGGGCAGCACATTCCAATGGCTAATGACTCTCTCTGGGAAGAATTTTCTCCTCACCTCGAGTCTGAACTTCCCCTGGCACAGCTTGAGACTGTGTCCTCTTGTTCTGGTGCTGGGTGCCTGGGAAAAGAGACCAACCCCCACCTGGCTACAACCTCCCTTCAGGGAGTTGTAGACAGCAAGAAGATCTCCCCTGAGCCTCCTCCTCTCCAGGCTAAGCAACCCCAGCTCCCTCAGCCTCTCCTCACAGGGCTGTGCTCCAGACCTCTCCCCAGCCTCATTGCCCTTCTCTGGACACCTTCAAGAATCTCAGTAAGTGTTTAAAGGTGGTTTGGATGTGGTGCTTGGGGATATGGTTTAGGGGAGAACCTTGTAGAGTAGGGTTATCAGTTGGACTTGGTGATGATCTTGAAGGTCTCTTCCAACCTGGTTTGGTTTGGTTTGGTCTCTCTTCTCCTCTCCTCTCCGAACCTCTCCTCTCCTCTCCTCTCCTCTCCGAACCTCTCCGAACCTCTCCGAACCTCTCCTCTCCGAACCTCTCCTCTCCTCTCCGAACCTCTCCTCTCCGAACCTCTCCTCTCCTCTCTGAACCTCTCTGAACCTCTCCGAACCTCTCCGAACCTCTCCTCTCCTCTCCGAACCTCTCCTCTCCTCTCCGAACCTCTCCTCTCCGAACCTCTCCTCTCCTCTCCGAACCTCTCCTCTCCTCTCCGAACCTCTCCTCTCCTCTCTGAACCTCTCCTCTCCTCTCTGAACCTCTCCTCTCTGAACCTCTCCTCTCTGAACCTCTCCTCTCCTCTCTGAACCTCTCCTCTCCTCTCTGAACCTCTCCTCTCCTCTCTGAACCTCTCCTCTCCTCTCTGAACCTCTCCTCTCTGAACCTCTCCTCTCCTCTCTGAACCTCTCTGAACCTCTCTGAACCTCTCTGAACCTCTCTGAACCTCTCCTCTCTGAACCTCTCCTCTCCTCTCCGAACCTCTCCTCTCCTCTCTGAACCTCTCCTCTCTGAACCTCTCCTCTCCTCTCTGAACCTCTCCTCTCCTCTCTGAACCTCTCCTCTCCTCTCTGAACCTCTCCTCTCCTCTCTGAACCTCTCCTCTCCTCTCTGAACCTCTCCTCTCTGAACCTCTCCTCTCTGAACCTCTCCTCTCTGAACCTCTCCTCTCCTCTCTGAACCTCTCCTCTCCTCTCCTCTCTCCTATCCTAAGGGTCTTTTCCAACCTGAATGTTTCTGGGACTCTCTTCCATCCTATGGTTCCATGATTTTATGAGTCTATCATTCTATCATTTCTTTGGACTACTGGAGCACAGCTGATGCTCCACGTTCATGGGTGGAAGGGGAGCTACACCTCCTTCCTCCCCTCACTCCAGTGGGCCCTGGTGTAAAGCATTCAAACAACTCAGACCTTCCAGGCAGCTGCTTTTTCGTGTGTGCAGTGCCTGCAAAGCCCAGTTCTCCTCAGCCCAAACCAGCTCCCATGTTCAGCTGGCTGGAAGGCATGGCCATTAATTAAATCAGTAAATAAATTTCTGCTAATCCCATTAACAAAAAGGAGGAGCTGGAGATTAAATCTTTGATGGCACTTACTGAAAAATTAATGCAGGCTGTCTTTTAGGGAAGAGATTCTTCCCCCTCACCTCACCGAGGATAATGGTGCAGTTATGTAGGACAGAGCGTTATCAGGAAGGGAAAATGGATGTAAAACCAGCACATAGCTTATTAAAAGAGTGTAATGAGCTGCCTACAGGATTGAGCTGAGCCTGCTGAGCTCTGCATGGCTGCTGGGACCACAGGCTGAGCCCCCAGCTTGGGCTGGGGGGAGCGGGGAGGGGGCAGGTCCTGCCCGTGCCACCGCAAGTAATGTGGGCAGGGGAGGTGGGGGATGATGGGGAGGGATTTAGGGTCCCTGTGGGTTTTATCAGGGTTTGGAGGCTCTGGGGGTGAGGTGATGAGTAGGTTGGGGAGGGGGGGATTTTTCTCTTGGGGGTGCCAGTGCCTGGGATGGGTGGGGTGTTGAAATGGCCTTGCTGCAGATGCTTTACTGTGTGCCCAGCAGGGACGGTGCCAGAATGGGGCTGGCATGCTGCAGAGAGACACAGGGGATGGTGAAACATGTGCCAGCATCCTCACAAGGCACTTTTCCTCCTCTCTTTCTCTCCACTGCTTCTGCAGAAGAGGAGGAAAAAAAAAATCCCCTGTTATCAGCTCCTGGAGCAGCTGGGTGTCCCTGGAACACCCCAGCACCCGAACCAAGGGGGGAAACTTCCTTTCCTTCCCCTTTTCATTCATACCTCTAATTTACATTTTCTAATGGCACTTGAATCAAGGGGAAGAGCATCCCCAGTGGCTTGGCAGAGCTGACAGCTCTGCTCTCTCAGGCTGCCCTAGACCACGGGAGCTCTAAACCACGTCCTCTCTGCCTCAGCAGAGCCTTGGTGGAACTGTGATCCCTGGAGGTGTCATCACTGTGGCACAGCCATCACCTCATGAGGAGGGGCCAGGTGCTTCTGGAGCATCTGGATGCTCAGCATTGTTGTAGCCTCTGCTAGACTCTTTCCAGTAGTTTCTTGTCTCTCAAACTGGGGAGCCCAGAAGTGATCCCAGTCCTCTGGCTGTGGCCTCAGCAGGGCAGAAGGGGAGCAGATCTCTCTTGTGTGTCAGATCATTCAGCCAGCTCTGAAGCCCTTGGGCTGAGCATGGTGTAGAGACTGAGCTTTGGTAGATGGTGGTGAGCTCTGATGCAGTCAGTTGTGTTTCTTACCATCACCTCCCAAGGAGCTCCTGGGCACATCCTTCAGGATCAGTGGCCAGGAGGGCTTGGCAGAGGAGCAGCTCAGGTTGTAGTCATTTAGAGAAGTGAAAAATGCTCTCCTGGGTGCTTGAGCTGCCATCACTCAGTGTCACTGAGCTCAGGCAGCAGTGCTGGGAGGGTTGGACATGCTCCTGGTTTATTTTTTGTGGTATTGGAGTCAGTGACAGCAGACTGGGGGGGTTCTAGATTTCCACTGGAATGCTTTTCATCTGAACTGAAAGCAAAGAGAATATCTTTTGTGTTCCTTTCACCATGCAACTGCTTGACCCTGCAGATGCCTGAGGGTTGGCCCCAGCCTGGCACTGTCTCACTGCTCCTGAACTCCTTCAGTTGGATGTCACTAACTGGGCTGTGAAGTGAGGGGAGAGGTTTTCTCCCAGAGCTTTCCTTTGCTGGTGTGGTTGTGTTTCCTGCACCCTGCCATCAGGATGTGCTTGGGTGGCCATGCTGCCCCATGGGAAAGTGCTCCATCCTTGACTCCATTTCTGGCTCCCTCCCAGCTCCATCCACTGCTCCATCCTTGGCTCTGCCTCATTCCCTGGCTCCATCTTGAGCTCCATCCTTAGCTCCATCCCTGGCTCTATTCCTGGCTCTATCCCCCTCTCCAATCCTGGCTCCAGTCTTGACTCCATCCCTTGTCTCCCTTTCCTGGCTCCATTCCCAATTTCATCCACAGGCTCCATCCCTGCCTCTGCACTTGAACTTCAGCGTGTTTGGAGTCCTCCAAACCCTCCTGGGACACCATCCTGGGCAACCTGCTGTGGGTCAGTCACCCTGATCTGGCAGGGATGATGGACTGGATGAGCTTCCAACCCCCACCATGCTGGGACTGTGGGATCCTGTGAGTCTGTGTGGGCACAGTGCTGAGGTTGGATGGCTCTGAGGTGGGGCTGGGCAATTTTCTGGGCGCTGAGTGGGATCAGAGTGGGAAACCTAACAGATCCTTGGGAATCTGAGGGCTGGGGAACACCAAAATAAACCTGAGAGGAAATAAGGGAATAAACCTCCTGCTCTTTGATCTGCTGCAGGAGACACCAGCCTGCCAAAAAGTGTTTCAAATCCCACAAGAATCCAAACAGCTTCTTTTTTTTTCCCCCCTATTTTTAGAAGATGGGCTGAAAAAAAGAAAAGGGGGAGTCTGAGTGCCAGGTACCCAGAGGAGGGACCTGCAGGTGCTGCTGTCTGCACCCTCCCTCCCCCTTCCCCCCCTCCCCCTTTTCCTTCCCCTCTTCTGGAAAGCAGGGATGGGGGTTGGGGTGGTTTTTTTTGGGTCTGATTTTCCCAGTTTCTGCTCATGCTGCTGCTTTTTGTGAGTCTCCAAGGAAGGTGTCAAGACACATCAGCTCAGGAGCGCTCCTGTCTCCGGCTGCTTTGCATAAGCATTCTTCCCCTAAACGAAGAAATCCATCCCTGAGCCTGGGAGAGGGAGAAGATGTCCATCAGGCTCCTAAATGAAATGCCAGTCAGCATCCAGTGGTGGAACACTTTGCTTGCTGGAGGCAGGGACGTGCTCCACCCTGCAAGGGTTTCTGTCTGCAGGGATTTCTTTTCTAACCACCCTCCCCCTCCACCCCCCAGCCCCCAAGAAGGGTTTTCATGGGAGGTTTATTTGCTGGTGGTTAAAACCCAAATCTTTTCTGTGGGAATGATTAAGGACGTGAGACATATTCCAGAGGAGGCCATGAAGATGATTAGGGGGCTGCAGCACCCCTGCTGTGAAGACAGGCTGAGGGAGTTGGGGTTGTTCTCAGACTGGAGAAGAGAAGGGTCTGGGGAGAACGCAGAGCAACCTGGTAATGTTTGAAAGGAACCCACAGGAGAGTTTGAGAGGGACTTCTCCCAAAGTAGAACCCACAGGAGGGCTGGAGAGGGACATCTCCCAAAGTGGAACCCACAGGAGGGCTGGAGAGGGACTTCTCCCAAAGTGGAATCCACAGGAGGGCTGGAGAGGGACTTCTCCCAAAGTGGAACCCACAGGAGAGCTGGAGAGGGACTTCTCCCAAAGTGGGACCCACAAGAGGGCTGGAGAGGGACTCCTCCCAAAGTGGAACCCACAAAAGGGCTGGAGAGGGACTTCTCCCAAAGTGGAACCCACAAAAGGGCTGGAGAGGGACTTCTCCCAAAGTGGAACCCACAGGAGGGCTGGAGAGGGGCTCCTCCCAAAGTCAGGGAGTGACAGGACAAGGAATAATGGCTTCAAACTCGAAGAAGCTTGACTGAGATTAGGCATGAGGAAGAAATTCTTCCCCCACGAGGGTGGTGAAACACTGGAACAGGTTGCCTGGAGAAGCTGTGGAGGCTCCAGCCCTGGAAGTGTTCCTAGCCAGGTTGATGGGACCTGGAGCAATCTGATCTGGTAGGTGTCCCTGCCCATGGCAGAGGGTTGGAACTACATGATCTTTTAAGGTCCATTCCAACCCAAACCGTTCTATGATTCTATGATGAAATCCAGCTTAAAGGATGAGAAACTTTCCTTCCTCTTGTCTCAGGTGTCACATCCTTGGCCATGGCTGAGTGTTGCTCAAAGCCTGTTGGTCTCCTGCTCTCAGAGGCAGTTTGCAGCCATATCTCATCCCCTTGACTTCATCTCCCATCATCCTTTTATCAAACTGTCTGATTAACTTTCCCTCCTTGGCTGCCCATGCTGAAGTGTCAGGTCAACTCTGAGCTCCATCCCCTCCACCTCACTTCACCTGGTGAGAGATGATGCAGGAGCAGCTGGCAGGAGATCTTTTGCAAAGTCATGGAAGCTGGAGGGTGTCATGATGCCCCACTGGACTATGGAAAGGGGGTAAAATGGGGGTGCTTGAGCTGCTGGACTTGACAGCAAAACATGGTGGTAAGCTGGGCTCCACCTCAGCCTGGCTCTAGCTTGGTCCCTGCCAGAGATTGGATGTGCATTGGTCAGTCTCTCTCAGGGTGTGTGTGCAAAAAACTGCTGAGTCCCCCAAGGATGGAGTGGGATGGGGTGGGAGAGAAGGATGGAGATGAGATTGGTAAGGAGATGGGAGCTGAGGAGAGAGTTGAAGAGGAGAAAGAATGAGAAAGGGGGAGGCATGGAGAGGGAAAAGGAGCTGAAGATGGGAGAGGATTGAGGAGGAGGAAGAATGGGAGAGAAGGAGGGATGGAAGCAAGTTAGGGAGGAGGAATAATGGGAAAGCGATGGAATGAGAATGGGAGATGAAATTGGGAGAGGGTTGGGGAGGAGGAAGAATGGGAGAGGGACGGGGGAGGGATGGAGAAGAGCTGGGAGCTGGGGATGGGAGAGGGCTGAGGAGGAGGAGGATGAATGGGAGCGGGGGAGGGCTCGGGCTGTGCCCGGGGCGGGGGCAGCAGAGCGGGGCCGGTCCCGGTGCTGTCCCCGCCCCGCTCCGCAGTGCTGCCGCCGGAGCTGCTGCGCCGAGCCCAGCCCAGCGCGGGGGGACAGCCCGGGGCTGCCGCTGCCCCCGGCCTGCCCCGGCCCCGGACCAGGTAAGAGGGGTCAGGGGTGTGCGTGTGTTTAGGGGGATGGGGGTCCCTCAAGGTCTGGAGCCAGGGATGGGAGCAGGGAAATGAGGTGGGGGGCGTCTCACTACTCCTTTCCCCCTGGCTGGGCAGGGGCGGAACGGCGGAGGGCAGGGGGTCCCCGCTCCGGAGGGTGCAGATCCAGGGATACTCAGCAAGCAGAATTCCTTGGCCGGCGAAACTTGCATCGTCCTGGAGCTGTGTGGGAGGTGTCCCCCCACCTCACCTGCCCGTGGTTCCTGGCTGGGGACAGTGGCTAGAGCTGGCACTTGCTGGTCCTTGGGGCCGGCATCACCCCCGTGGTGTGTGGCTCCAGGCTGAGGATTGCTCTGGGTGTTGCTTTGGGACTTTGTTGTGCTCAGGCAACTTTGAAGCGTGTTGGGGGCTTAAACCCCTCAAATTGTCCCTTGTCCCTGGTCCCGCTGTGTGGGCAGGGAGCTGAGCTCCATCCTTGGCCATATGGCAGTGCTGGGATGCAGGGAGCAGCCTGGTCCTGGGGCACAGAATGTGCTGTCAGGGTGCTTTGGGCTTTTCCACCCCCCAAGTTTGGGGTCTGGACAGGCATCACTGCCCAGCTCAGGGCTGACTCAGGGGCTTTCGCAGGTGCCTTTGCCGCTCCTTTCCCAGGACAGACGGAAGAGGCATTAAGAAGCTGTTTGGAACCATAGCGTGAAACCTCCTGGAAGCAAACCCAGGCGGCTCAGACAATAGGCTGCAACCTCCGGGGTTGCTCCAGAGAAGGGACCTGATCCTCTTGCTGGTGTCTTCCTATTCATTTAGGCTGCAGTTATAAACGGGAGCAGCAATCTGTGTTTGAGCAATTAATACTACTTCATTTCGCTGCCGAGAAGCTCAGGGCAGGGTGGCTTGCCTGCAACGTGGCTCTGCTTTGAGCTTGGTCCGTCCTTACACCATCCCCAGGATGTTAAAAACAAAGTCTGTGTGGATCATGCTGATATTCACACCCCACACCCCACTACCCCTCCCCACTTCTTCGGAGGCTGCAATAAAAACAACAACCACCAAAAAAACAGAAGAGGGAGAAAAGGTAATACAGGGCTTCAAAACGCAGCCAGTTGGCTCCAGGGATGCAAATATGATAACAGATGAACCATTTGCTTTAATTACTGGTATCAAAAGCCCAGGCTGCAGCTTAGCCTGGAAATAAATACCGTGCATGTTGTGATACCGGGCTTTGTTTGATGATGCATCGCTCATCTGCTCGGGGTTTAAGCGAGCCCGGAGCCTCTTGCTCAAGGGGCTGACTCAGGAGATGCGTCCAACCCTTCCGCGGGGATCAGCCCCGGGGTGGTGTGGAGCTGTGGGGGCCGAGGCCCACACGCTGGAGTTGGGAGCTGCTGTGGTATCCAGTGGGTGCTTTGCTGGGCACCCCCTGGGCAGCTGGGGGTTGTGTGGGGTGGGTGATGCTCGTCTGCAGCAGCCCCGCAGCCGGCTGAGCCCTCGGGCAGAGCTGTGCCGCGGCCGGGAGATGAGGTGGGAGATGTTTCCATCACCCCTGTGTGTGGGCTGAGGGATGGGCTTCCAGTGAAGTTCCCCCCTGCATCAACCCCACCAACCCCCCTCGGGAGCATCCCACCTGGGTGCAAGCACCGGCCCCTGCTCGGTGCTGGCTGCAGCTTTCTCCTCTTTCCCAGTCATGCATTTGCAAGCGCCCTGGCTCCTGAGGAGAGCTGAAACGTGTGCCCAATGTGGGAAAAGCACAGGTTTGGGTGTCTGGAGCACCCTTTGCAGCGAGGGTGAAGCCCAGGAGTCCACTGCAGGACTCTGCTGCACCTCTGTGGCCGTGTGGGTCTGCGTGTGCTGGTGTTCAACATTCTCTGGGTTTGGAAAGGGTAAGGGGAGTAAAACTGAGGAAGGAGGAGGGGACTTGCAGCTCGGGAAGCTCTTTTTTTCGCCTTAAGTTTTAAGGGGCTTTCTCTAGAACCTGAAGAGGAGATGGTCCTCTGTGCCCACAGCAGGTCCTGGGGGCTGTGGTAGCAGCGGTGACTCTCAGTGCTGCTGGTGGCCTCAGCCTGGTGCCCTCCTCCTGCCTGCAGGCATGTCACTGCAGTCATTGCCAATTAGTGATAACGGGTAATGAATCATTCCAGGTGGTCCCAGTGAGCATTCTGGGCAGGGAGGAGGGCTCTGCTCCCCGTGCTCCTGTGGCCAGCCTGATTAAGTTGCCCATCCTCCTTAAGCTGAGGCTGGGGTGAATGGTTTATAAGGTTCGTGTGCTGGAAGGTGCCCTGACTCCATCCCTGCTGCTGCTCCCTGCATGGCTCTGAGCAGCATCGCTCTCCTGCAGCCTCAGGAGGTGGGTATGGGCTCTGCAGTTTGGGCACCATGTATGGTGATGGGGGGCATGACAGCAGACACTTAACGAGGGGCTGTGAGGGGAGAAAGCAGCTGCCTTTAGTGACTGGGCAAGCTGGGAGCCCAGCAGCTCTCAGGTGCAGATGCTGAGCTGGGTGGCTGTCTGCTCCTTGTTGCCTGGGCTCTTGGAGAGGGTTGGGCTGTGGTGTTGAGGGAACCTCCTCCTGTTCTGAGGTGCCTGGCTCCATGTGGCTCCTCTGGTCCTGGCTGAGCATCCCTGCTGCCCACCAAGGCGAATGGGTTTGCAGCCCTGAGCATCCTCCACCCAGGGTGTTGGCCTGGGGATGCAGCATGTGGCCACCCCCAGCTGTCACTCCTGCAGCACGGCCTGGCACTATGGTCCTTGACTGCTGCTGGGATATCTTGTGGGGCCCATCACCTCCAGGCATGCTTCTTACCATTCCCAACCTTTTCTCATCCCTAAACTTCCTTTAGCTGCTCCTGCTGTTGTGTGAGGGTCCTTGTGCCAGTGTCTCTAACGGGGCTTTAAGCAACCTCATCTAGCAGGAGGTGTCCCTGCCCTTGGCGGGGGGGGGTTGGAACTGGGTCATCTTTAAGGTGCCTAACAGCTCAAGCCATGCTATGATTCTGTGGGCCTGGTTCATGCTGCTGGCAGCAGCCATGTGTCCTACCCCTGGTGGTGTGCTGGGTAGGATCAGTGTGCCAGGTGGGTCTGGTGTGGCCAGGGTGGGATCGGTGTGCCAGGTGGGATCGGTGTGCCTGGTCAGTGCAGCAATCTGTTGCTAAGCAGCCTTTGGAGCAGCTCTACCACCACAAGAGGAGTGACAGCAACGCTGCTGCTGTAGCTCTGGGTAGGTTTGGGATGCACTCAGGCATCACCCAGTTGAAGACCCCCTCCTGAGCTCCAGCAGCCATGGGTAAGTTGTATGAACCCAGAAGTGATTTGGGTTTGGTTTGGTTTTTGGTTTGTTTTGGGGTTGTTTGGTTGTTTTCTTTCCCATTGTCTTTTCCTGTAATTAATCAAGGGGAGTAAATCCTCATGACAGCATCATAACAGTGTTTGGTTTGGGAAGGAGCTGCTGGAGGAAATGTCAACGTGCTGCTTAAATAAAATTGACTGTGCGCCGCTCTCGGCTGCCTTGGGAGGGATCTTTGTCAGGAGAGTGGCAGGGAGCTGGGAACCAAGGAGGAGGGGAAGCAAAGAAAGGCATCTCTCAGCACCTTCTGTGGATTTAAAGGCAGAAAAGCCATTGGTCAAACCAAAAGGCCTTCAGGAGGGCTTCAGCCCAGTTGCTCTGGTGTGTGGTGGGCTTTAGCTGGAGGGTGGCAGAGGCAGGAGCAGCTCAGTGGGGGCCAATGTGCTGGGTTGTGGTGGTCCCATCCCAACCTGCCATGGGGCTGGGTGGATGGGTACTGTGGTCAGGGTGGGCTTTGTAGGGGCAGCCATGGGACTAGGGACACCAGAGGGTGGTCAGGACTTTAATTGCTTTGCATTCTGTGTACACTCTGCTCTGTGGATTGTGGCCATCACCGCTGGGGCCACGGTTAGCCTTGATTAACCAACTAGTGTCAGGCTGGCCTGGGATGCTGCGGGGCTTCTGTTCCCTGTACGGCTCTTGCATGGGGCTGATGGATGCAATGACCAAAGGATGCAGCAAGCCCACGTTTAGGTCTGGCTGGTTCTGGGTCTTTCCTGGAAGCTGGATTTCCAGGGCCCCTGGCCCTTGCTTTGCTGCAGTGTGGTTGAAGGGCTCAGCATCTCCAGGTCTGAGTCCACCTTGCACCACCAGAGCAGCATTCCTGGGCAGCTGGGGCGCTCACGTCCTCACAGGAGCACATGCTGCTCCCGTTGTGGGTCGCTCAGTGCTTCACCTGGAGTCACAGGGTGCCTGTCCTGCTGTCCTGTGCCCTGATGCCAGGCTTGTCTGGGTGCTTGCAGGCAGCCCCAGGCCAAGCAGCTCTGGTTTGCCACTTCCACGCACTTCTGCCAGCTGAGCTCTGCCTCTTCTTTCCTTTTTTAAAGGCAAGTCTCCGACGTGGGCTGCTTCCTGAGGCTCCAGCCACCAAGCAGCTTGCCCAGTTTTGCCCGAACTTTCTAAAGCAATTTGTCTCTGAGACAAGGCAAAGCCCAGGCCCTGGCTGCCCAGGAATGCCAGGATTTGAGGGAATCTCACTGCACAGGACTCTCTCTCCAGAGCTGGGCTGCCCTCCCTTGTTCCCCTGGCTCTTCCACTGATGCTTTTGCAGCATTACACAGCAGCTTTTTGGGGGCTATTTAAACCTTCCCCCCACACACACACACCTCTGCAGGTAAACCCAAATCCTCCTAACCTGGAGGGCAGTGAGCACCCTGCTGTTGGCTTGGCCATCTCTCCATGGCTCCTAGAGCCATGCCATAGGGGATGCTGGGGGCAGGGGGTGGAGTGCATGGGAAAACTTTTTGCTGGGATAAGAGGAGTCTGGGTGTTGTGAGATGCTTGGAACAGAGCTGGATGTGGGGTGCAGTGTCTCTGATTCACTGGAACCAGATTGCCCAGGGAGGTAGTAGAGTCCCCGTCCCTGAAGGTGTTTAAGAGCAGTGGTGGTGTGCTGAGAGCCATGGTTTAGTCAGCACTTGGCAGTGGTAGGCTCATGACTGGGTTTTATGCTCTTGAAGGTCTTTTCCCATCTAGGCAGTTCTGTGATTCTGTGGTCTGGTTGGGACCCAAAGTCCCCTGTGGCTTGCACAGCTTTCCTGGTTTCTAGGCACCTAGGAGGCACATGGGGCACAGAGAAGGACAGGATCTCGCCCTGAGGAGCTTGTGAGTCGGTTGCAGATGTCACCACTAGCTGGGAGAGAGATAAAAACGGTGTGTGTGGTATTCAGGGAGGCACAGTTCCCATCCTGGGGCTGCTGGCACATCCTGGCTTCTTCTCAGCCTCAGAGGTTCCCCCTGGGACCTTGTGGCCTCAAAATACTTCCCTGGAGTGAGCCCTGTCAGGCAACCTCATCCTCACACCTTATTTTCCCCTCCCCATCCCCAGCTGGGGAGTGTCAATCATAGAATAGCTTGGGTTTGAAGGGATCTTCAGGATCATCTAGTTCCAACCCCCCCTGACATGGACAGGGGACACCTCCCACTAGACCAGGCTGCCATCCAACCTGGCCTTGAACACCTCCAGGGAGGAGGCATCCCCAGCCTCTCTGGGCAATCAGCTGCTGTGCCCGGGCTGGCCTTGGAGCTAGTGTGGAACCCCAGCACTGTGATGGAAAGGATGGTGTTTGGATTCATTGGAGTTCAGAGCCTCCTGTTTGGTGATGACACACAGAAATAACCTCTCACTTGGCACCTGAGCAGCAGTTTTTGGGTGACCTGTTTGGGGTCTGGCTGATGCTCTGTCTACAAGCCGGGTGAATGGCCGGGCTCTAAAATCTGCTTTTTCAAGCCCAGATTAATTGTGTTAGGGCTCTGTCAATGCAAAAATTACCTCATCATTGGCACTGGCAGGTGGTGGAGAGCAGCAGACTTATTCAATATTTAAGAAAGCTGCATTGCAGAGCTGAGAAGGCTGGAGAAATAGGTTGCCTGTGTCAGTGTCTTTGCTGGTGGAGCCGATCTCTGCAGGCAGCGCCAAGTGTGAGACGTCGAGCTCACCACCAAAACCTGACTCTTGCATCAGGAGCCTTCAACACACTGACTTTTTTTCTCCCCACTCTCTTCTACCCCAGGGATGTTATTTCCAGATGGCTAAAACCAGTGTGTCTGGGCAGCTCAGTGGTGGGATCTCTTTGCAGGTGGTGGCAGCTTGGGTCCTTCTGGTGGCTTTGGGTCCTGCGCTGCTCACCCGCTGCCCCACCTCCCCTCCTGCTGTCCACGGAGCTGCTCCATGGGGCTTCCTCTGCCTTTTGCTGCCTGCCCAAGGCTGCTGGAGGGGGAAAGGGACCTGCTGGTTGGCGATGCTGCACCTGCCTCATTCAGGGTGCCAGCGATGGGCCTGTGAGTTGGCACATCTGGGCCCGGAGCGAGCGACCTCTGCGCACGGGACGGCAGCGCCGGCAGCGGCTCGGGGAGAGGCAGAGAGGTTCGCGGAAGGCCTTCGGTCCCTTTTGGCCAGGGCATGGCCAAATCCATGGCTTCCGTCACACAGGAGCAGCGGAGCGGCGTGATGAGAGTCATGTGGCTCTTCCTTAAGGCCAGAAATTAAGACCTTGCTTCTATTCCTGGCTCTGCCCAGGCCGCGCCGCGGTCCTGCCGGCGGGGAGCTGCCACCTCCTTCCCTCCTGCTTGGGGAACCTCGAGCAGCCAGCGTGGGGGTGAGAGGATGCAGAGATGAGGGGAAGCAGATCCTGGGACCTTTTTTGGGGCCAGCCAAACCCCGGTAGGTCTTGGCATCTGCCTAGGGTGGGATATTTCCATTTCATTAACTAAACGCCGCTGCTGCATCCCATCGATCTCGACCTGGATGGCCACAGCCTTTTATCCCAGCAAGGCTTTGGCAGGAGGTGGTGGTGGTGGGAAATCGACTGTAAGCTGTTGTTTTGTTCTTTGCTGCATGCTAAAACTGCAGAAGGAAGCATTAGGACAAGGAAGAGTAGTTGCTGGAAGTAATGCAAAGTAGATCTTCAAAATCTATTATTTACAGGCAGAGGGAAGGGCTTGAGTATTCCTCCTGGAGCTGGCCCTGGGCTCGGCTCCATCCACCACAAAGTGAAACACCCATGGCCAGGCTGGTCTTGGCAGAAAGTTCTAGCTGGGGAAGGAGCTGTCCTCCTCCAGCAGCTGAAAGGCTGGTGGTTGATCTACCCTCTTCACTAGGTAAAAACAGATTTTCCCCTGCTCTTCCCCCACTAGCTGCTGCTCTTCTTCTTCCCCCCCCTCCACTAGCTGCTGCTCTTTTTCTTTCCCCCCCCTTCACTAGCTGCTGCTCTTCTTCTTTCCCCCCCCTTCACTAGCTGCTGCTCTTCTTCTTTCCCCCCCCTCCACTAGCTGCTGCTCTTCTTCTTTCCCCCCCCTCCACTAGCTGCTGCTCTTCTTCTTTCCCCCCCCTCCACTAGCTGCTGCTCTTCTTCTTTCCCCCCCTCCACTAGCTGCTGCTCTTCTTCTTTCCCCCCCTCCACTAGCTGCTGCTCTTCTTCTTTCCCCCCCTCCACTAGCTGCTGCTCTTCTTCTTTCCCCCCTCCACTAGCTGCTGCTCTTCTTCTTTCCCCCCTCCACTAGCTGCTGCTCTTCTTTCCCTCCCCTCCACTAGCTGCTGCTCTTCTTCTTTCCCCTCCCCACTAGCTGCTGCTCTTCTTCTTTCCCCCCCCTCCACTAGCTGCTGCTCTTCTTCTTTCCCCCCCCTCCACTAGCTGCTGCTCTTCTTCTTTCCCCCCCCTCCACTAGCTGCTGCTCTTCTTCTTTCCCCCCCCTCCACTAGCTGCTGCTCTTCTTCTTTCCCCCCCCTCCACTAGCTGCTGCTCTTCTTCTTTCCCCCCCACCCCCCCCTCCACTAGCTGCTGCTCTTCTTTGTCTTCTTTCCTCCCCTAGTTGCTTCTCCTCTTCTTCTTCTTCCCCTCCTAATTGCTGCTCTGGTGGGACACAGGAATGGGCTGCCCAGAGAAGTTGTGAATGCCTCATCCCTGGAAGTGTTTAAGACCAGGCTGGATGAGGCATGGAGCAGCCTGGCTTAGTGGGAGGTGTCCCAGCCCATGGCAGGGGGGTTGGAACTAGATGTCTTTAAGTTCCTGTCCAACTCAAGCCATCTTCCACCCCCTGGTGACCTTGGACAAGCTCTTTACCCACCCCCATCTGCCCCAACCTGGGTGCTGGTGGCACAGTGCTGCCCTTCCTCCTGGAACATCCCATTAAATCCATGTCTGGCCCAGGGAGAGCCCCTCCATTCCCTACCTCCCTGGCAGGAGTCTGCTGCTGCAGTGCAGATCACGGAGGTGACGGTGGGGACTTAAAGGACCAATTTGCTTATTTAACTGACCTTGTCAATCAGAGCCTCCTGGCTTGGCACAGGGACAGTCACTGGAGGAAACCAGCAGAGCACTAATTACCCCACGTGCTTCCCTTCTCTTTATACAAACACATGTCAAAAATGTGTCTTTTGGGAAGTGATCAGGGAAGCAAAAGGTGAGCCTCAAGTCTCTGCTGACGCTCCAGGGAGTGGTGGAGAAACCTCTGCAACATTGCAGAGCAGAAAGTGGAAGCTGGGGGTTAAATGCACATTTATTTCCCCTCCCCCTTTCTCTTTCCTAGGAAAGTTGCAACTTTGCTTTTCCTGACTCTTGTGGTTTCGGTGGGATGGATTTTCAGCTCCTGTTTCATGTCATCATCTCCTGGGGACAGCCTCTCCAGTGTCTCTGTTGGAGTATTGCTGGGAGCTGGAGGTTCTCTGTGCCCTGCCAAGGGTGTTTCCCCAGTGCCTCTGTTGGGAGCTCTGCCAGGAGTTGGAGGGGCTTTGTGCCCCTGCCAAGGGGGGGGGGGCTGCTTTGTGCCCCTGCCAAGGGGGGGGGGGCTGCTTTGTGCCCCTGCCAAGGGGGGGGGGCTGCTTTGTGCCCCTGCCAAGGGGGGGGGGCTGCTTTGTGCCCCTGCCAAGGGGGGGCTGCTTTGTGCCCCTGCCAAGGGGGGGTTGCTTTGTGCCCCTGCCAAGGTGCATTTACCAGGCTTGGGCTCAGCTCCAATCCTCCTGGGACCCACTGGCAGCTCTGGGATGCTGGCTTTGATCCTGCAACCCAGTGGGATGTGGGTAGCTGAGATGGGGAGGAATCTGAGGCAGCACCTTCCTGGGACAGCAGGTTTGGGAGGCTGTGGAGGGTCCTCGTTGGCTGCAGGCTGGGCTCTGCAGAGGAGTTTGAGATTTAGTGGGATTTTGGTCATGCTGCAGACAGGAGGAAGTGATTCCAGTCCAGATGCTGCCAGCAATGCAGGCAGGAGGCTGCTGCTGTGGTGGGGTGCCAGTGTGTGCTGGGAGTGAGTGATCTGGGCAGAAGATGGGCAGGGAGGAAAGACAAAAATTCCATGAATGGGAAATAGTTGAGTTCCCAAAACCTTTCCCTGATGAAGGGGTGGTTTGTGTCCTCCTCAGTGCCTTGGGCTCTCATCAGTGCTGCAGCAAAGCCAAGCCCTTGGAGGGTGGGGTGGGATGGATGGGATGGATGGGATGGATGGTTTGATGGCCTTTTCCCATTTATTCCCACTGTAATGACTGTAACAGGAGGCTCTACCTGAGCTTCTCTCTCTGCCATGGATATCTGATGGGTGATGCAATCCACGGACCTGAAAGCTGCTCTTGGGGATCATGATCATCCTGAGAGTGGTCTGGATGTGACAGTGACTTGTGGTGTAACCACAGGCAGGGGCAAGTGGCTGGGCAGGGGGATGGATCCTGCCCTGCTCTACCTGTGGTGTTTACCCAGGGTAAGAGCCATAGTTTCCCCCCAGAAGAGGTGATGGGATGGGTGGAACTACCCCTGTGCCTTGGGTGAAGCTGGTCAGCATCAGCGTGGGCTTTGCTGTCAAGTCCCCATGGCCATGTGGTAGGGGGGGTGGGATAAAACCCAGAAAATTCCCAGAACATTGGAAAAACCAGCACTCAGGCTCTGAATTTCACATCAGTTGGATGTTCCTTCTCATGTCCAGAGAAGGGCAACAAAGCTGGGGAGGGGTCTGGAGCACAGCCCTGTGAGGAGAGGCTGAGGGAGCTGGGGTTGCTTAGCCTGGAGAAGAGGAGGCTCAGGGGAGACCTTCTTGCTCTCTACAACTACCTGAAGGGAGGTTGTAGCCAGGAAGGGGTTGGTGTCTTCTGCCAGGCAACCAGCACCAGAACAAGAGGACACAGTCTCAAGCTGTGCCAGGGGAGGTTTAGACTCGAGGTGAGGAGAAAGTTCTTCACCGAGCGAGTCGTTCGTCATTGGGATGTGCTGCCCAGGGAGGTGGTGGAGTCTCCACCCCTGGGGGTGTTCAGGAGGGGATTGGATGTGGCACTTGGTGCCATGGTCTAGTCATGGGGTCTGTGTTGATAGGTTGGCCTTGATGATCCTCGAGGTCTCTTCCAACCTTAGTGATACTGTGAGACTGTGAAACTTCTTGTCCCCTCCCAGCTCTGAAGCCTCATAATAATTAATGGCAGGTTGGGTGCCTCATTAATCATATCTGTGCTGAGTGTGGCTGAGGTGCCCTCCTGGGAGGGTGGTGCTTGTAGGCTCCTGTGTCTTCTGCGTGACATCAAGGCAGTGACATTCCTGTTCCTCTCCCTGCTCCCACTCCTCTTCATGCCCAAACCAAAGCCCTGCCCAGCATGATTTGGTGGTTTTGGGGTTTATTTCCTTACAGCCTGGCTGGAAGCACCGAACCACCTTCTCCAGAGTCCCTGCTGTCTGAGAGCTTGGGCAGAGGAGCAGAGTGACCTCCCCAGCGTGCAGAGTCGGTGGAGCATTGCTGTGCCCAACCTCGGTCCCCTGGGCTGCCTGTGATGACCGACACGGTAGTGGGTGGCAGCTCTGACCGGTGGATGTGCCCTAGTGACAGAACCATGTCTCTCCGAGCCAGGTGAGAGGAGGGAGACAAGGGATGGTGGGTGGGATGCTGCTGGTCCTGGAGGGTGGGAGGTGTGGGTCAAGCCACCTTGGTTCTTCCTCTGGGGGTCACTGGGACCGGGGTTTGTGCTGGTTGGATGGGGATGCTTTGCCATGTTGCCTGCTAACCGCCCCTGAGAAAGGTGGAGAGGCCAGACCCCCTGGGGTTTAGGTGCCCAGATGGTACAAAGGACAGGTGAAGCTTGTGTTTGGAGCTCACTGCCCCATGCTGCTTTGGAGGAGCAGCGAGGGTCTGTGGAGAAGGACACACTGTCCCTGCAGAGCAGGGAGAGCACTGGTGCTTCTGTCCTTGTCCCTTCTCTCACCAAGGACTTGAGGGGCTGGAGTGTGTCTGAAGAGGGTCATCGAAGCTGGTGAAGGGTCCAGAGAACAAGTCTGGTGAGGAGCAGCTGAGGGAACTGGGGCTGTTCAGTCTGGAGAAGAGGAGGCTGAGAGGGAGGAACAATTTCTTCCCCAAAGTAGTTTGCCAAGGCCAGTCCCAGGCTGCCCAGGGAGTCCCCACCCCATGGAGGGGTTTCAGTGCTGTGCAGATGTGGTGCTGAGGGCTGTGGTTTAGTGGTGGCCTGGCAGTGCTGGGTTAGCTGTTGGACTGCACAGTCTTACAGATCTACAACCAAAACCATTCCACCATTCTAATCCTTGTTCCCTCTCTTTCCTTGTCCCTCCCAGCAGCGAGAAGGAGCAGTAAGTATCTCACTTGGTTTATTGGGGTTTTTTTTGCTTGCTGCTATCTTGAGAGGACTCTGCTCTGGATGCAGGGGAAAAAAAGCCATTCTTTTGGGGGAGCATTGCATAGGGTTGTAATGGATTGAAGGTTTAAGGCTGGCTGAGTCTGCTCAGCCTTGGAGAGGGGAAACAACCCAGGAAAGGTCTTTGGACATTATGGTGTCACCATGTTAGAGCTGCCTGATGCCCAGGCTGTGCAAAAGGATCTTGGGAACTGATGTCAGGAGGGGAAAAACCTCCTGTTCACCAAAAGTGTTCATCCCTGTGGTCACCACCGTGGTCCTGTGGCTTGCTGGCAAACCTGCTGTGACATGGCAGAGAGCAGGTGCAACACGAGCCATGTCCTTTGATGGTTAATGTGGAGTTAACCAGAATACACTTGAAAGTAGGAGTTTTCTCCACATGAAACAAGTGTTTCCACATGAAACCTCCTGAAAATAGAAATAAAAGTTCAGGGAGGGGGCTGTCTCCAAGCTTCCTGCTGGAGGAGAGCTTGGAAGATCTCTTTTCCCAAGGAACAAGCGATAGGATGAGAGGAAATGAGCTCAGGTTGCACCAGGGGAGGTTTATGTTGGGCATGAGGAACAATTTCTTCCCCAAAAGAGTTGTCAAGGCTTGACCTAGGCTGCCCAGGGCAGTGGTGGAGGCCCCATCCCTGGGAGGGGTTTCAGCCCCATCCCTGGGAGGGGTTTCAGCCCCATCCCTGGGAGGGGTTTCAGCCCCATCCCTGGGAAGGGTGTCAGCCCCATCCCTGGGAGGGGTTTCAGCCCCATCCCTGGGAGGGGTTTCAGCCCCATCCCTGGGAAGGGTTTCAGCCCCATCCCTGGCAGGGGTTTCAGCCCCATCCCTGGAGGGGTTTCAAATCTGTGGTGATGTGGTGCTGAGGGCCATGGTTTAGTGGTGGCCTGGCAGTGCTGGGTTAAGGGTTGGCCTCAATGATCTTAGAGGTCTCTTCCAAGCAAAACCCTCCTATGGGAGATGTTGTGTTCCTTCTTCCTGAGCCAGGGAGTTGGTGCCTGGGTAGTGCCCCCACACACAGAGAGGTGGTGGCACAGCCACGCACAGGGGCACGCACACGTGTGGGTCTGTGGGTGAAGCCTTGGTTCCCCTCTGCCCACAGGGTGCCAGCTGGCTGGACAGCACGGGGCGGGCAGCCCGAGCGCCAGCGGAAGGGTGAGGAGCTGACGGACGAAGAGAAGGAGATCATCAACAGAGTCATCGCCCGGGCCGAGAAGATGGAGGAGATGGAGCAGGAGCGGATCGGGTAAGGGGCTGCTGGTGGGACCGGAGGCAGCTCGGGGCTGGCTGGTGGCCGTGGCTGGGAAGCTCTTGGTTGGCTGCGTTCCTGGCCAGCAGCTACTGCACTGCAGTGTTTCTCCTGAAAGGAGCCTGCGGGGGATCTTCTCGAGCTGCAGTTGGTCCTTGGCCAGGAGGAACCTGTGAGCAGGGAGGGCTGCTGCTGCTCGGTGTGCTGCTGCCACTCGGGTTGTTGCTGTGCTCTGGACTGAGATTTCAGAGCCTCATCGATTTTTGTTGGGGGGGGGGGGGTTGTTTTGTTGGTCCAGAAGGGGTCATTAATAACCTCTCATTGTGTGGTGTGAAGCTGCTTGCCCAGCCCTGAGCACCCGTGAGCGTGGGCACAAGCCAAGGCTCACCAGAAGGTGCAAGGTGCTTGCATTTGGGAGCAGAGGAGGATCCATCATCCCCTCCTGCCACGTGGTTAATCCCTCCTGCCAGCCAGAAATGAGCTGCCTGGGAGGCTGAATACATCTCAGTGATGCTCAGCCACAAGCTGGGACCAGCTCCTGAGTGGACTGCAGGTGCTGGTTCTGCCCCAGCCATATCTGTGGGGGGTACCCATGATCACCGGTGGGTGCTGGGGCATCCCTGGTGCTGAGGTACCTGGCATGCATCAGGAACAGTGTGGCCAGCAGGAGCAGGGAAGTCATTGTGCCCTGTACTCAGCACTGGTTAGGACACCTTGAGTACTGTGTCCAGTTCTGGGCTCCTCAGTTTAGGAAAGATGTTGAGATGCTGGAAGGTGTCCAGAGAAGGGCAACAAAGCTGGGGAGAGGTCTGGAGCACAGCCCTGTGAGGAGAGGCTGAGGGAGCTGGGGTTGCTTAGCCTGGAGAAGAGGAGGCTCAGGGGAGACCTTCTTGCTCTCTCCAACTCCCTGAAGGGAGGTTGTAGCCAGGTGGGGGTTGGTCTCTTCTCCCAGGCAACCAGCACCAGAACAAGAGGACACAGTCTCAAGCTGTGCCAGGGGAGGTTTAGGCTGGAGGTGAGGAGAAAGTTCTTCCCAGAGAGAGTTGTTAGCCATTGGGATGTGCTGCCCAGGGAGGTGGTGGAGTCCCCATCCCTGGAGGATTGGTGGGATCAAGAGGGGATTGGATGTGGCGCTTGGTGCCTTGGTTTAGTAGTCACGAGGTGTTGGGTGCCAGGTTGGACTTGATGATCTCTGAGGTATTTTCCAGCCTCATTGATTCTATGGAGCAGAGGCTGAGAAGTGCCCATGTTTGCTTTCATCAGGGCAGACCTCCTGGCTCTCTACCTCTCCCTGTGAAAGGAGGCTGGAGCCAGGTGGGGATTGGTCAGCTCTCCCAAGGAACAAGCGGTAGGATGAGAGGGAATAGCACCAAGGGAGGTTTAGGTTGGACATGAGGAACAATTTCTTCCCCAAAACAGTTTTCAGGGCTTGCCCCATGCTGCCCAGGGCAGTGGTGGAGTCCCCATCCCTGGAGGGGTTTCAAAGCCGTGGAGATGTGGTGCTGAGGGATATCATTCAGTGGTGCCCTGGCAGTGCTGGGCTAATGGTTGGACTTGATCTTGGAGGTCTTCACAACCAAAGTAATTCCATGATTCTACTACATCTCCACCCTGCCTGGTCAACAGTGCCTGGTGACATAGTGCTGAGATTTGGCTGTGGCCCTGCTCTGCTGGGGCTGGTTTTCCAGAGGGCATCTCCCTAATCCCATTTGTCAGCCCTCATGCCTTTCTCAGTACAGCAGAGCACTTGCTTCTTGCTGAGCTTAAGCATCCACTGCTCTTTAAAATCTGATTTGGTTTCCCTTGCAGGGAAAATGCTCAAGTCCAGGCAGGACTCTGCTCTCCATTGCCTGGAGAACCTCAAAGCCCCTCTTGTAGCGTGGGGAGAGCTTTGCCTCAAGCCTTTAATCCATCCCCCCAGCTGCTTAATGACCCTTAAATATTGAGGGTGTGCTTGTGGTGCAGGCATGGGAAGCTCCAGCTGCAGCAGAGAGTCTTAGAGGCTTCCTATCAAAGAGTCATAGAGTTATTTAGGTTGGAAAAGACCTCTGAGGTCATTGACTCCAACTGTTAACCTAAGATCACTCTGGCCATTAAACCATGTCCTGAAGTGCCATGTCCCCATGGCTCTTAAATACCTCCAGGGATGGTGACTCTCCATTTATAGCCTGATAAGAATGCCTCCCAAATGTGCTGCTCTTTGGATTATACCTAAATTTGGGCTTGGCAGTGTAGGGTTAACAGCTGGGCTTCATGGTTGTCGAGGGGTTGGTCTCTTTTCCCTAGCATCAGGTGACAGAACAAGAGGAAATGGCCTGAAATTGTGCCAGGGGAGGGGGCTAGGCTGGAGAATAGGAAAGAATTCCTTTGCTGCCAGAGTGGTCAGGGATGGGCACAGGCTGCCCAGGGAGGTGGTGGAGTCCCCACCTCTGGAGGTGTTTAAGAAAGGTATGGCCATGGCACCTGGTTTAATGGCCATGGTGGTGTTCGGTGGATGGTTGGAACCGATGATCTCGGAGGGCTTTTACCCACCCAAACAATTCTAGGATGCTATGACCTTAAAGGTCCTTTCCAACCAGTTGGATGATTCTAAATCAACTTTAGCAGTGAGGGGAGAGTTTTTTTTTTTCACTTCCCTGTTGTGCTGCATTGCTGCAGCTGTTTGCAGCCCTGCCAAAGCCTCTCCCTCTTGGCTTTGTTAGCTGAGCTGGAGGAGCTTTTCTCCTCCTCATTCATGGAGAAAAAAGCTGGGCGGAGGACTCAGAGCTTGTCCTCAGAGTAGAGCAGGGAGAAGCTGGGATGTGCAGTGGCAGCTTATTTGCCTCCTGTGTGTAGGAGTAGCAGGAGCTTTGCCAAGTCCTTTGTGTTTGTTGGCCTGCAGAAGAGGAGCTGTAGGATGTGCAGCTACTGAAATGTGGGACGGCGTCCGGACCGCGTCCCGCAGCAGTGCCTGCTCCCGAGCCGCTCAGACATTACCCAGGGTAGCTCCTTGTAGACACAATAATCCAGGCTTGTCAGGCTGGCCTCTGGCAGGGATGCCAGCAGCTGTGACTGAGTTCTGCAGCTGGACAGGCTGCTCTAGGAGGTGCTCCTGGATTTCTCCCAGTTTCTGGGATTTTCTGCTCCTGTAAAGGAGGAGGGGTGGGGGAAGGAAGATCTGTTAAAAACTGGATTTGGGTGAGCTCAGTGAACAGCTGGGATCAATGGATGCACCTTCCAAAGGCATGTGGTAAATACTTGGAATTGTCCCCATCAGTGGATGTTTGAAGGGGTGCTTTGGAGCTTTACTTGAGCAACCTCCAGCTGGGTGCTGGCTGCAGGTGAAGCTCCTCATGCCAGGAAGTCCTGCCTGATTTACTGCCATTCATTGCTTCCATCTCATGTTTCCTCTTCTGCACCCACCATCCATTGCCTCCTTCTCATGTCCCCTCTCTTGTTCCCACTGTTCACCTTGTGTCCTCTCTCCTGTACCCACTGTCCATTGCCTTTGTTGTGTGTCCTCTCTCCTGCACCCACCACCCATCTCCTCCATCTCAGGTCCCCTCTATGTTCCCACTGTTCATCACCTTCACCTTGGGTCCTCTATTCTGTACCTACTGTCCATTGCCTTTGTCTTGTGTGCTCTCTCCTCTACCCACCACCCATCTCCTCCATCTTGTGTCCCTTCTTTTGCACCCACCATCCATCACCTCCATCTCATGTCCTCTCTCCTGTACCCACTGTCCAATGCCTTTGTCTTGTGTGCTCTCTCCTCTACCCACCGTCCCATCTCCTCCATCTCATGTTCCCACTGTTCATCACCTTCACCTTGTGTCCTCTCTCCTGCACCCACTACCCATCTCCTCCATCTCAGGTCCCCTCTCCTGCACCCACCACCCATCTCCTCCATCTCAGGTCCCCTCTCCTGCACCCACCACCCATCTCCTCCATCTCGTGTCCCCTCTATGTTCCCACTGTTCATCACCTTCACCTTGTTTCCTCTCTCCTGTACCCACTGTCCATTGCCTTTGTCTTATGTGCTCTCTCCTCTACCCACCACCCACCTCCTCCATCTCAGGTCCCCTCTATGTTCCCACTGTTCATCACCTTCACCTTGTGTCCTCTCTCCTGTACCCACCACCCATTTCCTGCAGCTACCACCCATCTCCTCCATCTCACGTCCCCTCTCCTCTACCCGCCATCACACCAGCCCTGTAGCTTGGCCAGCTGGAGTGAGGTGGGAACAAATTGATGCTGCTTGTTGAGAAGATGTTTGTGGAACTGGACTTGATGTCACCCCCAGCTCAGATGAATGTAGCAGAGGAGTATTTTTAGCACCGGGGGTGGATGGAGGCCCGCAGGAGGCGTGCTCTGGATGCTGATGAGGTTTGTAGGACAGGGATGCTTTGGTGTGTGAGGTGGGGGTTGGGGTTTTTTGTTGGCTGAGTCGTTGTCTCATGGCACAGAGAAGGAAAATAGGAGCTGAAATCATCTGAAAGAGCGACAGAGTGAGAGTGTGTTGGATGTGAGTTGATGAAGGACTTCACAACTACCTGGGGCCTGGGAGACTCCATGACTCAAAGAGGTGGTGGAGCCTCCTTCTCCAGAGACTTTCAAGACCTGTCTGAGTGCATGCCTGTGTGACCTGCCCTAAGTGATCTTGCCTTAGCAGGAGGGTTGGACTCGATCTCCAGAGGTCTTTTCCAACCCCCACTGGTCTGTGATTCTATGATAGTCCTTTGGGACTGTTCAGAGGTGCGGGAGCCAAAAGGTGATGGGAATGGGGGCTGGAGGGAAGAGCAGACCTGTGGCAGGGGTGGATCTGGATGTGTTCTCATCCCTTCTCCTTCCTTGCTTGGCCTGGGCTCACAGTTGGCAGGTCTCTGTGGCAGCTCTGTGCCATCTCCAGCAGCAGTGGTGATGCTCTTGCTGTGCTCCATGAGGAGCCTGTTCCATACAGGAGCATCTGAAAGCACTAATTGGCTCCATTATGCACCTCTAATGAGCTGTCATCAATAACCCACCGAGCCTACCCTGCTGCCTAATGAGGTCCATCATGGTCTTGGCATCAAAGAAAATATTAAAACTATCCCCAGTTAAACATTGTTGTTTCTGGAGAGGACCTCGTGGCTTGGATCTGTGACTCCTGCATCGGGCCATGCCCCTGCCTGGGTGCAGCTATTCCCTTCCCTCTGGTCTCCTCTCAAAATGTGATGGTTTGACTGTCTCTCCATGGGTCAGAGCCTCTCACCTTTCCCTCCAAGAGGACCATCTATGGAGCAGGATTGCCTTTTAATTTGGCTGCTTATTGCTGGGCTGCCACGTGTGTGGTGCTGGAGCAGATGGCTGAGGTCACGGGGGATTAAGCCATTAACCTCGGTGGCCAGCAGCAGGGATGCTCGCTGGGGAGCACAGGCTCCTATTTTCTTCCTCATGTTCAGACAACACACAAATAAAAATAGGGGCTGGGAGGGGCAGAGTGGCGGCTGGAAGCAGATGGAAAGGTCTCCTGAGGTGCCAGCTTCTAGAAGAGCTGAGGTGCATTCATGGCCTGACGACTGCTTGGGCTTTGGTGGGGTTTGGGAGAAAATAAAAGCACAGGAAAACCTCCTCTCTTCTTTCTGAGCCTGGGATGAGCCTGCAAAATGTCACCCTTTCTGTAGGATGTCACGGCAGGCATCACCTGGGGTGGTGCATGTCACAGCAGGCATCACCTGGGGTGGTGCATGTCACAATGAGCGATGCACCAGCATGAGACGGGACACTTGGAAATGGATGAGTGCCCCCTGGGCTCCTTGGGGGGCACTTCCCCACAACAACCCCATGCAGAGCTACAGGCTGGGGGCAGAGTGGCTGGAGAGCCGCCAAACAGAAAGGGACCTGGGGGTGCTGATTGACAGCTGGCTGAACATGAGCCAGCAGTGTGCCCAGGTGGCCAAGAAGGCCAATGGCATCCTGGACTGCATCAGAAATAGCATGGCCAGCAGGAGCAGGGAGGTCATAGTGCCCCTGTACTCTGCACTGGTTAGGTCACACCTTGAGTCCTGTGCCCAGTTCTGGGCCACTCAATTTAAGGAGGACATTGAGACACTTGAAGGTGTCCAGAGAAGGGCAACAAGGCTGGGGAGAGGCCTTGAGCACAGCCCTGAGAGGAGAGGCTGAGGGAGCTGGGGTTGCTTAGCCTGGAGAAGAGGAGGCTCAAGGGAGACCTCATTGTTGTCTACAACTTCCTGAAGGGAGGTTGTATCCAGGAGGGAGTTGGTCTCTTCTCTCAAGCAACCAGAACCAGAACAAGAGGACACAGTCTCAGGCTGTGCCAGGGGAGGTTTAGGCTGGAGGTGAGGAGAAAGTCCTTCCCAGAGAGAGTCGTTTGCCATTGGAATGTGCTGCCCAGGGAAGTGGTGGAGTCCCCATCCCTAGAGGTGTTCAAGAGGGGATTGGATGTGGCACTTTGTGCCAGGGTTTAGTCATGAGGTATTGGGTGACAGGTTAGACTTGATGATCTTTGAGGTCTTTTCCAACCTTGGTGGCTCTGTGATTCTCTCCATAGTGAGGGCTGACAGTGGAGGGTGAGCTTTGCAAGCCGAGCAATAAAAGCACAGAAGATGCTTTACTTTTAGTTACTTGTGTAAGGGGGGGGGGGGGAAATAATTGCTTCTAATTTTTCATCCTGATTTTAATTATGTTTTCTCTAATCTGCAGCTTGGCTTCTTTCCTTGCCTCTTTCAGACCATTAAAATTAGCCTTAATTTAATATTCAGCCCTTTAAGGCACATGATTTCCCTACGGAGGCAAGGCAGTGCTTAATTCTGGAGGCACTTTCTTGACCTCCTTTGTGTCTCACTTGAATTTCTTTTTGCCACCTAAGTGGTGCCTGGAGTCCACCCTCACTGGAAGATATTCTTTGCTATGAGGGTGGTGAAGCAGTGGAACAGGTTGCCCAGGGGAGGTAGTGGACACCCCATCCCTGGAGACATTCAAGGTCAGGTTTGATGGGCTCTGTGTAACCTGCTGTGGTTGAAGATGTCCCTGCTAGCTGCAGGGGGCTTGGACTAGGTGACCTTGAAAGGTCCCTTCCAACCCAATGCATTCTATGATTGCCACATGGGGTCGAGGAGGACTCACAGAATCACCAGGGTTGGAAGAGACCTCAAAGATCATCGAGTCCAACCTGTCGCCGCAGACCTCACGACTCAGCTCATGATGCCCCAGATCAGGTCCTTCCTTGCAGGCCAGGCCCTTCTCCTGTCCCCATGCAGCAGTTTACTGTTGGTTGCACTAAATGTCCTCCCCAGCCTGATTTCAAACCCATTAGGCAGCTCTTTAGCCCCTTCACTTCTGCAGAGTGCCAATGAATATTTAAACACAACAAACTCTTGTGTGCCTGCCCCACTGTCAAGTCTTGTTTCCAGAGAGCATCACCCCTTAATGCCAGTGGCTTTCTGTCTTTCTGTGAGTTGCTCTGGTCCTAATGTAAGACCACATGCTGATGCTGTAGCACTGTGGCTTTCTATCCTGAGTAGAATAGAATAGAATAGACCAGGTTGGAAAAGACCTTCAAGATCGTCAAGTCCAACCTATCACCCAACACCATCTAATCAACTAAACCATGGCACCAAGTGTCTCATCTAATCTCTTTCTTAGACACCTCCAGTGATGGGGACTCCACCACCTCCCTGGGCAGCACATTCCAATGGCCAATCTCTCTTGCTGGCAAGTTCTTCCTAACATCCAACCTAAACCTCCCCTGGCAAAGCTTGAGACTGTGTCCTCTTGTTCTGGTGCTGGGTGCCTTGGAGAAGAGACCAAATCCCACCTGGCTACAACCTCTCTTCAGGGAGTTGTAGAGAGCAAGAAGGTCTCCCCTGAGCCCCTCTTCTCCAGGCTAAGCAACCCCAGTTCCCTCAGCTTCTCCTCACAGGGCCAGGATTACCTCCAGCATTCTGGCTTGGATAAACAATAGGGTGACCAGCAGGACCAGGGCAGTGATTGTCCCACTGTACTCAGCACTAGTGAGGCCACACCTCAAATCTTGGGTTCAGTTTTGGACCCCTCACACCAAGAAGGGCACTGAGGGGCTGGAGAGTGTCCAGAGAAGACCAGTGAAGCTGGTGAAGGGTCTGGACATCAGGTTTGGGTGAGAAACAGTTGAGGGAACTGGGGTTGTTCAGCCTGCAGAAAAGGAGGCTCAGGGGAGACCTTCTTGCTCTCCACATCTTCCTGAAAGAAGGTTGGAGCCAGGTAGGAGGTTGGTCTCTTCTCCCGAGGAACAAGTGATAGGGCAAGAAGAAATGGCCTCATGTGGTCCCAGGGGAGGTTTAGGTTGGACATGGGGAACAATTTCTTCCCCAAAACAGTTGTCAGGGCTTGTCCCAGGCTGCCCAGGGCAATGGTGGAGTCCCCATCCCTGGAGGGGTTTCAAAGCTGTGTAGATGTGGTGCTGAGGGGTATGGCTTAGTGGTGCCCTGGCAGTGCTGGGTTTGTGGCTGGACTGGATGATTTACAGCATCTTTTCCAACCAAAAATTCTTCTCTGTTTCCAGGGGGCTGTTTTATTGCTGGCATCTCAGGTGCAGGTGAAGCATTTTGATACCTGGGTCTTCTCTCCTGCTCCCATCAGTCATTAATAAATATTCCTCTGGCAGATGATGGATTCTCTCCATCTCCACAGGGCTGGCTGTGGGATCAAGGATGCTCCCAGCTGCTGGGTTTAGCCAGCTCCCTGCTACCGCCTTCAATTGCTCCTCTCTTGGGTTGGCTTTTTATTTCTTCCCCTATTTGAACAATTTGAAGCATATTTCCTGCTCTTTGAAGCTCACTTCAGAGAGGCCAGAGGGATGGGTACTTTGAAGTGGGTGTAATGGTGAGGAAGGTATTGCTGCAGTCCTAGAGACGTGTGAGGGAGAGTGATGACCTGGATGCTGATTTTTATGTGCCATCAGAAAAAGAGAAATATAACTGAGACTGAGGGGAGAGGGAGGGAGGGAAATGCTTTTTAGGAAGGCAGAAAGCTCCTTCCTGGAAAGGAGAACACCACCACCTCACCTGGTCTAGTAAAAGGTGTCCCTGCCCCATGGCAGCAGGGTTGGAACTAGATGGTCTCTAAATCTCCCTTCCACCCCAATCCATTCTATGATCTCTCCAGGGAGAACAGCATTTGCATGGGGCTCTGGCATGTATGTGGGGAGGTGCTGGAGGGGGTCAAAGCTTTTTTGGTGTTTTGGGGGCTTTTTTTTTCTCCCAGTTATTACCTTAATCAGGAGCTGTCCCGGTGAGACACCCTCTTGCCCAGCTCCTCTCCTCTTTTTGCCAGGTTGTGGTGGCTCGAGCCTTAACTGGGGTTTAAGAGCTCAGATGGGGGCCAAGGCTGAGAGGCTGAGAATCCCTCCCCCACTTCCCTCTCCTCTTTCCTAATCAAGAGGAAAGAAAGAAAAGGGAAGAAGCAAATCTACCAAGAATAGAACAGAATTAACCAGGTTGGAAAAGACCTTTGAGATCAACGAGTCCAAGCTATCACCCAACACCATCTTAACAACTCAACCATGGCACCAAGCACCCCATCCAGGCTCTTCCTAAACACCTCCAGTGATGCTGACTCCACCACCTCGAGTTGGCTTGGAAGCAGAGGCAGAAATTTTCTTTAAACAATATATATATACTTAACAATGACAGGAAGGGTTCACAGGGGTAAGGAACAAGGATGGATGGGGAAAATAAGTATACAAACCCAGGCTTTTAGAGTCCTTTGGAGAGGTGTGGAGGTAGCAGGGATGTAGCAGGCCAATGGCATCCTGGCCTGCATCAGGAACAGTGTGGCCAGCAGGAGCAGGGAGGTCATTCTCCCCCTGTTACTCAGCACTGGTCAGGCCACACCTTGAGTCCTGTGTCCAGTTCTGGGCTCCTCAGTTTAGGAAAGATGTTGAGATGCTGGAAGGTGTCCAGAGAAGGGCAGCAAAGCTGGGGAGGGGTCTGGAGCACAGCCCTGTGAGGAGAGGCTGAGGGAGCTGGGGTTGCTGAGCCTGGAGAAGAGGAGGCTCAGGGGAGACCTTCTTGCTGTCTACAACTCCCTGAAGGGAGGTTGTAGCCAGGAGGGGGTTGGTCTCTTCTCCTAGGCAAGCAGCACCAGAACAAGAGGACACAGTCTCAAACTGTGCCAGGGGAGGTTCAGGCTGGATGTTAGGAAGAAATTCTTCCCAGAGAGAGTTGTTACCCATTGGAATGTGCTGCCCAGGGAGGTGCTGGAGGAGGAGAACATCACTGGAAGTGTTTAGGAAGAGACTTGATGGGGTGCTTGGTGCCATGGTTTAGTTGATTAGATGGTGCTGGGTGATCGGTTAGACTCGATCTTGAAGGTCTCTTCCAACCTGCTCTGCTCTGCTCTATTCTAGCCTAGCCTAGCCTAAGTAGGGAGGAGGACCAGGCCTGACCGCATGGCAGAGAAGCAGGAAGCCAGCAGCAGCCCTCATCCAAGCAAGGCAAGAGCCAAAAGAGAGCTAATGGTTGCAGTGTCCTCCTTTTTATAGGCTTGCTGGACAGGGAGGGGGAGTGGAACAGACTAACTCGGTTTCCCAGGGAGAAAACCCCCTGCAGGGAGGGCAAAGCTCTCACAAGTCCTCCCCCCCCTGCTTTCAGGATGGGGGTAACCCATCACACAGCTTCACCCCAGGACTTCCATTTTAGTTCCTAAATTTACTATTATGGGTTTTTAAACCAGTCCTTTCACTGCAGCATTTGAAGTGAGGAGGAAAAAGGGAGAAAAAAGAGGGGGAAAAAAGGCCAATTTCTGCATCTGGAATGGTTGTTCTTAATTAGGCAAATGTGCTTTGTTTGATACTGGTGCCACAGGTGTATGTACTGGCTGCTGAAGCTCTTCCACCAGTTCAAAACAACCTCTTGAGGAGCTGCTTCTGGTAAATGAGAGACTGGGAGAGATTTATGTGTTTTGTTTTTTTTCTTGTGGCTAAATAATGAATCTCTTGAAATGCAAAAAGCTTTCCTCCCCCCCCTCCCCCCTTCTTCTTCTTCTCCTTCTCTCTTTGATTGTGCCATTTGTTCCAGTTTCTATAATAAGTTTGTTTGGGCTTGCAGATTTCCAACTGGAAGCTGCTTCTCTTGGAGCAAAGCTCTTGCAGCACAGAGGGAGGGGGAAGCTGTGGAAGAGAATGGGTTTGTACATGGCCTTCACTGCTAGGGAAAGAAAGGGTTTACCCCCCAAATGTTCTCTCTGAGGTGGGAGCAGCGTGCTGGGATGTTGGTGATTATTTGCTGTTGGGGGCTCTTCGTGTAGACCTTGTGTTGCATGTGGTGGGAAGTGGGCTGGGAACAACCACGGTGTGATTCATATCATTCAAATAAGAAATGGGGGAGGAACAGCCAGCTTCCAGGTTCAATTGGAATGCTGCTGGTTGCTGGCTGGGTAATCAGGGGGTGACGCAGGTCTCTTGAGATCTTTGGCATCTCTCTCTTTGTAACAGGGTCATGGAGCTCAGGAAGCAGCCAAGGGTGGGTCATGGATCTAGCAGCTCTAGGAAGACATCACCTTTGGGTCATCTGCAGAGCCAAAAGCAGATGCTGAAGAGCAGGAATAGGCAGCCACTTTCCTTGGGAATGACACTGGAGCAGGGAGTTAGGCTGCCAGAGCAAAGTGGAAAGGCACTAAAGCAGCTCACTGAGCTCTGAGGATGTTGTTTTTCAAGGGAAGGCTGAGGAGCAGAATTACTTTACTTGGAGAGGTCACTGCTGAAACTTCAGGGGATGAAGGCTGGAGGAGCTTGTGAGTGCAGCCAGCTGCTGTCTGGTGACACTGTAGCTGTGAACGTGGTGATTTCCAGCACTCATGCAGATGTGAACATAGTGCTTGGCCAAGAAGGCCAATGGTCTCCCAGAGTGTTTTAAGGAGAGTGGGGTGAGCAGGTCAAGGGAGGTTTTCCTCCACCTCTACTCTGCCCTGGTGAGGCCACATCTGGAGGCCTGGGTCCAACTCCAGGCTCCCTAGTTCAAGAGAGACAGAGAACTACTGGAGAGAGTCAAATGGAAGCTACAAAGATGCTGAGGGGGCTGGAGCATCCCTGTGAGGAAGAAAGGCTGAAGGCCCTGGGGCTGTTCAGCCTGGAGCAGCCTGAGAAGGGATCTGCTCAATGCTCAGCAAGAGCTAGAGGACCTGTGGGGGGCAAGAGGATGGGGCCAGACTCTTGTCAGTGGTGCTCAGGGACAGGACAAGGGGCAAAACTGGAACCCAGGAGGTTCTGTCTGAACAGAAGGAGAAGCTTCTTTGGTGTGAGGCTGCTGAAGCCCTGGAGCCCAGAGAGGCTGTGGAGTCTCCTTCTTTGCAGAGCTTCCAAACCCACCTGGACATTGTGATCCTTGATGGAAAGGGTGTACAGGTTCAATAACCATTGGAAGGCATCTGCCCATCAGAAGCCCTGAGCATTCTCAATCCTGTGTATGGAGCAGTGGGAAATTCACCAGTGGGTTTCAGCAGGGCTGACATCTTCCACCTAAAGATGGTGCTGCAATAATGTGGCTTTGGTCAGCTAACATATGCTGAGTCATGGAGCTGGTGAGAGGCCTCGAGCACAGCCCTACAAGGAGAGGCTGAGGGGGCTGGGATTGTTTAGCCTGAAGAAGAGGAGGCTCAGGGAAGACCTTAGTGCTCTCTGTGACTACCTGAAGGGAGGTTATAGCCAGGAAGGGGTGGGTCTCTTCTCCCAGGCAAGCAGTGCCTGAACAAGTCTCAAGCTGTGCCAGGGCAAGTTCAGGCTGGAAGTGAGGAGAAAGTTCTTCACTGAGAGAATTGTTAGCCATTGGAATGTGCTGCCCAGGGAGGTGGTGGACTCCCCATCCCTGGAGGTGTTCAACAGGGAGTTGGATGTGGCACTTGGTGCCATGGTTTAGTTGTGAGGTCTGTGGTGACAGGTTGGACTTGATGATCTTTGAGGTCTCTTCCAACCTTGGTGATTCTGTGATCCCCACGCTGGGCTTGACTCATGAAGTGGTTCAAGATGCTGCCACTGACTGCAGCAGATTTGCAATGGGGCATCCTATGAAATATAGTAGGCTGTGTGCTCCACAGTGCTTCCTTTTTCCTCTTTTGCTGCTATTCCTTGGTCAAAAGCCCATGCACAGTAGCAGAGTCCCATTGCCCTGGGTGGTGCACACCATGCTGACCATCCTGGAACAGAACAGAATACAGAACAGAATTAGCCAGGTTGGAAAAGATCTTTGAGATCATCCAGTCCAGCCTATCACCCAACACCATCTGATCAACTAAACCATGGCACCAAGTGCCTCATCCAGGCTCTTCCTAAACACCTCCAGTGATGGGGACTCCACCACCTCCCTGGGCAGCACATTCCAATGGCCAATCTCTCTTTCTGGGAAGAATTTCTTCCTCACCTCCAGCCTGAACCTCCACTGGCACAGCTTGAGACTGTGTCCTCTTGTTCTGGTGCTGCTTGCCTGGGAAAGAGACTGACCCCCTCCTGGCTACAACCACCCTTCAGGTAATTGTAGATGGCAATAAGGTCTTCCCTGAGCCTCCTCTTCTCCAGGCTGAACAACCCCAGCTCCCTCAGCTGAAGGGCTGGAGATCAACCACAGAGAAGGGAGGCACCCTCTAGAGAGGAGAGCTCCTAGATTTGTTTCTGAGTGATTCAGAGATGCTGGCAGCCCAACCACCATAAATCTGAAGCTGCCATCAGCCATGTAGGAAAATGTCTTACAAACATCAGGTGGCTTTTTCCCACCTGCCCTGTGAGCAGCTCTGTCAGATTTGGGTCAGGCTGCCGTGGGAGCTGCTGCTCTCCCTGGTGGGCTTGGGTATCCTGTCCTCCTCCTCCTCCTCCTCTTGGTTCCTTCTCCTTCCTCGCTGAATGGCATAAATAATGCATCATTTTTCCCTTCTAGAGCTATTTTTAGGGGCAGGATTCTGGGTTATGGGAGTGTACAGCTCGGCAGCAGCTCTCTCCTGCCTTTGCTCTGCGAGCTACTGCTGCCAGGGCTGATTTATCTTCTAGAAGTTGCTTAACTGGGATTTTCTTCTTCTTCTTCAGGTTTATAGCCTGTTCTCCAGCAGGCTTTTTTTGCACCTCACAGGGCTGAAAATGTTCATACAGTAAATGCTATGCAGGATCATTAGTTCATGGAATCATAGCATTGCTTTGGTTGGAGAGGACCTCTAAGATCATCGAGTCCAGCAACCATCCTAACACCACCGTGGCCATTAAACCATGTCCCCAGGTACCATGGCCACTCCTTGCTTAAACACCTCTGGGGATGGTGACTCCACAACCTCCTTGGGCAGCCTGTTCCAAATTTGGCCTGACCACTCTTGCAGTAAAGAAATCTTTCCTAACCTCCTCTGGCACAATCTTTGTCTCATTCTATCACCTGACACTAGGGGGAAGAGACCAACCCCTATGACCATCAAGTCCAACCATCAACCTAACACCACCATGGCCATTAAACCATGTCATGAAGTGCCATGCCTGCATGTTTCTTGAACACCATGGAGTTCCCTACCAGAGTCCTTCCAACATCTCTTGTAGCTCTTCCATGGTCACTGGGACTCAGGGGAAAAAGGAGCTTTTCTGGGGGGGAAAGCTGCTTCACTGATGCCAGTGATGTTGTGATGACTTGGATAGGGTTTGTGTATGTGGGATCTGGGGATGGGATCTGCTTCACTGATGCCAAACCTTCTTGTGATGACTTGGATAGGGTTTGTGTATGTGGGATCTGGGGATGGGATCTGCTTCACTGATGCCAAACCTTGTTGTGATGACTTGGATGGGGTTTGTGTATGTGGGATCTGGGGATGGGATCTGCTTCACTGATGCCAAACCTTCTTGTGCTGACTTGGATGGGGTTTGTGTATGTGGGATCTGGGGATGGGATCTGCTTCACTGATGCCAAACCTTGTTGTGATGACTTGGATGGGGTTTGTGTATGTGGGATCTGGGGATGGGATCTGCTTCACTGATGCCAAACCTTCTTGTGCTGACTTGGATGGGGATTGTGTATGTGGGATCTGGGGATGGGATCTGCTTCACTGATGCCAAACCTTGTTGTGCTGACTTGGATGGGGTTTGTGTATGTGGGATCTGGGGATGGGATCTGCTTCACTGATGCCAAACCTTGTTGTGCTGACTTGGATGGGGTTTGTGTATGTGGGATCTGGGGATGGGATCTGCTTCACTGATGCCAAACCTTCTTGTGCTGACTTGGATGGGGTTTGTGTATGTGGGATCTGGGGATGGGATCTGCTTCACTGATGCCAAACCTTGTTGGGCTGACTTGGATGGGGTTTGTGTATGTGGGATTTGGGGATGGGATCTGCTCCCTGCCACCATTGCTGGAAATGAATAACTCTGTGATCTAAAGCTGTAGGGGAATAGAATACTCCAGCGTGTCTCCTAGGATGTGTCTTGTCCTCTGGGATGTGGCTTGCTGGAAGAGGAGAGGCTGTGCTGGAAACTGCACCAGGAAAAGGAGCTGCTGGAGCAAAGGCAGCATCTGTCTCTTGGGAGCAGGATCTCTATGTCCTGCCCATGCAGTGCCTGTCCTGACTGTCCCTGTCCCCTTTCTGCCAGGCGACTGATGACCCGGCTGGAGGACATGCGCCGGAGCGTGCTGGGGGATGGGGTGAACCGCTGCATCCTCTGTGGGGAGCAGCTGGGGCCACGGGGCTCTGCCTGTGTCGTCTGTGAGGACTGCAAGAAGGTGAGACAGCTCCCTGTCCCCACACAGCCCACCCTGGGGGAAAAATGGGCACCTTAGGCTTTCAGCACTTGTTGGATTGCCCAGCTGCAGGTGGCACAAGGGAACATTGTGAGCAGCAGGCAGAGGGAGGGCAGTCTGCCCCTCTGCTCCACTCTGCTGAGACCCCCCCTGCAGTTCTGGGGCCAGCTCTGGAGCCCTCAGCATGGGAGAGACATGGACTTGTTGGAGAGGTGCCAGAGGAGGCCACAACAATTATGGAAGGGCTGGAAGCCCTCTGCTGTGGAGCCAGGCAGAGAGAGTTGGGGTTGTTCAGCCTGGAGAAAAGAAGGCTCCAGGGAGACCTTCTGGTGGCCTTTCAGTGCTTTAAAGGGACCAGTCAGCAAGCTGGGGGCAGACTTTAGAGCAAGACCTGTTGTGACAGGACAAGGGGTGATGGTTTGAAATTAAATGGCATCCTAGCCTGCATCAGAAGTAGTGTGGCCAGCAGGAGCAGGGAAGTCATTCTGCCTCTGTACTCAGCACTGGTTAGGGCACACCTTGAGTACTGTGTCCAGTTCTGGGCCACTCAATTTAAAGACATTGAGACACTTGAAGGTGTCCAGAGAAGGGCAATGAGATTGGGGAGAGGTCTGGAACACAGCCCTGTGAGGAGAGGCTGAGGGAGCTGGGGTTGTTTAGCCTGGAGAAGAGGAGGCTCAGGGGAGACCTTGCTGTCTACAACTCCCTGAAGGGAGGTTGTAGCCAGGTGGGGGCTGATCTCTTCTCCCAGGCAAGCAGCACCAGAACAAGAGCACACAGTCTCAAGCTGTGGCAGGGGAGGTTTAGGCTGGAGGTGAGGAGAAAGTTCTTCTCAGAAAGAGATATTGGCCGTTGGAATGTGTTGCCCAGGGAGGTGGTAGGGTCCCCATCCCTGGAACCATCTCAGATTGCTTGGAGTTGTGAGCAACCTCCTCTAGTTGTAGATGTCCCTGCTCATTACAGGGGGTTGGACCAGGTGAGCTTCAAAGGTCCCTTCCCACCCAATCCAGTCTGGCTCTATGATCATTGATGTCATTGCTAGGAGACCTCTCATTAACCATCTCTCATTAGCCAACTCTCATTAATCTCACACTCCCCACGGGAGATGCTGGTGCCGTGAGACTTTTTTGGTGGCCATAGTGTCCCCACCTGGTGCTTTGCTTTCTCTTGCAGAATGTCTGCACCAAGTGTGGGGTGCAGACCACCAACAACCGGCCCCACACTATCTGGCTCTGCAAGATCTGCAGTGAGCAGCGAGAGGTGAGTGTGGCATCATCCCCTGCCCTGGGGGTTCCTTGTGCTGGAGTGGGGACACATCCCTGCCCTTGGCTTCACCTTGGTCTGTACCCACCTCAGACCTCTGCGATGGGACAAGCTCCAGACTGGTGAAGTCTCCCATGGAGCATTAAGTCTTGCCCAGCAAGTTTGGCTCTTGTAGGATGAGCTCATTTTTGAGAGAAAATGGGATTGAAGAGACTTCTGGGGACAAAGATGGGCTCCCTGACACCTACAGAGTCCAAAAGCTGATGAGTTAGTTAATTAACAGGACAAATGAGAGGTAATGGGCGCAAACTTGACCATGGGTTTCACCTAAACATGAGGAGGAACTTCTGCATGTTGAGGGTTGGAGCACTGGAATAGGCTGCCCTGAGTGATGGTGGGCTTCCCATCTTGGGAGAGACTCCAAACCCACCTGGATGCTGTCCTGTGCAACCTGCTGGGGGTGCCCCTGCTTTAGCAGGTGGGTTGGACTGGATGATCTCCAGGGGTCCCATCCAACCTCCACCATGCTGGGATTCTGTGATCGTGGAGCAGGGTGGGTGCAGGGGTCTATGTCCTCAGCGTTGCTTGCTTGAGGAGGACCCTGGTGATGCAGGAGGGGTCTGTACCCAGCATCCCCCAAGGCATGGCTACTACCCTTCTACCTGCACCCCCAGGTGTGGAAGCGCTCTGGTGCCTGGTTCTTCAAGGGCTTGCCCAAGCAGATGCTGCCCCAGCCGATGCCTGTCAGCAAGAACAAGGGACCCCAAGCCCTGAGTGAGCCCAGCCCCGTGGAACCACCGCTCCAGGACCAAAAGCTCCCCTCTCGTGCACCCACCCGAGGTAGGTGACAGCAGGTGCTGGAGCCCTCCTCCATCACTGCAAGGGACCCAACACAGCAAGGTGTTGGGGCTTCTCCCCATCATTTGCAAGGGTGAGCCCTAGCAAAGAGCGTCCAGAGCAGTCTGTAGCTGCTGCCTGGTTTCTAAAGGGACAGGGAGCTACTGGAAAGAGTCCAGTAGAGGCTATTGAAGATGCTGGGAGGACTGAATCATTTCTGTGAGGAGGAAAGGCTGAAAGACTTGAGGCTGATTAGCCTGGAGAAGAGCAGCCCCAGAGGGGATCTGTTCAATGCTCAGCAAGAGCTGAAGGACCTGTGGGGGCCAAGAGGCTGGGGCCAGACTCTTGTCAATGGTGCCCAGCAACAGGACAAGGAGCAATGGGCACAAACTGGAACCCAGGAGGTTCCATCTGAACAGGAAGAGAAAATCCTTTGGTGTGAGGCTGATGGAGCCCTGGAGCAGATTGCACAGAGAGGTTGTGGAGTCTCCTTCTCTGGAGAGCGTCCAACCCCACCTGGACATTGTGATCCTGGGCAAGCTGCTGTGGGTGCCCCTGCTTGAGCAGGGGGGTTGGACTGGATGATCTCCAGAGGTCCCTTCCAACCCCCACCGTGCTGGGATTCTGTAAGAGTGGCAGCACATCCCAGGCTGCTGGTGGGGTGGGTGAGCTGCAGCTTCACCACTTCTTGCTCTGTTTGTGCCCCCCAAGGCCAGGCAGACCCCAGGCCCCCGGTCGAGCAGGACTCTGATGGTAAGCACCGACCCTCACACCTCGCTCAGCTGCCTCTCTCCTTCCCTCTTTTCCCCTCTGTGTTTTCCTGGGAGGTGACAGCGGCAGGACCTCTGCTGGCTGCTGCCGCCCCCTCTGCGGGGACCAGAGTTATTCTGGGGCTTCCCCACCCACGGCAGACGCCTGGGCTGGTGTGAAGACGCTGAGCAGAGCTGCCTCCGGGGGTGTTTGGTTTCCCACCGTTGATTGGCAGCTGTTTTTCTGGGTGTTTGATGGAAATCCCTAGAAAAACTTCTGGGAATGCTTTTAGAAGGCTTGTGGGGGGCAGAGGGAGCTTGTGCATGCCTGCAAGGGATGGAGCAGCTGAGGTTCTGCCCTCTGGGCTGGTCATGTTAGGGCTCCTCACATCAAAGCTTTGCTCTGTGCACGGTCACCAGAGCAAAGGGAGGATGCTGTGATCGTTTTGATGGTTATACCTGGTTGTACCTTGCAGCCCCCCTCCTAGGCCTACTGCAGGGGGGGTGGACAAGATGAACTTTGAGGGTCTCTCCCAACCTGATGCACTCTGTGATTCTGTCTGTAATGATGCTGGTGGATAGGGTTGCATTGAGGGACAGCAATTGGTGCCTCCTCCTCACAGGGTCAAAGTCATGTTCCTCACCAGGGGTTACCAATTTCTACCCTTATAGACTCATTTTGATTGGGAAAAGACCTTAAAGATCATTGAATCCAACCATCAGCTCTATCCCATGCTGCTCTGGATCCATGCCTTCAGGACCAACATTTCCTAGCTGCTGCTGGCACCAACATGAGCCAGGACTGGGCACCAATATGAGCCAGGGCTGGGGCTCCTGCTGCTCCTGAATGAGTTGTGCTGCTGGGAGCTCATTTTTACTTATTCCCCATTTTTTGCAGTTCAGCATCACAACACCAAGGTGATGAGGTTATCTGAGCCATCACTGTGATGATCAGCCTGGGAGCAGCCCAGTGCCTGCAAACCCTCTTCTCCCTCTGCCCTTCTTCAGCCGCATGGAGAAGGCAAGGAGGGGCTGAGGACACCATCCCTTGGAGTGGTCCTCTTCATCCCATCCTTCCTTTGGCTCAGGATCTGTCCTGGTGGCCCTAACTTGTTTGGCAGATGGTTGCAGGTGCCCAGGAAGTGCTAAGGGCTGCCTCCTGGGGCTGTGTTGGGTTTCCCAGTTGCAGCTGCCTGGGGCTTTGCCCTGTGCTGGGCAAGCTGGCTGTGCGCAGGCAGCATCTCAGTGAGCAGGGTATGTGGCACAGCACTGTACCCTCTCCACGCTCCAGCACTGCTCACTGTGGGGATGCATCCTACACCTTGGGGTGGGATCCCTCCACGGCTTGAGGGTATCCAGGCTCAGGCACATCCGCATGCTACAGCTCGCAGCGCCGGCGGGAAGCTCCGGCTGAGCCTTGGCAAGGCTGTGCCCAGCCAAGTGATGATCTTCATCTTCCCACGCAGCAGCAGTTGGGGAAACCACTTAATTAAGACTATTTAATTGCGCTGGTAACTGGTGCCATTAAGCTTCCTCGGCCCCACAACAGGCTGCTGTCGGGAAGGCACCGACTCGCCCGCGCAGTCGCTGGGGCTGCCCGGCTCCTCCCCGGCGATCAGCAGGCGCACGGTGACGTCTCCATCGGTTTCCTAAAGCTCCTTTGGAACATTAATTCTTGCATTGCTATTTCTGCACCACGGGGCGCAGGGTTGTGGATGCTCATTTCCTTCCCCCTCTCCTCCCCCCGACCCCCTCCCCTCCTTCTCTTCATTATCTTCTCCCCGCCCCCCTCCCCCGAGCCACAATCTGTTGCGTTTCGCTTTCTCCTTCTGCCTGGTGACCCTGAGAGCCCAGCCAAGGAGAAACATCCCATTTATGCCAGAGCAAAGATTTATATCTGGTGTCAGGAGGCACAAGCCAGGTGAGCTCCGAGACCTTTTTTGTCCTCACGTCCCTGGGTTGCCATTCATCACCCCGGAGCGGCCCCGGCACCCCGGCGCGCACGACTGGGCTTTATCCACTGGGATGGTCGCTGCTGGGTGATGGAAGTGAGAGACAAAGGCAGCTGTCGCTGCTGTCTCACTGACAAATGGAAGGTGATCAGCAGAAAGAAAATACGATCTTCCCGTCCCAGGGAGCGTGGAGCTGGGATGTCGTTAGGGGTTTGATGGGTGCTGAGGACCAGGTGATGGATACCTCTGGCCTCGTTTTCCCTGTGGGTCTCTCCTGTCCCCGTGGTTTCCTGTGTCCTTTGGAATGTCCTTTGTGCTTTCCCAACCACTGTGTGCAGGTTGGATGGTGAGGAGCCCTCCTGGCACCCCACAGGTGCTGGATGGCTGATGGTCCCCAATGCTCTGATGGTGCTGCCGTGGCTGTACCCATCCTCCTCACACCCGGGCTGGGCATTGCCCAGGTGACACAATGGGGATGGATGGGTGGTCAGGGTGTGAGGCTTACCACTGCTTTAACCCTGTCCCTGCAGGTAGTGACGTGACGGCAGGTGCCCGGGGCGGCTCCGTGGTGCCCAGCCGCAAGCCAGCAGAGGGCAGAGCAGATCCATGTGGCGGCGAGGTCGCTGACGGGGGCGCCGATGGCCGCGAGTACGCCGCCGAGAGTGGGGTCAGCAGGAGCCCTGGTGAGAGCCGAGCTGAGGGGTGCCTGGCAGGAGAAGGTGGGGGGTATGGAGATGCCAGGTGTACAAGGGTTGTCTCTGCTCAACGTGCAGCACCTAGCAACCTCAAGGGACTGCACATTGTGTGAGGGCTGAGATGTTATCTTGGCCACCTCCAAGCCTCTCTCTCTCCTGCCTTTGACTGCCCTTCCCTTGCCAGTTCTGGCTGCAGCCCCGTGCTTGACCCAGGCAGAGCCCCCCCAGTCTTGTTGCTGATGCTCGTTTCTCCCTGCAGCTCTGAAGAGAACCAGCTCCGTGCAAGGCTCACGGCCACCCCCACCAGCTGCTGCCAGCCCTGCTCCTGCTGCTGCTCCTGGTCCAGCAGCATCCCCAGGTAGGATGTGAGGGGCATGCAGCCAGGAGGCTCAGTTTATGGGGGTGACACCTCGATGTCCTGCCATGGGCAGACACCTCCCTGCTTGTGGCAGTGCTGGGATGGGAATGGGATGAGGAGCATCACCCCAGGGAATGGCCCAGTAATGCAGCATCCTAACTTGGATCAACAACAGTGTGGCCAGCAGGACCAGGGCAGGGATCATCTCCCTGTACTGGGCACTGGTGAGGCCACACCTCAAACCCTGGATTCTGTTTTGGGGCCCTAACTTTGACACTGAGGGGCTGGAGTGGGTAGAGAGAAAGACAATGAGGCTGGTGAAGGGTCTGGATAACAGGTTTGGTGAGGAGCAGCTGAGGGAACTGGGGTTGCTCAGCCTGGAGAAAAGGAGGTTGAGAGGAGACCTCATTGCTCTCCCTACCTCCCTGAAAGGAGGCTGGAGCCAGCTGGGGGTTGGTCTCTTCTCCCAGGGAGCAACTGATAGGACAAGAGGAAACAGCCTCAAGTGGCCCCAGGAGAGAGTTTAGGTTAGACATGGGGAGCAATTTCTTGTCTCTACACCCAAAATGATTCTGTGATCTGTCCCCAGCAGCTCCTGCAACAGGAAGAGCAGGCCCTGGGGCAGCTGGCCGGTTCCCAGAGAGACAAGGTAAAGTCCAGCTGCTTGCAAGGGGCTTGGGGGGCAGAGCGTGCCGGGGGCTAACTGGGTCCATCCTGCAGCGAGCCCACCGCTGGGACCCTCGGAGCCAGCCCGTGCCGCCGCCAGGGAGGAGCGAGGAGGCGGCTACGCTGTGCCCCCCACCAGGGAGGAGAGGCCAGCCCGGCAGCCCCCTGCCTTCCAGCAGCCCTCCAGCTTCCAGCAGCCCCCTGCTGTCCCACCGGCACCAGCTGCCCCAGCGCGGCAGCAGCCCCGCGAGGAGGAGGAGGAAGATGCCAACAGCTACGACTCTGATGAAGGCAGTATGTACCCGAGGCACCCGGCTGGGGGGCAGGGGCTGGTTTTTGGGGGGGGGGAGGGAGGGGGAACTAGGATCAGGAGGTGCTGGAGCGTGTCCAGAGAAGGGCCACAAGGATGATCAGAGGGCTGGAGCACCTCTCCTATGAGGACAGACTGAAGGAGTTGGGGCTGTTCAGTCTGGAGAAGAGAAAGCTTTGGGGAGACCTAATTGTGGCCTTCCAGTATCTGAAGGGGGCTACAAGAAAGCTGGGGAGGGATTTTTAGGCTGTCAGGGAGTGATAGGACTGAGGGGAATGGAACAAAACTAGAAATGGATAGATTCAGATTGGATGTCAGGAAGAAGTTCTTTGCCATGAGGGTGGTGAGAGACTGGCACAGGTTGCCCAGGGAGGTGGTGGAAGCCTCATCCCTGGAGGTTTTTGCAGCCAGGCTGGATGTGGCTGTGAGCAACCTGCTGTAGTGTGAGGGGTCCCTGCCCATGGCAGGGCATGAGGTCCCTTCCAACCCTAACATGTCTATGATTCTATGATTGAGAAGAGTTGGTCACTTTGGGGCTGTGACTCCCAGCATAAGGCTGCCCAGGGCGGTGGTGGAGTCCCCATCCCTGCAGGGGTTCCAAAGCTGTGGAGATGTGGTGCTGAGGGACGTGTTTTAGTGGTGCCCTGGCAGTGCTGGGTTAAGGGTTGGACTTGATGGTCTTGGAGGACTCTTCCAACCCAAATGATTGTGTGATTCTAAGGTTGTGGGTCTCTGGTGGGAAGAGTCCTTGGGGAATGTTGCTCTGGAGCTGGGGTAGGTTCTGCATGCTGTCCCTGCTCAGTCAGTTGAGATCTTCATGGGATCTTCAGTCAGTTTTGCACCAGATTACTGAGCTCTGGCAGGCAATGGTTCAGTCTCAATGCTCACACCACCCTTCCCACTCCTTCCAAATTCAAGTCATGAAGGCAGCTGCCTCTTTGGGACCTATCTGTAAGCTCAGGGGAGACCTTCTTGCTCTCTCCAACTACCTGAAGGGAGGTTGTAGCCAGGTGGGGGTTGGTCTCTTCTCCCAGGCACCCAGAGCCAGAACAAGAGGACACAGTCTCAAGCTATGCCAGGGGAAGTTTAGGCTGGAGGTGAGGGGAAAGTTCTTCACAGAGTAATTTGCCATTGGAATGTGCTGCCCAGGGAGGTGGTGGAGTCACCGTCCCTGGCACCAAGTGCCACATCCAATCCCCTCTTGACCACCTCCAGGGACAGTGACTTTCTCCTCACCTCCAGCCTAAACTTCCCCTGGCACAGCTTGAGACTGTGTCCTCTTGTTCTGGTGCTGCTTGCCTGGGAGAAGAGACCAACACCCTCATGGCTACAACCTCCCTTCAGTTAGTTGCAGAGGGCAATAAGGTCTCCCCTGAGCCTCCTCTTCTCCAGACTAAACAATCCCAGCTCCAAGCTCCCCATCCAGTCTCTTCCTAAACACCTCCAGGGATGGTGACTCCACCACCTCCCTGGGCAGCACATTCCAATGGCCAATAACTCTTTCTATTAAGAACTTCTTCCTAACATCCAGCCTCAACCTCCCCTGCTGGGTACATCCTCCTTTGCCTGCTGAACCTTAAAGGCAGTTGCAGCTTTGTAAAGCTTTGCTGTCCAGAGCTGGATTTGTGTGTGTGGCAGTTTGGCTGATGCCAGCCTGGTCCCACGTGCCTCCCATGGCTCTTACATTTCCACCACCAATCTGCCTAATTATTACTAATCAGAGCCGATTAAGCAGTAATTGGCTGAGCTTTTAATCAGGTCCTTTTCCCAACTCCTCTCTCTCTCAGCCACACTGGGAGCACTGGAGTTCAGCCTGCTCTACGACCAGGAGAACAGCTCCCTGCACTGCACCCTCATCAAGGCCAAAGTAAGTGGTCCTCTTTTTCTCCTTCTTTCACCAATTTAAGTCCATCTGGCCCCCAGAGCCCTCAGTGTGATGAGATGGAAGGAATGTGGGTGCTGGTAGAGGCTGCTCTTCAGCAGACCCAGCCCAGCTCCACTCTTCCTGACTGGGAAGGTCTGTGGGGCTCGTCCTGGAGGGGGTCTGGAAGGTCTGTGGGGCTCATCCTGGAGGGGGTCTGGAAGGTCTGTGGGGCTTTTCTTCAAATGGCTCCAACAGATCTCTGTGGCTTTTCCTCAAGTAGGTCTGGGAGGTCTGTAGGACAGACCTCTGCTTGATGGGTCTGATATTTCAGCACATCATGGCACCCCCACCTGCTTGGAGCAGCGGTTCTTGGCTTGCTGAACATGTTTTCTCTTTGTTGAGCTGCTTCATGGGCAGCTTTCTGTCTTTCCTGCCTTATCTTAAGGACATTTTCTTGATTATCTTTTAGGGCTTAAAACCAATGGACTCCAATGGCCTGGCAGATCCCTATGTCAAGCTGCACCTCTTGCCTGGAGCCAGCAAGGTGAGATTTTGCCTGGTTTGGGTGTGCTTGGGAGATGGAGCAGCGCTTCCTCAAAGGCCCCTGAGGTTCTTGCCTCGCATCAAGCTTCCTCCCCTTGATTTCTCCATGCTGTCACTTGCTGCTGCTGTGTTACCAGGGAGGTATCTCCGAGAAGGGCTGATGCTGCAGATGCTCTCCCCTACCCAAGGAACAGCAGGGATGGAGTGGAGCCTCAGAGGAGGTGACACTGTTCATGCATCACAAAGCACCTGACACATACTCTAATTATTCCTGGGGTCTGAGCCATCCATTTGCTGCTGCAGCATCTTCTGGTTAGAGCGGTGGAGAAATAACCACTGAGCCAACTCTGACTCCCTCCATCAAAGCAGCCTTTGAAGATCTCATTCCCCAGCCCAGCTAAGCAGGTCTTGGTGGGGAAACCTTTGGTGCAGGACTGACCACCACTGGCCTGGTGCCCAAGGAGACTTTCTGGGGGGGCTTCAGAAGAAGTGTAAACCAGTGAGGATCTGAAAGTCAAACTGCTGGGCTGATACCTCCAGGCTTGCTTCATGTGTGGGGACTTCCTGGTCTTGTGCAGGGTCTGTCAAGGTGTCATGACCTTGGGATATGTTTTTGCTTAGTCTCATTTGCTGATCTTTCTTAGTACCATAGGATCAGTCAGGGTTGGAAGGGACCACAAGGATCAGCTAGTTCCAATCCCCTGCCATGGGCAGGGACACCCCAGACTAGATCAGGCTGGCCAGAGCCTCATCCAGCCTGGGCTTAAACACCTCCAGGGACGGGCCCCCAACCACCTCCCTGGACAACCCATTCCAGGGCTTCACCACTCTCATGGGGAAGAACTTCCTCCTCACCTCCAGCCTGAATCTCCCCACCTCCAGCTTCATTCCATTAATTCCATTTCTTCTAGTTGTTTTCTTTTACATATATGCTTGTGAAGGACACATGGCCAAGTGACAGAGCTCCTCGTGTCCCTTGCTGGCGCCTCCTTTAGACCCCCTCAAGCCCTGTGCAGCCTGCCCTGGGCAACTTCTTGTATAGATGTCCTTGGGCGACTAGACCCCAGACAGTGACAGAAGCCAGGTGGTGAAGTCTACCCTGCTGACTGCAGGCAGCTGAGTCCTTGGTGCTTGCATAAAGATCCACCTTGTCAGGTTGGAGATGCTCACCTGGAGTTGATGGCTCACAGGCGTGACAGCCTCAGCGGGCAGCAATGACATCCTTCAGGGCCCAGTCAGAGCTACTCCTGTGAGGCAGAAGTGATGGAGCATCTCATTTACACTCCTCTGCCAGGAGCCTGAGTGGAGGTGGGGAGGAGCTGAAGGGTCTAATCATGCCTCCTCTGTTTTGATGCTGCAGTCAAACAAGCTGAGGACGAAGACGCTGCGCAACACTCGCAACCCCGTGTGGAACGAGACCCTGGTGTACCACGGCATCACAGATGAGGACATGCAGAGGAAAACCCTCAGGTAAGCAGAGTAGCTGGGGTGGTGGGGACAGTGGGTCTCCTTGTGTGGAGTATCTCAAGCCAGCCTTCCTCAGGAGGAGGAAATGCAGAGGTTTTGGTCAAAACCCAACAAGCTCCACGTGAGCGTGCTGACCTTGATGGCCCTTTGAAGAGAAATAAAAGCATTTGGGAATCATAGAACCACAGAACTGTTGAGGTTGGAAGACACCTTTAGGCCACACCTTGAGTCTTGTGTCCAGTTCTGAGCCCCTCAATTTAAGAAGGACATTGAGACACTTGAAGGTGTCCAGAGAAGGGCAATGAGGCTGGGGAGAAGTCAGGAGCACAGCCCTGTGAGGAGAGGCTGAGGGAGCTGGGGTTGCTTAGCCTGGAGAAGAGGAGGCTCAGGGGAGACCTTCTTGCTCTCTACAACTACCTGAAGGGTGGTTGTAGCCAGGTGGGGATTGGTCTCTTCTCCCAGGCAAGCAGCACCAGAACAAGAGGACACAGTCTCAAGCTGTGCCAGGGGAAGTTTAAGCTGGAGGTGACGAGAAAGCTCTTCCCAGAGAGAGTTGTTAGCCACTGGAATGTGCTGCCCAGGGAGGTGGTGGAGTCCCCATCCCTGGAGGTGTTCAAGAGGGGATTGGATGTGGCACTTGGTGCCATGGTCTAGTCATGAGGTCTGTGGTGACAGGTTGGACTTGATGATCTCTGAGGTCTTTTCCAACCTTATTGATTCTATGATCATCAAACCCAACCGCTCGCCTCGTGCTCACAACCTCACCCCTGCTGCTAAGCAACTACCCCTAAACCATGTCCCTCAGCACCACATCCAAGCTTCTTTTACATATCTCCAGGGAGGGTGACTCCACCACCTCCCTTCACAGCCCTTGACAGCCCTTTCTGTGAAGAGATTTGCTGGTACAATTCTGGTGTTGTCATTTAATATTATTTACTCTACTATAACCCTTCTCAGTGTAGAGATTTGTCTCTTTCATATCTACACATGCTTGGACAGTGTCCCAGCAGAACATTTGGAGGCCTCTAAAAGTCTTCTGGCGTTCCCTTCCTAGAGGAAATTTCCACCTCTTGATTTCTTGCCCCATCACAAAGCACACCTTAACAGTGGTGATTTTTGGTGGCACAACAGAAATTCATCTTTCTGACTGCTTTTGGTCAGAGGAGAACCAGAGGGATGGAGGCTTTGGTGGTGCTTTTGTGTTGTCCACCCCCCACCAGTGCCCTTGCAGGAGAAGGTTTGTGCTCTGGAGCCAGGTGCTGCTCCAGTCTGGTTGATGTTCATCTTTCCTGTTCCCCTCAGGATCTCTGTGTGTGATGAAGACAAATTTGGCCACAATGAGTTTATTGGAGAAACCAGAGTGTCCTTGAAAAAACTCAAAGCCAACCAGAAGAAGAACTTCAACATCTGCTTGGAGAGAGTGATACCAGTGAGTTCCTGTGACATTTCCTTCTCCTGCCCCTTGATGTTGAGGTTGCCAGCAAATGGCACATGAGGGAGATAGCGGTGAGCTTGGAGCTGTGGGTGCCTGACTTCACAGGCATCTTTAGGAGTTGGATTCCCATCCATGCCTGAGCTGATGTGGCACATCAAGGCCAGGAGATAAGAGCATGGTGGGAATCCAGGGGAAGTGGCTCTGGTGACCTCTGCAGTGGCTGCAGATCTGCTGGTGTTATAGGATCGTGGAATGGATTGGGTTGGAAAGGACCTTTGAAACTCATCTATTCCAACCCTCTGGGCAGGGACATCTGTGACTAGATCAGGTTTCTCAGAGCTCTGTCCAACCTGACCTTGTGGTGGAGAATGTGTTGCCAGCCTATGGTGATGGATGTCACTGTGGAGGAGAGGTCAGGCTAATCCATCCCTGAACTGTGCTCCCTGGTGCTGAGGGGGAGGGAGGCTGGTGGAGTAGATGAATATTTCTGAGCCACCTTCCTCTCCTAAGGCCAGCAAAAGATCTGGGTGGGCTCCTGGGGGTGCTTGTCCTGTAGGACACTACACTACTGTCACTCATGGAAGTCTCTTTCCCCCTTCCCGATCCAAGACGAAGCGCACTGGAACAACCGGCGCATCCCGTGGGATGGCACTGTATGAAGAGGAGGTAAGAGGCCTTGGAGGGCACCATGCTCCATGCACATTTCACCCCTCATCCCTCATGGACAACCCCCTTTTTCCCCTCATGGAGACGATGCAAGGTCCCCTTGTGCCCATCTGGTCTCACCTGCTCCGCACTTGAGTTTTCCTCACGCAACCCCTGTGTGTCCACATCTCTGGTTGCTTCCTCTTGAAGGTAGATCGTGGTGGGGATGTGGAGGAGCGTGGGAAGATCCTGGTGTCCCTCATGTACAGCACCCAGCAGGGAGGCCTGATTGTGGGCATCGTGCGCTGCGTGCACTTGGCAGCCATGGATGCCAACGGCTACTCCGACCCCTTCGTGAAGCTGTAAGTGGGAGCTGGGGATGGCTCAAGAGTGTGTCCACAGAAGGGCCATGAGGATGAGCAGAGGGCTGGAGCTCCTCTCCTATGAGGACAGACTGAGGGAGTTGGGGCTGTTCAGTCTGGAGAAGAGAAGGCTCTGAGGAGACCTAATTGTGGCCTTCCGGAATGGAATGGAATAGAATTAACCAGCTTGGAAGAGACCTTTGAGATCATCCAGTCCAACCTATCACCCAACACCAGCTAGTCAACTAAACCATGGCACCAAGTGCCTCATCCAGTCTCTTCCTAAACACCTCCAGTGAGGGTGACTCCGCCACCTCCCTGGGCAGCACATCCCAATGGCCAATAACTCTTTCTACGAAGAACTTCTTCCTAACATCCAGCCTAAACCTCCCCTGGCAAGGGGGCTACAAGACAGCTGGGAAGGGACTCCTTAGGATGTCAGGTAGTGAGCAGAACTAGAGGTGGGTAGATTCAGATTAGATGTTAGGAAGAAGTTCTTCCCCATGAGGGTGGTGAGACACTGGCTCAGGTTGCCCAGGGAGGTGGTGGAAGCCTCATCCCTGGAAGTGTTTAAGGCCAGGCTGGATGTAGTTTTGAGCAACCTGCTGTAGTGTGAGGTGTCCCTCCCCTCACACAGGGGTTGGAACTAGCTGATCCTTGAGGTCCCTTCCAACCCTAACAGCTCTATGAGTCTGTGATTCCTTGTGGTAACATGTGGTTGTGGAGCCACCCACTGTCCTTGGGCAGTAACTGATGGGCTGAGAGCTCCTTCTAAAGCCACTGGAGAGAGGAGAGCATTTCCCCAACCACCTTGAGACCTCATGCAGGAGTGAGATGCCCACCAGAGTTGACTGTGCAAAGTGGTAATGCTCTGCTTGGGTACCACTGCCATGGCTGAAGCTAAGTGAGACTGACCCAACCTTTAGGCCCTTCCAGTCCCTGTAGGTGAGAATCATAGAATCACCAAATCATCTGGGTTGGAAATGACCTTTAAGATCATCAGGTCCAACCATTAACCCAGCACAGCCAATTCCACCACTAAAACATGTCCCTCAGCACCATGTCTACAGGTCTTTTAGATCCCTCCAGGGGTAGGGGCTCCACCACTGGCCTGGGCAGCCTGTTGAATGCACAGGTTCCCTAATGCATAGACTCAGAGCTGCAGAGCTGGAGAACAGGAGGTCCTTTCTTTTCTTGGGTGGGGAAAAGAAGCCTTGGGACCAGTGCATTGTTTGGCAGGACATCAAAAGTTGTGTGCAGGACTCTCTGCTTTCCGGTGTCTGAGCATTTCCCAGCAAGAGATGCTCCTCCAGAGAGGTTTCTGCTGAGGTGTTTATGGTTTCCTGTGTCTCATCTGGCAGTCCAGGGGGGGAAAGAAAAATAATCATCAGGATTTTATTGATTTTATGTTTATTTTAGAAGGGGGGAAGAGCCTGGCTAACCCAGTTCTTCGCTCTAGAAGCCTGCAGTTGCTGTTTTCTAGCCCCAAACCTCAGTTTTGCTTAGTCAATAAGCTCAGGCTGATGTCACACTTGAGTTTTGAGCTGTTTTCTCTTGCCCCCAGTTGGCTGAAGCCTGACATGGGAAAAAAGGCCAAGCACAAGACACAGATTAAGAAGAAAACCTTGAATCCCGAGTTTAACGAGGTGAGGACAGATGTGATTGCTGCATTATTAAATCAGTTCAGCTAATTAATGGGTTGTGCCAAGGAGACAGAAGGCAAACTGCCCAAGGCTTGGTTCCTCTCTTGGAGTTCCAGCTCCTTTTCCCCTTCTGTACCCAGGAATATTTCAGGAGGCGCTTTGCTCTGGGTGATCTCACCAGTGCAGGGCTGGGCAGCACCACTACACCCTGAAACCTCCCTGCTGCCCATGCTGCCAGCCCTGTGTCACCTCAGCCTGGGCTATGGGTGGGATGAGCATCCTCAAGGTGGTGCTGTTTTGGTGGGACACCTGCAAAGTGCTCAGTTAGAGACAAGGGGTGAGCTCAGCAGATGGGTCACTGAATGCCAGCATGGTGAGATTTGGAAGGGACCTCTGTGGATCATCCAGTCCAGCCCCCCAGCTCAAGCAGGGGCACCCACAGCAGCTTGCCCGGGATCACAATGTCCAGGTGGGCTTGGAGTCTCTCCAGAGATGAAGACTCCACAGTCTCTCTGGGCAGCCTGCTCCAGGCCTCCATCGGCCTCACACCAAAGAATTTTGTCTTCCTGTTCAGGTGGAGCCTCCTGGATTCCAGTTTGTGCCCATTGCCCCTTGTCCTGTCACTTGGCACCGCTGCCAGCCTCCACTGGACTCTCTCCAGTAGTTCCCTGTCTCTCTTGAACTGGGGACCTCAGAACTGAACCCAGTTTTCCCAGTCCTCACCAGGTCAGAGTAGAGAGGGAGGACAACTCCCTCGACCTGCCGGACACACTCTTCTCAATGCACCCAGGAGACCATTGGTGTTCTTGGTCATGAAGGCTTGTTGTTGGCTCATGATGAACTTGTCCTCCCAGGTCCCTGTCCACAGAGCTGCTCTCCAGCAGATCACCCCCTCACCTGTACTGGTGCTGAAGGTTATTCCTCCCCAGATGCAGGACTCTACACTTGCCCTTGTTGAACTTCATGAGGTTCTTCTCACTCAACTCTCTGACCTGTCCAGGTCTGGCTGAATGTCACCACAGCCTGATGGTGTGCCAGCCACTCCTCCCAGTTTGGTATCACCATCTGAGCACCATCCTGTGATCCTGGAAGGAGAGGTGCTGCAGGGCAGGAGCATTTGCTCCTTGTTGGTGTGTTTTAACTATCCTCTTGCTGGACTGTGGATTCAGGCTCCACAGGGATCATCTGCAGCTCCTTAGCTGCAATTCCTGGCTGTGTTTTCTTGGGGGTGCTGGGGGTGACCTAGGTGTTCTCCTTCTGCAGGAGTTCTTCTATGATATAAAACACAACGACCTGGCCAAGAAGTCTCTGGACATTTCTGTCTGGGATTATGACATCGGGAAATCCAACGATTACATTGGTGAGCTGCGAGTCTCTGTGCTCTGGGATGTGCTTTCAGTGCCCAGTGCTCTGCTTGACCTCTGCAGGAGGGATGTGTAGGTCACTAACCCCTCTGAGGCACCCCAGGTTGGGCTTTGAGGAGGGACCATGCAGGTTGGGTGCTTGGGGCAGTATGGAACCTGATGGACTGCCCCATCTCCAGCATCACAGAGGGGGTGGGGGTCTTCAGTGCAAGCAGAGCAGCTCTAGTTGTTTCCACTGCATTTTAAATCCAGGAGGGGAAGGGAAACGCCCCAAATGTGAGCTCTGTCCCCAGGGAAGTGGTTCCCCCTCACGTCAGCCTCCTCACCGAGTGTGATGTGTCTTCCCCTCTCGTTCCCCCAGGTGGCTGTCAGCTGGGCATCACGGCTAAGGGGGAGCGCTTGAAACACTGGTACGAGTGCTTGAAGAACAAGGACAAGAAGATCGAACGCTGGCACACCCTCCAGAACGAGAACCACGTTGCCAGTGATTAAAAGGAGCTGCTTGCCTGAAGCTCCCGGGAGCAGCCCATCCCCTCTGCCGAGCCCTCGTAGATGCCCCGATGTCCGTCTTCCAGCGCAGCCATGTCTTGCTACACGCCTCTGGTCACAGGGCAGCGACCCTCCCCTGTCTTCTCCAAGCATCCTCCGTGCCCGCTCCGTATCTCCACCTCAAAACTAACCCAGATCTTTTCTATTCTCTTCCTTTTGGTTTTGGTTCTGGTTTGGTTTGTTTTGGTTGGTTGGGGGTGTTGTTTTTTTTGGGGGGGGTGGTTGTTGTTTTTTCGGGGTGGGGGAAGTCATTGGCTTATCCTGGTGTGCAATTTTGCCAAGCAATAGTTGCCCCCTCCCTGTTCCTCTTCCTCACTAGTCTCACGCCCGCCGTGGTTAGCGTTCCTGGTGTGTGTGTGTGTGTGTGCGTGTGCGATGCTCTGTGTTCCTCCAGCCCCTGCTCGCCTGGCTCCTCCGATCGCCGCCCGCTGGTGGCCCCTGGGTCTCCCGGTGGGGCTGCACGGCCACCAGCCTGGCTGTGCTCTCTCCTCCAGCCTTGGGGGTGGGTTTGAGCACCGGGGGGTGGGAGCGCCGGCTCCTCCTGCTTGCCTGATGTCGATACCTCAAAGCTCTTTTTGGCTTCGGTGTGGGTCGTGGCCGTAGCCCGGCATCTGTGTTGTCATGATTAGGCTAAAGCCTGCGTCACTGATGTAACCCTCTGAGTCCTGCTTGAGCTTGAGTTCTGATCTGGTACACCTGAGCAATATCCTGACAAGTCCCTTGCTGAGGCAGAGCCACCTATAATTATAAACTGAGGAGGAGGAGCAGGAGCCACTCTGCGCTCGCAGGCAAACAGAGATTTGGGTTGGTTTGTGTTCCTTGCTGTAGGAGCCCACTCATGTTTCAAGCTTGTGACTACCTCCTCTTCACCTCCTAGCTGTGCAGTAGTGACTAGCTGGACCCCCCAGGGCAGTTCCTTGGTCCTCCTCAGACTGTCCTTTCTGTTTTCCATACCACACTCAGGAGGGAAGCTGAAGGAGAAGACACTTCCCACCAACCAGCTGATGTCTGCAAGGATTATTGCTTCACAAGACCTCAAGGACTGAAATGAGCTGGCACAGTTAGAGGCCTTCCAGACTTTGGGTTGGCCTGGGTTTGTTTGACATATGCACAAGGACCATTGTCTCCAGCCTGCACTTTGAGGGTCATCTGGAGATGTTTTGATGTGTTCTCAGTAGCGGGAGAGTCAAGCTGCTCTCAGACTCGATGATGCTGATCAGGTTCGGTACTGTTGGCTGTCTCTGGACCACCTCAAGCACAGAGGTGTCACTAGTAGCACAATAAGCACATCTGGAATATGTCATTGGTCAGCTACATACTGTGCATGTCCTGTGCCCCCTGGCCCCTTGTCCCATCACTGCCCTTGCAACCTGCTGCTGTGGCCTGCTGGCCTCTCATGTGATCTTGATGCAGCTGTACTGCAGAGCTTGCTCTTCTTGAATTGGCTGAGTTACTGTCCTGTTCTTGGTTATTTTACCACCACCACTCTTCTCCCAGCAGAATTTGCTCTGAGTGCTGACTTGCAATGAGCATCTCTGCAGGGCTGCATGATCTCCATGGCACTGCGTGATGTCCACGTTGGTTGTGTGATCCTGCTGCCTTAGAGCAGCCCTTCCCCAGCCCAGCTCAGACCTTGCATATGCAGGGAAGTCCTTTTTCCTCCTTCCAGCCCCAGCTGGCTGCTGCAAATTCTTTGTTGCCATCTCTCCACCAGGAGCCACCCTTGGACCACAGATGGAGACACCTTAAAGCAGCATGTGCATGCTCTGCTCCATCACTCTAGACTTTGCCCAGTGGCATGGCTCCCAAGAGGGGAACTCCTCAGGTCATAGTGCATGGAAGTGTGCAATGGGAGAGGACACTCCAAATTGGCTTTCTCCTCCTTTTCAGGCAGTTCTCAATTCTGCATGAGTAAGTGCAAGAGGCCCTGAGCCATGTTACCCTCACTGTGGGCTGCATGGAGGACCCAGATGGGAATGACCTGGTTCTTTTGGATCATTTCCTTCTGCATCCCATGGTCCTCAGTGCAGCCATTCCCAAATCCTCACTGCTCTGGACAGAGCTGGTTGGGCTGTAGGGTGGTGTCATCCTTCCAGAGTGATGGACCTGCCCCAAACTTTTGCTGGCCTTTCCCTAACCTCTTGGAGCAGCAGTTGGCCTCTGTGTCCTTCTGAGCTGTGCTGGGGAAATGGGTGGGGGATGAATTTACCTTTAGAAACAACCCCCCCAGATCTGAGCCCTGCAGCAGCCCAGCCTCTTCCTTCGTGTGTGCAGAGCAACTAAGGTTGCCTTTCCCCATCTCCTGTCTTGCCCTTCTCCCCTCAGCCTGCCTTCCCTTCAGGCAAACAAGGCTCAAATCATCTCCTTGCACCCCCACAATTAAAGCCACACAACTTGCTGGCCCCCCTTGTCCCAGCTCATCCTTTATTGTCTCCATTTGCCACCACCTTCTTGGGGGTCTTTCTTTTTCTTTTTGTTTCTGCTGGTAATCTCTGCCCTGAATGACTCCTTTTGCATTGTAAATAAAGCATGCAGGTATGGATTGGGAATGGTGCAAGAAAACCCAATAAAAATACAACAAGAACAACAACAAAAAGGCAAAAAAAAAAGGGGGGGAGGGAGGGAGGGTGGTTGGGGAAATAGCAACACAAAGAAACAACAACAGAAAAAAAGAGCCTCTTCTACTGCTGGTTGCATTCTGAGTTGCATGCAGTGATTTTACAGCCAAGTACTCCGTTGACAACTCTTAAAGAGACCGAGAAAATGTTACACAGGACCTAGAAACCCTCCAGTCTTCCGCTGCATGCAGCACAACGTCCTCTCTCGATGTGGCATCTAATAAAGTGAGACTATTGGAAAAGGACAACAGGAAAGAGTAATGCAAACCCAAATGGAATTGCTGCTTTGTTGTTCAGTTTGTGTAGCTGGCCTGCTTGTTTCCTTCCCTGGGGGGAGTATCCACCCCCAGGGGGTTGGTAGACGGTGGGTGGGGTGGGGTGGTGGCTTTGGGTTTCGTTTTCTGGTGGTGGAATGTGGGGTGGGGTGGAAGGAGGTCGAGGAGGAGGTTGGGATGGAGCTGTTGCTCTGCAGGGGGAGGTGCCAGCTCTGCACAGCTGGGCTTGGGAGTATCATAGAATAGAATAGCAATAGAATAAGAACAGAAATAGAATAGGAATAGAATAAGAACAGAAATAGAATAGGAATAGAATAGAATAGGAATAGACTAGAAATAGAACAGAATAGAATAGAAATAGAATAGAAATAGAACAGAATAGAATAGAAATAGATTAGAAATAGAATAGAATAAATTGAATAGAATAGATAGAATAGAATAGGAATAGAATAGAATAGACTTAACCAGGTTGGAAGGGACCTTTGAGATCATCAAGTCCAACCTATCACCCAGCACCATCTAATCAACTAAACCATGGCGCCAAGCACCCCATCCAGGCTCTTCCTAAACACCTCCAGGGATGGGGACTCCACCACCTCCCTGGGCAGCACATCCCAATGCCCAATCTCTCTTTCTAAGAAGAACTTCTTCTTAACATCCAGCCTAAACCTCCCCTGGCACAGCTTGAGACATAGAATCATTTTGATTGGAAGAGGCCTCTCTGCTCATCAAGTCCAACCATTAACCCTTGGGAGTATCACAGAAGATCACAGAACCATAAACTTATTTTGCTTGGAAGAGACCTTTCAGATCTTCAAGTCTAACCATCAACCCAGCACTGCCTGGTCACCACTAAACCGTGGCCCTCAGCACCACGTTTCCATGGCTTTGAGACCCCTCCAGGGATGAGGACTCCACTGCTGCCCTGTTGAGTAACGGGTATGATGTGTTTGTTGGGTTAATGGTTGGAGCATCATGGACATTGATCCTTAGGAAGAGACTGGATGGGGTGCTTGGTGCCATGGTTTAGTTGATTAGGTGGTGTTGGGTGATAGGTTGGACTGGATGATCTCAAAGGTCCAACCTGGTCTATTCTATTCTATTCTATTCTATTCTATTCTATTCTATTCTATTCTATTCTATTCTATTCTATTCTATTCTATTCTATTCTATTCTATTCTATTCTATTCTATTCTATTCTATTCTATTCTTGCAGGGGCATGAGGGACCTTGATCCTTCATGCACAGCCAGGATGCTGTAGGCTCTTCTCGCTTTGTGCCTGGTTGGTTACAAACGCAACGAGCACACACTGAGGGGAAAGACCACAGCATGCATGGTGGTGGTTACTTTGCTCTGGTGCTTCTGGGGGTCCCCTTGAAACACAAATCCAGCCCCTGAGAAATTAAATTCCTGGTGGCCTTCTTCCTTCTCCTCAGGTTGGGGGAGAAGGAGCTGTTCCCCCATGTACCTGCAGCTCATGTTGCTGCACTGCAGGATGCCCTGCTCCAGCTGCTGGGCCGCCCAAGCACAATTTTTCTTTGTTTTGGAAAATTTTGATCTTTTTAGGCTCAGTTTCCAGCAGATCCTGAGATGAAGCCCACAGGGATGAGCACAGCAGGAGGGCGAGAGCGAGCAGTGGTTCCATGGTGGCCATGCCCCATCCCTTGGCCGGGGGATGTGGGTGGTGTCTTCACCTCTCCGGGGACACCCACAGGCTCCGTGTGCCTAGGAAGGACCTATGGGGACAGAGCCGAGACGTGGAGGATGGCTGCATGGTGGGTCCAGCGCCGATGCCCAAAGAGGGCAGCAGATGTCACTGATGCTCCACGTGTGGCTGGGAATTAGGGACAGGAGATACCGGAAGGATGCTCCCAGCTAGAGCTGCTATCCTCTTAGCACCTCTCACCTTGTGGTGGGACTCCCCTCAATATCACTCATCTTGGTGGTGGGACCAGACCCCTTCAGTAGCACCCACTATGGTGGGTTCAATATCTGGATGAGGGGGTTGAGTCCAGCATCAGTAAATTTGCAGATGACACCAAGCTGGAGGCAGGAATTGATCTATTAGAGGGTAGGAGAGCTCTGCAGAGGGACCTTGACAGGCTGGACAGATGGGCAGAGTCCAAGGGCATGAGACTGAACACATCCAAGTGCCGGGTTCTGCACATTGGCCACAACAACCCCAGGCAGTGCTACAGGCTGGGGGCAGAGTGGCTGAGAGCAGCCAGGCAGAGAGGGACCTGGGGGTGCTGGTTGATGGTAGGCTGAACATGAGGCAGCAGTGTGCCCAGGTGGCCAAGAATGCCAATGGCATCCTGGCCTGCATCAGGAAGAGTGTGGCCAGCAGGAGCAGGGAGGTCATTCTGCCCTGTGCTCAGCACTGGTTAGGCCACACCTTGAGTCCTGTGTCCAGTTCTGGGCTCCTCAGTTTAGGAAAGATGTTGAGATGCTGGAAGGTATCCAGAGAAGGGCAGCGAGGCTGGGGAGGGGTCTGGAGCACAGCCCTGTGAGGAGAGGCTGAGGGAGCTGGGGTTGCTTAGCCTGGAGAAGAGGAGGCTCAGGGGAGACCTTCTTGCTCTCTACAGCTACCTGAAGGGAGGTTGTAGCCAGGAGAGGGTTGGTCTCTTCTCCCAGGCAAGCAGCACCAGAACAAGAGGACACAGTCTCAAGCTGTGCCAGGGGAGGTTCAGGCTGGATGTTGGGAAGAAATTCTTCCCAGCAAGAGAGATTGGCCATTGGAATGTGCTGCCCAGGGAGGTAGTGGAGTCACCATCACTGGAGGTGTTTAGGAAGAGTCTGGACGAGGCACTTGGTGCCATGGTTTAGTTGATTAGATGGTGTTGGGTGATAGGTTGGACCTGATGATCTCAAAGGTCTTTTCCAACCTGGTTCATTCTGTGAATTCTATTCTATTCTATTCTATTCTATTCTATTCTATTCTATTCTATTCTATTCTATTCTATTCTATTCTAACCCCCCACATGCAATCTTCACACAAGCTTTTGCTAAGCTTTGACAGAGGACAAACTTGGAGTGCTGGTGGAGCTGCCCAAACCCCATAGGTGCTTCCATGCACCACAGGTTTGACCTAGGGCTCGATGAGGCTAGACCCATGGTGGCTCTTCAGAAGAGGTCTGTGGGCCATTAACTTTTGAGGTGTCTGCACTGATGAGATGCCGTCATAGTGCACTGCAATTGGCTTGGAAATGATTGCCCAGAAGAGACCTGCAGGACAAGGACCACCTTTCCCAGAACTGCTGGTGGTCAGCTGGACTCATTTTGGAGCCAGATGATCCAAATGGTGAGTGAGATGCTGCTTGATGGTAATCAAGATGTTTGTGTAAGAGCCACCAGCCATGACTGATGTTGAAAGTCTCCAAGATGTCTGAAATGGTTGAGTGGTGCTGCCTGTAGCTACTACACTTAATGAGCACCCTGTGATCTCCTACCAGTCAGGAGAAGACTTTATGCTCTCATGCAGTGCCAGGAAAACAGCCAGAGGCTGAACATCCCAGCAGAGACTGAGCTGTTCAAGGTGATCTCCTCTTTGGGGGACAAACCACAATGGAAGAGAGGAAAACTTCCTCTGGCTCCTGGAGAGCTGCAGGATGTGTTGGCAGGTCCTCAGAGGACAAAGAGAAGGAAGGCTTGTGAGGACAATGAGCACAAAGCTCTTTGGTTATGTCATGCTGGATGCTAAGAGGCTTGAGCAGAGAAAATAGGTCATTTTTCCAGAGGGTGTGAAGCTGTCTGTGTGCTTGCTCCCAGTGGTGGCATTTTAGGTGAAGTGGATAGAAGAGAGAGCAAACCACCCTCCCAGGTGAGCTGAGAGTGCCAGGACCAATCCCATCTCCCTCTTTCTGCTGCTAAAGCATCTTCTCTTCCAAATCTCTGGTGACAGGGGAGAGTTGGCTCTTTGGCCTCTGAAAAACTTGTCTCCAGAGATGTCCTTCAGCCTTAAAGTTGAGCTTTAACATGGAATGGAATGGAATGGAATGGAATGGAATGGAATGGAATGGAATGGAATGGAATGGAATGGAATAGAAATAGGATAGGATAGGGTAGGGTAGGATAGGATAGGGTAGGGTAGGGTAGGATAGGGTAGGGTAGGGTAGGATTGGATTGGATAGGATAGGATAGGATTAACCAGTTTGGAAGACAACTTTGAGATCATTGAGTCCAACCTATCACTCAACACCATCTAATCAACTAACCCATGGCACCAAGCATCCCATCCAGTCTCCTCCTAAACACCTCCAGTAATGGCAGCTCCACCACCCCCCTGGGCAGCACATTCCAATGGCCAATCTCTCTCTCTATGAAGAATTTCTTCCTAACATCCAGCCTAAACCTCCCCTGGTGCAACTTGAGACTGTGTCCTCTTGTTCTGCTGCTGGCTGCCTGGGAGAAGAGACCAACCCCCACCTGGCTACAGCCTCCCTTCAGGGAGTTGTAGAGAGCAAGAAGGTCTCCCCTGAGCCTCCTCTTCTCCAGGCTAAGCAACCCCAGCTCCCTCAGCCTCTCCTCACAATTGCAGGCAAGGCTGCTGTGGTGGGCTGTGAAGTCCTGGATGAAAAGTGCTTTAAAACCAGAGAAAAAGGCATTCTGGGCACACCCATGGGGCCAAGAGAGGCTCCTTTTTTCCCCCCCTTGATTGCCATTTCTTCTCCCCTTTTCTTCTCAGCCTCTCTGGAGAGGAAGCCCTGGGACTGCAAATTGCTCTTGATCAGGACCATTATTTGCATGTTCTGCTTTTTGGAGGTAGCTTCACAGCTTTAATTACATCTCAGAACGTCTGAATTGTTCTGCTGTTCCAACCAGTTTCCTTTGGTGCTAATTAGATTTAGACCTTGGGTGTGATCAATAGATCCTCATCTCGGTGCTAGCCAAACCAGTCATGACCAGTAATTTACAGCTCTGGCTGGTCTGAAATCAATACAGATTTGCTCTTCATTGAGAGGGCTGTAAAACACAGGTGACAGCAGGCAGGCTAAGCACTTGACATAGAAGGAGGTCCTTTTCTGGTGTTGGAAAATGGCCAGGATAAGAGGAAAAACTACAGGACTGGTGAGTGGAGCAGCTGAACAAGCACCAGGCTGAAGATGTTGATGAATTGTTAGGCTCTTGCTCCTCTTCTGGAGTGAGAGATGCAAAACTCAGCACATGGCCAAACAGCTCCTTTCCAAGAGGCACACGGCTGGAGAAGGTCATGGCTGCATCCTGTACTGCTCTCTGCTCTCTCCTTGGGGTGGAAAGGCCCTTTAAGACCATCCAGTCCCACCATTCTCCAGCTCTACCAAGGCTGGGGCTAAACCATGTCGCTTAGCACCACATCTCTGCCTCTTTGAAAGCCTTCCAGGGATGTGGATTCCTCCCTGAGAAGCCTGTTTGAGAACCCTTTCAGTGAAGCAATTTCTTCTACTGTCCAACCTAAACCTCCCCTGAGGCTGTTTGCTCTTACCATGTTCTGACTCATCTAGGGCCATCAGGAGGGTGCTGAGGCTCTTCTGCACTGAGTAGGAGAGAAACCTTCTATCTTCTGGGGGTAGGGGGGAAAGGAAAGAAAGGAAGAAAGGAAGGGAAGAAAAGAAGGAAAGAAAGAAAGGAAAGAAAGAAAGAAAGGAAAGAAAGAAAGGAAAGGAAGGAAAGAAAGGAAGAAAGGGAAGAAAGAAAATAAAGAAAGGAAAGAAAGAAAGAAAGAAAGAAAGAAAGAAAGAAAGAAAGAAAGAGAAAAAGAAAGAAAGAAAGAGAAAAAGAAAGAAAGAAAGAAAGGGAAGAAAGAAAGAAAGGGAAGAAAGAAAGAAAGGAAGAAAGGGAAGAAAGGAAGAAAGGGAAGAAAGGAAGAAAGAAAGGGAAGAAAGGAAGAAAGGAAGAAAGGGAAGAAAGGAAGGGAAGAAAGGGAAGAAAGGAAGAAAGAAAGGGAGGAAAGGAAGAAAGAAAGGGAAGAAAGGAAGAAAGGAAGGAAGGAGAGAAAGAAAGGAAGGAAAGAAAGGAAGCAAAGGAAAGAAAATAACCCCAAACCAAACATTTACTATTTAACATTTCACTTAAAAACTAGAGAAGCTCAACTAACCAAATCCCTCTTCTATGTGCTTTCAAGCCCAGCTTTTCAGAAAGCCTGCAGCTAGAAATCTCTTTATCTCGTGGGGGACAGATAACGATGTAATTATGAGCTCAGATCAATGGCTTTCACCTCATTGGTGCTCAGCCTAAAAATAAACCATTCCCCTTTCACTCCAATGCACAGAGCTGGGGCTGCCATCTCCTACTCTGTCCAGTTCTGGGCCCCTCAGTTTAGGAAAGATGTTGAGTTGCTGGAAGGTGTCCAGAGAAGGGCAACAAAGTTGGTGAGGGGTCTGGAGCACAGCCCTGTGAGGAGAGGCTGAGGCTTAGCCTGGAAAATAGGAGGCTCAGGGGAGACCTTAGTGCTCTCTCCAGCTACCTGAAGGGAGGCTGTAGCCAGGTGGGGGTTGGCCTCTTCTCCCAGGCAACCAGCACCAGAACAAGAGGACACAGTCTCAAGCTGTGCCAGGGGAAGTTCAGGCTGGATGTTAGGAAGAAGTTCTTCCCAGAAAGAGAGATTGGCCATTGGAATGTGCTGCCCAGGGAGGTGGTGGAGTCACCATCACTGGAGGTGTTTAGGAAGAGCCTGGATGAGGCACTTGGTGCCATGGTTGAGTTGATTAGATGGTGTTGGGTGATAGGTTGGACTTGATGATCTCAAAGGTCTTTTCCAACCAGGTTCATTCTGTTCTCTAGGGTACTGGCCTGCTGCAGAGCTATTGATAAGTGGCCACAGGGCTGGAGACAGCTTGTGGTAGGATCTGGAGCTCCACAGAGCTTTACCTTGGGGGAAATGCATGTGGAGATGTGGTGCTGAGGGGAATAGGTTGTTCAGTGAGGTGGTGGAGGTACCACCCCTGGGGGTGCTCAAAAAGCCCACCTCATGTAGGCATGGCACTTTGGGACATGGTTTAGTAGCCATGGTGGTGTTGAGTTGGTGGTTGGATTGGATGATCTTAGAGGGCTTTTCCAACCCAAATAATTCTAGGATGCTATGATTCTGTGACATGGTTTAGTGGTAACCTGGCAGTGCTGGGTTACTGGTTGGGCTTGATGATCTGAAAGGTCTCTTCCAACCAAAGTGGTTCTGTGATTCTATGATTTTATGCCTCTGATTCTATGATGCTGAGGTTCTATGAATTTGAGGTTCTATGGTGCTGAGGTTCTATGAATTTGAGTTTCTATGATGCTGAGGTTCTATGAATTTGAGATTCTATGATGTTGAGGTTCTATGATGCTGAGATTCTGTGATGTTGAGGTTCCATGATGCTGAGGTTCTGTGATGTGGAGGTTCTATGATGCTGAGATTCTGTGATGTTGAGGTTCTATGATGCTGAAGTTCTGTGATGTTGAGGTTCTAAATTCTCCTGAGCTGCCTCATTTCTACAGGGTGATGTTGAGCTGAGCCCTGAGCAGAAAAGACCAGCAAAAACCCCCAGGAGACCACCCTCCACACCCCCATGGTGCTGGTGGCTGCGGTGACATCTCCTGTGAGATGCAGAGCCACAGTTTAGTGTCTGTATGAATTGAATGAATAAATAGCAGCCTAATTTATGGCCTGCTGCATAAGGGGAATAGAGCTTCTTGCTGTTGGAGAGCAGAGTGGTTGGCAACCACCATAAATCCCCTACCTCCAGCAGACTCTGCCTTCACTCAGACAAAAGCAACCGAGGCTGCATAGGCACCAGGGAGTGTAATTGGAGCAGGGACTGGAGGAGTCTGATTGATCACAGCTTGAATATTAACTGGGCATAATGCTGGGTTTCTTGCACAGGCAGAAACCCCAGAAGGTGTTCCCATCCCCAGCTGACAGCCTTGGAGTGGTGAATGCACTACATGTTGTGGTATTTCTGCTAGCTGGAGATGGGGTGGTCTGGCACAGCACCAGAACCCCCAGCAAGTGGGAACTGGATGGATGCCAGGATCCTTTAAAAATAGCTTTAGCAGGGGGGGGTTGGACTAGATGATCTCCAGAGAACTTTTCCAACCCCCCCCAGCATGCTGGGATTCTGTGACAATTGTGTACCTGCTAACTGCACACCCAACCTGCCCACCCACACTGGCCAATGCCACCCAGGTGGGAGGGGAAAGCAGCAGCTCATGAGGAACACACAGAGCTGATCTTCTTACATTCACAGAAGAGTTTTGGTTGGAAAAGACCTTGAGAAGCATGGCTTCAAGTCCATGGTTTTGCCATTTTCCAGCCAACAGCAGTCAGTCTTGGGCCCCTTGCTCCAAGAATGTGCTGGAGAACATCTAGAGAAGGCCAACAAAGCTGGGGAAGGGTCTGGAGAGCAGGGCTGGTGAGAAGCAGCTGAGGGAGCTGGGGTTGTTCAGCCTGGGGAAAAGGAGGCTCAGGGGACACCTCTTGGCTCTCTACAAGTCCCTGAAAGGAGGTTGGAGCCAGGTAGGGGTTGGTCTCTTCTCCCAAGGAACAAGTGATAGGAAAAGAGGAAATGGCCTCAGGTTGTGCCAGGGAAGGGTTAGATTGGACATGAAACATGTCCCAGAGTGTCATAAGTACATGTGTTTTGAACACCTTCAGGGATGAGGACCCCACCACTGCCCTGGGCAGCCTGTTCCAGGGCTTGACAACCCTTTTGGGGAAGAAATTGTTCCTCATGTCCATCCTAAACCTGCGCAGGTGGCACTTGAAGCCATTTCCTCTTGTCCTATTTCTTGCTCCTTAGGAGAGGAGACCAACCCCCGTCTCACTACAACCTGCTTTTCAGGAGGTGTACATCATGGAGACTTTGTCAGGGTTGCAGCACTAGGGAGGAGGTTACAAACCCCTTTGGACATTGTCATCCCACGACACAGGCAGCAGCCAGAAGGTACCTTTTGGCTACCTTTGAGGGATGCTGGAATGAAGTCGTTTGCCATTGGAATGTGCTGCCCAGGGAGGTGGGGGAGTCCCCATCCCTGGAGGTGTTCAAGAGGGGATTGGATGTGGCACTTGGTGCCATGGTTTAGTCATGAGGTCTGTGGTGACAGGTTGGACTTGATGATCTTTGAGGTCTCTTCCAACCTTGGTGATTCTGTGTGATTCTGTGAACCAAACCCCATCTCTGAAGATCATGGCTGACCATGGTGTTGTCTTCTCCTCTGGTCAAGCGAGCTACTGTGGTGGTTTGAGCCTTAACTGGGACTTAAGAGCTCAGATGGGGGCAAGGCTGAGAATCCCTCCCCTGCTTCCCCCCTCCTCTTTCCCAATAGAGAGGAAAAGAAAGGGAAGGAGCAAATCCATCAAGAAATAATTTGAAGTGGGCTTGGAAGTAGAGAGGTAAAGAGTTTTCTTTAGAATATAGGTATATAGATATATACATGTAACAATAACAGGTGGGGTTCACAAGGGTAAGGAACAAGGGTGGATGGGGAAAAAAATAAGAATACAAAACCAGTCTCTTGGAAGAGGTGTGGCTGCAGCAGGGAGAAGGATCAGGCCTGACCACGTGGCAGAGAAGCAGGGAGCCACCAGCAGTCCTCATCCAGGCAAAGGCAGGGGCCAAGAGAGCTAATGGCTGCAGTGTCCTCCTTTTTATAGGCTTGCTGGACAGGGAGGGGGAGTGGAACAGACTAACTCAGTTTCCCAGGGGAAAAACCCCCTGCAGGGAGGGCAAAGCTCTCACAAGCCCTCCCCCCCCTGCTTCCAGGATGGGCATAACCCATCACAGCTTCCATGCTGCCCCAGGCAGTGGGAGCCCAGTGCCTGCCTTCTGACCTGAACCAAGCAGATGGAGTCAGGATGGAAACTGCATGTCTCTGGTGTTTGGAGAGCTGAGCATGCTCTCTGTGTTGATCAGGGTGGCAGAGCTAACTGATTTCTCACTTCTGCTGTGGAAAGAAGATCTCTCAACAAACCAGCTCCTTCCAAAACTGTTGAAAGAACAAAGAAGAGTCATCTTGATCAGGTCAACACTGGAAAGAAAAGATCTTGGCACATGAAAAGCAGGAAAAAAGACACCAAAAAAGAGGTAGGTTTGTGTCAAAGGGAATTGGCATTGAGGAGAAGCAGTAAACAGTCTGAACATGAGAGGGAAGGAGCCTGAGAAACTCATGGGTGTCTCTGTCACTCCCCTTTGTTCCCATGATGAGGGTCAGCATTATTAATTAAGGGCCAGCTAGGCAGAGCTGAGGAGCTGATCCTTATCTATCTGATAAGAGCCCTGCCATGGAAACCTTGAGCGCTACAGCCAAGATCTCAAGAGCCTCCACAAATCAGGGCTTCATTCAGCCTGGGGACAGAGAGTATTTGCCTTTCAGAATCCAAACTATTGTGGCTAGGCATGAGCCCTGGGAAAGGCAGGTGGGATCTCCAGGGGCTGCATCCAGCCATGTGCCTTATCTCCAAAGTTTTACCATCCCAAAGGATGTGGTGTTAATATACTCCCAGCTCCCTCCTCACCTTGCTGAGGTTCCTACATGGGCATCACTTCTTCCCCAGCTGGTTGCTGCTCCCAGTGTGGGTTTAATGGTCTGGCCTGGGAAACTTTGCTGTGGTGGAATGTTTTCAGGGAACCAAGCCTTTGAGAATGAACACATCCAAGTGCCAGGTTCTACACATTGGCCACAACAACCCCAGGCAGTGCTACAGGCTGGGGGCAGAGTGGCTGAGAGCAGCCAGGCAGAGAGGGACCTGGGGGTAGTGGTTGATAGGAGGGTGAACATGAGGCAGCAGTGTGCCCAGATGGCCAAGAAGGCCAATGGCATCCTGGCCTGCATCAGGAACAGTGTGGCCAGCAGGAGCAGGGAAGTCATTCTGCCCTGTGCTCAGCACTGGTTAGGCCACACCTTGAGTCCTGTGTCCAGTTCTGGGCCCCACAGTTTAGGAAGGAGGTTGAGATGCTGGAAGGTGTCCAGAGAAGGGCAACAAAGCTGGGGAGGGGTCTGGAGCACAGCCCTGTGAGGAAAGGCTGAGGGAGCTGGGGTTGCTTAGCCTGGAGAAGAGGAGGCTCAGGGGAGACCTTCTTGCTGTTTACCCCCTCAGTGGTAGCACATCAGACCCTTAATGGGAAGGTCGTGAGTTCCAGCCTGCAGTGGGCAGTAGTGTCCTCCCTACTCTAGTCGTGAGGGCTGTGGTGACAGGTTGGACTTGATGATCTTTGATGTCCCTTCTAACCTTAGGAATACTGAACTCTCTGAAGGGAGGTTGTAGCCAGGTGGGGGGTGGTCTCTTCTCCCAGGCACCCAGCACCAGAACAAGAGGACACAGTCTCAAGCTGTGCCAGGGGATGTTTAAGCTGGAGGTGAGGAGAAAGTTCTTCCCAGAGAGAGTTGTTAGCCATTGGAATGTGCTGCCCAGGGAGGTGGTGGAGTCCCCATCCCTGGAGGTGTTCAAGAGGGGATTGGATGAGGCACTTGGTGCCATGGTTTATTAGCCATGAGGTGTTGGGTGCCAGGTTGGCCTTGATGATCTCTGAGGTCTCTTCCAACCTTATTGATTCCATGATTCTGTGATCTCCCCAGCCCCATGCAGGTCCCCGTCCTGTTGCTGAGCATCTCCCCACCCCCCCAGCAGCACCCCCTGACAGGTATGCAGATTGCCAGGGCACAGACACCTTCCCTGGGTCATTTTTCAGCCGATTAAATATAAAAGGACTCAAGTGCAGCTCGTATTTCAGCGTTAATGTCGCTGCCAAATATTATCACATCAACGCCGCTTGTAAAACAAAACCAATCGATGAGATTTTATCTCTGGGAGAGCTGCCCTGGCACAGGACAATCCTCATCTGCACCCAGGCAATGCCACCTGAGACCAACACCAGGGCTTAGCTGGAGCTGGGACCTTCTGCACCCTGACCATCAAACCATGGCCCCAAGTGCCATGGCCACAGGTTTCTTGAACACCTCCAGGGATGGGGACTTCACCACCTCCCTGGGCAGCCTGTTCCCATCCCTGACCACTCCTGCAGCAAAGAAAGTTTTCCTCCTCTCCAGCCTAACCATCCCCTGGCACAATTTCAGGCCATTTCCACTCCTTCTATCATCTGACACCAGAGAGAAGAGACCAACCCCCACCTGGGGGTTTCAGGGAGTTGTAGAGAGCACTGAGGTCTCCTTCAGCCTCCTCTTCTCCAGACTAAACAGTCCCAGTCCCCTCAGCTGCTCCTGGTAAGACTTGTTCTTGAGATCCTTCACCATGGGGCTGGGGCTGGGGGACAGAGCATGATGGGGATGGCACTGGGAGGTGGGCACAGTGGTTGCATTGGGGCCACCTATCCATGGGGAAGTCATTGTGCCCCTGTACTCAGCACTGGTCAGGCCACACCTTGAGTCCTGTGTCCAGTTCTGAGCCCCTCAGTTTAAGAAGGACATTGAGACGCTTGAATGTGTCCAGAGAAGGGCAACAAAGCTGGGGAGAGGTCTGGAGCACAGCCCTGTGAGGAGAGGCTGAGGGAGCTGGGGTTGCTTAGCCTGGAGAAGAGGAGGCTCAGGGGAGACCTTCTTGCTCTCTACAACTACCTGAAGGGAAGTTGTAGCCAGGTGGGGGTTGGTCTCTTCTCCCAGGCAGCCAGCACCAAAACAAGAGGACACAGTCTCAAGCTGTGCCAGGGGAGGTTCAGGCTGGATGTTAGGAAGATGTTCTTCATAGAAAGAGAGATTGGCCCTTGGGATGTGCTGCCCAGGGAGGTGGTGGAGTCACCATCCCTGGAGGTGTTCAAGAGGGGATTGGATGTGGCACTTGGTGCCATGGTTTAGTCATGAGGTCTGTGGTGACAGGTTGGACTTGATCTTTGGGATCTCTCCCAGCCTTGGTGATTGTGTGTGATTCTGTGACAGCTGGTGATGGTGGTGCAAGGTTTATTCCTCCCAGTTTCCTCTCCCTTCTTTTCCCAATTAACTCAAAAGCTCATTACCACACTAGGTGGAGAGAGCTGGGGAGAAAGGCACCAGGAGGAGCCTGCTGGCATTTCATCCAGTGAAGGATTTATCTGAAACAGAGTCAAAAACTCCTGTCCTGCTGCCAACCAGCTGAGTCAAGAGCATGGGAGAGCCATGGTCAGGGGCATGTTGGCCCATTCCTGGAATGTGGAGGGAAGGTTCACCCTGGCAGTGTGGTGCCCCCAGCCAGGACTTGCTTTGAAAAAGGCATTTGGGGATGGGGGGGAGCGAATGTGTTGTAGATGTTATGGTACAGGTCAAGGCAGAAGCTTGACCCTCCTGTGTGTTTCCAGCCCTGGGGGTGCAGTAGACCTCCTCCTTGAGTACCCAGGGGCTGGCATTTGTTTACATCTGAGCTGCAGCTGGTGCCTGGCACCCGGCAGGATGGGGCTGTAAAGGTTGTTGGCAGCAGGTTGGTTTAATCATCAAATTGCAGGGGAGAGGAGATGTGGCAGGTCACCTTGGCTGGGCAGCCATCTGTCACATGTCCTTCCTCTGACCCAACCAAAACTGTGCCCTCTTTTTGTGTTGTTTATATTTCATTGATCCCCAGTGACAGGACAAGAGGTAATGGGCACAAACTTCAACACAGGGAGCTCGGTCTAAACATGAGGAGGAACATCTTTACTTTCTGGGTGGTGGAGCACTGGAGCAGGCTGCCCAGCCTTGGTGGTGGAGTCTCCATCTCTGGGGTCATTCATAACCCACCTGGATGCCATCCAGGCAACCAGCACCAGAAAAAGAGGACACAGTCTCAAGCTGTGCCAGGGGAGGTTCAGGATGGATGTTGGGAAGAAGTTCTCCATACAAAAAGAGCTTGGCCATTGGAATGTGCTGCCCAGGGAGGTGGTGGAGTCACCATCACTGGAGGTGTTTGGGAAGAGCCTGGATGAGGCACTTGGTGCCATGGTTTAGTTGATTAGCTGGTGCTGGGTGATAGGTTGGACTTGATGATCTCAAAAGTCTTTTCCAACCTGATCTGGTCTATTCTATTCTGTTCTGTTCTGTTCTATTCTACCCCACCCTACCCCACCCTATCTATCCTATCCTATCCTACCCTATCCTATCCTATCCTATCCTATCCTATCCTATCCTATCCTATCCTATCCTATCCTATCCTATCCTATCCTATCCTATCCTGCCCTACCCTACCCTATCCCATCCCATCCCATCCCATCCTATCCTATCCTACCCTATCCCATCCTATCCTACCCTATGCAACCTGCTCTAGGTGACCCCGCTCTGGCTGGGGGAAGGGAGGTTGGACTGAATGATCTCCAGAGGTCCCTTCCAATCCCTCTCAGTCTGTCACTCTGTGATTTTGCACCATCTCTGTTTCCTGCTCTGTGAGTCTCCATCTTTGCCCCAGCAGCTCAGGCACGACCCCCTCCTTCCCCCCCTACTTATCCCCCTGACCTGCAGCATCTCTTTAAGCTTCCCTGCCACCAGCCCTTGCAGAGCAGCTCCCTCCCTTCCTCCACTTCAACTTTATCTGTGTTTTTTGCCCCTGAGATGTCCAATCCACGGTGCTTTTATGATGCTTCTTCAAGGAAGCCTCGCAGCATAAATCAGAGGCCACCAGCTCCTTCCACGGCTCCCCACTGAGCTCCCTGTGCTTGCTCAGCCCTGTCTGGGAAGCAGCAGCAGCAGATCTGCAAATCTGGGGACCAAAACCAGCAGGAGCATTTGGTGCCTCCCCCTCCCCCCGCGATTTTGGCAGATATTTGGAGGTGCAGCATCCCCATCCATCCTGGGCACATCCCCATAAATCCCTGAGGATGGCTGAGAGGGTTTTGTCAGCGCTGAGGCTTCACAACCTGCTACGTGCCAAGATGCCACCAGGGCCACCTTGAGCTTCAGGGCTGCTGCTGGAGATGTGAAAGCAGGGTAAAGCAGGTCTCTCTCCCCTGGGGAGCAGCAGGTCTGGGCTGTCAGGGTGCAGATGTTTGATGTGGGGTTTGGATCATGAGGTTTTTGTGGGGACCTGGGAGCAGGTCCCTGTTTCAGTCCCTGGATGCTGCAGCCCTGGGACCAGGTGGTGATGCTGCTCTTGGCAGTGCTGGTGACAGACCCACACCTTGTCTGGGGGCTGGGTGAGACAAGAAACCTCTTAGACCTCCCCTCCCAGATACAGAGGCTCAAGGGGAAACCAAGGGGTGAGACCTATGGTGCTGTAGGAATTCACCACCCTGTGTTAGGCCATGGCAAGGTCAGTGGGAAGAGAACTCCAAGAGCACTGAGTCCAACCTTCAACCTAAGACCATGATGACCACCAAACCTTGTCCCCAGGTGCCATGGCCACACATTTCTTGTACACCTGCAGGTGGGGTGACTCCACCACCTCCCCTGGGCAGCCTGACCACTCTTTCAGAATGTGGTGACCTAAAGCTGCACCTTCTTAAATGCTGATGAGTTTGAGAAAGGGAAGAAGGCAAATATCTGGGGGGTGGATTTTTAAGCTTCAGCATGGAGAGGGACATTTAAACACAGTAACTTACTTAGGTCACTTCCTCCCCCCCCCCCCCCCCCCCCAGGTTTTTATTTCCATCTCTTAGATGGATCCATCTGAGGACAAGGTGTGTCTGCTGCCCTGGATCTATTGCTGCTGAGATCATGACAGCAGCACCCAGCCAGCAGGTTTCTCCCACATCATACCAGCGCCACGGAGCAGCTCAGAGGCCAGGGGCTGGGATGCGTGCCAGTCCCTCCTGGTACAGGGGTGGAGGGAAGCAGGGTGCTGCTGCAGGAGCTTGCCCAGGGAAGGAGAGCTTCCTGAGACAGCCCAGCACTCGGTGCTGCTGACGAGTCCTCACTTGCTCCATCAGCAAATGGACCTTGCTTGAGCTGAATAATTCAGGCTCTGCAGCAGCTGCTGGTCCCCACGGGTGTGCGGCACCGCCGGAGAATGCCAACGAGGCCAGCGCTGCAGAGCAGCAGCAGCAGCAGCCACCATTTGGGCCCCAAAAGCTGAAAATTGAATCATTTTTTCCCCCCAACCCAATCCCTCGGGCCTCTCCCCATCCCAGAAGAACCAAACTGCCCTTTTGAAGCCCTGGAAGTCGAGTTGCACCATCCAAGATGTGATACCGGCTGGCACAGCAAAGCTGCTTCTGACTGCAATTGATGTCGTGGCCTTGGGGACAGGAGTGATGACACGAGGTTGTTTCAGGACAAGGTGCACCCAGGAGGCTGGTGAGCAAATAGATCTTGCTCCCAGGTGCTGCAGTCTAAGAGATGACCTCAGTGCTGGCAGAGAGCCAAGCCACCCTGGGTTGTCCTTGCACCATCCCTTGCCCTTCATCTCCTGCCTCTCCCGGAGCTGCTCCTGGAGCTGGGGCTTTGCTGGGGAGGATGAGCTGGGGCTTTGCTGGGGGGGCATGGTCCCAGCATTGCAGAGGCAGATGTCACATCCCTGTGGAGAACCAGCAGCCATGGGAGAGCTGATGGGTTGGCCACAGCCTGGGAAACAGGAGTATGGAGGCTGCAGCTGGAGCAACGCTGCTCCATGCCTCCCATTTCATGGTGTCCCTACCCTGTGTTGCAGTGCCCCCAGGAAGATGCCCCTGGGAAGCAGGAGCATGGAGGCTGCAGCTGGAGCTCATCTGCTTCATGCCTCCCATTTCATTGTGTCCCTACCCTGTGTTGCAGTGCCCCCAGGAAGATGCCCCTGGGAAGCAGGAGCATGGAGGCTGCAGCTGGAGCACATCTGCTTCATGCCTCCCATTTCATCGTGTCCCTACCCTGTGTTGCAGTGCCCCCAGGAAGATGCCCCTGGGAAGCAGGAGCATGGAGGCTGCAGCTGGAGCACATCTGCTCCATGCCTCCCATTTTATGGTGTCCCTACCCTGTGTTGCAGTGCCCCCATGAAGATGCAGGAATGCTGCTTTCAGCTCCAGGCACCCCTGGGGCATCAAACAGAGCTGAATGCTTCTGAATCTGATGAGCAAGTTGTGTGCTGGGATGGAAGGAGATGAGTGCCTGTACTCAGCACTGGGGAGACCACATCTTGAATCCTGGGTTCAGTTTTGGGCCCCTCGCTCCAAGAAGGACATTGAGGGGCTGAAGCAGGTCCGGAGAAGGTCATTGAAGTTGATGAAGGACCTGGTGAGGAGCAGCTGAGGGAACTGGGGATGTTCAGCCTGGAGAAAAGGAGGCTGAGGGGAGACCTTATGGCTCTCTGCAACTCCCTGACAGGACAGCACCTCAGCTTTTCTCTGGGGCCAAGGGGGATGCTTGGTGATGGGAGCCCCACAATGCTCAGTGATGGGAGCCCCACAATGCTCAGTGATGGGAACCTCAGGATATCCAGTGATGAGGCTCCAGTGATGTGGCTTCTTAGGAAGAAGTTCTTCCACATGAGGGTGGTGAAAGACTGGCACAGGTTGCCCAGGGAGGTGGTGGAAGCCTCAGCCCTGGAAGTTTTTAAGGCTAGGCTGGATGTGGCTGTGAGCAACCTGATGCAGTGTGAGGTGTCCCTGACCATGGCAGGGGGGTTGGAACTGGCTGAGCCTTGAGGTCCCTTCCAACCCTGACAGTTCTGTGATACTCAGTGATGAGATCTCCACACCCCCAGTGTGGTCTTGCTAGGCTGCAGGAAGCACAGCCATGCCTCAGTGCATCCAAATCTCTTTCCAGTGGGAAACAGAAAGAAATCTGAGGAGAAATATCCCCATTTATGCACAGAAACTGTGCCAGGCCAGCAGGCTTTGATGAGAAGCTCTGAGTCTAGGCAACCAGCAGCAGAACAAGAGGACACAGTCTCAAGCTGTGCCAGGGGAAGTTTAGGCTGGAGGTGAGGAGAAAGTTCTTCCCAGAGAGAGTTGTTAGCCATTGGGATGTGCTGCCCAGGGAGGTGGTGGAGTCACCATCCCTGGAGGGGTTCAAGAGGGGATTGAATGTGCCATGGTCATGAGGTATTGGGTGTCAGGTTGGACTTGATGATCTCTGAGGTCTTTTCCAACCTTATTGCTTCTGTAATCCTATGAGCAGGCAGAGGGAGAGAGGGATGCCACCAGCTCTCATCTTTATGTCTTTGGGCACTTTTGTGTCTGTTGGAGTCAGGATGAACTTTGGAGCTGGGGAAGCACTCGCTGGAGGTAGAATAGAATAGAATAGAATAGAATAGAATAGAATAGAATAGAATAGAATAGAATAGAATAGAATAGAATAAACCAGGTTGGAAGAGACCTTCAAGATCATCATGTCCAACCTATCACCCAACACCACCTAATCAACTAACCCATGGCACCAAGCACCCTGTCAAGTCTCCTCCTGAACACCTCCAGTGACGGCAACTCCACCACCTCCCCAGGCAGTCCATTCCAATGGGCAATCTCTCTCTCTGTGTAAAACTTCCTCCTAACCTCCAGCCTGAACCTCCCCTGGCGCAGCCTGAGACTGTGTCCTCTTGTTCTGGTGCTGGGTGCCTGGGAGAAGAGACCAACCTCTGCCTGTTTACAACCCCCCTTCAGGTAGTTGTAGACAGCAATAAGGTCACCCCTGAGTCTCCTCCTCTCCAGGCTATCCAACCCCAGCTCCCTCAGCCTCTCCTCATAGGGCTTGTGTTCCAAACCCCTCACTAACTTCGTTGCCCTTCTCTGGACTCGTTCCAGCAAGTCAACCTCCTTCCTAAACTGAGGGGCCCAGAACTGGACACAGTACTCGAGGTGTGGCCTAACCAGTGCAGTGTACAGGGGCAGAATGAGCTCCCTGCTCCTGCTGGCCACACTGTTCCTGATGCAGGCCAGGATGCCATTGGCCCTCTTGGCTGCCTGGGCACACTGCAGGCTCATGTTCAGCCTACCATCAACCAGCACCCCCAGGTCCCTCTCTGCCTGGCCACTCCCAGCCACTCTGCCCCCAGCCTGTAGCACTGCATGGAGTTGTTGTGGCCAATGTGCAGCACCTGGCACTTGGATGTGTTCAGTCTCATGCCGTTGGACTCTGCCCATCTGTCCAGCCTGTCGAGGTCTCTCTGCAAAGCCTCTCTACCCTCTAGCAGATCAACTCCTGTCCCCAGCTTGGTGTCATCAGCAAATTTACTGATGATGGACTCAGTGCCCTCATCCAGATCATCAATAAAGATGTTAAAGAGGATGGGGCCCAGCACTGATCCCTGGGGGACTCCACTACTGACTGGCCGCCAGCTGGATGTGACACCATTCACCACCACTCTCTGGGTTCGGCCATCCAGCCAGTTCCTAACCCAGCTCAGAGTGCTGAGGTAATTAATCCCCACATTCCTGGGTCCCTTCCTTAGGTGTCACCTGCAGGTCCCCAGCCCTACTGTTTGAAATTGATGCAATTATTCATCTTCCAGAGTAATACTTCTTATTTTTCCCTCTTCTTCTCCAGTGCTCAACAGACCTTCAAGCAGAACAAATGCTTTAATAACAGCAAGCTGGTGATTCCTGGAAGCTGGAGCCAGCGAGTTGCTAAAGAAGAGGAGCAGGTTTGGGAATCTTTAATAAATTAGTGCCTAATATTTCTTGCTTGCTACATATCTGCCTGATTAGGAAATGTCTTCTCTTCACTGATTAACTTTGTATATTTCTTAATTAGGTTTTAGCACTGTCTGTCTCCTGGTTAGGAAATAATTGTTTGATTAATGTGCCTGGATTTGGAATTTCATTAAGTTCCACACCCCCCACCCCACCAGATCTTTCCTGTCACAATTAGCCATGCTGAAAGACACAGACCTGGGACATCAGCATGGCAGGTTTAGCCCATTAAGGAATAAATGTTCTATTGATTGGTGATAATGGGACAGAGGCAGTGAATTCTTGTTTGGCTGGTGCAGCATCCTGGGATGTGGCCTGGTGAGGGCAACAAAGCTGGTGAAGGGGCTGGAGACCAACTCTTGTGAGGAGCAGCTGAGGGAACTGGGGTTGCTTAGTCTGGAGAAGAAGATGCTGAGGGGAGACTTCATTGCTGTCTATAGCTCCCTGAAAGGAGGTTGCAGTGAGGTAGGGCTTGGTCTCATCTCCCTAGTATCAGAATGGAATGGAATAGAATGGAATAGACTAGGCTAAACTAGGCTAGGCTAGACTAGGCTAGGCTAGGCTAGGCTAGGCTAGACTAGACTAGACTAGACTAGACTAGACTAGACTAGAATAGAATAGAATAGAATAGAATAGAATAGAATAGAATAGAATAGAATAGGTTGGAAGAGACCTTCAAGATCATCCAGTCCAACCTATCACCCAACACCATCTAATCAACTAAACCATGGCACCAAGCACCCCATCAAGTCTCCTCCTAAACACCTCCAGTGATGGTGACTCCACCACCTCCCCAGGCAGCACATTCCAATGGCCAATCACTCTCTCTATGAAGAATTTCTTCCTAACACCCAGTCCAAACCTCCCCTGGTGCAGCTTGAGACTGTGTCCTCTTGTTCTGGTGCTGCTTGCCTGGCAGAAGAGACCAACCCCCACCTGGCTACAACCTCCCTTCAGGGAGTTGTAGACAGCAAGGTCTCCCCTGAGCCTCCTCTTCTCCAGGCTAAGCAACCCCAGCTCCCTCAGCCTCTCCTTGTAGGACTGTGCTCCAGACCCCTCACCAGATTTGTTGCCCTTATAGGTGATAGAATGAGAGGAAATGGCCTGGAATTGTGCCAGGAGAGGGTTAGGTTGGAGATGAGGAAAACTTTCTTTGATGTAAGAATGGTCAGGGATTGGCACAGGCTGCCCAGGGAGGTGATGGAGTCCCCATCCCTGCAGGCCTTCATGAAACCTGTGGGCATGGCACTTGAGGACAGGGTTTGATGGCCATGATGGTCTTAAGTTGATGGCTGGACTTGGTGACCTTAGGGGGTTTTTGCAACTGAAACATTTCTGTGACTCTGTGCTGAGGGAATGATGGCTGCACCCCAGCAGAATCCACCATTCCCCACCAGTCTGGCTCCTTTTTGCTGCCAGGGGCTTTAATTGCTTTGTTCCATTTGGGATTCCAGGTGGGGATGTGGGATGGAGTCACCATGGGATGTTTCAGGTTGATGCTTCCAGCTGGAGCAGGTGATTGGGATGAGATGTGGCAGAAGGAGAGCACAGCCACCTGCTCCTTCCTGGGAGCCTCTGTGCCCTGGGAGACAGGACTCACAATTAGCAATGAGTAATAATTGGTAATGATGATGAAATTAACACTTGCCCTTCAATGGCAACGAGCTGTCATGAGGGCTTGTGGGGTGAGGAAGGGATTGGGATGAGATGGGCTGGGATAGGATGAGATAAGGATGAAGAAGGAAAAGGGGATGGGATGGGGAAGGAAATGGGATAGGGATGAAATGGGGGTGGGGATTGGATGGGGTGGAGATAGGGAAGGGGATGGGATGAGGAGGGAAATGGGATGGGGATGAAATGGGGGTGGGGATTGGATGGGATGGAGATAGGGAAGGGAACGGGATGGGGAAGGAAATGGGATGGGGATGAAATGGGGGTGGGGATTGGATGGGATGGAGATAGGGAAGGGAATGGGATGGGGAAGGAAATGGGATGGGGATGAAATGGGGGTGGGGATTGGATGGGATGGAGATAGGGAAGGGGATGGGGAAGGCATAGGATGGGGGTGGGGAATGAGAATGGAATGGGAATGGAGAAGGGAATGGAATAGGGATAGAATAGGAGATGGAATTGGAAGAGATGAAGAATGGGGATGGGTTTGGGTAAGGATTAGATAGGATGGGGATAAGGAAAGAGATGGGAATAGGATGGGAACAAGGACAGGAGAACAAATGGAGATGGGGACAAGAACAGGAACAGAAAGAGGAATGAGGGCAGGAGGAGGCACAGGGACAGAGAAGAGGACACTTTTTGGGAGGCAGCTTGGCTGCTGACCCTGAAGGAGATGAGATGACCACTGGTTGTGGCAGACACAGCTGGGAACACGTCTGGACATGTCTTCCCACTGGAGAGGAGGAGAAGACTGGGGCAGAAGGCTTCCTAGGGGACATGCCAGGCTGTGAGGATGTGACCCTGGCCTGGGTCTCCAGCAAGCAACGCTCCGAGGAGCAGCACAGGAGCGAGTTGCTATATTTGCTCTCCCTCTCTCTGCCTTTTTTTTTATGCTGGATTCTGCTCTCTAAAACTAGGACACAGCCATCCCACGTGTCTGCTCCAAAGCTCCAGTAATCTCCTGCCACTGGCCAGGGCCAGTGAGGCTCTGTGCTGCCTGTTCCCCAGCTAGGGAGGAGCAGGAGGCACCCAAGTGCTCCGTGGGCTTTGGATCCAGCAGCGAAAGGGCACTGGAGGAGTGGAACAACCACCCTCAGGGGCCTCCTCCAACCTTGTCCTGTTTGTAGAGATGGGGTTTGTGGAAGCCTGCAGTGATGCCATCCGTGCCTGGGGACTGCCAGGCAGTAGTGGCCATGTACTCTTTCCTCCCTCCCATCACAATGCCACTGCTCTGGTCACAGCTCAGCAGGGAGGGCAGGTTGCTCAAATCCAGCTTTTCTCTGGAAAATAGGTGTGCTAGAAGGAAAGGCAGCTTGTGGTGGGACTTCAGACATAGAAGCATAGAATGATTTGGATTGGAAGGGACCTTAACATCTATTTCCAAGCCTGTGCCGTGGGCAGGGACACCTTCCACTAGACCAAGCTGCTCAAGGCCTCATCCAACCTGGCCTTGAACACCACCAGGGAGGGAGCATCCACAACCTGTTCCAGTGTCTCACCACCCTGACCATAAAGAATTTCTTCCTAACATCCAGTCTAAAACTGCCTTCTTCCAGCTCAAAGCCATTGCCCCTTGTCCTGTCACTAGAAGCCCTTGTAAAAAGGCCTCCCCATCATCCTCCTCATTTGGCCACCTTCAAAATAAAGAAGAGAGGCTCTGGATAGCACAGAGTAAGCTTGTTTCTTTAGCAAGACAGGAAAGCTTCTGCAGAGCATCCCTGTGCCAGCCCTAGTTCCTAAAATGGTGCTGGGTGAGCTCTTCAGGATCCACCACCCTGTCCTGGGATGCTGGGTTTGGGACTGATTGCCAGAAGCAATCATCACCACACAGGAGCTGCTGGGGCAGGATGGTGAAATGAGGTGAAAATGGGAGATCTGGAAAGGTTTTCCACAAGTTTCCCTGTTCCATCCATGGAAAAGGTAGGATTTGCTTTGCTGAGCTTCATCTTTTCCCCACCCAGTATTTACAGAATTAACCAGGTTGGAAGAGACCTTTGAGATCATCAAATCCAACCTATCACCCAACACCATCTAATCAACTAAATCAGGGCACCAAGTGCCTCGTCCAGGCTCCTTTTAAACACCTCCAGGGATGGGGACTCCACCACCTCCCTGGGCAGCACATCCCAATGGCCAATCTCTCCTTCTGGGAAGAACTTCTTCCTAACCTCCAGCCTAAACCTCCCCTGGCACAGCTTGAGACTGTGTCTTCTTCTTCTGTTGGTGAAGAGACCAACCCCCACCTGGCTACAACCTCCCTTCAGGGAGTTGTAGAGAGCAAGAAGGTCTCCCCTGAGCCTCCTCTTCTCCAGGCTAAGCAACCCCAGCTCCCTCAGCCTCTCCTCACAGGGCTGTGCTCCAGACCCCTCCCCAGCTTTGTTGCCCTTCTCTGGACACCTTCCAGCAGCTCAGCATCTTCCTCAAACTGAGGGGCCCAGACCTGGACACAGCAGCATCTCAAGTGCAAATCAGCCCCAGGGAGGACAAGTTGCATCTCCAGCTTCTGCTGCTCCTCCGAAGCAGCGCTCAGCACCGCCGGGCACAGCACGGGGGAGCAGCCGCCTCATTTATCAGCCAGAGCTAAATGAAGACACCAAAAGCAATCTCATCACAAAGCCACACGAAGCAGCTTTGCCTCCAGATCCATTCCTCCACCGACTCCCCTGGATGAACCCGGAGCAGATGGCTTCTCTGTTCCGCCCCCAGCCAAGCACCTGCGCTGCCTCCTCGCAGAGGCCCCCACATTGTCTCGCCTGCCGCCACCATTTGGGGACTCATTCAGGTTGGGGATGTTCTGATCCCACCAGTCACCATGGGGATGGATCAAAACCACCCCCAAGGCCATGCCTGGCTGGGTGTAGCTATAGCTGCAGGCTAAGCTTCAGTGCTTCTGGAGAGGGGACAAACTGGTCACCAGAAAATAGACAGCTCTGTCATATGCCTTCTCTGGCCCTGGCTGAAGAGCATGGAGTCATTCAATCACTTTTGTTGGAGAAGACTTTTCAGACCATCCAGCCCAACCCTTAACCCAGCACTGCCAGGGCACCACTAAACCACAGCCCTCAGCACCACATCTACACAGCTCTGAACCCCCCCAATGATGGGGACTCCACCACTGCCCTGGGCAGCCTGCTCCAGGCCTTGACAACCCTTTTGCAGGAGCAATTATTCCTCATGTCTGAGCTAAACCTCCCCTGGGGCATCTTGAGCCCATTTCCTCATGTCCTATCATGTGTTCCTTGGGAGAAGAGACTGACCCCCAGCTGGCTCCAGCCTCCTCTCAGGGAGTTGTAGAGAGCAGCGAGGTCTCCCCTCAGCCTCCTTTTCTCCAGGCTGAACTGTGTGCAGAGTGGGTCCACATGAATGGGTGCTGCTGGAGGACCCCAGGCAGGTCCATATAGCCCCTCAAACTGTTCTGCTTGCACCTAACCATCCTCTCTTGCCCCCAAACAACTTCTCCTGACCCCAAAATGTTCTCTCCTACCCCACACCATCTCCGTCTGCCCCAAACCATCTCTGTCTGCCCCAAACCATCTCTGCCTGCTCCAGGCCACCTCCTTCTACCCCAAACCCTCATCTCCTGTCTTGAACCATCTTTTCTTGTCCAGAACTGTCTCCTCTTGCCCTGAAGCATCCCATCCTGCCTCAAACTGTCATCTCCTGTCTTGAACCATCTTTTCTTGTCCAGAAGCATCCCATTCTGCCTCAGATTGTCATCTCATCTCTTGAACTGCCTTCTCTTGCTCAGAACCAGCCTGTCCTGCCTCAAACCATTCCACATACCACAAACCATTCCACATACCACAAACCACCTCCTCCTGCCCCGTGCCATCTGCTCCTGTCCTGAGCTGTCTCCTCTTGTCCCAGACCATCCCCTCCTGTCCCAAAGTGTCCCCTCCTGGCAGCACAGCCACGGAACACTGGCTTTTCTAATTCATTAGGAGGACAATCTGATTTATGCCCTGCTCCCCCGGGGACCTGCTGACAAATGGGATGTTGTGTTTCAGGAGTTTATCCTGGGGAGCAAATAAATAAACAGAGAAATGGAAACCTCATGAATTTTTTAGAGAGCTTATCAAAATCCTTTCTCCCCCACCCCCCACCCCCCTCCTTTCCCCCTCCCCTTTGTCCAAAGGGAGAATGGCTGAAATGGGAAAGAGCCCCTCCATCTGCATTCCCTCCACTTCCTTCCCCTTCAATCTCTTAATCCTCTTCCTTCCAGCTTTAATCCACACGGTTGCCTCTTTCTTGTTTGTGGCTTTTTGTTTGGGTTTGTTTCCCCCCCCCCCCCTTTTATTAATCCCCTCCCCCACTCCAAATAATGACAAAGCCACCACCAAGACGCCAAAGGCTCATATCTCATGTCCATCCTCCCAGCACCACAGCTCCAGAGAGCATCCACAGAAGCCTGGCTCAGCATCCCAGCATCCTCCAGCCCTTTTTCATTTTCCTTCTCTTGCCCTAAAATGACTCCCTCCATCCCAACATCCTCCTTCCCTTTCCCTCCTTCTCTTGCCCTAAAATGACTCCCTCCATCCCATTATCCTCCTTCCCTTTCCCCCCATTCTCTTGCCCTAAAATGACTCCATCCTAACATCCTCCATCCCTTCCCCTCCTTCTCTTGCCCTAAAATGACTCCCCCCATCCTAACATCCTCCATCTCTTTCCCTCCTTTTCTTGCCCTAAAATGACTCTTTCCATCCCATTATCCTTCTTCCCTTCCCTCCCTTGCCCTAAAATGACTCCCTCCATCCCTACATCCTCCTTCCCTACATCCTCCTTCCCTTTCCCCCCCATTCTCTTGCCCTAAAATGACTCCCTCCATCCTAACATCCTCCATCTCTTTCCCTCCTTTTCTTGCCCTAAAATGACTCTTTCCATCCCATTATCCTCCTTCCCTTCCCTTCCCTCCCTTGCCCTAAAACGACTCCCTCCATCCCTACATCCTCCTTCCCTACATCCTCCTTCCCTTCCCCCCCTTCTCTTGCCCTAAACTGACTCCTTCCATCCCAACATCCTCCATCCCTTTCCCTTCTTCTCTTGCCCTAAAATGACTCTTTCCATCCATTATCCTTCTTCCCTTCCTCCCTTGCCCTAAAATGACTCCCTACATCCTCCTTCCCTACATCCTCCTTCCCTTTCCCCCCTTCTCTTGCCCTAAAAATGACTCCCTCCATCCCTACATCCTCCTTCCCTACATCCTCCTTCCCTTTCTCCTCATTCTCTTGCCCTAAAATGACTCCCTTCATCCTAACATCCTCCATCTCTTTCCCTCCTTTTCTTGCCCTAAAATGACTCTTTCCCTCCCATTATCCTCCTTCCCTTCCCTCCCTTGCCCTAAAATGACTCCTTCCATCCCAACATCCTCCATCCCTTCCCCTCTTCTCCTCTCTTGCCCTAAAATGACTCCCTCCATCCCAACATCCTCCATCCCTTCCCCCCCTTGCCCTAAAATTACTCCCTCCATCCCAACATCCTCCTTCCCTTTCCCTCCTTCTCTTGCCCTAAAAATGACTCCCTCCAACCCACTATCCTCCTTCTCTTTCCCCCCACCTTCTCTTGCCCTAAAATATCTCCCTCCATCCCAATATCCTCCTTCCCTTTTCATTTTCCTTCTCTTACCCCTATAATGCACCACCCCACCATCAATTTGCAGCTTTGGGGTATGTTAGGGGATTGCAAACAAGCAGGGCTTGGGCAGCCCTTGCTGCTGCATCAGGAGAGCAAATCCCTCCTGGGAGACTCCCATCACTGTCACCAGCATCCTAATGAGTTAATTAAGAAAAATCAGGGCATGGGAAGTGTGAGCCCTCAGGGGATGGTTACTGGGTGACAAAGCCTCTGGGAGATATTTCTGCTGGTCTCAGGGGACCATGGCCACAAAGCTGCTTCCCAGGGAGATGCTGGTATTGGTGAGGATCCTTGAGCATCTTGTGGCTGCTGGAGGGTGGGGACTTGATGGGTGCAAAAAGGCAGCAAAACTCCTTCAGAACACCCTCCTCCAGCTTCCAAGACTGGAGACTTCTGGGATGCTGCTGGAGAATCACCCACCTGCAGAGACCTTGGGTTTGAGC